>NC_134690.1:132601504-133801504 GCF_050947455.1 Rhinoderma darwinii | reverse complement strand
GTGATGCGCGAACAATGCACAAATATAGGACATGTCGTGAGTTTTACGCAGCGGACACACGCTGCGTGAAAATCACTGACAGTCCGTACGGCCCCATAGAGTAACATAGGTCCGTGCGAGGCGCGTGAAAATCACACACGTTGCACGGACGTATTACACGTTCGTCTGAATAAGCCCTAACAATAAGGCCCAGTTCACAGAGTTTTTGGGCCTTGATATTGACTCGGACACTGCGTCAGAATCAGCACCAAAAAACTTCCAAAACCGCCTCCCATTGATTTAATCTGAAATCAATGGGAGCCAGTTGCGGAAAAAAGAAAAAGCAGCACGTCCTTTCTTGCCGCGGTTCCGCCTCTGACCTCCCATCGAAATCAATGGGAGGCAGAAAATGCATTTTCCGCTGCGTTTTTTGTCTGCTGTCCTCAATCGCCGCGAGCAAAAAACGCAGCAAAAAAACGCGGCAAGATAGTGTGGGCAGGGCAAAATCTGCCTCAAAATTCTTTAAGGAATTTTGAGGCAGATTTTTTTTTGCCTGCAAAATACTGTGTGAACAGGGCCATACATAAACAGCACTTTGAGATAATTTACTCACTGTGTCAGAAGAGCTGCTCCCACTCCAGTCCTCTTCCGGCGATGTCTTCCAGGGGAGGTCTTCGGTCCAGACGTCCAGTCCTTCACCTCCAGCCAGGCTCCAGGTAAGTTTTGTCCATGTGTGTCCGCGGCTGCGCGCGCTTCGTTCGCGGGTGCGCGCGCGGCCGATCGCGGGTGCGCGCGCGGGCGGTCTCCAGTGCGGGCGTTCGTGGATGCGCGCTCGCGAGTGCGCACGCGCGGGAGTTTCCTTGTGCGCGCGATCGGTGCGCGCGCGCGGGCGGACGGTTTGACGGCCCCCCATGACGAGGGGAGGGGGCCCGCAGCAGCAGCAGCAGCTCACGACATTCTTTTGGTGAAAAAAACGGGCCCCATTGCAGGGGCCCGTTTTTTCCTACCAAAAGAATGTCGAGGCAGTTGCCGGGCCCCCCTTTCAATTAGGTTTGGCCGGGCCCCTCACACCACTACCCCTAATACCCCCCTGATGGCGGCCCTGCCCTTATGTCTCTCCAACAATCCTCCAGTAATTGTGAGCTATGAAATGCATTATCTCAATCCTTTACATGCAATCTAATAGACAGTAGGATGCTACTGTCACGATGCGGGGTGTGGACCCACTGGGCCGTACCGCGTAGCGGGATGGCAGCTGGCCAAACAGGTAAAGTACAGAGTTCAATAGTTCAGTGAGGATACCGGAGGCAACGTAGACAGTAGCAAGGCAGGCACGTCTGGAACCAGGCGGCGGGAAGACGTCAGGTGAGGTGTAGCAAAACAGGCGTAGACCGCAGCACAACACGGCAACAGCACAGCACTAGAACTGGGTAACACGGAAACAGGATACGGGATACAGGAACAAGGTACACTGAGAAACTGGAAGACACTGGGAGACCATTAGCATGACAAACTTCGGGTAACTAACAATGCCCTGGCAAAGAGCAAGAGGGCAGAGCCCTTTTTATAGCCCAGGGCATCAATGGCTAGATTACTGACTTAATGCAATATGCGCGCACTGGCCCTTTAATACCATGGCCCCGGCCATTGAAGTTTAAGTCAGAACGATGGGCCGTGGCCATGGATGTTACAGTATTCCCCCTCTTACACCCCCTCTTCACGAGAACAGGAGCATCTTCTGGGCCAAACCCCCTCCAATACACTAAATAAAATGTCCTTCCTCCCACCTTCTTGGTGGCCAGAATCTCCTTTGCTTCGAAAGTCCCAGATGAGCCGCCAGGAACCACTGCGGAACTAGGAGTCCTGGAGTAGCGGTTCAGGACCACGGGCTTCAGCAAGGAGACATGGAAGGAGTTAGGAATCTTGAGGGTAGGGGGAGTCGCAGTTTGTAGGATACCAGGTTGATCTGTAGCAGGATTTTGAAGGGTCCGATGAACCTAGGGACAAATTTGCACGATGGCACCCTCAGCCGGATGTTCCTAGAAGACAACCAGACTTTAGTCCCTGGAAGGAACTGCGGAGGAGCCCGTCTTCTTGTATCTGACTTTCTCATCATGCGGTCCACCGCCAACAGGATAGAAGATCGGGTCTGTTGCCATATCTGTGGAAAGTCCCTGAAGGTCGAGTCGGCTGCAGGCACCTGGGACATAGTAGAGACAGGAAGAGGTATACGAGGATGTTGGCCGTAGACGATGAAGAATGGACTGGAAGTGGTCGTGTGGTTATTATAAGAGAACTCTGCCCACGGGAGCAACTGCACCCAATCATCATGCCGCTTGGAAACAAAGTGAAGTCAGATAGTTCTCCATAATCTAGTTAACCCTCTCGACTTGCCCATTGGACTGGGGATGATAGGCCGAAGAGAAGTCCAATTTTACACCGAGGAGACCGCAGAGTGCTCTCCAAAATTTCGAGGTGAACTGGACCCCCCGGGGCAAGCCGTGCAGCCGGAAGATATGTTAGATGAAGAGGTCAGCCAATCACGTAGCAGATGGCAGGCCGGTCAAGGGGATGAAATGAGCCATCTTGGAAAATCGATCCACCACCACCCAGATCACACTGCAAACCGCAGAAGGAGGAAGGTCCGTGACAAAGTCCATAGCGACATGTTGCCAGGGGGCAACGGGCACAGGCAGTGGTTGGAGCAGGCCAGCAGGTCTGGAGTGAGCAACTTTATTTGCTGCGCATACCGTGCAAGAGGAGACCAACTCCATAACGTCTTTGGGTAGCGTGGGCCACCAGAACTGACGTGTGATTAGATCTTGGGTCTTACGAGCACCTGCATGACCTGCCAGCTTAGAACTGTGACCCCAGCAAAGAATTCTTCCTTTGTCTGCCAGACGCACAAAAGTCCTTCCCGGAGGAATGTCTCTAACTTGCAAGGGATTCACAGAGAAGATGCAGGATGGATAAATAATATTCTGTGGGGATTCTATAGTGTCCTCAGTTTCAAAAGACCTAGACAAGGTGTCGGCCCTCACATTCTTGTCGGCGGGTCGGTAGTGGAGTTCGAACCGGAACCGAGCAGAGAACAACGACCACCTGGCTTGACGTGGATTCAACCGCTGGGCTGTCTGTAGGTAGGTCAAATTCATGAGATCCGTGAAGACCAGGATAGGATGAACCACGCCCTCCAGTAGATGTCTCCACTCCTGCAGAGCCAGCTTGCTGGCCAGTAACTCTGGGTCCCCAATCGAGTAGTTGCGCTCTGCGTAAGAAAACAGCCTGGAATAGTAGCCACATACCACAGCCTTGCCTTTCGATCCTCTCTGAAACAACAGTGCACCAGCATCAACAGAGGAAGCGTCCAGGATAGTGCAGAATCGAGGCAGACGTGAAGGCTTTCTTTAAGGATTCAAATGCGGCTTCAGCCTCCGGAGTCCACATTTTGGCATCCATACCCTTCTTAGTGAGGGTGGAGATAGGAGCAGTCAAGATGAGAAGTTGGGAATGAACAGCCGGTAGAAGTTGGCGAGTCCTAGGAAGCGCTGTATGGCCCTTAAGCCTTGGGGGCGTGGCCACTCCAGGACAGCCTTTACCTTCTGGGGGTCCATCTTGAGGCCCTGATCGGAGATGATATAGCCCAGGAAGGATAGAGACTTCTTCTCAAACACACACTTCTCCAGCTTGACATAAAGGTGATTCTCTCTTAGACGGAGCAACACCTGGCGGACATGAATTTGATGAGTTACTGGATCTGGGGAAAAAATCAAAATGTCATCGAGATACACCACAACACAGACATAGAGGAGATCACGAAAAATGTAATTGACAAATTCTTGAAATACTGCGGGGGTGTTACACAGGCCAAAGGGAATAACTAAGTATTCGTAGTGCCCATCACGAGTATTAAAGGCAGTCTTCCACTCGTCACCTGGACGAATCGGGATCAGATTGTAGGCCCCCCCGCAGGTCCAGTTTAGAAAAAATGTAGCCCCCCGTATGCGATCAAACAGTTCAGAGATCAAAGGCAGAGGCTACCTGTTCTTCACCGTGATCTGATTCAGACCTCGGTAGTCAATGCAAGGTCGTAGCGATCCATCTTTTTTCTTAACAAAGAAGAACCCAGATCCGGTCGGGGATGAGGATTTATGAATTAAACCCCTCTCCAGATTCTCCTTAATGTAGGCCGACATGGACTGTGTCTCTGGCAAGGAGAGAGGGTACACTCTACCACAAGGAGGGGACGATTCAGGAACCAGGTTGATCAGGCAATAATATGCCTGGTGTGGCGGCAAGGTCTTAGCCTCCTTTTTATTGAAGACACCGGAGAACATGGAGAAACAAGAAGGCAACCCTGTCAAAGGCTGAAGAGGAGCAGGCTGTGGCGACTGGATATGACCCAGACAGTGGTCAAGACCAGGGGCGTAGCTAAAGGCTCATGGGCCCCGACGCAAAAGTTCTTATTGGGCCCCCCCCGCAAACTTCTCATGGCCGACGGTCCGCAGCTTTCAGCTGCATCGCTGGGTCTCCTAAGTGACCCAACAATGCAGCAATAGCAGCCAGGGGCATCACTAAGGACTTAAAATGTCAGGGGAAATAGCCCCAATACAAATGTGTCCGCTCAAAAAAAAATGTGTGTGTGTATAGGAGACAGCATAGCATATCTATAGCACTACGACCCTATCAACTATGGATAAGATTAGATACATTGGCTCAGCAGACAGTATCACATATGATACTATTAGATACAGTGGCCCAGCAGACATGTTCATACATGATAGGATTAGATAAAAACTCCAGCAGACAGTATCACACATGATGGGATTAGATACACAGCTCAGCAGACATTATCACACGATCGGATTAGATATACTGGCTCAGCAGACAGTATCACACATTATAGGATTAGATATAAGGCCCAGCAGACAGTATCACACATGATAGGATTGGATACAACGACTCAGCAGACAGTATCACACATGATAGGATTAGCTATAAGGCCCAGCTGACAGTATCACACATGATAGGATTAGATACAGCGGCTCAGCAGACAGTAACACACATGATAGGATTAGATATAAAGCCAAGCAGACAGTTTCACACACAATGGGATTAGATACACAGCTCAGCAGACATTATCACACATGATAGGATTAGATATACTGGCTCAGCAGACAGTATCACACATGATGGGATTAGATACACAGCTCAGCAGACATTATCATACATGATAGGATTAGATACAACGGCTCAGCAGACAGTATCACACATGATAGGATTTGCTATAAGGCCCAGCAGAGAGTATCACACATGATAGGATTAGATACAGCAGCTCAGCAGACAGTAACACACATGATAGGATTAGATATAAGGCCAAGCAGACAGTTTCACACATGATGGAATTAGATACACAGCTCAGCCGACAGTATCACACATTATAGGATTAGATACAGTGGCTCAGCAGTCAGTATTACACATGATAGGATTAGAGATAGGACCCAGCAGACAGTATCACACATGATTGGATTAGATACATTGGGTCAGCAGACAGTATCACACATGATAGGATTAGATACAGTGGCTCAGCAGACAGTATCACACATGATTGGATTAGATATAGGGCCCAGCAGACAATATCACACATGATAGGATTAGATACAGTGGCTCAGTAGACAGTATCACACATGATTGGATTAGATATAGGGCCCAGCTCGCTGACATTGCGGCTCCAGCGCTGGACCCAGGAAAGGTAAGAATAATAATTTTGCTTCTTTATATTTTACTAATTATTTTTGTGTGTTTGTGTTCTTTTACAAGTTCTGTTGTTGGACTTCGGATTTGAGGACTACTTCAATGATAGCGTTTTTTTATGCTCAATAAAATGGTTAATGGGGGTTGTGTTTTTTTATTTCAATAAAATATTTTTTCTATGTGCTTGTATTTTTTTAAACTATATTATTACTGCCTTAGTAATGGCCGCTGGCTGATTGACAACCTCCATTACTAAGGTGGGGCTTAATGTTAGCAGGTGCAGAGGCTATCACTAACCTCCATTATAACCCCGGTACCCACCGCCACCAGGGGTACTGGGAAGAGCCGGGTACAAACCAGTACCCGACCATCTGTAGTGACGGTCAGGCACGAGGGCGACCGTAGGCTGGTAGTATTAGGCTGGGGAAGACCAAAAACAGTGGCCCTTCCCACCCTGGTAATGCTAGGCTGCTGCTGCTGTGTTGTATCTAGCTGGTTATGAAAATTGGGGGGGACCCCACATCGTTCTTTCCAATTATTATTATTTTTTTTTTAAATGACGTATATTACCACTGATCGCAGCCATTTAACCCCTTCAATGCGGCTGCCAATGGCATCCGCCGCATTGAAGTGGTTGACAAAGGGAGGGAGCTCCCTCTGTACCCCACGGGCCCCCCCACAATGGATCGCGGGTGGCGATGGTTGCTATGGCAACCAGGAAGCCGTTTCTGGGTTTCTTGGTTGCCCAGGTACGGAAGCCTATTAGGTCATGCCCGAGGCAGCACCTAATACGCTAATTGTCAGATGATGAATGACAGTTACTGCACTACACTACATAAGCAGTGCATTGTATTGTACCGGGGATCAGAAGACCAGATCTTCAAGTCCCCATGTCAGTGTAAAAAAAAAAGTGAAAAAAGTAAAAAAAAATGCTAAAGAAAAATAAATAAATAAAAGTTTTAACTAATAAAAACAATAATCGCCCTGTTTCCCTGATCAACTCCTTTATTATTAGAAAAAAAATGTAAACATGAAAAAAACTATACATAATAGGTATCGCCGCATTCGGAACGGCCTGATCTATAAAAATGTCACATTATTCTTACCGCACGGTGAACACCGTAAAAAAAATTTAATAAAAAACTATGACAGCATAAAGTTGCAAGTAACGCAAAATGGTACTAATAAAAACTACAGTTTGTCAACTAAAAAATAAAAAAGTTATGGCTGTCAGAAAATGGCGACACTAAAACATGATTTTTTTAGAAAATAGTATTTTTATTGTGGGAACGTAGTGAAACGTAAAAAAAACAATATAAATTTGGTGTCGCTGTAATCGTATCGACCCGCAGAATAAAGTTAACATGTTGTTTATACTGCACGGTGAACACTGTAAAAAAAACGAAAAAATAATTATCTAGAATGGCTGTTTTTTGGTTTCCTCATCTCCCCAAAAATTGAATAAATAGTGATGAAAAAAATCGCATGTACCCCAAAATGGAACCAATAAAAATTACAGCTTGTTCCACAAAAAACGCGCCCTCACACAGCTCCGTCAACGGAAAAATAACACATTATGACTCTCAAAACGCAATGATGCTAAATGATGCTAAATGACGGCCCAAACTCGTTTTTTAGGTCCAATAGAATTTCACTAAATACTCCACATCATCATTTGCTGGACCCCACAGGTGGACCCTGTAGATGCAGTGGAGATGAGGAAACTTTAGGGCCTTGTGCGGCTTATAGGGCTAGTGAAGAAGTCAAATATTAGGCAACACTGGAGCGCAGATATTTTGTATAATACCCAATAAACCCGGCCTGTGTATAAAAGATTGGTTCAAAGCGTACCACACCAATCTATGGATTATTCATTCTCCCCATTATATCATATCATCCTATTATGACCTGTTGCACTCCGCCCAGTTTACATATGCCTCAACATTATAAGCTGAAATACCAGTAAAACACCAAGTAAAATCTGTGCTTCAAAAGCCAAATGGTGGTCCAACTGAGCCTGGCATTGTGCCCAAACCGCAATTTAAGACCACATATGGGGTATTACTGTATTCTGGAGAACCCGCTTAACAATTTATGGGATGTGTGTCTACGGTGGTACAAGCTGGGCACACAACACATTGGGCAATGAAATGGCATATTTGTGGAAAACCGCAATTTTCAATCTGCAACATCTATTGTTTACTCATTTTTGCAAAACACTTGTGCGGTCAAAATGCTCACTACACCCCTAGATAAATTCTTTGAGGGATCTAGTTTCCAAAATGGGGTATTTTTTACCACTGTGCTGATACTATAGCTCAATGCAACATGATGTCAAAAAACGAATCTTGTAAAATCTAAAATCTCCACTCCAAATACTAAATGGTGCTCCTTCCCTTGAGAGCCTTGCTGTGTATCCAAATTTATCCAGTTTATGAACATGGGTGGGGTATTTCCCTACTCTGGAGAGAATGCTTTACAAATGTTATGGTGCTTTTTCTCTTTTATTTGTTGAGAAAATGAACAATTTTGAACTAATGCTACATGTTATTGGAAAATAATGTAATTTTTAATTTTCGCTGCCCATTTGTTTTTTTTGTCAAATCTGTTTTTTATTTTTAAAGAGAGTAAAAACAAACATAAAAGCAAATAACATATCTGTACCCATGTGCAACATGGGATTAGAAACATACATCAAGGCCATCAGCTTATTGTAATTTGTACATTATCTTAAGAAATAAGATCTAAAAGACAAGCATTTCAGGTATATTCATACATAGGTACAAGTTTGAAGAAATCGTGGCACAATAGGGGAGGAGAGAAAAACAAGGTAAGGGGGGGGGGGAAGTTAACAAGATTATATAGCTTACAGGAATTTGTCGTTACAGCTCTTTTCAAACTCATTTCAATGCAAAAATTTTCAGTAGACTATACATCTCATACATAAGTTTATGCACCATCAATGTGTGCTCATTCTATAATGTAGCCAAGGTCTCCAAGTGTTTAAGAATTTTACATGAGTGTGTTCTTGCCAGCTGGTCAGCTCCTCCAAACTACAAATCTGCTGAACCTTGTCCAACCATTGTGTTTTGGATGGGGAGGCGGTTTGCAGCCAGTAAAGGGGGATTAAGTATTTGGCCGCAGCTATCAGGTGTGAGGCTAGGTGTACTTTAGAAGGTTTGAATGTTTTTGAGGGCAATGCCAAAGCTACCAATTCTATAGAAAGGGGTATGTCGGAGTTACAGATTTTGTTAATCTCCACTGATATCTCTTTCCAGAAGCCTGTGACCAGCGGACAATACCACCAGATGTGAGACAGTGTCCCCACATCCCCTTGACAGCGCCAGCATAACTTCGAGGCCGCTAAGCCCAGATGGTGCATTCGCTCCGGCGTCTTGTACCACCTTGTTAATAATTTGTAATGGCTCTCCTGAAGCTTTACACACCTGGAAAAACCATGAGAGTGTCTCAATATCCATTTCTGTTCCTGTTCAGTGAATTTCTTGTTCAATTCCATTTCCCAGGACACTAGGAAAGTTGGGGTCCCAGGTGTGCCTAAGCCCAGAAGCATGGGGTATATTCTAGATAATTTGCATTTAGTCACCCCCTTGACAAGGAGCATTTTCTCTAAATCGCCCAGATCTCTACTGCTTTTTTGGGAAGCTAGGAAGGTCTTGCAAACGTGTTGCACATGATTGATCTGAAGGAAATTCAGAGAGCCCGGTGAAACCAGTGATCTAATTTTGGCTGTTGAGGGGACCATATTAGCTTCTAGCAAGTCTGAAATATTCATATGAGAAAACAAGTCCCATACATCGTCTGGTGGGGGATCCTTATATTCAACATTGTAAGGTAATAAAGAGGCAGGCATAATCGGCGAGGGCGACCAGGGAGGTATGCTCACGGCTTTGTGCGATATCCACACCGAGAGTGTTCCCTTCAGGAGAGGATTTGTGATGGATTTTAGAGCTCTCTGGTCGGGTAACCACAGTAGTCTCAAAGAATCTCTACCTAAGGGTGCTGTCTCCGGTTCTATACACCAATCCATTGACCCCGGTGATACCAAATCCATCCATCTTTGTAGATGAATCGCCTTATAGTACACCTCCACGTCCGGTAGCCCCAAACCTCCTCTATCTCGTTTTAGCGACAATAATTTATAGGACAGGCGGGGCCTACGCTGATTCCACAGGAAAGAGGAAAATATACGTCTCACAAGCGTAAAAAATGTCTTTGGTAGATATATAGGGACCATATTCATAACATATAATAGTATCGGCATTATGTATGTCTGCAAGAGATTTTTGCGACCCATCCACGACATGAAGGGTATGTGATAAGAGGAAAGGTGTGTCGACACTTTCTTTAATAGTGGTTGGTAGTTAAGTTTATATAGATCTTGTAATTGGCTCGGTATTTGGACACCCAGGTATGTAATATAGTGAGAAGGCCATGAAAAGAGCGAATCTCGTTGTAGTTCCTGTGCTAAAGAGGGAGGGAGGGAAATATTTAGTATTTCAGATTTGTTATAGTTAATCTTGAAGTTGGAGACCTTTCCGTACTCAGCAAAAATATGTTGTAGCCGTGGCAGCGCTTGTTGCGGGTTAGTAACCATGAGGAGTATGTCGTCTGCAAAGGCCGCTATTAGATGTGTACGTTCTCTTATCTGTAACCCCCTTATCAGAGAGTCTGATCTAATTTTTTGCAGGAGGGTTTCCAAAGTCAAAATGAAAAGAGTGGGGGATAGTGGGCATCCCTGTCTAGTACCGTTCATGATGGAAAAGGACGGTGAGAGGACCCCATTAACACGTATCCGAGCATGCGGTTCTGTATAAAGCGAGAAAATTGCTGCAATAAATTGAGGTGGGAATAAAAATTTAGCTAGCACTTGTTTCATGAAATCCCAGGCCACTCTATCGAACGCCTTCTCAGCGTCAGTGCCCATAAGAATTAAAGGTAGTTTAAACTGTTTAGCATAATGAATAGAGTTTATCAGTCTTCTCGCGTTATGTTTACCTTCCCTTCCTCTTACAAACCCCATCTGGTCTGGATCCACTAGTTTAGGCAATAGAGTTCCAATTCTCAGCGCCAAGAGTTTGGCCCATATCTTCAAGTCAATGTTCAATAAGGATATAGGCCTGTAGCTAGCACAAAGGGATGTGTCTTTCCCCTCCTTCGGTATTATGGTGATATATGCTTCTAAAGATTGTTTCGAGAAGGGGGTGCCATTTAAAAGTGCGTTACACATGTGGGTCAGGTGTGGTAACAGGTAGTCTAGAAATTTTCTATAATAGGTGAGAGAGAAGCCATCTGGGCCTGGGCTTTTACCAGTTGGGAAAGAATGAATTACACTCCTCACCTCCTCTGCCGTAATAGGGTGTATAAGAGTGTCAGCTTCTTCTGAGGAGAGAGTGGGTAGTTTGAGTGACCCTAAGAAGTCAAGAACCCGTGTGTCCCTCTGATCAGACTGAGTTCCAGTTTCATCTTCCCTTATGTTGTAAAGGGAGGAATAGAATGACATAAATTCTTTAGCTATCTCAGACGTGGAGGTGTGCATTATCCCATCAACTCCCCTAATTCTCGAAATGAAAGATTTTTCTTTTTGCTTTTTAATAAGTGCCGTCATGAGCCTACCTCCCTTGTCCCCATGTGCATATATCTTCTGCCTATAGTACATCAGATTTTTGGCCATTTTCAAATTCAATAAGTCTTTTAGTTTTACTCTCAGGGTGCCAAGTTCGACTTGAGCATCTTGTGCCGCTGATTTTTTATGTACTTTTTCTAGTGCAGCAATTCGGGTCAATAGAGAGTTAATTTGTTTCGATTTTTCTTTTTTGACCCTAGACCCTAGGGAGATTAACAAGCCCCTCATATAAACCTTATGTGCTTCCCATGTGCACGTTGCCGTTACGTCAGGAGAGGTGTTAGTGTCAAAATAGAATGTCATTTGTTCAGTTAAATATTTTACGTGTGATTCACTATCTAAGAGGGTGTCATTTAGGCGCCATGACCACTCTCTGATGGGCAACCCCACCAAAGGCAAAGTAATGCTGACCGGGGAATGATCCGAAACAGTCATTTGACCTATCTGAGCTGACTTTAGGGCTGGAAGCAAACTCTCATGAATGAAGAGATAATCCAATCTCTGATGTGACCTGTGCGCTTTAGAATAAAATGTAAAGTCTCGAGTGGATGGATGTACAGCCCTCCATGCATCTATCAGTTGTAGGCCCTGTAATTTCCGTTTAATTTTCCCCAGAGCAGCGAAGGTTAAGGCAGATCTTTTCGTGGAGGAATCTTGAAGAGGGTTCAGCGTGACATTGAAATCCCCCCCCACAATTATAGGTCCCTCCGCAAAAACAGTTAGTGCGTCTAAGATCTTATCAAACCAGTCTGCCTGCAATTTATTTGGGCCATATAAATTTGCGATAGTGTAGATAGAGTTTCCAATATGTCCCTTCAAGAACAGTGCTCTGCCATCTGCAGTACTGTGTTGTGCTACCAGATCAAAAGGGAGGTCTTTATGAAGCGCAATAGACACCCCTCTCGCTGCTGAGCTGGATGATCCAGTATGGAACCACTTATTAAAATAACGGGTTGGTAATCTAGGTATCTTTCCCTCTTTGAAATGCGTTTCCTGCAGGAAAACTATATCGGCTTTCTCTTGTTTGAGCAGCATCAAGACCTGGCTCCTTTTATTAGGAGAATTAAAGCCCTTTACATTGTAGGTGAGTATGTTAGTTAATGCCATGAGATGTCAGAGTATCTTTGTGTCTTAATGAGCTGTAGCAATATCACATTTATCTTGTAAGGTTCCGGATGAGGGTTAGAGGTAACATAGGAGACATACAAAAGGGGTAAACATTGAATGAACAATGAAAATGAATGCAGCCAGAGATCAAGGATCAGGTCCCCCTGGGGGGACTCACGACCCTTAGTCCCTGGGGCATCTTGATAAACATAGCTCAAAGAAGGTGCAACACCCAATATCATAATGAAACACAGTCCCAGCGTTACATTAGGGGCGCCGCATCTCATCCTAAAGCGTGGGGTACAGAGAAGCATCAACCCTGAGCCGATACTTGATCTCGGATCACTATAGCAATATACATATTCTCATTAATTTAAGGCACTCTTGTATAGTAGCAATAAACATTAGTATGACATATAACGGGAACTCAGCAAACCTGTCATAACATACTCACTATTCCCGTGCATAGTATAACAAAGGCAATTATGACATACGAACCCCATGTGGGGTCGCTGGTGGGAGTCCACATTCAGGTAAAATCTCCATCTTCTCTTCTTACTTGACCTTTCTTGGACCTGGGAGATCTCGCTTTTCCCGCCGTCGCCCATGGTGTTAGCTGTGGTAGGCTCGGCAGATGTAAGTCCGTATGAGCCGGCATCCAGGAAGGTATATCTATCGGAGCGATTCCCAATTTTTCCCAGGTGTCTTGTAAGTCCTCAGGAGTGTGGATGGTGATGCGTTTACCATTTTTCAGTATGGCCAGGCCGAAGGGATACATCCAGTTGTATGTGAGCCGCATGTCTTGCAATTTTAGCAGGAGAGGCCGCATCATTCTGC
The DNA here is from genome assembly GCF_050947455.1 of Rhinoderma darwinii. Lineage (NCBI taxonomy): Eukaryota > Metazoa > Chordata > Amphibia > Anura > Rhinodermatidae > Rhinoderma > Rhinoderma darwinii. Next base: position 133,788,183 of record NC_134690.1, on the reverse strand, counting down.
GTTTTGCCAGTGTGGATGCTGCAATGTCCTGAAAGAGCTGAATTTTCGTGCCATCTAGTACGATATCCACACGTGCTCTGTTAGCCTGTAGAATAGCCGAGGTGTCCACAAAGCTGAGTAAGCCACATACCACATCTCTTGGGGGTTCAGATGCCCTCGGTACCGGGCGTAGTGCCCTGTGGATCCGTTCTATGACAATTACAGAAGCGCGTTCCTGTCCCAGTAAATCAGCAAATATTTTCCTGGCCACCGCTTGCAATGCCTCTGATGTCACTGATTCAGGTATACCTTTAAATCTCACGTTCTTCCTCCTGCTCCGATTTTCCTGATCCTCCAGCAGTGTCATTACCTTGTTTAACTGGGTCTCTTGTTGCTGCACTTTGTGGCCTAGTGAGTCACAATAGTTAACCGAGTCAGTGACCACAGACTCTAGGTGCTCCACGCGGTTTCCAATATGGCGGACGTCCGCCTTGATGTCTGCAAGCTCCTTCATCATTGGCGTTAGAGCTTGTACTATAGTTTTCTTTAAGTATGCTCGGGAGATCGGAGCTTTCTCCTGGCGTGAAGATGTGGAGGCAGCCACAGACTCACGATCGCTATCTTCTTCCGAGTCATCATCCTGTCTGGGTTCCATAGTCACCGGCGGCGCCATCTTGGTTTTCTGGGACGGCTTCATTTTCAAGAATTTGTCTAGGTCTGCCTGACCTTTGTGGGTTTTTGGTGTCCCTGAGTGATCTCTAGTGTCAGGTTTACCGATCTTCACCATTTTCAGGTTTGTGCCTTGCGATGTCAGTGATCCTGGATCATGTGTGTGAGGAGCTGAGAAGCTAAGCTGCCATCACTCTCCGCGGTCAGGCTCCGCCCCCTTCGCTGCCCATTTGTAATAAAATCTATGAGACACCTCTGGGGTCAAAATGCTCACTACCCCCCTAGATGAATTTCTCAATGGGAGTGGTTTGCCAAATTGAGTCTCTTTTGGGGAGTTTACACTGTACTAGTACCTAAGGGGCTTTGCAAAAGTGACATGGTGCAGAACAACCAATCCAGCAAAATCTGCTCTCCAAAAGCCAAATGGCGCTCCTTCCCATCTGAGCCCTGATGTGTATTCATACAATTGTTTATTACCACATGTGGGGTATTTCCGTACTCTGGACAAGTTGCTTTGCAAATGTTATGGTGCTTTTTCTCCTTTATTTGATGAGAAAATGAAACATTTTGACCTATAGCTACATCTTAGTGGAAAAAAATTTAATTTTAAATTTTTACTACCCAATTCTAATGAAATCTATGAAACACCTGGGTGGTCAAAAGGCTCACTACACCCCTAGTTCAATTCCTCTAGGGGTGTAGTTTCCCAAATGGAGTCACTTTTGGGGGGTTACCACTGTACTGGTACCTTAGGAGCTTTACAAATGCGACATGGTGCCGAGAAATTAATTCAGCAAAATCTGTACTCCAAAAGCTAAATGGCGCTCCTTCCCTTCTGAGCCCTGATGTGTATTCATACAGTGGTTTATTAACACATATGGGGTATTTACGGACTCTGGAGAATTTGCTTTACAAATTTTGGGGTGCTTTTCCTCATTTATTTGTTGAAAAAAATTAAAGATTATGAGCTAAAGCTACATCTTATTGAAAAATAATGTAATTTCTTATTTTCACTGCCCAATTCTAATGAAATCGATGAAATACCTGTGTGGTCAAAATGATCACTACACCCCTAGATGAATTCCTCTAGGGGTGTAGTTTCCCAAATGGAGTCACTTTTGGGTGTTTTTCCTTTGTTTTTGCACCACAAGACCTCTTCTAACCTCACTAGGTGCTCCTTTGATTCTGGGGCCTTTGTTTCAGGCCCATAGCACACTAGGGCCACATGTGGGATATTTCTAAAAACTGCAGAATCAGGGCAATAAATATTCAGTTGAATTTCTCTTGTAAAAACCTTCAGTATTACAGGAAAAATGGATTAAAATGGAATTTCTGCAAAAAAAATGAAATTTGCAATTTCCCTTCCACTTTGCTTTAATTCCTGTGAAACGCATAAAGGGTTAAGAAACTTTCTAAATGCTGTTTTGAATACTTTAAAGGGTGAAGTTTTTAAAATGGGGTGATTTGTGGGGGTTCCTAATATATAAGGCCCTCAAAGCTACTTCAGATCTGAACTGTTCCCTAAAATAATAGGCTTTTGAAATTTTCTTGAAAATATGAGAAATTGCTGCTAAACTTATAAGCCTTGTAACGTCCTAGAAAAATAAAAGGATGTTCATAAAATGATGCAAACATAAAGTAGACATATGGGAAATGGTAACTAGTCACTATTTTGTGTGGTATAACTATCTGTCTTACAAGCAGATACATTAAAATTTAGAAAAACGCTAATTTTTGCAAATTTTCTCAAAATTTTGGTGTTTTTCACAAAAAATATTGAATTTATTAACCAAATTTTTTCACTAACATAAAGTACAATATGTCACGAGAAAACAATCTCAGAATCGCTTGGATAGGTAAAAGCATTCCGGAGTTATTACCACATAAAGTGACACATGTCAGATTTAAAAAATGAGGCTGTGTCATTAGGTCCAAAAGTGGCTGCGTCCTTAACACGTTAGTAGTGTTTCTATGTCGGTCACTAACGGGCCTTATTCCGATGCCATATACTTTTTACGTCGCGGCATCGGAATAAGTAAAATCTCTGCTGCCAGAGGTAGCTGAGGGCTGGGGGCGTCCCTGCTCTGCCGGGTGAGATCGATATTAGTATCGATCTCACCCGTTTAACCCCTCAGATGGCGGTGCACAATAGTGGTTTTGGAGAGAGGGAGGGAACTCCCTCTCATCCAACTGCCACCCAGCGATAAGATCGCCGAGTGTCTGTTTCTCCGATGGCAGCCACGGGCCTAATAAAGGCCCCCAGGACTGCCTGTAGCAAATGACTGCAAGATCATGCCTCTGGCATGACCTAGCAGATGCCTGAACGTTTTACACGGACAGGCATAATACACTGCAATACAGAAGTATTGCAGTGTATTATAAATGTGATCGGACCATCGCATAGTGAAGTCCCCTAGTGGGACTAGTAAAAAAGTTTAATAAAAAGTGAAAAAAAATAAAAAGTGAAAAAAAATGAAAAACCCACTTTTCCCCCTTACAAACTGCTTTATTATTAACAAACAAAATAAAGTAAAAAAGTTACACATATTTGGTATCGCGGCATCCGTAACGACCCCAACTATAAACGTATTATATCATTTAATCCACACGGTGAACGTCGTAAAAAATAAAATAATAAAACATGCAAAAATTGCTGTTTTCTTTGAATCCAGCCTTTAAAAAAATGTGATAAAAAGTGATAAAAAAGTCGCATCTACTCCAAAATGGTACCGATAAAAACTACAAGTCGTCACGCAAAAAAAAAGCCCTCCTACAATTGCATCGGCAAAAAAATAAAAACGTTACGGCTCTTCAAATATGGAGACACAAAAACAAATAATTTTGAAAAAAAAGTGTTTTCACTGTGTAAAAGTAGTAAAACATACAAAAACTATACAAATTTGGTATTGTTGCAATCGCAACAACCCACTGAATAAAGTTATGGTTTTATTTATACCACACAGTAAACGGCGTAAATTTAGGATGCAAAAAAGTGCGGCAAAATGTCTGATTTTTTTCTATTCCCCCCCAAAAAAAGTTAATAAAAGTTAATCAATAAATTCTATGTACCCCAAAATGGTGTAGTTCACTGAAGTAACAATAAAGTAAAAAATACCTTTTAATTAGTAACTAGTTAAAAACAGGGGTAACACACCACTGTGACATAAGCCCCACCGTGATTGTTAAAAAACGTATTAAACAAAAAACACTGAGTCATTGTGATACATCTAACTCGGTGTTTATAACAATATTATGTCTGGAAACAGCATATATCCAGGGCACATCAGTAGTACAATCCCAAAATAAAGCACAGGCGTCCGAATAGATCGGGTCTCCTAGTGCTGGGTGTAACACGATATGACTATCCCCAATGCAAACATTCCATAAACAGAACAACGACCCTACGCGTTTCAGGTACTCATCCTCAGGGGTCCGTATAATGGTAACTCTGGCCTTCACACCAGCGATAGAATCCTTTAACAGCAGATATTCTGCTGTGCGTCACGGCAAAGATGCACGTATTGATGTCAACGGCATACTTCATTGCAGGCACTACGTTACTATAAACGCTAAACTCCACCCCTCGTATTCTAGCGGCAAACATGAACTGACCAATCCCCACACCCTCACGATTAGTGACACCTGCCCATGTGACCCCCCGCCGTCAGCTGACAACCAGGGGTCATCATCGGCCGCATCAAGCCGCACGCGCAGGCGCAGTAGAAGTCAGGGACAATTCGCCCAGACTGCCAAAATAGGAGAAGGTAAGCGCTACACGATAATGGATTGTAAGTAAATCTCGCGGGACAGTTAAACACCGCAAGTAGGCTACCTCACAAAGCAACTAAAAATGTAATTAATCACATGTAGGGTGGAAGGAAATACGATCCCTCATGACATGGGGGACCGAGAGACGATCGCCGTTAAAAAACGGCAGACCAATAGGGCCATCTCAAACCTACATGTGTTGGGCAAAAATGAACTCACCCACCCCCTGGGCAACCCAAGGGAGATAGGTCGTCCATACGGAGTGTTAAATAAAACATGTATAATTAGTCTGCTCATTTAAACCTGCTGGATGTATGCATTCCAGTCTGTGGATCCATTGTGCTTCTTTGCGTAAAATCAGGTTATCCCAATCACCTCCTCTTTTGGGGGGTCTAACAAGTTCAATAGCTTGAAACTTTAAACATGCTGCCTGGCCTTGGTGTTTGGCATGCACATGCTTAGATATTGGGGTGTCCCTATCATGGACAATATCTCCAACATGCTCCCTAATACGGCGACGAAATTGTCGTGCTGTTTTTCCCACATAGTTAAGGGGGCATGGACATGTGATTAGGTAGACCACTCCCGCAGTCTTGCAATTGACATAATCCCGAATAGTGTATTGTTTCTGTGTGGTGACGCTAGTGAAGCTATTACCTTTAAAAATGAAATCACAGGCTTTACAGCTACCACACCTAAAGGTGCCTGGTATTTGTCTGTCCAGCCACGTGCCCCTAGGTGAAATGGGGTCAAAACAGCTGTGCATGACTCTGTCCCTTATATTTTTCCCTCTCCGATAGGTGACAGACGGCCTCTGTGTGATTTGATCTACCAGATCTGTATCAGAACTGAGAATACGCCAATACCTATTCAGTATCTGCATAATATCATTTTGTTTGGAATCATAGGTACCTATGAGTCTTGTGACCTGTTCTTCTTTCCGTTTTTTAGGGACCAGAAGACATTGCCTATCAGCATCCCTTGCTCCCTCATAGGCCTTCCTGATAACCCTCTCGGGGAAACCTCTGTCCTTCAATCTTGTTTTGAGCTCCTTGGCCTGGAACTCAAAATCACCCATAGAACTACAATTCCTACGTACTCTCATAAATTGGCCTTTTGGTATGCCACTTTTGAGGGAATGGGGATGACAGCTATTCCATTGCAGGAAACTATTTGTTGCTGTTTCTTTCCTATGTACCTTAGTGTGGATTGTGCCATCTGATGTTTTTGTGATTTTCAAATCTAAAAAAGACAATTCTTTCTCACTGATCTCACATGTGAATTTAAGTCCTACATCATTCTTGTTGAGGGCTGCTACAAAATTATGGAACTCATCCGCTGTAGAGTTCCAGAGGATCAACACGTCATCAATATATCTAATCCATAATCCAACAGATGAAGTCCAATTGACAAATTTGTCCCCAAAGACAATTGTCTCCTCCCACCAGCCAAGAAATAAATTTGCATAGGTGGGAGCAGCAGGACTCCCCATTGCAGTACCACATTTCTGATGGAAAATTTTGTCTTCAAAAATAAATATATTTCTTTCAAGAACAAACTGTAATAACTGCATGACAAACTGGTTATGAGCTACAAACTGGGTACCTCTAGATCCCAAATAGTACTCGACCGCTTTATAGCCACATTTGTGCGGTATGGATGAATACAACGCCTCGACATCCAGACTCGCCAAAATTGTATCTTTCTCCAGGGAAATGCCATCAATCTGTTTCAGGACATCCATTGTGTCACGCACATATGATGTGAGACTCAAAACAAAGGGACGCAACACTTGGTCAACATACGTGCTCACATTTTGAGTTAAATTATTTATGCCTGAAACAATAGGTCTGCCACGTAAAGGAGGATAACCTTTGTGGATTTTGGGCAGGCTATAGAAACACGCCATAACAGGAAATTGTGGGTATAAAAACCCAAATTCCCCTGCACTAATCAAAGATCTGCTCTTTGCATCACTCAAAATGCTCAGCAACTCTTTCTTGAATAATGCCGTGGGGTTATCCTTTAAAATGGTATAGCAGTCATGGTTAAATAAAATGTCCTCACACATCTTCTTATAGCCATCCCTGCTCATGACCACAATGTTCCCACCTTTATCGGATGATTTGAGAACAATATTCTCTTTTTTCTCTAAAGTGGTCAGAGCTAATCGTTCAGACCAAGACAAATTATTATCCATTCCCCTGCTATCCTGACTGAGACTTTTGATCTCATCTCCCACCATATCCACAAATAAATCCACATTGGTAAAGTCTCCTATAGGTGGCAATTTCCTACTCTTCATTTTAAGGTTGGTGAAGGGACCTATACCTGGAGTGCGTCCAGATTCCTCTAATAGCCCCTCAAGGGCCGAAAGACCTTCCATATCAGACTCCTCTAGGCCTAATTCCATGCATTTTTTTCTATTATGGTGTTTAAAAAATTTTATCCATTTAAGTTTGCGAGCAAATAAATTGAGATCTTTTATCCACGAAAATGAGTCAAATTTAACTGTAGGGACAAAGGAAAGTCCCTTTTCTAATAATGTAATCTCTGATGCACTCAAATTATATTCAGAAAGGTTAATGATTTGAAGCCTATCCATGTTATTCCCCTTCACTAATCCTTTTGACCCCTCAGCATATAGCGGGAAATGGGAGGATTGTTGGCTAAAAAATTATTGCCACTATTAGAAGAGGCTCTCCCACGGCCTCTGTTTCTACTTCTTGCTCCTCCCCTAAATTTGTGTTTCCCACCACTACCGCCAAAGAATGGGCCCACTCTTTCAGAGTCTGTAGTTTCACTCTCTGATGTGGAAGGGTCAGATTCCCTCGGCCCCCTATTGGTCTGTTGATATTGCTGTTGTTGTGTAGTGACAAAATCATACGCTTTTTTCTCCCTAAATTCCTGTAGGTCTCTCTGGAATTGGAAGTGTTTTCGTTCCTTAAGATGATTAGTAAACCTTTCCAAAGTTTGTTGGAGGATTTTGTCCCTTTTTTCAAAACCTGGGGTATCTACCAAGGACTTGGCTGCCTCAATCTCTTTTTTAAGCTCAACACTAATAAAGTCAAACTGGACTTTTTCTTCCTCTACCAAGATCTGCATCAGCCTAAGTGAGCTCCCTGTAATCTCCTGTTCCCACCTTTCTTTAATATTAGCGGTTTTTAATCTTAATGCTGGGACAATGGGGACCCTGAGACCTCTGGGAACTATCTTATTCTTTAAATAGTTTTCCAGACTCTGGATCTCCCACCAACTTCTAGTATAGTCTTTGTGCAGTCTATTAAGATTTTTAAAGGTGGATTTGAGAGATGCACCCTGAACTGTATACGTCAGTTCACACTCTGAAAAGACGCTTTTGGCCTCACTCATCCACCCATCTGTGTTTAATTCAGAAAGTGCAAAGGCTGCCATACCTAGATAAACTGAAATTATTAACTGTATGGATTAAATGTAATTTCACTGTCTAGTTTGATAGAAATCTAATTGTGCTCCCACAATATGAGTAAATTATATAGTTCACTGAAGTAACAATAAAGTAAAAAATACCTTTTAATTAGTAACTAGTTAAAAACAGGGGTAACACACCACTGTGACATAAGCCCCACCGTGATTGTTAAAAAACGTATTAAACAAAAAACACTGAGTCATTGTGATACATCTAACTCGGTGTTTATAACAATATTATGTCTGGAAACAGCATATATCCAGGGCACATCAGTAGTACAATCCCAAAATAAAGCACAGGCGTCCGAATAGATCGGGTCTCCTAGTGCTGGGTGTAACACGATATGACTATCCCCAATGCAAACATTCCATAAACAGAACAACGACCCTACGCGTTTCAGGTACTCATCCTCAGGGGTCCGTATAATGGTAACTCTGGCCTTCACACCAGCGATAGAATCCTTTAACAGCAGATATTCTGCTGTGCGTCACGGCAAAGATGCACGTATTGATGTCAACGGCATACTTCATTGCAGGCGCTACGTTACTATAAACGCTAAACTCCACCCCTCGTATTCTAGCGGCAAACATGAACTGACCAATCCCCACACCCTCACGATTAGTGACACCTGCCCATGTGACCCCCCGCCGTCAGCTGACAACCAGGGGTCATCATCGGCCGCATCAAGCCGCACGCGCAGGCGCAGTAGAAGTCAGGGACAATTCGCCCAGACTGCCAAAATAGGAGAAGGTAAGCGCTACACGATAATGGATTGTAAGTAAATCTCGCGGGACAGTTAAACACCGCAAGTAGGCTACCTCACAAAGCAACTAAAAATGTAATTAATCACATGTAGGGTGGAAGGAAATACGATCCCTCATGACATGGGGGACCGAGAGACGATCGCCGTTAAAAAACGGCAGACCAATAGGGCCATCTCAAACCTACATGTGTTGGGCAAAAATGAACTCACCCACCCCCTGGGCAACCCAAGGGAGATAGGTCGTCCATACGGAGTGTTAAATAAAACATGTATAATTAGTCTGCTCATTTAAACCTGCTGGATGTATGCATTCCAGTCTGTGGATCCATTGTGCTTCTTTGCGTAAAATCAGGTTATCCCAATCACCTCCTCTTTTGGGGGGTCTAACAAGTTCAATAGCTTGAAACTTTAAACATGCTGCCTGGCCTTGGTGTTTGGCATGCACATGCTTAGATATTGGGGTGTCCCTATCATGGACAATATCTCCAACATGCTCCCTAATACGGCGACGAAATTGTCGTGCTGTTTTTCCCACATAGTTAAGGGGGCATGGACATGTGATTAGGTAGACCACTCCCGCAGTCTTGCAATTGACATAATCCCGAATAGTGTATTGTTTCTGTGTGGTGACGCTAGTGAAGCTATTACCTTTAAAAATGAAATCACAGGCTTTACAGCTACCACACCTAAAGGTGCCTGGTATTTGTCTGTCCAGCCACGTGCCCCTAGGTGAAATGGGGTCAAAACAGCTGTGCATGACTCTGTCCCTTATATTTTTCCCTCTCCGATAGGTGACAGACGGCCTCTGTGTGATTTGATCTACCAGATCTGTATCAGAACTGAGAATACGCCAATACCTATTCAGTATCTGCATAATATCATTTTGTTTGGAATCATAGGTACCTATGAGTCTTGTGACCTGTTCTTCTTTCCGTTTTTTAGGGACCAGAAGACATTGCCTATCAGCATCCCTTGCTCCCTCATAGGCCTTCCTGATAACCCTCTCGGGGAAACCTCTGTCCTTCAATCTTGTTTTGAGCTCCTTGGCCTGGAACTCAAAATCACCCATAGAACTACAATTCCTACGTACTCTCATAAATTGGCCTTTTGGTATGCCACTTTTGAGGGAATGGGGATGACAGCTATTCCATTGCAGGAAACTATTTGTTGCTGTTTCTTTCCTATGTACCTTAGTGTGGATTGTGCCATCTGATGTTTTTGTGATTTTCAAATCTAAAAAAGACAATTCTTTCTCACTGATCTCACATGTGAATTTAAGTCCTACATCATTCTTGTTGAGGGCTGCTACAAAATTATGGAACTCATCCGCTGTAGAGTTCCAGAGGATCAACACGTCATCAATATATCTAATCCATAATCCAACAGATGAAGTCCAATTGACAAATTTGTCCCCAAAGACAATTGTCTCCTCCCACCAGCCAAGAAATAAATTTGCATAGGTGGGAGCAGCAGGACTCCCCATTGCAGTACCACATTTCTGATGGAAAATTTTGTCTTCAAAAATAAATATATTTCTTTCAAGAACAAACTGTAATAACTGCATGACAAACTGGTTATGAGCTACAAACTGGGTACCTCTAGATCCCAAATAGTACTCGACCGCTTTATAGCCACATTTGTGCGGTATGGATGAATACAACGCCTCGACATCCAGACTCGCCAAAATTGTATCTTTCTCCAGGGAAATGCCATCAATCTGTTTCAGGACATCCATTGTGTCACGCACATATGATGTGAGACTCAAAACAAAGGGACGCAACACTTGGTCAACATACGTGCTCACATTTTGAGTTAAATTATTTATGCCTGAAACAATAGGTCTGCCACGTAAAGGAGGATAACCTTTGTGGATTTTGGGCAGGCTATAGAAACACGCCATAACAGGAAATTGTGGGTATAAAAACCCAAATTCCCCTGCACTAATCAAAGATCTGCTCTTTGCATCACTCAAAATGCTCAGCAACTCTTTCTTGAATAATGCCGTGGGGTTATCCTTTAAAATGGTATAGCAGTCATGGTTAAATAAAATGTCCTCACACATCTTCTTATAGCCATCCCTGCTCATGACCACAATGTTCCCACCTTTATCGGATGATTTGAGAACAATATTCTCTTTTTTCTCTAAAGTGGTCAGAGCTAATCGTTCAGACCAAGACAAATTATTATCCATTCCCCTGCTATCCTGACTGAGACTTTTGATCTCATCTCCCACCATATCCACAAATAAATCCACATTGGTAAAGTCTCCTATAGGTGGCAATTTCCTACTCTTCATTTTAAGGTTGGTGAAGGGACCTATACCTGGAGTGCGTCCAGATTCCTCTAATAGCCCCTCAAGGGCCGAAAGACCTTCCATATCAGACTCCTCTAGGCCTAATTCCATGCATTTTTTTCTATTATGGTGTTTAAAAAATTTTATCCATTTAAGTTTGCGAGCAAATAAATTGAGATCTTTTATCCACGAAAATGAGTCAAATTTAACTGTAGGGACAAAGGAAAGTCCCTTTTCTAATAATGTAATCTCTGATGCACTCAAATTATATTCAGAAAGGTTAATGATTTGAAGCCTATCCATGTTATTCCCCTTCACTAATCCTTTTGACCCCTCAGCATATAGCGGGAAATGGGAGGATTGTTGGCTAAAAAATTATTGCCACTATTAGAAGAGGCTCTCCCACGGCCTCTGTTTCTACTTCTTGCTCCTCCCCTAAATTTGTGTTTCCCACCACTACCGCCAAAGAATGGGCCCACTCTTTCAGAGTCTGTAGTTTCACTCTCTGATGTGGAAGGGTCAGATTCCCTCGGCCCCCTATTGGTCTGTTGATATTGCTGTTGTTGTGTAGTGACAAAATCATACGCTTTTTTCTCCCTAAATTCCTGTAGGTCTCTCTGGAATTGGAAGTGTTTTCGTTCCTTAAGATGATTAGTAAACCTTTCCAAAGTTTGTTGGAGGATTTTGTCCCTTTTTTCAAAACCTGGGGTATCTACCAAGGACTTGGCTGCCTCAATCTCTTTTTTAAGCTCAACACTAATAAAGTCAAACTGGACTTTTTCTTCCTCTACCAAGATCTGCATCAGCCTAAGTGAGCTCCCTGTAATCTCCTGTTCCCACCTTTCTTTAATATTAGCGGTTTTTAATCTTAATGCTGGGACAATGGGGACCCTGAGACCTCTGGGAACTATCTTATTCTTTAAATAGTTTTCCAGACTCTGGATCTCCCACCAACTTCTAGTATAGTCTTTGTGCAGTCTATTAAGATTTTTTTTTTTTTTTTTTTTTTTAAAGGTGGATTTGAGAGATGCACCCTGAACTGTATACGTCAGTTCACACTCTGAAAAGACGCTTTTGGCCTCACTCATCCACCCATCTGTGTTTAATTCAGAAAGTGCAAAGGCTGCCATACCTAGATAAACTGAAATTATTAACTGTATGGATTAAATGTAATTTCACTGTCTAGTTTGATAGAAATCTAATTGTGCTCCCACAATATGAGTAAATTATATAGTTCACTGAAGTAACAATAAAGTAAAAAATACCTTTTAATTAGTAACTAGTTAAAAACAGGGGTAACACACCACTGTGACATAAGCCCCACCGTGATTGTTAAAAAACGTATTAAACAAAAAACACTGAGTCATTGTGATACATCTAACTCGGTGTTTATAACAATATTATGTCTGGAAACAGCATATATCCAGGGCACATCAGTAGTACAATCCCAAAATAAAGCACAGGCGTCCGAATAGATCGGGTCTCCTAGTGCTGGGTGTAACACGATATGACTATCCCCAATGCAAACATTCCATAAACAGAACAACGACCCTACGCGTTTCAGGTACTCATCCTCAGGGGTCCGTATAATGGTAACTCTGGCCTTCACACCAGCGATAGAATCCTTTAACAGCAGATATTCTGCTGTGCGTCACGGCAAAGATGCACGTATTGATGTCAACGGCATACTTCATTGCAGGCGCTACGTTACTATAAACGCTAAACTCCACCCCTCGTATTCTAGCGGCAAACATGAACTGACCAATCCCCACACCCTCACGATTAGTGACACCTGCCCATGTGACCCCCCGCCGTCAGCTGACAACCAGGGGTCATCATCGGCCGCATCAAGCCGCACGCGCAGGCGCAGTAGAAGTCAGGGACAATTCGCCCAGACTGCCAAAATAGGAGAAGGTAAGCGCTACAAAATGGTGCTATTAAAAAAACAACTTGTCCCGCAAAAAACAAGACCTTATACAGCTATGTCGACGCAAAAATAAAAAGTGTATAGCTCTTTGAATGAGACGATGGAAAAACTTAAAAAATGGCTTGGTCATCAACGTCTAAAATAGGCTGGTCATTAAAGGGGTTATGGGGTTAAGCCCTGCCTATTTACATAGACCAGGCCTACAACCTATGGTATTTTAATTACAAATAGTACATACGGTGCAATGCAACACACCCAAAAAGGAATACAGACCACGCACCAAACCGCCTATAGATGTAAAGACATTAGTTGCTTTATATAACAAATAGATGTAATGTAAAATAAATAAAAATAGAGGACTGTATATAATAAGGGACGACACAGTAAAAACAGTAATAATAATGGAGGATGTTGTATTTAATAATAAGGAAGGACGCTGTATAGTATTGTGCATTGTGGAACATTATTCCTACTCAAATAATCTATTAAAAAAATTCTCAAATAAAACAATTACGATATTCCAAATGCACCATAAATTAATGTGGACTTTTAAATATATATGTTTCTATGTATGACTACTATCCTATTATCTTTCCAAGCCTGTGTGACTCCCTGTCCAGGAGATGGGGCAAATTTACTATTCAAAATTATCTGGAGTTCTGGAGTACATGCCGTGGGCCGCATTTATTAAGTGTTTTAGACACTTTTTTTTAGACATACTCAACAAGGGATGTGATCTATCAAAACTGGCGTGGTTAAAAATGCGACAACGGGCACCAAGATTTTGGTGCAAAATAACTGGCGTAAACTAAGCCAACTAAGAGGAGGTGTTAGGAAGGGAAAAGTGTCCAGCATGTCTAGCTAAATGCGCCAAATTTATCATGCAGAATGAACCACTTTGATCAATTTGGAACGTTTTCTGACAGTCTTGTCTAAATTTGAACTGCCTATGACTTAGACTATATTAGTAAGTCTGCTCCTATTTATAAAATTACTCATATACATAGCATACATACCTACCCACAGTAATTATATTAACCCCTTAATGACCAGCCTATTTTAGACCTTAATGACCAAGCCATTTTTTACGTTTTTCCATCGTCGCATTCCAAGAGGTATAACTCTTTTATTTTTGCATCGACATAGCTGTATAAGGTCTTGTTTTTTGCGGGACAAGTTGTACTTTTTAATAGCACCATTTTGGGGGACATATTATTTATTGATTAACTTTTATTAACTTTTTTTTGGGGGGGAATAGAAAAAACCCTGAAATTTTGCCACTCTTTTTCACGTCTTAAATCAACGGCGTTTACCGTGTGATATAAATAACACCATAACTTTATTCAGCGGGTTGTTACGATTGCAACGATACCAAATTTGTATAGTTTTTGTATGTTTTACTACTTTTACACAGTAAAAACGCTTTTTTTTCAAAATTATTTGTTTTTGTGTCTCCATATTTGAAGAGCCGTAACGTTTTCATTTTTTCGCCGATGCGGTTGTATGAGGGCTTTGTTTTTGCGGGAAGACTTGTAGTTTTTATTGGTACCATTTTTGAGTAGATGCGACTATTTGATCACTTTTTATAACATTTTTTTAAAGTCAGGATTCACAGAAAACAGCAATTTTTCCATAGTTTTTTATTAAATTTTTTACGGCGTTCACCGTGTGGGTTAAATAATGTTATAGATTTATAGTCGGGGTCGTTACGGACGTGGCAATACCAAATATGTGTAACTTTTTTACTTTATTTTGGTTTTTTAACAGTAAAGCATTGTGTAAGGGGAAAAGCTTGGTTTTTCATTTTTTTTTCAAATTTTTTTTTTCATTAACTTTATTACTTTTTTTTTAAACTTTTTTACTAGTCCCACTAGGGGACTATAATATGCGATTTTCCGATCGCTATTGTAATACACTGCAATACTTTTGTATTGCAGTGTATTACTGCCTGTCGGTTTAAAACGGACAGGCATCTGCTAGGTCATGCCTCCGGCATGATCTAGCAGGCAGTCGCTCCAGGCAGACCTGGGGGCCTTTATTAGGCCCCCGGCTGCCATTAGAGACACAGACACTCGGCGATCGTATCGCCGGGTGTCGGTGGGGAGAGAGGGAGCTCCCTCCCTCTCTCCAAAACCACTCAGATGCGGTGCACGCTATTGCGCACCACATCTGAAGGGTTAAACGGGTGAGATCGATACTAATATCGATCTCACCCAGCAGAGCAGGGACGCTCCCAGCCCTCAGCTGCCTCTAGCAGCTGAGAGCAGGGAGATTTGACACTCCCTGCTCTGTTTACTTTATCCTGATGCAGCGCCGTGAAAAGGCGTATGCATCAGAATAAAGCCCATTAGTGGCCGCCGTTAAAAGGCGTATTGGCAGTCACTAACGGGTTAAATTGACCTATTACGTATAGACCTGTATGTGCACATTCAGTACAGTAGTGCTCAGTTTATTTAGTGTACTGTGAGAATGGTGGAGAGCAGTGCAGCGTGCATAGCATGCCACTGCAAATCACTTAGCTAGTTAAGACGACCCCCGAATACAAAAATGTTGTGTACAAATACAATATCAGATTCAAACTTAATGCATACATACAGTGCTAAATATAAGCTCAGCACATGAATACAGCACAAGAACTAAGCTCAGTACATAAATACAGCACCAGAACAAAGATCAGTACATAAATACAGCACCAGAACCAAGATCAGTACATAAATACAGCACCAGAACAAAGCTCAGTACATATATACAGCAGCAGAACAAAGCTCAGTACGTAAATACAGCACTAGCAGCAAGCTCAGTACATATATACAACAATAGAACCAAGAACCGCGACCGCAGACCTATGAACTCTAACTCTTCCCAGAGACGCCAGTACACGTGGTTGCACTGCTCCACTGTCTCTCCTAGGGTGTCTCTAAAGGGCCAGCCCGCGCACCTGTAAAATGCTCCCTGCCCAATCCCAACGCACCCTGGATTATAAAAAGGACCATTTCTACAATGTCTGATCGTTGTTGTGTCTTCCCATGTTCGTTTGCAAATAGTCCCTTAGTTGTATCCTGTATCTTGTGTTCCCGTATCCTGTATCCAGTAATTATGTTTATTCCAGTGCGAAGTCTAGTGTCGGAGTCGAGTGTCATCTGTGCCAAGTGACTGCCAAGCCAAGTGTCTGCCAAATCTTCTATCCAGGTACACTTGTCCTAAAGACTATCTTTGAATATTGAACAGTACGATCAGGCCATGGATCCCACTGGTCAACCGAAAACCGCCATTCAGATGATGCAAGCGGACATGCGTGACCTCCGGGCACGCCAAAATCAGCTCGTACAGGCTTTAAACTCCATAATTACCTGTTTGGATCCTCCTTCGGTGCCTCCTCTGGCTGCTTCTGCTACTCCACCACCATCTAACCTTCCTGCCTGTCCTGGTTCTGCAATTTCATTGCCTCTACCTCCTCGCTACGACAGAAATCCTAAAACCTGTAGCGTCTTCATCAACCAGTGTACGATCCACTTCAAGTTACGTGCTCATCTCTTCCCCTCTGATGAGGCCAAGGTCGCTTTTATTATCTCCCCCCTCTCTGGCAACGCCCTGGCATGGGCGAACCCCATATTGGAACGAGAGGGTCTGGAATGCTCTGATTTACAACTGTTTCTAGAGACTTTCTGTACAGTGTTTGAAGAACCGGGCCAAACATCCTCTGCAGCTGCTTCACTGCTGTCCCTTAATCAAGGGGAATCAACTGCAGGGGAATACGCCATCCACTTCCGTACGCTGGCAGCGGAGCTGGCATGGAATAATGAGGCCTTAGTGGCAACTTTCTAGCAAGGAATTGACTCTCATATAAAGGATGAACTGGCAGCTCGAGAGATTCCTTCTAGCTTGGATGCCTTAATATGCCTGGCAACCCAGATCGATATGAGGATCCAAGAGCACAATCTGGAAGTTCGCCAGGTGAAGAGGTCTTGTCGACTAGTACCCAAATTTCACAGTCCTCTACTGCCCTGTTCTGTTGCACCTCCGGTGGAGCCTGTGCAGGTAGACAGATCCCAACTGTCTGACCAGGTATGGCAACGCAGACATTCTACTGGGTTGTGTCTGTACTGTGATGTTACAAGGGACATTTCGTGTGCCAATGCCTTCAAAATCTGGGAAACTCCAGCATCTAGGCTTGATTGGAGAGACAATAATAGGTGAATATACCTCGACTACAAAATTCTGTCTCAGACTTTCTATTCCTGTGACTATCTTCACCAGTGAAGAATCACACTCTGTCCCCGCTTATTTGCATTCTGGAGTGTCTGCAAATTTTATTCAGCAGGACTTGGTAGATCATCTCTACTTGGCCAGAGTGCCTATGGAGAGACCTCTGGCGGTCACTTCAGTTGATGGACAGCCCCTACCCGACCCAATCCTGTCTATCACCAAACCTCTGAGGCTACAGATAGGAGCCCTCCACTTGGAACTGATAGCCTTTTATGTGCTGTCTAAAGCTGTTAACCCCGTCCTGCAGGGACTTCACCAACACGCTCCTGTCCTTGATTGAAATTCCAGAGAATTTCTCCTATGGGGTCCCGGACTTCATGTAAGGGGGGGTACTCTAATGACCGCCAGCATCACTTACCTTCCAGCAGCTGCGACCGCAGACCAATGAACTCTAGCCGGCATCTCCCTCCCTGGAGACGCCAGCACACGCGGCTGCAATGCTCTACTCTCTCTCCTTGGGTGCAATTGTAAAATGCTTCCTTCCCAATTCCAATGCACCCTGGATTATAAAAAGGACTCTGCCCTCTTCCACCTTGCCTGAGTGTTGTGTCTTCCCATGTTTGTTAACAAATGGTCCCTTAGTTGTATCCGGTGTTCCCGTATCCAGTAATTGTGTTTGTTCCGGTGTGAAGTCTAGTGTCATCTTACTTAAAAAGTTCACCACTGACTTACATACATAACTGCACAAGAATCCGGCAGAAGCTGCACATGCAGTACCTGAGAACACAACTTTGCTTAGGACAACATGTAGAAAAGAAGACGGCACGGCACTCACCATTTGCAAAAGGTTTCTCTTTATTCCAAGATTGAGGCAGGCAACACGAGACTCAAAGGACAACAGAGCCAACTGCTTCACGTCCTTCAGACGCTTTATCAAGGCATTCTGGGATTCAGTGCACACACACTTAAATAACCACACCTTGTCTCATAATAGCACTTTCTCTTCTACCAGTAATACAAATAAAAACATCAAATATTTATAGAAACACATACATGTTACAAGTATCAGTTTGATAAACTAAGTACAATGTGTCAAGCATACCTATTTCAAGGCTCTATTTTATTTTAAAAAAAGCTGATAGCTCATTCCTATCATTCAGACCCAGGGGTCCTAGTGCCTCTGTTTTTATTATCCAATTTGCTTCACAGCGAAGTAGCTTAACGTGTCGGTCTCCACCCTCACACGGGGCGAACACACGTTGTATTCCAGCAAAAGATAAACATTTTGTATTTCCTTCATGTACTTCCCGTATATGGGATATCAATTTTGGGGAACCCTTTCTTGTCCCAATGCAATACATATGTTCACGAATGCGTTTGAATAATGGGCAAATAGTTTTCCCTATATAGAAAAATTGACAAAGACAAAACACGGCATATACCAGGTAATTCGATTTACATGTGATCAGGCTGCTACCATAATGTTTGAATTTGGACATTTGTCCCTGTTCTCATCTGTCCACAAAATGAACAGTCACCACATTTGTGGTTACCTATTGGGGCCATATCTTAGAGCCAGTTACTTTTTTTATTACTTTGAGTTGCCGAAAAACGGCCTGTAACTAATTCATCTCTCAGGTTTTTGCATCGTCTGAATGAGACCACAGGGGGATAACATGCTTTCTCCACTAAATCCACATCTGCCTCTATAATGTGCCAATGTTTCCTAATGGCACTATTTATGCGATCTGCAACTGGGCTATACTGAAAAGAGAACACAAATCCTATATTTCTATTTTTCTGTCTTCTTTTGAAAAGTAATGTATTACGATCGCACTGAAGTGCTCTAGAGAAAGATTCTGACAGTAATATATCATTATATCCTCTAGCTCTCAATCGTTTAATTAATTCCATAGATTGTTCCAAAAATTTGTTATGATCACTATTAATTCTTTTTAGCCTAAGAAATTGACCATAAGGTAATGATCTTTTAATATGAGGTGGATGAAAACTTTTATGATGTAAGAGGGCATTAGTAGCTGTGGGTTTGCGAAAATCACTTGTATGCAAACCATTCTTATCTACTGTTATTCTAATACAGTAGTACCTCCAAATTGAGCTGTAAATTCCATATTCACATCATTGATATTAATGTACTCCACAAATTCACCAAACTGTTCTTGTGTCCCCAACCACACTATTATGACATCGTCAATAAATCTTGACCAATGTCTAATATATTTAATGTACGGATTGTTAACGTTATATATATATTTTTCTTCCCATCTGGCCAAAAATAACTTTGCATATGTAGGAGCAACTGGGGTCCCCATTGCTGTACCAGTACATTGTGCAAACCATTGCTCTCCAAAGCAAAAAGCATTATGAGTGAGCACAAAGTCAAGTGACTCACAAATAAAATTTATGGTTTCCTCACTTTTCCCTGTTCTATCTAAAAAGGATCTGATAGCACCTAGGCCATCAGTGTGGCAGATTCTGGTGTATAGACTTGTCACGTCAATAGTGGCAAGGCTATCACCTTTATTTCACTGGAAATCAATGAAGTCTTGTAATAGTGCTTTTGTATCTAACAAATATGAGGGAACACTTTTCAATAGAGGGCGTAGATACCAATCTAGGTAGCTGGAAAGAGGTTCAGTTACTGAACCTCTGCCCGCCACGATGGGCCTTCCTGGTGGATTAACATAGGTCTTGTGGATTTTAGGTAAAAAATACCAGTATGGTTTGACAGGATTTTCAGGTAATAATCGCTCTGCCTGGCGTTTGGAGAAAACATTTAATATCATTCCTTTTCTCAAAAGGGAGCAGAGTTTTTAGATATATCCACTTGTGGGATCTCCTCTCAATTTAGTGTAAGTATCTGGATTGCTCAATTGTCGCATGGATTCTGCTACATAATATTCTCGTTCCATGATCACAATGTTCCCTCCCTTGTCAGCAGGCTTGATAATTAATTGTTTATTTTGTTTCAACCATCTTAACGCTGTTACCTCTTTGATAGTGAGGTTTGTCTCAGCAGATGGATGAATAAGCAATTTGACCTCCTGTGTCACAACTCGCGAAAAATTACTAATAGAACTGCCTGCTGGCAAGGAAGGGAATATTAAAGATCTGATGCCTCCCCTGAATGATTCCAACTCTGTGAAATCGCTCCTAGGGTTAATGGGACCCTCATTGATAAGTTCATACAGATCTTTAAGGGTGTTTCTATCCATCTCCTCTACACTATCCCCAAGTATAAAACCCAATGGACCAATGCACCTTGTAGGGGGCCAACTATTTCAGTGGCATTTCTGTTTTGAAAACATTTGTGTAAGTTTAAATTCCTCAAGGAACTTTGCTTAGGCTTTATTCACACAAACGGGATAATCGGTTGTATGATGGACTTTTTTTTAAGGGCCGTCACACAGCTACATTAAAATCAATGTACTTCCATAGTGTTATTCACACAACCATTTTTTATTGGACTGTGTGAATGGCCCGTGAAAAAATAGGACGTGTCCTATTTTTGCCTGTTTTCACGGATCCCTCAATAGACTCAAGTCTATGAGGGATCTGGGAAACAGGGTCCCGCACGCATGCAAATCAGCCATGAAAAATGGACGTTTTTCACGGCTGATTTGACACCGTTTGTATGAGTAAGCCCTTAGTATTGACTAAGACAGTGACACAGAGGACACAAGGCCTGACATCTTTACGGTAAGGCTACATTCAGACGAGTGTGTCCAATTTGTGCACGTAAAAAACACAGTTTTTTTCCTACATTTCATGTCTGTGTGCCATCAGTGTGCGTCGCAAATTACCATCAGTGTGCTTTGCTTGTGGCATGCGTTTTCACGTCTGTGAAAGCAATTCTTTTTTTTATTTTTTTATTTCTCTGCAGTTCTTTGTAACTGATCATGAAACTCGGACAGCAGACTGATGAGGAACACGCTTGTCTGAATGAGCCCTAAGTGTGTATTCAGACGTTGCAGTTGAGGTGCGGTTCTTGCCGGGTCTATGAAAACTGCATGGGAAAAAGCACACACGTTGATTTAGAGCAGTATAAAAATTTTAATGAGCTTCACCTGTGCAAGCTGCGGAACTACCTCAACTGCAATATCTGAATACACCCTTAGGGTATGTGCACCCGACCCCTTTTCAGACGTAATCGAGGCGTTTTACGCCTCGAATTACACCTAAAAAAATGGCTCCAATACGTCGGCAAACATCTGCCCTTTGCTTGCAATGGGTCTTACGATGTTCGGTGCAGACGAGCTGTCATTTTACGTGTCGCTGTCAAAAGACGGCGCGTAAAATTACGGCTGCCTCAAAAGTGCAGGACACTTCTTGGGATGTAATTGGAGCCATTTTTCATAGACTCCAATGAAAACCAGCTCCAATTACGTCCGTAAAAGATGCCGCGAAAAACGCGTGCACTTGTAAAAACTTCTGAAATTCTGGAGCTGTTTTCTCCTGAAAACAGCTCCGTAATTTCAGACATATTTGGCGTTGTCGTGTGCACATACCCTTATAGTAGATCATTTTAGGTTGCCCTGCAAGTGTAGGTATACAAGTGTAGGGTCATCAATATGTATGATCAGGCTGTGCTTCTATTTTTAAAGGTTTTTTTTTTTTTAGGATATAATAAAAAAGGTGACATTTAATAAAACACTTTTTGTAGAAAATCTTCCCAGGGTCCACTCTTCTGAAACATTGTGGCTATATGTAAACAACCATCATGGGCATGCAGTCATGTGATATCTACATTGTCCATGAGCTGCATTCAAAATTCTGCTGGTTATCATTGGCAACAGTCCCCAAGCCTGTCAATAGGCTCTGTTCACATCACGTTTTAGCCCTACTTTTGGCGTATATGCAGGGAAAAGCTCCCAGCAAATACTCCAAACTTATCAGTAGGCCTGTATTCACGCGCAGAGGCTAAAAGAGTGTACTTTTGGCCTCCGTCGGGCCGGAATACATATACATTGCTGCATAGAAATGCATTGCTGATTATGCTTTTTTGTGCAGAGGCATTGCCCGAGATGTCAGGAGAGGTGACAGCTCCTCTATAAATCCAGTGATTCACAGGTGACATCTTCTCCGATTGTAGCCGTTCTCTTTAATTTCTTCTCCATCCGGCCCAGGCCGCTATGACAACTTCTTCTGCCGACTGTAGAGTTTGATGCTGACACATATTTGGCCCATTTTTTCTGCAGCCATTCTCAGCACCTATAGCAACACAAATAAATTCAGACACCAGACCCCTTAGAGGAAATCTATCACCACCTCTATGATGCTCTTTCTCAGGGCAGCATAATGTAGAGAAAGTAAAACTGATTTCAGCATTGTGAGTGTTATGTCTGCCTGTGGTGTAGTTTTTGCAAAATGTACATTCTATTCTTTGTAGCGCTTGCATCGCAGTGTGAAGAATGAGTCCATCATATTCATGAGCTGCCACCCCCCAGCCGACGCTGATTGACAGTTTTCTCCCAATTACTGTGCATAGCAAGAAAACTATCAAACCGTGGGCAGGGGGAGTCAGGAGCTCATGAATATCTAGAAATTCCTTCCTAACACTACGATACGAGCTCTGTAACGAATAATGCGGTGACAGATTTCTCTAATTAACCAGAACCCCTAACCAATCAGATCCAAGTCTAGACCCCTAAATTCATCTGATCTCAGACCAGACCCCCTAAACTAATCAGGCCCCAGATCAGACGCATACCCCAGATCAGATGCTTACTTATAGGTACCGCTTTTTTCTCCCTGGCGTCTACTCCTCTTCTGCCATCCGCCACGCATTACAGCCACCACTCACCATGTCCTAACGCTGGACGGCGTCAGGATGCAATGTGCTGCAGACAGCACAAGAGGAGGAGAAGAAGTCTGGGGAGCAGTGAGTAATTGCAGCCATGCTAACTGATCCACGGGCCTAATTTCGGTGCGGCCGTAAATGTCTACTGGGAGACTGGCCCTGCCCTATAGATCGGATGAATCTTACACTGACCTGCACCTACCCTGATTTGTAGAACTAACTATCATCTGCAGCTGTACTGCTTTCTACTTCACCTGTGAGTTGCAGATATTTGGCAGCTTATCTGGCTCAGCTAATGAGCAGACTTCGTTATTGGCTGACTCAGCTAGCAAATAAAGCTGCGGCATCTGGGGTAATAACAGACTTGGCGGAAGCTGCACGCAACCAAACCAAGCTTCATGCAGTGCCGAATGGCCAAACAATTAATGGTTAAATAGTGCGGGCATTTTCCAATGCACTAGCGTGCATTTTCGGCCGCTTGCAGCTGTCGCCTTGTATGTGTGAGAGGTAGAAACAGCTTTTTATTTTGTGTACGGGCCGATATAAAGGCCTTTGTTCTGTTGATGGGCCACTGGACTGCTGTTACTATGGTAACTGTGGCACAGAGGCAATTCAAAATGTAATCAGGAGCTGAAGAGGGCCAGAAGATTGTCAGAGGAGCAGGAGTGGCAATGATGCTGATAGGACAGAAGCAACAGCACCAGCAGAAGAAAGCCAAGATAAGGAGAGCCATTGGAGAGAGGAAGCTCCACCTACAAGAAGACCCCCTGGCCAATAGGAGAGCTGCCTATAGAAAGTCCCACCCCCAATAAGAGCAGCCAAGGGAAATGTTTTTTCTTTTTTTGATGATATTGGTCGAGGACCCAAAAGAAGACTGTGGCTTAGGAGTTGAGCTATAGACCATAGCCTGTGTCCAGGCTAATAATAGCCTATGTATAGGCTGACAATGATATTGGACCGCAGTTATTACCTATATATGGATTACAAACATAGCCAGTGAGTGTCAACCAAACTACCAGTCAACCAAACTACAGTTGCAGCCACTGAGAGTCGACCTATCTTTGTGTTGATGACAATTGGAGCCAGGGAGCATCTACCTATCTTTGTGTGGATGGCAGTTGGAGCCATGGTGAGTCTACCTATCTTGGTGTGGATGATAATTGGAGCCACTGAGAGTCTACCTATCTTTGTGTGGATGACAATTGGAGCCAGGGAGAGTCTACCTATCTTTGTGTGGATGACAGCTGGAGCCATGGTGAGTCTACCTATCTTTGTGTGGATGACAATTAGAGTCAGGGAGAGTCTACCTATCTTTGTGTGGATGACAGTTGGAGCCATGGTGAGTCTACCTATCTTGTGTGGATGAGAATTGGAGTCACTAAGAGTCTGCCTATCTTTGTGTGGATGACAATTGGAGTCAGGGAGAGTCTACCTATCTTTGTGTGGATGACAGTTGGAGCCATGGTGAGTCTACCTATCTTTGTGTCGATGACTGTTGGAGCCACTGAGAGTTTACCTATCTTTGTGTGGATGACAGTTGGAGCCATGGTGAGTCTACCTATCTTTGTGTGGATGACAGTTGGAGCAACTGAGAGTCTACCTATGTTTGTGTGGAAGGCAGTTAAACCTGTGTGGTGGCCTCTGTGTGGGTTGGCAGGGCTGCCATCAGGAATTTCTGTGCCCCATACTGCCAATGAGTCTGGGCCCCCGCCCCCTGGTTATTAGGAGGGGGGGTGAAATGTGAAATGTAAAGGGTTGGGAGGTAGGGCACATCAAAAAGAAAACTCTTTGGAGGAGCAGGGCAGAGACAGGAGGTGGGTGTCGGAGGGCAAAGGGGAGAGACTAAGTGCCAGGGCTGGGAGAACTGAAAGTAGCAGTGGTAGCCAGGGGGGAGACGCAACCTCACAGGGGCTCTGTGGAGTGACAGGGAAGAGACAAGAGACAGCGGCTCTGTGGGGGGCAAAAAATGGAAAGTGTGTGTGTATATAGAATCTGTCAGGGTGTAGGAGGGCAATATAAACAAAAATCATTGCACTGAAGCCCTATACACAGCAGAGTCACTCACCAAAATGTAGTCCCTAAGATCTCCCACCGCCACGGGCATGCCTGGATGATGCTTTTGCATTCTCTTCACACGCTGCACACACGTTATCTGTGTAAAAACCACACAACAAAATGAATTCAGATACCAAACCAGAAAAAAATTCAGATCCTAGACCAGACCTGTTAGGTAATTCAGACACCTTTCCACCAGACCCCTACCTGTGGCCATAGTTTAGCATTTAGACTTTTATCTACAGGGGAGTGTGTGTGGCGCTATCTACAGGGGGCTGTGTGTGTGGAGCTATTTACAAGGGGCAGTGTGTGGCGCTATCTACAGGGGAGGTGTGTGGCACTATCTACGGGGGATGTGTGGCACTATCTACAGGGGGGTATGTGTGGCACTATCTACAGGGGGGTGTGTGTGGCACTATCTACAGGGGGTGTGTGTGGCACTATCTACGGGGGGTGTGTGGCACTATCTACAGGGGGGTATGTGTGGCACTGTCTACAGGGGGGGTGTGTGGCGCTATCTACAGGGGGGTGTGTGGCGCTATCTACAGGGGGTGTGGAGCGCTATTTACAGGGGCAGTGTGTGGAGCTATTTACAGGGGGTTGTGTGTGGTGATATCTACAGGGGGCTGTGTTTGGTGCTATCTACAGGGGAGGTGTGTGGCACTATCTACAGGGGGGTGTGTGGCACTATCTACAGGGGGGTGTGTGGCACTATCTACAGGGGGGGTGTGGCGCTATCTACATGGGGGTGTGTGGCGCTATCTACAGGGGAGGTGTGTGGCGCTATCTACAGGGGAGGTGTGTGGCACTATCTACGGGGGGTGTGTGTGGCCCTATGTACAGGGCTGTGTGTGGCGCTATCTACAGGGGGCTGTGTGTGGCGCTATCTACAGCGGGCTGTGTGTGGCGCTATCTACAGGGGGCTGTGTGTAGCGCTATCTACAGGGGGCTGTGTGTGGCGCTATCTACAGGGGGCTGTGCGTGGCGCTATCTACAGGGGGCTGTGTGTGGCGCTATCTACAGGGGGCTGTGTGTGGCGCTATTTACAGGGGTGGGTGTGGCGCTATCTACAGGGGGGGTGTGTGGCGCGATCAACAGGGTGGGTGTGGCGCTATCTACAGGGCTGTGTGGCGCTATCTACAGGGGGCAGTGTGTGGCACTATCTACAGGGGGGCAGTGTGTGGCACTATCTACAGGGGAGTGTGTGTGTGGCGCTATCTACAGGGGGTATGTTCGGCGCTAACTACAGGGGTGTGTGGCACTCTCTACAGGGGATTCCAGTCCAGGAGGAGACCCTGACCTGACTGTCCATATATGGACAGTGACCTCAGGGGCTACCTCTAGGAGAGGAATACCCGGCCAGAGTGTCGGCAACTCTCTGGCCGGGTATTCCGCTCCTGGATGGGTGAATGGCAGAGCTGATACTTTCCTGCTCTGCCATAGTATTCAATTGTATCTGCATCCTGTGGACGCAGATACAATTGAATATGGCAGTGGCTGAGACACGTCTGGGACAGTAATTTGCCGGGACTGCCTCTGTAGATTCAGGACAGTCCCTGCAAATTCAGGACTGTTGCTAACTATGCCTCCGGTATAAGCTTTCTCCCCCTACCTAGGTATACTCTCTCCTTCCTCTACCCCTCCCCATGTATAATTTCTCCCCTCCCTTCAGATATCATCACTTTTAACCCAATTATTATCCCCCCCCCATTGTATAATGCCTCCTCCAGTGGAGGGATGTCACGATACCAGAATTTGGACTTCGGTACCGATACTTTGTTTAGTATTGCGATTTTGATAACAAAGCGATACTTTGCCAACAGTAATAATAAAAAAAAAAGTTCTTCCATTTCTTATGTGAGGCGCGAGGTGTGATGGTAAATTTACCCTCCATGTGCCTCACATTAATAGTAATTAACACCATCATGTTCCTCCATTATAATGGGTTAATGTGTGAGGTACATGATGGGGTTAATTACTATTAATGTGAGGCACATGGAGGTTAAATTCATCACACCTCGTGCCCCACATTATTAAGTGAAAGAAGTTTTTATTTTATTTTTTACAGCGTACACATCATAAATGACGCAAAAAAAATTGTTGTGCAGGTTATTACGGTTGCGCCAATACTGAATGTGTATATTTTATGTATTGAGACTTCTTTTAATGTGTTTTGTAAAAAAGGTGTATGTGTATTTTTTTTAAATTTAACATTACTTTATGTTTTTACTTTATTTTTAAACTTTAATGTACTGGTATATATCTATATCACAGTACATTAGCCTGTGTACTGATAGTACAGGCAGTTGTTAGGACAGACCTGAATATGCCTGTAATGGCAGGAAGGAGGTGAAGGGAAAGTGAGCCCTAATCTACCCACCGCCCTGTCCCTGCCTACTTGCAACGACCCGCCCTAGGCGACGAGGTACAACTGGGCGGCGGTCCCTACGCTGGCTAAGTGCACAGGAAGACAAACAGGGAACACGCAAGGGAAGGGGCAGTAGCCACGGAACGCCACGAGGAAACGGGGCGGCGAACGAACAGTCAGGACCAGGACGAAGTGAGTACACCCGAGCAGGCACGGAGAAAGAAGCAAGCCAGGGCAAGCAAGCAGGTCAAGCAGAACTGCAGCAAGGCAGAAGCACGGCAGAAGCAGGCTGGAGCAAGCAGCAGTGGGGCCAGGAATCCAAAAGAATTACAAGCACTGAGGGAGAGCACAGGGCAGGTAATAAAGGGCAGGGGGCGGAGCTAACTCCGAGAGACCAGGCCGCGATAGGCTCTCCCACTCCTGAGCCTGCCACCCTGGTTGGTGGGAGATGGTGTCAGTCGAGCAGGTCTGGCCTCAGGTGTGGATTGATTAATCCCAGGAGTATAGCTAGATGAAGTACCTGGCAGATCCCTAACAGTACTCCCCCTTTTATGAGGGGCCACCGGACCCTTACTAAGGGGACCCGGTTTAGTGGGGAAGAGGAGGTGGAACCTCCTGATCAATACCCCAGCGTGAACATCACGGGCAGGTACCCAAGTCCTCTCCTCCGGCCCGTATCCTCTCCAATGGACCAGGTACTGGAGGGAGCCCTGGACCATCCTACTGTCCATAATCTTGGCCACCTCGAATTCCACCCCCTCAGGGGTGAGAACGGGAACAGGAGGTATCCTCGAGGGGGACCAGGACGGGGAGCAGCGTTTAAGGAGGGAGGCATGGAAGACGTCATGTATGCGAAAGGATGGGGGGAGCTCCAGACGGAAGGATACAGGGTTGAGGACTTCAATGATCTTATAAGGTCCAATAAATCGGGGAGCAAACTTCCTGGACGGGACCTTAAGGCGCAAGTTCCTGGACGACAACCAGACCAAATCCCCGACGACAAACCGGGGGTTAGCAGAACGTCTACTATCCGCCTGAATCTTTTGTGCGCTCTGGGACGCCTCTAGGTTCTTCTGAACCTGGGCCCAGACAGTGCACAGTTCCCGATGAACCTCCTCTACCTCAGGATTATTGGAACAACCAGGGGAGACGGAGGAGAACCTTGGGTTAAACCCGAAATTACAGAAAAACGGGGAGACCCCTGACGAGTTACTGACCCGGTTATTCAGGGAAAATTCAGCAAGGGGAAGGAATGAGACCCAATCGAATTGACAGTCAGAGATGAAACACCTTAAATATTGTTCCAGGGATTGGTTGGTCCTTTCCGTTTGGCCATTAGTTTCGGGATGGAAGGCGGAGGAGAAGGACAGATCAATCTCCAACTTTTTACAAAAAGCTCTCCAAAATAAGGAAACAAATTGTACCCCTCTGTCAGAAACGATATTGACTGGGGCCCCATGGAGACGCAGGATGTGTTTCACAAACAAAGAAGCTAACGTCTTGGCGTTAGGTAGCTTCTTAAGGGGCACAAAGTGGCACATCTTGCTGAAGCGGTCGACTACAACCCACACCACCGACTTGCCCTGAGATGGAGGCAAATCGGTGATAAAATCCATGGAGATATGGGTCCAAGGTCTCTGGGGAATGGGCAAGGAACGTAGTAGGCCCGCAGGTCGGGACCTAGGGGTTTTGGACCTAGCGCAAACCTCACAAGCGGCGACGTAAGCCCTAACATCTTTAGGCAACCCAGGCCACCAATAGTTTCTGGTAATGAGGTGTTTGGTGCCCAAGATGCCAGGATGACCAGATAGAGCGGAGTCATGGTTTTCCCTGAGTACCCTCAGCCGGTATTGCAGGGGAACAAACAGTTTGTCCCCAGGGACGTTCCCGGGAGCTGCACCCTGATCAGCCGCGATATCAGAAGCTAAATCAGAATCCGTGGCAGAGACGATTATACCAGGGGGTAAAATACAAGCGGGATCCTTCTCGGAAGGAGGATTGGCCATGAAACTACGTGACAGAGCGTCAGCCTTAATATTCTTGGACCCAGCCCTATAGGTAACCAAGAAATTAAATCTGGTAAAGAATAGTGCCCACCGAGCTTGTCTAGGATTAAGCCTCCGGGCCGATTCTAGGAAAACCAGATTCTTGTGATCCGTAAGGACCGTTACCTGGTGTCTGGCCCCCTCCAGGAAGTGCCGCCACTCCTCAAAAGCCCATTTAATGGCTAGAAGTTCGCGGTTACCAATATCATAGTTACTCTCCGTGGGCGAAAACTTCCTAGAGAAGTAAGCACAGGGGCGGAGATGGGTGAGGGAGCTGGTACCCTGGGACAAGACGGCCCCCACTCCCACCTCGGAAGCGTCAACCTCCACAATAAATGGCTCCTCTTGGTTGGGCTGAATCAGCACGGGGGCCGAGATAAAGCACTTCTTGAGAGTCTCAAAGGCCTGGACGGCCTCAGGGGGCCAATGGAGGACATCGGCACCCTTGCGGGTAAGGTCCGTAAGAGGCTTAGCGACGACCGAGAAGTTGGCAATAAATCTCCTGTAATAGTTGGCGAACCCTAAAAAACACTGTAACGCCTTAAGGGAGGCAGGTTGGACCCATTCCGCCACAGCTTGAACCTTGGCAGGGTCCATGCGGAATTCATGAGGAGTGAGGATTTGCCCTAAAAATGGTATCTCCTGTACCCCAAAGACACATTTTTCAGTCTTAGCAAACAGATTATTCTCCCGAAGGACCTGGAGCACCTTCCTGACATGCTCCACGTGGGAGGACCAGTCCTTGGAAAACACCAGTATGTCATCAAGGTACACAACAAGAAAATTACCCAGGTACTCTCTCAGGATTTCATTAATAAAATTCTGGAAGACAGCAGGGGCATTACACAACCCAAAGGGCATGACCAGGTATTCGAAATGACCCTCGGGTGTGTTGAACGCAGTTTTCCACTCATCCCCCTCTTTGATGCGGATAAGGTTATATGCCCCCCGTAGATCGAACTTAGAAAACCATTGGGCTCCCTGAACCTGATTAAAAAGATCCGGAATCAAAGGAAGTGGGTACTGGTTCCTTACGGTGACCTTATTCAGGTTACGATAATCAATGCACGGCCTAAGACCACCATCCTTCTTCCCCACGAAGAAGAAGCCAGCACCTACAGGAGAAGTCGAGGGGCGAATGAAACCCTTGGCCAGGCATTCTTGGATATACACCCTCATCGCTTCACGTTCAGGACATGAAAGATTAAATATCCTACCCTTAGGAAGCTTGGCACCAGGCACCAAATCGATAGCGCAATCGTAATCTCTATGGGGGGGCAACACCTCGGAGGCCTCCTTAGAAAACACATCGGCGAAGTCCTGAACAAACTCAGGAAGCGTGTTTACCTCCTCCCGGGGAGAAATAGAGTTAACAGAAAGACATGACATAAGACATTCATTACCCCATTTGGTGAGATCCCCAGTATTCCAATCAAATGTGGGATTATGCAACTGCAACCAGGGAAGACCTAATACCAGATCAGACGATAATCCCTGCATCACCAGTACAGAGCACTGCTCCAAATGCATGGAGCCAACCAGGAGTTCAAAAACAGGAGTATGCTGAGTAAAATAACCATTAGCAAGGGG
This sequence comes from Rhinoderma darwinii, assembly GCF_050947455.1. NCBI lineage: Eukaryota > Metazoa > Chordata > Amphibia > Anura > Rhinodermatidae > Rhinoderma > Rhinoderma darwinii. Next base: position 133,757,251 of record NC_134690.1, on the reverse strand, counting down.
GGTTGAGTCGATTCCTACTACAGGGATGGGATAAGGTAAATCAATACAAGGCATCTTTAGAGACATAGCAAATTCCACAGACATGATATTAGCAGATGAGCCAGAATCCACGAAAGCACTGCCCGTGGCAGACCGGCCAGCAAACGAGACCTGAAAGGGAAGCAAAATTTTATTGCGTTTCACATTAACGGGAAATACCTGTGCGCCCAAGTGACCTCCCCGATGATCACTTAGGCGCGGAAGTTTTCCGGCTTCTTATTCTTGCGCCTGGGACAGGTGTTCAGTAGATGCTTGTCGTCCCCACAGTAGAAGCAGAGACCATTCATTCTGCGAAACTCCCTACGTTGTCGAGGGGACATGGAGGCCCCGAGTTGCATAGGTACCTCCGAGTCCTCCGTGGAGGGGCGAGGAGACGGGACCTCGGGGGGAATCGCAGAAAAGTCAGAGGGGAGCACACTGAAGCGTTCTAGCTGACGTTCCCTGAGACGTCGGTCAAGTCGTACTGCTAGGGCCATAACCTGGTCAAGGGAGTCAGGCGAGGGGTAGCTAACCAGCAGATCCTTCAGGGCGTCAGATAATCCTAACCTAAACTGGCACCTTAGGGCCGGATCGTTCCACTGAGAAGCTACGCACCACTTCCTAAAATCAGAACAATATTCCTCAACCGGTCTCCTACCCTGACGTAAGGTCACCAGCTGACTCTCGGCTAAAGCAGTCCTGTCAGTCTCGTCGTAAATGAGTCCGAGGGCAGAGAAAAAACGATCAACAGAGGAAAGTTCAGGGGCGTCAGGAGCCAAGGAGAAGGTCCACTCTTGGGGCCCTTCCTGGAGTCGGGATATGATGATACCCACCCGCTGGTTCTCGGAACCTGAGGAGTGGGGCTTTAGGCGGAAATACAGTCTGCAACTCTCCCGGAAGGAGAGAAACGTCTTACGGTCCCCTGAAAACCGGTCAGGTAACTTGAGGTCGGGTTCTAGAGGTGAGGTGAGGGGTACTACTAAAGCAGCGTCACCCTGATTGACCCTTTGGGCCAGGGCCTGGACCTGTAGGGAGAGGCCCTGCATCTGCTGGGTCAGGGTCTCAAGGGGGTCCATGATAGCGTCAGCGTAGGAGAAATGGTAGACTAGGTAAGGGCTTGTAATTATGTAATGGCAGGAAGGAGGTGAAGGGAAAGTGAGCCCTAATCTACCCACCGCCCTGTCCCTGCCTACTTGCAACGACCCGCCCTAGGCGACGAGGTACAACTGGGCGGCGGTCCCTACGCTGGCTAAGTGCACATGAAGACAAACAGGGAACACGCAAGGGAAGGGGCAGTAGCCACGGAACGCCACGAGGAAACGGGGCGGCGAACGAACAGTCAGGACCAGGACGAAGTGAGTACACCCGAGCAGGCACGGAGAAAGAAGCAAGCCAGGGCAAGCAAGCAGGTCAAGCAGAACTGCAGCAAGGCAGAAGCACGGCAGAAGCAGGCTGGAGCAAGCAGCAGTGGGGCCAGGAATCCAAAAGAATTACAAGCACTGAGGGAGAGCACAGGGCAGGTAATAAAGGGCAGGGGGCGGAGCTAACTCCGAGAGACCAGGCCGCGATAGGCTCTCCCACTCCTGAGCCTGCCACCCTGGTTGGTGGGAGATGGTGTCAGTCGAGCAGGTCTGGCCTCAGGTGTGGATTGATTAATCCCAGGAGTATAGCTAGATGAAGTACCTGGCAGATCCCTAACAATGCCCTAACAGGAAATATGGTAATACAGCCCTGGGGTCCTTCAATGGACCCTGGGCTGTCTGCCCATATATGGTATGTCCCTCAATCGCGTCACAGGAATTCCCTGTGACGCGATCCAAGGTGCATCTCCCCTTCTCATTTTCCCCTGAATGCTGCAGTCAGCTGTGATCGCAGCATTCAGGGGAATAGCGGCGGAGATGAGAGGTTTCTCTGATCTCTGCCTTTATAGAGTGAGACTGCGGCTGTGTAATACAACCATTGCCCCGCCCCGCACGCGGTCAGCACGAGGTGATGCGGGCGGCGCTGCACTAATGAGCGGCGGTTCAGGCACTGAAGACAGAACATGTGGGTGTTTTGTAGTTCGCCCGCCATGTTCTTAGTATCAAAATACATGAAATAACGGTATCGAACCGTTTGGGGGTGCACGGTATCGAAACCGTATCGAAGTTTTGATGCATCGTGCATCCCTACTCAAGTGCCATCCTCCCTCCATTATTATCTCCTTCCCACTCTAGCATCATTTCCCTCCCTACCCAATGCCATCTCCCTGCCCCATTATCATCTCCCTGCCCCCATTATCATCTCCCTGCCCCCATTATCATCTCCCTGCCCCATTATCATCTCAATGCCCCCATTATCATCTCCCTGCCCCCATTATCATCTCCCTGCCCCCATTATCATCTCCCTGCCCCCATTATCATCTCCCTGCCCCCATTATCATCTCCCTGCCCCATTATCATCTCCCTGCTCCCATTATCATCTCCCTGCCCCATTATCATCTCAATGCCCCCATTATCATCTCCCTGCCCCCATTATCATCTCAATGCCCCCATTATCATCTCCCTGCCCCCATTATCATCTCCCTGCCCCATTATCATCTCCCTGCCCCCATTATCATCTCCCTGCCCCCGTTATCATCTCCCTGCCCCCATTATCATCTCAATGCCCCCATTATCATCTCCCTGCCCCATTATCATCTAACTCTACCCCTCCCCATAGAAAGCAAAAAAATCTTCCCCATGTCTGTATTAGTTTACACTGCAGCATAGGATTCTATCACTCAGCTCTACAACAGCTCTTTTCTCCTGTCCTGTGTAAACAGAGGGAGAAGACAGGTTTATTGTCACATGTTACACAGGACGGGAGATAAGAGCCGTAGAGCTGATACAATCCTATGCTGCGGTGTTCACATAATATAGAGGTGGGTAAGATATGAACTTTCTATGGGGGCAGGAGGAGATTTTTTCTGGAGTCTCCGGGCAGCAGCAGCCGGACACAGACATAACTTAGTACTCACTGAAGGCGACGACTGCTGCTGCTGCTGGACGTATCCTCTGAGGCTGAGCTCATAACTCCCGCTGCTGTGATGTCTCCTCCCCACACGCTGTCACGCTGTTGTGGAGGAGGAGGGGCGGGCACATCTCACTCTCCTTACAGTTTTATTCTGATGTAATGAACGGGCCCCTGCTTCGTGATGGGACCTGTTCCTTTCACCGAAATGAAATCGTAAGAGCCACACTGCCGTGAGTATATTAATTCCAGCGGCAGAGTGCGGGCCCCTTTTTTTAAAATTTATGCCCGGGCCCCTCACTGCAGTACCCCCAGTATCCCCCTGATGGCGGCCCTGTGGGTTGGTATTACCTGTGGATTATAAGAAGACCAATAGAGCCCCTCCATATAGTAATGAGAATCATTTGTGAGTATATATTGTATGTGAAGATGAGAATATCTTTAGTAGTATCTATATACATCTGATTTAGAGTTGCTGAGACTTATAGTTCTACAAAAGAACATTGTAAAGTGCCTTTTTTTTATTAACACCATTGAACTGAAATTGCTGGGATCTCTGGTTCTACCAACTATTATTTGAACACATTTGCTGGGACCTATAGCTCTTCTGCTTGGTTTTAGTATAAACAACATTGTCTTTGCAATATCTAGAGTTTGTATGTGTATATATATATATATATATATATATATATATATATATATATATATATATATATATATAGCAATAGAAAGCAGCAGCACTCACTAGAGACAAGTGTGTAGGTGCCAAGCAAGTCGTCCAGATCCAAGGACAAAGCAGTATATAAAAGTAGATTAATGTGATTAACGTGATTAGTTCTGACACAACTGTTGTGTATATGATTATGTTGTAATCACGAATTTTTGCATATTTATTATGCGATACTGTTGTTTATTATATATGTATGTGCACTTGCACTTTATGTATCAATGTCTTGATTGTATTTGATACCATACATACACACAACGTTTTGTATTTTTTGCACTTTGCACTTTATTTGTATTTTAATGAGATTAATTATGTAAATGCTCTTTTGCTCTTTATAAACCGTTATCACTCAGTATGTCACCATGCTTGATAAAGCTCCTATTGTAGGACAGAAACGTCGCTGTTTGTTGGCTGAATAACCCACTTATTTTTCACATTTTGGAGTGCTGCAAGATCTCTACTTTTATGTATGTATATATATATATATATATATATATATATATATATATATATATATGTCCAAGAAAAGAGAACATGGAGCAGCACTCAAAAAAAGTAGATTTATTTGTCCAACATCAGGCCACAACGTTTCACCTTCTCTAAGAAGGCATTTTCAGGGCTTGAAGATGCCTTCATAGAGAAGGTGAATAGTTGTGGTCTGATGTTGGACAAATAAATCTACTTTTTTTGAGTGCTGCTTCATGTTCTCTTTTCTTGGATATCCAGTACATAAGGAGAGGTCACTCTTTTATTTTTGAAGCTTAGCACCAGCCTAGTCAGGCGTTTAATCACAGTGCTGCCCCAATCCCCTGTTTTTTTTGTGTGTGTATATATGTATATATATATATATATATATATATATATATATATATATATGGTTGTATATTTAATTTAGATGAACTTGAAGTTGTCTACTGATGATATGTGGTAATTTATATGGATTCTGTATTAATACTTGTGCAGCTTTGCATTGATCCTGGTTTCTTTGTCTAAATTTTGAAGTTTATATTATATTATATTTATTCAACTATTCTATAAATTTAGAATAAAATAGTTTTTATTGCTTCATCCCGCATCTCTAATTTTTCGGTTTATTACATATGTTCTTACCCCTGTGTGGTTTAGAGAGCAGGACAGCTACAGGTGGATAGGAATAAATAGTAAAGTGAGTTTATATTGCCCTCAGATTTTGCAACCCCCATTATGCCCTGGTGACAATATCCACTGAGTATGAGCTACATCCAGAAGAAGATGCCCAGTAACCGAACCAATCCGGTAGAGAAGGGGCTTCATCTCGGAAAGAGTGCCCGGTAACCGATCCCCTGGAGAAGGGGCTACATCCAGAATGGGAAGCTTATATTGAAGGTATGTGGATTATAAATTTAGACGGTGGCTCTATCTAGTGGCTGCTGTGGAGTCTGACATCTTTCTGACACCAAATACCGTGCATTTGATTCGCCTTCCCGCCCTAGCCACATAAATTAGTGGGCTAATGGACTCGTCCCTGTGTCAGGAGCCTGTTAAGTTACATGTGTTTGATAACATTGCGCGATCCTGCATACAATCCCATCGTTATGATCGGGCTGTCACACTGGCAGCCCGATCCTGTAAAATGACAGGGAATAAAATAATGAATTCCCTGTTACAAAAACCCTAAACATTTGCTCATATGGATAGCTGCCGGATGTTGAAGCGCTGCTTCTGCATTGGTGAGGTTGCTAGGCAACTCTGTGACATCACTAATGACGTCACAGGGATTCTCTGTGCAGAGAGAGCTTGTAAGCTTTCATGCCAGAGAAGATGCGATCTGTGGCACCAAAACATTATCAACACGTTCTTTAAGTGCTGTAGGTTGCGAGGTAGAGCCTCTGTAGTTTGGAATCTCCAGCACATTCCACAGATGCTCAATCAGATTGAAATCTGGGGAACATGGAAGCCAAGTCATAAACCTTAATCCCTTCACGCGCCCAGATGTGTCATTACGTCCTGGTGCAGGGGGTATGGAAGGAGCACGCTCACACGCTGAGCGCGCTCTATATGCTGCCGGTGTCAGCTGTGTTTTACAGCTGACAACACGGACTAATGACCAGGAACAGCGATAGCAGTGTTCCTGGCTGTTTAACCCCTCAAATGCTGCGGTCAATAGCGACCACAGCATCTGAGGCATTAAAAAGATGGGGCAGCCCACTCCGACAACTCATCACCCCCCCCGCAACGAGATCGGGTGGTGACAATGTTTGCCATGGCAGCCCAGGGGCCTAATGAAGGCCCCCAGGACTGCCTTCACTCTGCCTCTGTTAAGCCTGTGAAAATGTCAATGTACTGCGATACATTAGTATTGCAATATACTGTACCAGCGATCCAACGATCGCTGGTTCAAGTCCCCTAGGGGGGCTAATAAGGGATGCGATGTCTATTCGCACTCCCGACACTTCGGTAAAGTTTCTTGGGGACTTACTGACACAGCACAGCGTGATCTCACGAGATCACACTGTGCTGTCATTCACAGAAACTTTACCGAAGTGTCGAGAGTGTGAATAAACATTGCGTCCTGACTGGAGGCAATGTCTATTCACTCTCAAAACACTTCGGTAACATTAATGTGGGAGTATGTGACTGCCCAGCGTGATCTCGCGAGATCACGCTGTGTTGCGAGTACCGCTAAACACATGGCTTGCAAGCCTAACAATGAAAACGAACATATAAAGAAACTTTATATCTGCTGCAATGTATATTTTTATTTTGTTATGTTGAAACAGCGAATGTCTTCCATTACGAAATGGCGTTGTGTCCCTCATTCTTTGTGATATTGTGAGCAAAGAATGGGTCATTTGTTGTATCCAAAGGATGAAGAGGAACTTGGCATGCTACGCTCCTGTTTGATCGTGAAGTAACATATTTAGGAAAGGTATGGACAACACTTGCGTTCGGGAGCGTCGGGCATTCTGGGCCATCAGGTACTATCCTATGTTTAACCTAGATGATAGGAAATATTGGTGTAATAATACTCCTGAAAATGCACCAATTCTGGAGATGTAATGGCTGGCTGAAGGAGTAGGAGGAGGCCGGATTTTTTTTAACACCATGTGTGCATGCACTGAAGGCTTGCACACATGTTGTTAAATTAATTTTTCATAGCCTGATAGTCCAGAATACATACTAATTTGTCACACATTGAAACAAAAAATGTTTTCCAGTTTGAATTGGCGTTGTGCTCCTCATTCTTTCCCATATTGTGGGCAAAGAATGGGTCATTTGTTGTAGGTAGAACAGGAATGGTGTACTAATATTGGTACCAGAAAAACACACCTCCAAAGAATGAAGAGGAACTTGGTGCGCTACACACCTGTTGGATCGTGGAGTAACACATTTAGGAAAGGTATGGACAGCACTTGCGATCGGGAGCGTCAGACATTCTGGGCTTTCAGGTACTATCCAATCTTTAAACTAGATGATAGGAACTATTGGTGTAATAATACTCCTGAAAATGCACCAATTCTGGAGATGGAATGGCCGGCTGAAGGGGTAGGAGGAGGCCGGATTTTTTTTTTAACACATGTGTGCATGCACTGAAGGCTTGCACACATGTTGCTAAATTCATTTTTCATAGCCTGATAGTCCAGAATACATACAAGTTTTTGCGCACGTTGAAACAGCGAATGTTTTCCAGTTCGAATTGGCGTTGTGCCCCTCATTCTTTCTCATATTGTGGGCAAAGAATGGGTCATTTGTTGTAGGTAGAAGAGGAATGGTGTACTAATATTAGTACCAGAAGAACGCGCCTCCAAAGGATGAAGAGGAATTTGGTGCGCTACACACCTGTTGGATTGTGGAGTAACACATTTAGGAAAGGTGTGGACAGCACTTGCGATCGGGAGCGTCAGACATTCTGGGCCTTCAGGTACTATCCTATCTTTAAACTAGATGATAGGAAATATTGGTGTAATAATACTCCTGAAAATGCACCAATTCTGGAGATGTAATGGCAGGCTGAAGGGGTAGGAGGAGGCCGGATTTTTTTTTAACACCATGTGTGCATGCACTGAAGGCTTGCACACATGTTGTTAAATTAATTTTTCATAGCCTGATAGTCCAGAATACATAATAATTTGTCACACATTGAAACAAAGAATTTTTTTCCAGTTCCAATTGGCATTGTGCCACTCATTCTTTCCTATGTTGTGGGCAAAGAATGGGTCATTTGTTTTAGGTAGAAGAGGAATGGTGTGCTAATATTGGTACCAGAAAAATGTGACTCCAAAGGATGAAGAGGAACTTGGCGCGCTATGCACCTGTTGGATCGTGGAGTAACACATTTAGGAAAGGTATGTACAGTATTTGCGATCGGAAGAGTCGGGCATTCTGGGCCATCAGGTACTATCCTATCTTTAACCTAGATGATAGGAAATATTGGTGTAATAATACTCCTGAAAATGCAACAATTCTGGAGATGTAATGGCTGGCTGAAGGGGTAGGAGGAGGGCGGATTTTTTTTAACACCATGTGTGCATGCACTGAAGGCTTGCACACATGTTGTTAAATACATTTTTCATAGCCTGATAGTCCAGAATACATACTAGTTTGCCACACATTGAAACAAAGAATGTTTTCCAGTTCGAATTGGCATTGTGCCACACATTCTTTCCCATATTGTGGGCAAAGAATGGCTCATTTGTTGTAGGTAGAAGAGGAATGGTGTAAGAATATTGGTACCAGAAAAACGCGCCTCCAAAGGAGGAAGAGGAACTTGGCATGCTACGCTCCTGTTTGATCGTGAAGTAACATATTTAGGAAAGGTATGGACAGCACTTGCGTTCGGGAGCGTCGGGCATTCTGGGCCATCAGGTACTATCCTATGTTTAACCTAGATGATAGGAAATATTGGTGTAATAATACTCCTGAAAATGCACCAATTCTGGAGATGTAATGGCTGGCTGAAGGGGTAGGAGGAGGCCGGATTTTTTTTTAACACCATGTGTGCATGCACTGAAGGCTTGCACACATGTTGTTAAATACATTTTTCATAGCCTGATAGTCCAGAATACATACTAATTTGTCACACATTGAAACAAAAAATGTTTTCCAGTTTGAATTGGCGTTGTGCTCCTCATTGTTTCCCATATTGTGGGCAAAGAATGGGTCATTTGTTGTAGGTAGAACAGGAATGGTGTACTAATATTGGTACCAGAAAAAAGCGCCTCCAAAGTATGGAGAGGAACTTCGCGCTATGCACCTATTGGATCGTGTAGTAACACATTTTGGAAAGGTATAGACAACACTTGCGATTGGGAGCATTGGGCATTCTGGGCCATCAGGTACTATCCTATCGTTAACCTATATTATAGGAAATATTGGTGTAATAATACTCCTGAAAATACACCATTTCTGGAGATGGAATGGCCGGCTGAAGGGGTAGGAGGAGGCCGGATTTTTTTTTAACACCACGTGTGCATGCACGGAAGGCTTGCACACGTTGTTAAATTCATTTTTCATAGCCTGATAGTCCAGAATACATACAAGTTTGGCGTACGTTGAAACAGCAAATGTTTTCCAGTTCGAATTGGAGTTGTGCCCCTCATTCTTTCTCATATTGTGGTGAAAGAATGGGTAATTTATTTTAGCTAAAAGAGGAATGGTGTACTAAGATTGGTACCAGAAGATTGCGCCTGCAAAGGATGAAGAGGAACTTGGCGCGCTACGCACCTGTTGGATCGTGGAGTAACACATTTAGGAAAGGTATGGACAACACTTGCGATTGGAAGCGTCGGACATTCTGAGCCATCAGGTACTATCCTATCTTTAACCTAGATTATAGGAACTATTGGTGTAATAATACTTCTGAAAATGCACCAATTCTGGAGATGGAATGGCCTCCTGAAGGGGTAGGAGGTGGCCGGATTTTTTCTTTAACACATGTGTGCATGCACTGAAGGCTTGCACACATGTTGTTAAATTCATTTTTCATAGCCTGATAGTCCAGAATACATACTAGTTTGTCACACATTGAAACAAAGAATGTTTTCCAGTTCGAATTGGCGTTGTGCCACTCATTGTTTCCTATATTGTGGGCAAAGAATTGCTCATTTGTTTTAGGTAGAAGAGGAATGGTGTCCAAATATTGGTACCAGAAAAAAGCGCCTCCAAAGGATGAAGAGTAACTTGGCATGCTACGCTCCTGTTGGATCGTGAAGTAAAATATTTAGGAAAGGTATGGACAGCACTTGCGATCGGGAGCATCGGGCTTTCTGGGCCATCAGGTACTATCCTATGTTTAACCTAGATGATAGGAAATATTGGTGTAATAATACTTCCTGAAAATGCACCAATTCTGGAGATGTAATGGCTGGCTGAAGGGGTAGGAGGAGGCCAGATTTTTTTAACACCATGTGTGCATGCACTGAAGGCTTGCACACATGTTGTTAAATTAATTTTTCATAGCCTGATAGTCCAGAATACATACTAGTTTGTCACACATTGAAACAAAAAATGTTTTCCAGTTTGAATTGGCGTTGTGCCCCTCATTCTTTCCCATATTGTGGGCAAAGAATGTGTCATTTGTTGTAGGTAGAACAGGAATGTTGTACTAATATTGGTACCAGAAAAAAGCGCCTACAAAGGATGAAGAGGAACTTCGCGCTATGCACCTATTGGATCGTGTAGTAACACATTTTGGAAAGGTATGGACAACACTTGCGATCGGAAGCGTCGGACATTCTGAGCCATCAGGTACTATCCTATCTTTAACCTAGATTATAGGAAATATTGGTGTAATAATACTCCTGAAAATGCACCAATTTTGGAGATAGAATGACCGGCTGAAGGGGTAGGAGGAGGCCGGATTTTTTTTAACACCATGTGTGCATGCACTGAAGGTGCAATTTCAGAGACTAAATCAGAATCAATAGAAGAAATGATTATACCAGGAGGCAAAATACAAGCAGGATCTTCCTCCGAAGGAGGGCTGGCCATGAACCTAAGCGACAGTGCATCGGCCTTAATATTTTTAGACCCAGCCCTATAGGTAACCAAAAAGTTGAATCTGGTAAAAAATAGCGCCCATCGAGCTTGTCTCGGGTTTAGCCTCCGGGCAGATTCTAGGAAAACCAGATTCTTGTGGTCGGTAAGGACCGTTACCTGGTGCCTAGCCCCCTCCAGGAAGTGGTGCCACTCTTCAAATGCCCATTTAATGGCTAAGAGTTCGCGGTTGCTAATATCATAGTTACTCTCAGTGGGCAAAAACTTCCTGGAGAAGTAGGCACAGGGACGGAGATGGGTGAGGGACCTGGTACCCTGGGACAAGACAGCCCCCACTCCCACCTCGGATGCGTCAACTTCCACGATAAATGGCTCCATTTGGTATGGCTGAACCAGCACCGGGGCCGAGATAAAGCACTTCTTAAGGACCTCAAAAGCCTGGACAGCCTCAGGAGGCCAGTGGAGGAGATCAGCACCTTTGCGAGTGAGGTCCGTAAGAGGCTTAGCGATGACCGAGAAGTTAGCAATAAATCTCCTGTAATAATTAGCGAACCCTAAGAAACACTGTAACGCCTTCATTGAGGCTGGTTGGACCCATTCCGCCACAGCCTGGACCTTGGCGTGGTCCATGCAGAATTCATGAGGAGTGAAGAATTGACCCAAAAATTGTATCTCCTGTACCTCAAACACACATTTTTCGGTTTTCGCAAACAGTTTGTTTTCCCGAAGGAGCTGGAGCACCTTCCTGACATGCTCAATGTGGGAGGACCAGTGCTTGGAAAACACCAGTATGTCATCAAGGTACACTACAAGAAATACCCCCAGGTAATCTCTCAAAATCTCATTTATGAAATTCTGGAAGACCGCAGGAGCATTACACAACCCAAAGGGCATGACGAGATATTCGAAATGACCTTCGGGCGTGTTAAACGCAGTCTTCCACTCATCCCCCTCTTTGATGCGGATAAGGTTATACGCCCCCCGTAGATCAAACTTAGAGAACCATTGGGCCCCCTGAACCTGATTAAAGAGATCAGGAATCAAAGGAAGGGGATACTGGTTCCTTACAGTGAACTTATTCAAGTTACGGTAGTCAATGCATGGCCTAAGACCACCATCCTTCTTCCCTACGAAGAAGAAGCCAGCACCTACCGGAGAAGTAGAGGGGCGAATGTAACCCTTGGCCAGGCATTCCTGGATATACTCTCATGGCTTCACGTTCGGGACAAGAAAGATTAAATATCCTACCCTTAGGAAGCTTAGCTCCTGGTACCAATTCGATAGCGCAATCGTATTCTCTATGAGGAGGTAACACTTCGGAGGCCTCCTTAGAGAAAACATCAGCGAAGTCCTGAACAAACTCAGGTAGCGTGTTCACCTCCTCAGGGGGAGAAATAGAATTAACAGAAAAACATGACGTCAAGCATTCATTACCCCATTTGGTAAGCTCCCCAGTATTCCAGTCAAACGTGGGATTATGCAACTGCAAACAGGGAAGGCCTAAAACCAAATCGGACGATAATCCCTACATCAACAGTACAGAGCACTGCTCCAAATGCATGGAGCCAACAAGGAGTTCGAAAACAGGGGTATGCTGTGTAAAATAACCATTAGCAAGAGGAGTGGAGTCGATACCCACTACCGGGACAGGTTTAGGCAAATCAATCAAAGGCATAGCTAGAGACATAGCAAATTCCACAGACATGATATTAGCAGAAGACCCTGAATCCACGAAGGCACTGCCGGTAGCAGACCTACCACCAAAAGAGACCTGAAAGGGAAGCAATATTTTATTACGTTTCATATTTACGGGAAATACCTGTGCGCCCAAGTGACCTCACCGATGGTCACTTAGGCGCGGAAGTTCCTCCGGCTGCTTATTCTTACGCCTAGGACAGTTGTTCACTTGATGCTTGTCATCCCCACAGTAGAAGCAGGGACCATTCTTTCTGCGGAACTCTCTACGTTGTTGGGGGGACACGGAGGCCCCAAGTTGCATAGGTACCTCCGAGTCTTCCGTGGAAGAATGAAGCAACGGAACCTCGGGAGGCATTATGGGGGAGTCAGAGGAGAAAACACAAACACGTTCAAGTTGTCGTTCCCTGAAACGTTGGTCAAGTCGTACCGCTAAAGCCATAACCTGGTCTAGGGAGTCAGAGGAGGGATAGCTAACTAGCAGGTCTTTCAGGGCGTTCGACAGACCCAACCTAAACTGGCACCTTAAGGCAGGGTCATTCCACCGAGAAGCTACGCACCACTTCCTAAAGTCAGAACAATACTCCTCAACAGGTCTCTTACCCTGACGTAAGGTCACCAGCTGACTCTCGGCAAAGGCAGTCCTGTCAGTCTCGTCATAAATGAGTCAGAGAGCAGAAAAAAAACGATCAACGGAGGAAAGTTCAGGGGCGTCAGTAGCCAAGGAGAAGGCCCACTCTTGGGGCCCTTTCTGGAGCCGGGACATAATTATATCCACCCGCTGGCTCTCAGAACCTGAGGAATGAGGCTTTAAGCGAAAGTAGAGCCTACAACTCTCCCGAAAGGAGAGAAAAGTCCTCCGGTCCCCTGAAAACCGGTCAGGCAACTTGAGGTGGGGTTCAAGAGGTGAGGTGAGGGGCACTACCATGGTAGCGTCAGGCTGGTTGACCCTCTGAGCCAGGGCCTGGACCTGTAGGGAGAGACCCTGCATTTGCTGGGCCAGGGTCTCAAGGGGGTCCATAGTAGTGTCAGGGACCAGGGTAGACTAGGTATATGGGCTTGTGATTATGTAATGACGGGGGTAGGGAAACGGACAAGTGAGCCCTAATCTACCCGCCACTCTGTCCCTGCCTACTTGCAACGACCCGCCCTAGGCGACGGGGTACAACTGGGCGGCGGTCCCTACGCTCAGTAAGTGCACGAGACAAACAGACAAGGGAACACAAAGCAAAGGGAAAGGGCAGTTGCCCACGGCAACACCGTGAGCAACAAGAGTGGTGAACGAGCCGAGTCAAACCAGGAGTGCACGAGGTACCAAACGCAGAGCAGGAGAGTAGTCAGTATGCCAGGGTCAGTATGGAGCAGGATCAAATAGTTAGAAGCTGTAGCTGGGCCAGGAAACCACACGAGAAGAATCACAAGCAAAGGAGGAACAGGAAAGGCAGGTATAAATAGACAGAGGGCGGGAGCTAGCTCCGTATGGCCAGGCTGCGATAGGCTCTCCCACTCCTCAGCCTGCCATCCTGAGTGGTGGAAGATGGAGTCAGTCTCAGAGACATAGACTCAGGTGCAGACTGATTACCTATGGGCGTATACACAGAAGTTGTGCCTGGCAGATCATTTACAACAGCGGTACAGAAGAATATTATATCAAAGGATCTAATTGCAGCACTCACTGTTCCTGAACTAACTATTCCAACTCTATATCTTCTACCCAAAATCCATAAGAATGCCACAACTCCACCTGGTCGCCCAATTATTTCAGGTAAGGGAAGTCTCACAGAAAAAAACATGTCTGTTTATTGATCATCATCTAAAGGACATTGTTAAAAACTTACCATCGTACACTCGTGACACAACAGATCTATTACAAAAGATCAATGGCATCAATATGGAGGAGGACATGCTGCTTGTAACCTGTGATATTGAGTCTCTGTACACGAGTATTCGACACACAGATGGTCTGCGAGCAGTATCTTATTTTCTATCGATGGAAAATATGGAAACACCATTCAGTAATTTTCTACTGAGTCTTCTTGAATATATTTTGATGCATAATTTCTTCACCTTCAACGTGTCCTTCTACCTACAGCTTCAGAGAACAGCAATGGGGGCTGCATGTGCACCCTCATATGCCAACCTGTTCCTGGGGCTGTGGGAGAGGGACCTTTTGGATGGTGGCCAGGATGTCTCTATGGACCAAGTCATATTCTGGGCCAGGTACATAGATGACCTCCTGATTATCTGGAAAGGTACTCCAGACTCCCTGGAGCACTTTATTGATAGTTTAAATAAAAACAATCTGAACATCAAACTAACCTATCAGTATCATGAAGACCAGATAGATTTTCTGGATGTTAAATTGTTCAAGGACCAACAAGGGTTTCTCCAAACAGATGTTTTTAGAAAATCGACTTCTGTCAACGCATTACTCCATGCGTCGTCTTCTCATCCAACACATACTATAAGAGCTGTACCCATTGGACAGTTCCTTAGAATTAAAATAATTTGTTCATCAGAGGAAACTTTTGAGAAACAAGCATTTGAACTGACAGAACGTTTCTTGAGTCGAGGCTATAGTAAGAGGTGTATCAAGAAGGCATATCATCGCGCAAAAACAACCCCAAGGGAGAATCTTCTATTCCCTAAAAATACACAACGAACCGACTCCCGGGTAAGGTTCACCACAAACTACCACTCAAGATGGCCTCAGATGAATGCTATTCTGAGACAATTTTGGCCCATTCTCCTTGTAGATCCTAATATTGAAAGACATGTCACAAAATTCCCCTGTGTCTCGGCTCGTCGCTCTCGTAATTTGCGTGATCATGTAGTGAGAAGCCATTACCAACCGAAAAATGTAAAATTCCCTTTTGGGACAAAAGGACTGAAATGGGGTTGTACCCCATGTGGACATTGTTTCGCATGTCCGAATATTGACCGAGCCACCACATTTGTGGATGCAAAAGGTGAGAAAACATACAAAATCACTCAACACATCAATTGCTCCACAAAAGCGGTCATATACTACGCAACATGTCCCTGTCCAAAAATATATATTGGCTTAACGTCCAGAGAGTTAAAAGTAAGAGTTAGGGAACACATGGGTGACATTGCTGGAGCAGAGACTGTGGACTCTATAGACCAACTCAAACTAAAACCTATAGCTCGTCATTTTAAAACACACCATGCGTGTAATCCCAAAGATCTAAGAGTTAGGGGCATTGACTGTATTAAAGCGAGTATTCGAATGGGAGACATTGGCCAAAAATTGGCGCAATGCGAGTCAAAATGGATTTGGACAGAAAAACAGATTGTGACCCTGGGTAGTCAGCAGGTACAATATATATAGTCAAAAGAAGGAATGCCTGCAGGCAAACAGAACCCTTTTTCCTGACTACCCAATATATGGATAGAAGATAAATTTATTAACACTTTTACATTTTTATTAGGCTACGTATAGCAAGGAACAGACCACATATACAGTTTAAAATGATCACTGCCAAATGCCGATGTGAAGTGAATGCAGACAGCTGGCAGAGCCCAGCGTTGTGTGCAACCAGCCAAAAGTAAATGCTGACTGACAACAGCAGGTCAGTCACGAAGCAATGCTATATAGTTCCAAGCAATGCCCGGATACTCAGAGCAGTGGAATCGGCTAAGGCAGGAATTAAAACCAACAATTAGAGCCCCCCTGACATGTTTCGCTACCTAGTAGCGTCCTCAGGGGTACACGGGGCTAATGGCGGCGCGACAAAAAACTACTCCTCTTAAGGGAGTGTAAAGTGACGTACATGGGAGGTGGGCGTGAGGCCAAGCCGCCAATGTAGCGGAGTAAAACACAGCAGGCGTCAGAGAATAAGATATAGCCAATGAGTGGCAACGTATCAAGTAGCCAATAGCGAACACCTAGCCGCGCAGGCGCCCAGTCAAAACTGCAGAGACAATGCAGAATCCGGGCGCCTGCGCAGCAGAGCAGATAGAGAACTTAGAATAATGCCGAGTGACAGATCGGCGCAAGCGCCGTAGAAGTCACTACGGACATAGTGCAGAGGCCAATAGACCCGACAATAAAACAAGTCAGCGCGGCATCTGCGCCTGCGCAGTAGGGCAATCAGAAAATTTAGGCGATACTAGGTGGAACAGGGAGACAAAAAGGAACGATGCAAGCATAGTGAACGTCCATCTAGACTCAGTGCAGGGAACACTACACATGTCCCATCCTCATAAACCAGCAAGACTACAGCCAATACTGCAGGAACATCCCAGAGCCAGAAAGTGTGCCCAACGCCACAGGGACATGTTATACTCCACAAGTACCATCAGTGTCCCCTTAAGCTTGGCACAAAGACCGACATTAGCTACTGCGGTAACGACATAAACGCATGCATATATCGCCAGCTGTGGATACAGCCACACACAGAAACCCACAAATAATAATAAAACAAAAAGTATATATATTAACAGACATCAAATAATAATGATGGAGGCCGCCACACTAAAAGATGAATATATGGTCAGATGTTAAATTAGTAGATGAATTAAGTGGTATATCAATGTAAAACCGCTCTGTTGGGAGAGGACATGACATGGTAAGTGTAAATAGAGACGATCGGACGGGCCAAGGAGCGACATATGAAAGATAAAGAGTAAAAAATAATAATAAGAGAAATATAAATGTCCACAAAAAAAAAATGTCCACACAAAATACGGGAAGAGCGGGGGCAGAAAACCAAATCAAATCACAAGAACGCACTGTACGTGAATCCCTCATTAAGCCCCTGAGGGGTCATAGAGCGAAGACGGTGGATCCATCGTGCTTCCTCCTGTAGGAGTTTACAGTCCAAGTTACCAGCCCTAGGCCCCAACTTTAGCTGTGCAATACCCCAAAATTGAAGCAATTTGGGATTGTCGGGATGAAACCTATGCATGTGTCTGGAGAGAGTGGTATCTTCCTTGAGGTTGATGGTACTAAGATGTCTAGACACTCTCCTCCTCAATTCCTGCAAAGTCTTGCCCACATATAACTTTGGGCAAGGGCATCTGGCCAGATATACGACCCCGCTACTCTGACAGTTGAGAAATTGTTTTATCTGATAAGACCTCCCGTCCAAGGGGTTAATAAAACTCTTAACCCTGGGCATCAGGGGGCAGAAGGAACACCTCCCACAGGGATGAAATCCTGTGACGGGTAACTTCAGCCAGGTAGATGAAGTTTTGGGAGGCGTCGTTGAATAATGGCTGTGCACCAAGAGGTCACGTAGATTTTTCCCCCTGCGGTAGGTGATGGTGGGGTTGGCAGGAATGACATCTTTTAGATCAGGGTCAGCAGTAAGGATGGACCAGTGTTTTTTCAAGACACTAACCACCTGTGAAGAACATACATCGAAGGTACCAATACAACGAATGGCACTGGACGATGTTGGCACGGCAGACTCAATACCACGGTCAGAGAGTAGATCAGATCTATGGGACGCCCTAGCCCTGGCATAGGCCCTATGTAGCCATTTTTTTGGGTATCCCCGTGCCCGAAATTTTAGATAGAGTCCATCGCATTCTCTCTGAAAGGATGACTCGTCAGAGCAATTACGTTTGGCTCGCAAATATTGTCCGATGGGTATCCCTCGTTTAAGGGCAGGGGGATGATAGCTATCCCAATGCAGAAAGCTATTAGTGGCTGTGGCTTTACGGAATATGTCAGTTTGGACACCCCCACCAGGGTCCAGAGAGATCTTGAGGTCAAGAAAATCGATCACTCGGTCATTAATCTCATAGGTAAATTTCATACCAATGGTATTGTTGTTGAGCATAGACATGAAGTCAATAAATGTGTTGGCATCCCCATCCCACAGGATGAGAATGTCATCAATATATCTTCCCCAGAAGGAGATATGTGACGTGAAAAAGAGGAGGTCATCAGAGAAGACAAT
Organism: Rhinoderma darwinii; assembly: GCF_050947455.1. Classification (NCBI taxonomy): domain Eukaryota; kingdom Metazoa; phylum Chordata; class Amphibia; order Anura; family Rhinodermatidae; genus Rhinoderma; species Rhinoderma darwinii. The sequence continues at coordinate 133,738,915 of NC_134690.1, read as the reverse complement.
GGTGTCTTCCCACCACCCAAGAAAAAGATTCGCGTAGGTAGGAGCACAAACAGTGCCCATGGCTGTGCCTTTTATCTGATGATAATATTTGGCATCAAAAGTGAAAAAATTATGAGTGAGTAAAAAACGTAATAGTGACAGAACAAAATTATTATGCCGTTGAAATTGGGTGCCTTTTGTGCTCAGAAAATATTTGACTGCTGTGAGACCTAAATCGTGTTGGATATTGGTGTAAAGTGACTCCACGTCTATGCTCGCCAACATCTCATCAACGTAAAGGCTTATCCCCTGCCCTGCACTACCAAAGGTTCATAAGAATAAACTCCCTATCCCTGGCAGACCCATAGTGTCGGGAAACGACAACCTCACACAGGGGATAAGCCTTTACGTTGATGAGATCCTGTCCCCCTTTGTTTCTGCTTTGTCGTCCCATCTTAGGGATACTAAGGACACCGTCACCAGGATCCAGGAGATCAATGTCACCTCTACCATTATGTTGGCGAGCATAGACGTGGAGTCACTTTACACAAATATCCAACACGATTTAGGTCTCATAGCAGTCAAATATTTTCTGAGCACAAAAGGCACCCAATTTCAACGGCATAATAATTTTGTTCTGTCACTATTACGGTTTTTACTCACTCATAATTTTTTCACTTTTGATGCCAAATATTATCATCAGATAAAAGGCACAGCCATGGGCACTGTTTGTGCTCCTACCTACGTGAATCTTTTTCTTGGGTGGTGGGAAGACACCATTGTCTTCTCTGATGACCTCCTCTTTTTCACGTCACATATCTCCTTCTGGGGAAGATAAATTGATGACATTCTCATCCTGTGGGGTGGGGATGCCAACACATTTATTGACTTCATGTCTATGCTCAACAACAATACCATTGGTATGAAATTTACCTATGAGATTAATGACCGAGTGATCGATTTTCTTGACCTCAAGATCTCTCTGGACCCTGGTGGGGGTGTCCAAACTGACATATTCCGTAAAGCCACAGCCACTAATAGCTTTCTGCATTGGGATAGCTATCATCCCCCTGCCCTTAAACGAGGGATACCCATCAGACAATATTTGCGAGCCAAACGTAATTGCTCTGACGAGTCATCCTTTCAGTGAGAATGCGATGGACTCTATCTAAAATTTCGGGCACGGGGATACCACAAAAAATGGCTACATAGGGCCTATGCCAGGGCTAGGGCGTCCCATAGATCTGATCTACTCTCTGACCGTGGTATTGAGTCTGCCGTGCCAACATCGTCCAGTGCCATTCGTTGTATTGGCACCTTCGATGTATGTTCTTCACAGGTGGTTAGTGTCTTTAAAAAACACTGGTCCATCCTTACTGCTGACCCTGATCTAAAAGATGTCATTCCTGCCAACCCCACCATCACCTACCGCAGGGGGAAAAGTCTACGTGACCTCTTGGTGCACAGCCATTATTCAACAACGCCTCCCAAAACTTCATCTACCTGGCTGAAGTCACCCGTCACGGGATTTCATCCCTGTGGGAGGTGTTCCTTCTGCCCCCTGATGCCCAGGGTTAAGAGTTTTATTAACCCCTTGGACGGGAGGTCTTATCAGATAAAACAATTTCTCAACTGTCAGAGTAGCGGGGTCGTATATCTGGCCAGATGCCCTTGTCCAAAGTTATATGTGGGCAAGACTTTGCAGGAATTGAGGAGGAGAGTGTCTAGACATCTTAGTACCATCAACCTCAAGGAAGATACCACTCTCTCCAGACACATGCATAGGTTTCATCCTGACAATCCCAAATTGCTTCAATTTTGGGGTATTGCACAGCTAAAATTGGGGCCTAGGGCTGGTAACTTGGACTGTAAACTCCTACAGGAGGAAGCACGATGGATCCACCGTCTTGGCTCTATGACCCCTCAGGGGCTTAATGAGGGATTCACGTACAGTGCGTTCTTGTGATTTGATTTGGTTTTCTGCCCCCGCTCTTCCCGTATTTTGTGTGGACATTTTTTGTGGACATTTATATTTCTCTTATTATTATTTTTTACTCTTTATCTTTCATATGTCGCTCCTTGGCCCGTCCGATCGTCTCTATTTACACTTACCATGTCATGTCCTCTCCCAACGGAGCGGTTTTACATTGATATACCACTTAATTCATCTACTAATTTAACATCTGACCATATATTCATCTTTTAGTGTGGCGGCCTCCATCATTATTATTTGATGTCTGTTAATATATATACTTTTTGTTTTATTATTATTTGTGGGTTTCTGTGTGTGGCTGTATCCACAGCTGGCGATATATGCATGCGTTTATGTCGTTACCGCAGTAGCTAATGTCGGTCTTTGTGCCAAGCTTAAGGGGACACTGATGGTACTTGTGGAGTTTGACATGTCCCTGTGGCGTTGGGCACACTTTCTGGCTCTGGGATGTTCCTGCAGTATTGGCTGTAGTCTTGCTGGTTTATGAGGATGGGACATGTGTAGTGTTCCCTGCACTGAGTCTAGATGGATGTTCACTATGCTTGCATCGTTCCTTTTTGTCTCCCTGTTCCACCTAGTATCGCCTAAATTTTCTGATTGCCCTACTGCGCAGGCGCAGATGCCGCGCTGACTTGTTTTATTGTCGGGTCTATTGGCCTCTGCACTATGTCCGTAGTGACTTCTACGGCGCTTGCGCCGATCTGTCACTCGGCATTATTCTAAGTTCTCTATCTGCTCTGCTGCGCAGGCGCCCGGATTCTGCATTGTCTCTGCAGTTTTGACTGGGCGCCTGCGCGGCTAGGTGTTCGCTATTGGCTACTTGATACGTTGCCACTCATTGGCTATATCTTATTCTCTGACGCCTGCTGTGTTTTGCTCCGCTCCATTGGCGGCTTGGCCTCACGCCCACCTCCCATGTACGTCACTTTACACTCCCTTAAGAGGAGTCGTTTTTCGTCGCGCCGCCATTAGCCCCGTGTACCCCTATGAACGCTACTAGGTAGCGAAACATGTCGGGGGGGGTCTCTAATTGTTGGTTTTAATTCCTGCCTTAGCCGATTCCACTGCTCTGAGTATCCGGGCATTGCTTGGAACTATATAGCATTGCTTCGTGACTGACCTGCTGTTGTCAGTCAGCATTTACTTTTGGCTGGTTGCACACAACGCTGGGCTCTGCCAGCTGTCTGCATTCACTTCACATCGGCATTTGGCAGTGATCATTTTAAACTGTATATGTGGTCTGTTCCTTGCTATACGTAGCCTAATAAAAATGTAAAAGTGTTAATAAATTTATCTTCTATCCATATATTGGGTAGTCAGGAAAAAGGGTTCTGTTTGCCTGCAGGCATTCCTTCTTTTGACTGAAAATGGATTTGGACTCTCAACACCCTATGTCCACGAGGTTTAAATGAAGTTCTCAGTTTTGCGCCGTTTCTCTGACCTATGGTATCCCCAGCAGTTCCATTTTTAATTGTTACATTTATTTGTTTTTAATCCTATGTTTTAATGTACTTTCTTTGCATCTTTAACATCTAGATAGACGGGTTGATGAAGCACCATAGATATCTACTTTGTTTGGAAATATGGAGGCGGTACACTAGAATATAATCCTTTGGAAGACGAACAACAAAGAACAGTTTTATATATATTTTCTCTCTATATAAATACATGTATTATTATTATTTTTTATAACTACTATCTGTCTAAATACCGTATGCAGTATCTGACCTACTTGGAGTCGACAATATTTTGGACTAAGTGTTAGTGGTTATATTGGGATTTTCTGTATCACAATGCACTAATATTTGTCTTTTTAATAGTGTTCAATAATATATTTTCAATATACATCATATTCGTCCATCATAATATACCAACACTCCTTTGCACATTTTTAACATAGTGTTCATATTACTATTTTTGTGATCATTAATATGGCGACACTTATTCTAATATTTTCATCCACTACTCATATATATTTTTACATATATATGTCCGAGTTATTTTTCACCTTCATCTTTACTCACACCTTCACTTTATATTTCTCTAATTAACATGTCCGCTCATAAAATAAATTTATTGTATTTATTGTATCCATGTACAAGGTTCACTTTCATTCACTTTTTATATAACTATTTCATATAACTACTTTCTGCGCTTTTTTCATACAATCTGCATTCTTTACTTCACACATCACTATTTTGCACACACATTCACACCTTATTTTGGTCTCATAGTCCTTCACATCACGTAATTGTGACATTTTTTATCCTTATCTTCCTCCAATATATATATACATATATAATTTTTTTGCAACCAACATAATAATATATATAAAAAAACTTTTGGCAGATACGTTGCTCCACCTCCCTCTTTTTCTGTTATTACCGTCTTTACTTATTATTATAGTTGTAAATAATATACAAAAAACATTTTGTCATATGTGGATCTATAAGTTTATATATATGATGCTGTATTGTGCTCCATTGCGATCTTTACTGTTTTTTAATACTTACCTTCTCTGTCTGTATATGCCGACATCCCACTTGTGCTTCATCTTCTACTCTGTTTTATTCCCATCTTATCAGTAGCTGTGTGTATCTTATGGAGGGCGGAGTGTATAGACATACTGCATTTTGCAGATGACCAGCCCAGCGCTTACGTCAGGGGGGAGTGTCTCGGGCGTCTTTCGTTTCTGTGTCTTCATCCGGAGGGGCGGAGCACGGGTGCCATGTGTACTTCTGCTCCGACCTCCTTGATGACGCAGCACCGGAAGTGCATCACGGGTCTGCTCTGTACCTCACGCATGCCGCTCTATAGTGGCTGATCTCATTGATTATTCCTCCGTATGTGCCCTAAACTTTTCCATTGGATAGCGGTTCTTTAAATACCCTGTTCCGCTGGAGAGACGCCACCCCCGGACGAAGGCATTCCTGCCGAAACGCGCGTCGGGCTTGGTGTCTCTGCAGTTGCAGGAGCATTCATACATGGGTAAGCTGACTTCTGGTCATATATATGGCCTTTTTCCATTGATATAATGTTACATGCATTGATTTTGGCCGATAATATAGTTACAACTTTACTCTTGGTAAACACATTTGTCTATTATAAACGCCTTGATCTCTGCATCATATGATATGTTATGATATTCTGTCTCCCTATGTTGCTTCTAACTGCAGGACACTTTTTGCATAGCATGGTTCCAATTTTATCAGTCATTTTGTGTATATTTATGTCAAAATAAAGTTTTTTCATATTTCTATTTATCTGAGTGTTAATTGACCTTCATCTATAGGCGCAGCCTAAACTATAAAAATATTATGTTATTTATTCCACGCGGTGAACGGCGTAAAATAAAAAGTAAAAATTAATGCCAGAATTTCTGGTTTTTGTACACTTTTCCCTACAAAAATTGAAATAGAAAGTTATCAAAAACCTGCATGTCTCCGAAAATGGTGCCTATAAAAACTATAGCTTGTCTCGCAAAAAACAAGCCCTCATACAGCTCTGTCAATGAAAAAATTAAAAAGATATTGTTCTCACAACATGGCGACAGATAAAATACATTCTTTTTTACAAAAGTAATTTTATTGTGCAAAAAGTTGTAAAACATAAAAAAGTGCTATAAATTAGGTATTGCCGGAATCGTACCGACCGGCAGAATGAAGGTAACGTGTAATTTATAATGCATGGTGAACGCTGTGTAAAAAAAACTGGCAAAATTGCTTTTTTTTTGTCACCTCGCATCTCAAAAAATAGGATAAAAAGTGATCAAAAAGTCGCATGTACCCAAAAATCGTACGAATGCTAACTGCAGCTCGTCCCACAAAAAAACAGCCCTAATACCACTAAGTCTATGAAAAAATAAAATTAGTCAAGGCTCCAATAAGTCAGGAAATAAAAAATATGCAGTTGTGCAGATCAGAGGAGAACATTTCGTCTGTTTCAAGAGGCGATTTATCAGGGCACTAAAATTAGGGAACCAGGAAGGGGAGGGTGAAAAATATCTTCTAGACGCGAGGGTGCCCGTATTATACCAGGACAACACTTCCTAGGAAAATTTCCCAAACTGCCAAGGTGCGGATTGTGGACCAAAAGGGGGATAAGTAAAGACACCATTTATCAGTGCGACATCGGCCTGTGCAGAAAGGATTCTTCACAGTGTAACACACATCTATGGATTATTTTATTGTTTACCCAATTATTATACCACCTGACTATGCCCCTGATATACTCTGCCCAGCTTAGATGTACCCCCACATTATAAACTGAAACACCAGCAGTACTCAAACAAAATTACTACCAAGCAAAATCTACGCTTCAAAAGCCAAATGGCACCCCTCTGAGCCCTACAGTGTGCCCAAACAGCAGTTTACTTCCACATATATGGCACCACCGTACCCGGGTGAACCCTTTTAACAATTTTTGGGGTGTGTGTCTGCAGAGGCATAAGCTGGGCACGACATACTTTCCACTGAAATGGCATATCTGGGGAAAAAGTTTAATTTTTACTTTGCACCATCCATAGTGCATTCATTTATGGAAAAGACCTGTGGGGTGAAAATGCTCACTACACCCCTTAATAAATGCCTTGAGGGGTGCAGTTTCAAAAATGGGGTCACTTCTGGGGGGTTTCTTTTATTATTTCCCATCTGAGCCTCTGCAATTGTGAACCAATTCTGTGTAAATCGCCAAATTTCGCACAGTACTCTCTCACTCCTGAGCCCTGTCAATTGTCCAGGCAAAAGATTAGGGGCCCATGTAGGGTGATTCTAAAACCGGGAAACAGCATAATAATTACAGAGCTGTCTTGTTATGGTGGCACAAGCTGGGCACCACATATTGGCCTATCTATGGAAAAATTCCATTTCCACTCTGCAATATCGAGTGCACACTAATTTATAAAAAACACCTGCGGGGTTAACATGCTCACTACACCCCTAGGTGAATACCTTGAGGGGTGAAGTTTCCAAAATGGGATCACTTCTGGGGGGTTTCCACTGTTTTTGTCGCACAGGGGTTTTGCAAATGCTACATAGCGACCAGAAACTAATCCAGCAAAATCTGTACTCCGAAAGCCAAACGGCGCTCCTTCCCTTCTGAGCCCTGCTGTGTGCCCAAAAATGAGTTTATAACCACATATTGGGTATTGCGATACTCAGGAGAAATTGCTTAACAAATGTTGGGGTTCTTTTTCTGCTTTATTTTTTGAGAAAATGAAAACTTTTGTGCTAAAGCTAAGTCTTATTGGAAAAAAAATGTAATTTTTATTTTCACTGCCCAATTTAACCCTTTCATGCCGACAATCTGTAGATTCACGTCCTTTTCGCACATACCCCATGCAGCCAGGGCGCGAATATACAGATCTCTGTTCCAGCCGGCATAGCGCTGTGAAAAGCGCTCGGACGCAGGCTGTGTCAGTTTCTGTGGCTTCCCAGCAACCTGTTCTCTGACAGCTGAACAGAGTAATAAAAATACAAAAACACCGAAAAAGGCCATAATTACAAATGGACACAGCCAGGTCAGAAATGCTGAAGAAGGAGAGTGAGCAGGTACCCCAGGTATTTTTCATTATTACTTAAATTTGCTTCTTTTGGACACAGCCGGGTCTTTGATGCTGGGAGAGCATGGTGTGTTGTTGTTTGGCTTAGCAAGCAGGGTAGCCCGCTCTATGAATTATCAAGGCGTCACAAATAGGCTTCTACCTGGCTATACACGTTGTGCCTCATGACTTACACACTATCCCTCCATGTTTCACACACTTGCACCCCATTATTCATTTATTTTTGAGGCACTTAACTCATTACTGCCCCCTATATTTCACTTATATTATTACACTTGCACATACACTATTCATTTATTATTTCTTATTACACCTCCCATGCACCACACACCACTCCCCTCAAGACTAGTGGGAGTGGCTATTATTATTTAAAGCACCTGCTCACTCTCGTTCTTCAGCGTTTCTGACCTGGCTGTGTCCATTTGTAAGTATGGCCTTTTTCGGTGTTTTTGTATATATGTCCCCTTGTTTTTATCTGTTTTGTCTGTGTATCAGGAGCTTTTCGTTCCAATTAGGGAGTTAGGGACTCGCAAGTCTGGGAATCCTTGTCATGGATTGCGAGCTTGCGTCCTTTTGGCCAAAATGATCACTAATACCCCTGGTATTTTTCATTATTACTTATATTTGGTTCTTTTGGACACAGCCGGGTCTTTGATGCCTGGAGAGCATGGAGTGTTGTTTTTTTGCTTGGCAAGCAGGGTAGCCCGCTCTATGAATTATCAAGGCGTCACAAATAGGCTTCTACCTGGCTATACACGTTGCGCCTCATGACTTACACACTATCCCTCCATTTTTCACACACTTGCACCCCATTATTCATTTATTTTTGAGGCACTTAACTCATTACTGCCCCCTATATTTCACTTATATTATTACACTTGCACATACACTATTCATTTATTATTTCTTATTACACCTCCCATGCACCACACACCACTCCCCTCAAGACTAGTGGGAGTGGCTATTATTATTTAAAGCACCTGCTCACTCTCCTTCTTCAGCATTTCTGACCTGGCTGTGTCCATTTGTAAGTATGGCCTTTTTCTGTGTTTTTGTATATATGTCCCCTTGTTTTTATCTGTTTTGTCAGAGTAATAAAAATGTTTTCTAAAAGTGTAAAAACAAAAATTTTTTTTTTTCCTATAATAAGTCTTTTATTATAGGAAAAAAAATAAACCGTTAAAAATATACACGTATTTGGTATCACCCAACTATAAAACTATAATATTATTTTTCCTGCACTTGTGAACACCGCAAAAAAATTATTAAAAAACAATACTAGCATCACTATTTTTTTGGTCATCACCCCTCCCAAAATATAGAATAAAAAGTGGTCAGAAATTTGCGTGTAGCCAAAAATAATACCAATAAAAATTACAACCCGTGCCGCAAAAAACAAGCCCTTACACAGCTTTTTTGACTGAAAAATAAAAAAATTATGGCTCTCAGAATACGGTGACACAAAAAATAAATAATTTTATAGAAAAGTGATTTTATTGCGCAAACGCGACAAAACATAAAAAAAAGATATACATATGGTATCGCCGTAAGCGTACCAACCTGCAGAATAAACTAAAATGTAATTTATAGCGCACAGTGATTACTGTAAAAAAAGGACAAAAGGACAAAAGGACAAAAACATTGTCAAAATGTATGTTTTTTTTCGTCACTTTGCTTGCAAAAAAATCAAATAAAAAGTGATAAAAAAATCACGTGTAGCATAATATGGTCTGTTTACGTTCTTATGCTCTGTGTGTGTTTTTTCTGACTCACAATGTAAGATGGATGCGTATGTTTTCTGTATTGCTGTATAATGTTGGCTTGTTATAATTTCTTTGTGTTGAGAAATACCCAAAAATAAAGAATGTTAAAAAAAAATCACATGTACCCTAAAATGTTACCAATGAAAACTACAGATTGTAACGTAACAAATAAGCCCTTGGTGGAGAAAAAATAAAAAAAAGTTCTGGTGCTCAGAATATAGTGACAGAAATTGTGCAGTGTCCAAAAGCGGATAAGATTGGGCACCATTTATCAGTGCGACACCGGCCACACATCTATGAATTATTTATTTACCCCATTATTATACCCTCTTATTATGCCCTGATGTACTTTGCCCAGCTTACATATGCCCCCACATTATAAACTAAAATACCAGCAAAACCCCAAACAGAACTATTACCAAGCAAAATCTGCGCGCCAAATGGCGCTCCCTCCATTCTGAGCTCTGCCGTGGGTCCAAACATCAGTTTATTACCGTAATTGTGAGAAATAGCTTTACAAGTTTTGGGGTGCTTTTTATTCTTTATTATTTTCATTTTCACAGACATATTCCAATAAATATAGCAAAATACCTGTCGGGTCAAGATGCTAACTATACCCCTAGATAAATTCCTTGAGGTGTGTAGTTTCCAAAACCACTTTTGGGGAGATTCCACTGTTTTGGCAGCACAAGACCTCTTCAAACCTGACATGGTGCCTAAAATATATTCTAAAAAAAGGAGACCCCAAAATCCTCTAGGTGCACCTTTTCTTCTGAGGCCTGTGCTTCAGTCCATTATCACACTAGAGCCACATGTGGGGATATTTCTAAAAACTGCAGAATCTGGGCAATAAATAATGAGTTGCATTTCTCTGGTAAAACCTTCTGTGTTACAGAAAAAAATTATTACAAATGAATTTCGGTAAAAAAAAATTAAATTTGTAAATTTCACCTCTACTTTGCTATAATTCCTGTGAAACGCCTAAAGGGTTAATAAACTTTCAGAATGCTGTTTTGAATACTTTGAGGGGTGCAGTTTTTAAAATGGGGTGATTTATGGGGTCTATCTTGTACATAAGGCCCTCAAAGCCACTTCAGAACTGAACTGGTCCTTGACAAAATAGCCTTTTGAAATTTTCTTGAAAATGTGAAAAATTGTTGCTAAAGTTCTAAGCCTTGTAACTTCCTAGAAAAATAAAATAATCTTCAAAAAACAATGCAAATATAAAGTAGACATATGGGGGATGTTAATTAGCAACAATTTTGTGTCGTATTACTATCTGTTTTACAGGATTACATTACAATTAGAGAAATTTTAATTTTTGCAAATTTTCATGAAATTTTGGTGTTTTTCACAAATAAGCTATGAATTTATTGACCACATTTTTCCACTAGCATAAAGTCCAATATGTCATGAGAAAACAATCTCTGAATCGCTTGGATAGACAAAAGCATTCCAAAGTTATTACCACATAAAATGACACATGTCAGATTTGAAAAAATGGGGCTGGTCATTGTGGCATCGATGACCCTTGGTCCTGAAGGGGTTAAATAAAATCTATGAAACACCTGTGGGGTCAAAATGCTCACTACACCCCTAGATTAATTCCTCAAGGAGTGTAGTATCACAAATGGAGTCCCTTTTGGGTAGTTTCCACTGTACTGGTACCTTAGGGGCTTTGCAAAAGCGACATAGTGTCAAGAAACCAATCCAGCAAAATCTGTGCTCCAAAAGCCAAATGCCGATCTTTCTCTACTGATCCTTGCCATGTGCCCAAACAGCAGTTTATGACCACATATTTGGTATTACCTTACTCCAGAGAAGTTGCTTTACAAATGTTGGGGTTCTTTTTTTCCTTTATTTGCTGAGAAAATGAAAAATTTTGAGCTAAATCTACGTGATAAATATGACATGGCTGCCACAAACCATTCCTGCTAAATTTGAGCTCCAAAAGCCAAACGGCGCTCTATCCCTTCTAAGTCGTGCCATGTGTCCAAATAGTCGTTTATGACCACATGTGGGTTATTGTTTTACTCGGGAGAAATTGATTTACAAATTTTGCAGTGTTTTTTTCTCCTTTAGTCCTTGTGGAAATGAGAAAGAATTAGCTAAACCTACATTTTCTTTGAAAGAATGTAGATTTTCATTTTCACAGCCTACTTCCAATAAATTCTGCAAAAAACTGCGGGATCTAAATGCTCACTATACCCCTAGATAATTTCCATAAGGAGTATAGTTTCCCAAATTGGGTCACTTTTGGGGGATTTCCACTGTTTTGGCACCAGAAGACCTCTTCAAAGCCGACATGGTGCCTAAAATATATTCTAATAAAAAGGAGGCCCAAAATCCACTAGGTGCTCCGTTGCTTCAGAGTCCGGTGCTTCAGTCCATTAGCACACTAGGACAACATGTGGGATATTTACTAAAACTGCAGAACCTGGGCAATAAATATTGAGTTGCGTTTCTCTGGTAAAACTTTCTGTGTTAAAAAAAAAATGGATTAAAAATGAATTTCTGAAAAAACAAATAATGAAATTTGTAAATTTCACCTCTACATTGGTTTAATTCCTGTGAAACGTCTAAAGGGCTAAGAAACCTTCTAAATGCTGTTTTGAATACTTTGAGGGGTGAGGTTTTTAAAATGGGGTAACTTATCAGGGGTTTCTAATATATAAGGCCCTCAAATATGAACTGGCCCCTGTAAAAATAGCCTTTTGAAATTTTCTTGAGTATGTGAGAAATTGCTGCTAAAGTTCTAAGGGTATGTTCACACGAGGTCATTACGTCCGTAATTGACGGACGTATTTCGGTCGCAAGTAGCGGACCATATACAGTGTAGGGAGCCGGGCTCCTAGCATCATACTTATGTACGACGCTAGGAGCCCCTGCCTCGCTGCCGGACAACTGTCCCGTACTGAAAACATGATTACAGTACGAGACAGTTGTCACGGCAGCGAGGCAGGGACTCCTAGCTTCGTACATAACTATGATGCTAGGAGCCTGGCTCCCTTTCTGTGTTCGTTCCGGTACTTGCGGCCGAAATACGTCCGTCAATTACGGACGTAATGACCTCGTGTGAACATACCCTAAGCCTTGTAACGTCCTAGAAAAATAAAAGGATGCTCAAAAAATGATGTCAATCTAATGTAGACATGTGGGGGATGTTAATTAGCAACTATTTTGTGTGGTATAACTGCCTATATTACAAGCAGATACATTTTTAGAAAAATGCAAATTTTTGCAATTTTTCGCTACATTTTGGTATTTTTCACATTTAAATACTGCATGTATCGAGCAAATTTTGCCAGTATCATATAGTCCAATGTGTCACGACAAAAGATTCTCAGAATCACTTGGATAGGTTAAAGCATTCCGAAGTTATTTCCACATAAAGTGAAATATGTCAGATTTGAAAAATGAGGCTCCGTCAGGAAGGTCAAAAGTGGCCAAAGAGGGAAGGGGTTAAGAGAATATTTAGCAGTAATGCATAAAATGAGTTAATCACCAAGAAGTGCTACTTCCTCTATGAAGGTGATCTGTATTTATACTACAAATTTTTTTGCCCTGATTGTCTTTTGCTCTTTTCAATGTAAAGGGTATCTACAGTATATACAGATAATGCTTTATACTGTATTTATACTGTTGCAGCATAGTTGTGAGAATTTAATCGCTGTCATTAAGTATACTATACAAGAAGAATTTTGTCCGGTAGGTTTTGTGGTGGTTTTTTTCCCGTGATTACTGCAAAATTGTGACACAAAAATCCATGGATTTTAGAAACTGATGGCACAATTTTGTGCAACTGTAATTTTGCATTTATGTTGGAAAAAAATGATGTCATTCCACCCTAAAAGCAGAACTTTTGCTATTTGGTATTCTGGATCCCTCAAGTGCGTGTCTACCAAGAATATAAGACATTAGCCAAGCCAAGATCTCAGAGAAGCAATTGTCTCTTTTCATCAATCAAGGCTATCTTCAAACAATGTGAAATTCTCCATTCTACAGTTAGAAGGATTCTTTACCAATGGAAAACATTCAAGACAGTTACCTAGGGGGCGTCCCAGAAAATTTAATTTAAGGTCAGACCCTTTAATGCTAAGAGATTTAAAGAAAAAAATAAAAGCTACATCATGAGATCTACAGGCATCTTGTAATAAGGGGGTAAGGAGACAGACAGGTGAGCCCTAATCTACCCGCAACTCAGTCCCTGCCTACTTGCACGACCCGTCCTAGGCGACGGATTACAACTAGGCGATGGTCCATACGCTCAATACGTGCACGAGAGACAAACAGACAAGGGTACACATAAGCTAAGGGAAATGGGGCAGTTGCCCACGGCAACACCGTGAGCAATAAGAGTAGTGAATGAGCCGAGTCAAACTAGGAGTGTACGAGGTACCAAACGCAGAGCAGGAACATAGTCAGTAAAGCCAGGGTCAAAATGAAGCTGAGGTCAATAGTAATAGCAGGAACAGCAGAGCCAGGAAACAAGAGAGAATCACAGGCAAAGACAAGAAGCAAATGAAGGTATACATAGACCAAGGGTGGGAGCTACCAGCCTACCAGCCTGAGTGGTAGCAGATCGAGTCACTCTAACAGACCTAGGAGCAGATGCAGACTGATTAACCACTGGCAGATCCTTTACACATCTATAAGCACATTAAATGTTTATGTTCATGAAAGTGCATATAGAAAAAGACAGAACAAGCATGACTTTTATGAGAGGGTGGCTAGTAAAAAGCCCCTTCTCTACAAAAAATATATGGCAGCACAGCTTAGGTTTGCAAAAATCTTTTGGACTGATGAGATCAAGGTAAATATGTTTGGTCATCATGCACAGCGACATATTTGGTGAAAAATAAAACAGAGTATCACTACAAATACCTGTAAAATGTCTAGCATGGTGGTGAGAGGTAAGGATTTAGCTTCTTTTGCAGCCACAGAACCTGAGAAACTTGTAGTCAATGAGACAACGACGAACTCCATTTTATTCCAGAATATTTTTGAGACAAGTCAAAGTTCAGACCTCAACCCCAATAAGATGCTTGTAGGGGGATCTTAAAGGGTTGCTCCCAAATAAGACATAGCAAATTCACGGAATATGCTGTAAATGTCTGATAGATGCAGATCCTAGCTCTGGGAACCTTACCTATGTTGAGATTGTGGTCCCCTGACCCTTTTCTCGCTGGTGGCCTTCTTAGCAGCAGGACGAAGGTCACTCGGAGCCGCATCTATCAGACATTTATGGCATGCTTGTGGTGATGCCATAGATGTCTTAAATAGGAATAACCAAAAGAATTTCCCAAATTTTGTTTATAACAGAAAATGCCTACTTCAAGTTATTGTTGCTAAAAGTGCTTCTATATGTTACTGAATAATAGGGTAAACTTATTTATTCCCAGATGGTTTACTATTTGGAAAAATGTTACCACATATTGAAATCTGTTACGTTTTTCTTGATTTTATTTGGTCACCATGAGGTTTTTTATTTGTTTGTAGAGGAGCACACGATTGTTACTTAGGACCTGATGAATAAAAACATAGAATTAGGCTCTGTTCACATCTGCGCTGCTTTTTCATTTTTGTATTCTGTCATAGGAAAAGAAAAAATAGAAAGACAGAAGTGCCAGATCAGTCGCATTTTGGAAACCAACGGTGACTGATGGAACCCATTGACTTTAATGGTTTCTATTGGGTTTCTATGATGTTTCCCGTCATTTTGTCAGACAAAATAGTGATGCATGCTGTGTATTCTGTCTGGCAAATATAATAGAATCTGCGAAGGAGTCTCCTAACGCAGCCTCCTATGCTCCTAACAGAGCCTCCCATGCAGATGTGAACATAGCCTTAAAGTGTACTTTCTTCTTCCCCTGACTTTATTATTGATATCAGTGTTTAAGAACTAAAAAGGCTATGTAAACCTTCAAAAGCATTTTTTTTTGTAATAAAAAGGTCAATCAGTGTGGTTTGCGCAACTTTATAATTAGTTTTTATTTAAAAAAAATTTTACTTTATGAGATACAGCTGCCCTATATTCTGTATGCAGAGCAGCTGCATCGTGCACTAAGACCTGATCCATCAGGTCCGCAGGACTGACGGGTTCAGTGTCAGCGGGTCCTGCCGCTGACACTGAACCCGTCAGTTCCGCAGACCTGACGGATACAGGATTGAGCGTAAGATACAGCTGCTCTGCATACAGAATATAGAGCATGCTGTATTTTATAAAGTAAAAACTATTTTTAATAAAAATGTATTATAAAGTTGCACAAAACACACTGATTGACCTTTTTATATATAAAAATAGCTTTCGAAGAGGACTAGGCAGATCTCCTGATACGTCTGTTTTAGTAAATACTAGTTATTTATTAAAATTTAAGATTGACCACTTCACTGCACTAGGCCACCAGGAAATGTAAAATTAACCCCCCCCCCCCAGGAATTTAACCATAAAATATGATGTTTGGCACGAATGTAATATTTGTCAATGTATTTACTCCAGTAAACTGGTGTAAATACATTGATAAATCTGCTTGATTTTGTATAGAGCAATGCAGAATATATAGGAGCTATAATATATGAACCACGGGAAATAGATAATTGAACCTGTGTACTTAATAAAGTGTCCATGGTTATGCATTCCATGCTTTTAAACCAAGGGCAAAAACTAGAGGGTGCATGGGCCCTATGCCAAACCTTTAAATGTGGCCCCCCTCCAGCATGGACCCCTACAAATCAGACCCCTGAATCAGAGTCCAGGTCAGACATAAAAAAAGGATTTTTACTCACCACCCTTGGTTCCTCTTCAGAAACCGCCCAGCTCTGACTTCCCACCCCAGATCCCCACAGGTTCAGGACCTTAGAACCTTCTATGTGCCACAATATCTTTGTGAACTGGTGTGTCGGGACCTGATCTGGGGCTCCACTACTGTTTTAAACCATCTCTGCTAAAATGGTCTTAGCATATCTTGTTTTTCCACTTAAAATTGATTGACTCTTAACTGTTTGAATGTTAATCAGTTATACTCTTGAGTATGTGGAACAATTTTTAAACATTGGGAGGAATTAAAGTTTGCTGGCGTTAAAAAAATATCAAATTATGGCGCACACCATGTATGCACAATAATTTGCATCTTTTTGCTATTCAAAGCTGTTCTCACCACTGTAAAAAAAAGTTGAGGAATGCGGGAGTGGCCTCTTTTGGCCGGCAGATTTACTATAAATTTATGCCATCAACTGGAGTCAATTTTAGTGGAAATCTAAGCCCGCTTGTTGCTTTGTGGGGCACGGACAGCCCAAGATGTGACTAATTGACTTCATAAATTTGTCGCATCTTACTCCAGTATGAAACTCCAATCTTAGTAAAGCTTGGCTATAATGCTTTGGTATGCTTAATCATTTAAGATTTGGCAAGTATAAGTGAATTGAATGTATGCCTTTTTTTATAATTTAACAATCAAATAATAGGGACCCACAGCACTTCTCATTCTAATGGATTATGGTTAATAATGCAATTCCTCCAGCGCTTTGGAAGTTTGTTTTATAGTGTGTTAAAGTTGACTTTGTTAATTTTGAGAAATAATGTTCTTTAGCAGGATTAGTCTTTAACTCTCTTAATCAAAGTAATTTTAATAAATTAATAACCCAATATATATATATATATATATATATATATATATATATATATATATATATATATATGCATTGTTCAAACTTAATATGAATGAACAGCTTTCCATGTGTATTATGATAGACGTTATCTTTTTATGTTGTATGGAGCATAAAAGCATTTCTTTTTTTTCACAGTCTCGACACTTTGCCCTTCAGCTGTCATTTGGCTTGCTTCCACAGCAGCGCAGTTTGACACTGACAGCAACAATGTCCTGCATTTCATCCGATTCCATCCTTGACAACTTTAAGAAATAACCTTTTAAAAGCATGCCATCTGCTGCTTTGCTTATAGGCTTCGCTTATAGGCTACTAATTCTCCAGAGCTGGCAACCACCAAATGCACAACTGACAAAGAAAAATACAATGCTTGCTAGTTTCTGGTTATTTTGGGGAACATTTTTAGATTTTTAGTCTTTTCTACTTCATAATGATAAAATACAGAAAGTGCTAAATTGAGTTACAAAAGTAATTACCATTTAGGATTTCCTTTTATCATTTAATTATGAAGATAATATAACTGAGATTCATGTGGGTTTGCGTAACTTGGCACCAAGCATTGCCAATAAATCAAGCCTTAGTCACAGTCCCAACATCTTTGTTGGATTAAGACAGGAAACCTAGTCATTGGTGTAAAAAAATGGGCGTCAGGGATACGGAAAAGGGTCGAAACAGTATACTAGACTGCTGAGCACACACACGTACAGCTACCCAGCTCTGATATTTGGAAAAGTAAATGGCAATGAACACAAATTACTTCATTTCAGAGCTACTTTTGGTTATCTGTACCTATAGTCAGGGGTGGACCTAGCTTTTCTGCTGCCTGAGGCAAACCACAAAAAGACGCCCACCCCAATCTATCAGAGTTTTCTCATTACTAGCTTTACAGAACAAACACGCAATATATAAATTTTTTTTAAATAGGAAAACAATTGTTGTTTATTTTTAAAGTGCTGTTTGAGGTATAGAAAAGATTTAAAGAATTCTACTTAGGCTGGGTTCACACGTGGCGGAATTTCACTTAAATTCCGCTGCGGACACTCCGCAGCGTTAATCCGCAGCGGAGCCGTTTCTGCATTGACTTCCACTTCTATTTAGAAGTGTTCGTTTAGACGATGCGTAACATTCCGCTGCGGAAAATAGGCTGCGGAGCGGAATTTGGTGTCCGCAGCATGCTCTGTCTGTTGCGGAGCAGTGGCGGACTCATGGCGGAATTTCTCCATTGACTTCAATGGAGATTCTAAGTTCCGCAATGAAGTCCGCAGCTGTCATGCACATGTTATGTGTGCTGCGGATGCGTCTTGCTTTTTTGCCATGACATTTCTTCATTCTGGCTGGACCTATGTATTTCTAGGTCTACAGCCAGACTGAGGAAGTCAATGGGGCTCCCATAATGACGGGAGCGTTGCTAGGAGACGACTGTAAATAGTCACTGTCCAGGGTGCTGAAAGAGTTAAGCGATCGGCAGTAACTGTTTCTGCACCCGGGACAGTGACTACCGATCACAATATACAGCAACCTGTAAAAAAATATAAGTTCATACTTACCGAGAACTCCCTGCTTCTGTCTCCAGTCCGGCCTCCCAGGATGACGTTTCAGTCTAAGTGACGGCTGCAGCCAATCACAGGCCAAGCACAGGCTGCAGCGGTCACATGGACTGGCGCGTCATCCAGGGAGGTCGGGCTGGATGCCGAAAGAGGGACGCGTCACCAAGACAACGGCCGGTAAGTATGAAAGTCTTTTACTTTCACTAGGGAAAGTGCTGTCCCTTCTCTCTATCCTGCACTGATAATAGAGAGAAGGGAAGCACTTTTCCCGCAGTCCGCAGCAGCTAGTCCGCATCAATTTTCTGCACATTTTGTGCAGATCCGCAGCCGTAATCCGCAACCCGGATTAGGTGCGGCATTGATGCGGACAGTTGCGGAGGAAATCCGCCACGTGTGGTCATGCCCTTACTGTGTTACTTTAGTATCATAGATCAGCAATGCAGCATTATCACTGAAAATGGTTTAACATCTTCTATGCCCCCTTTTTATTACCTAATTGACTTATGATTTTTAACTGACGTCATCAGCGTCTACTTTTAAAAAAAAAAAAAATTGTGAAAGAGGGTTGCATGGGGGAGTTTTGATTTCAATAAAAAAAAATTCTTATGTCTGTTTTTTTTAATACTTTATTATGGCCTTAGGGCTGCTGTCTGATTGACAGCGTTCAATTACTAAGGCTGGGGCTTAGTATTAGCCAGTAAAAAGGCTATCACTAACCCCTATTATTACCGCGGTTCCCACGGGATCCCTAGGGATACCGAGAAGAGTCGAGTACGATTCAGTATCTGGCCATCTGAAATGACGGTTAGGCCGCAGGCTGGTATTATCAGGCTGGGAAGGGCCAAAAAACGTGGCCCTTCCCACCCTGGTGATGCTAGGCTGCAGCTGCTTTATTGTATCTGGCTAGTTATGAAAAATAGGGGGAACCCCACGTAATTTTTTAAAAATAAATTGGAAAACAATTTACATGAGATCCCCTCCGATTTTCATAACCAGCCAGATACAATAAAGCAGCAGCAGCAGCCTAGCATTACCAGGGTGAGAAGGGCCATGATTTTTGTCCCTTCCTAGCCTGATAGTACCAGCCTGCAGCCACCCCAGTACCCTTCACTTCAGATGGTCAGGTACTGGATAGTTTTCCAGCTCTTCCCAATACTCCTGGTGGTCGTGTGTAGTGGGGTAATAATAGGGGGTTAGTGCTAGCCTTTTTACTGGGTAACACTAAGCCCCTTCTTAGTAATGGATGCTCTCAATCAACAACTGCCATTACTAAGGCGGTAAGGAGGTATTAAAAAACATAGACATAAGAAAAAAAGTTTTATTGAAATAACTCTCCCACACAATCCACTTTAACCATTTTATTGAAAAAAAGCTTAAAGTGTAGCTAAACGTTCGACAAACCTCTGGCATGTCATAGTGATATGTCAGAAGTTTGGATTGGTGGGGATTGGCACGGAGAGCCACACCAATCGCTAGAACGAAGCAGCTGAAGCACTCGTATGAACGCTCAGCTGCTTCGTGTCTGTTCGGCTTTTTCCGGAAATAAATGTATCTGTGTATGGGCTCATAGACTTTCTATTGAGTCCATACACCGATACATTTATTTCCGGAAATAGCCGAACAGACACGAAGCAGCTGAGCACTTCAGCTGCTTCGTTTTAGCGATGGGTGGGGGTCTCAGTTCTGTCCCCCACCAATGAAAACTTCTGACATGTCAGTATGACATAATAAAAGTTTAGTTACAGTTTAAAGGCTAAGTACACCTTTAAAAACTTATATATATATATATATAATATCCAAAAAAGAGGCAGCACTCCGCAGAAAATATAATAAAGGGTGTATTTATTGCCCCCTGTGCGTGCAACGTTTCAGCTCTATCCTCTAGAGCCTTTCTCAAGCCTCTTGGCTTGGCTTGAGAAAGGCTCTAGAGGATAGAGCTGAAACGTTGCACGCACAGGGGGCAATAAATACACCCTTTATTATATTTTCTGCGGAGTGCTGCCTCTTTTTTGGATATTATTGGAATTAGAACGTGGTCTGTTCCTGAGGATCTGCACCCATCGTATACTGGTGCTGCTGGATATATTTGTTTAACTATATATATATATATATATATATAAATAATTTTTACTTTTTGAGAAACAGCTGCTTTGTATCCTGTATACAGAGCAGCTGTAGCTAGTGCTGAGACCTGAATCCATTAGGTCACCTATTATCGATCACATCTAAGTTATGAACTTAGATGTGATCGGTAACAGCTCGATCCTGCCCCTACTAATTTAAAAGGGGTCGGCCGACGCTGGGGGTCCGGGAGTATACTGCAAGGGGGGTCTGGGCGTTTTACTGACAGCAGAGGGCTCTATAGGGGGGAATAATCCCCCCCATAGAGCCCTCACTAGTTACTATAATGAAAGGTTAAGGGGTCTGAGCATCCGACTGACTGACTGACTGCTCTAAAGAATACTCCCCCCTATAGAGTCCTCTACAGTAAGTCAGACGCTCACACCGCCCCTCCCCTGCATCCCGCTATCCTTCAATTATAGTAACGTGAGGGCTCTATGAGGTGGATTATTCCCCCCTCATAGAGCCCTTGACTGTCAGTAAAATGCCCAGACCTCCCTTGCAGTATACTCCCGGGTCCCGATCCCCCAGCTACAGCGGACCCACACCTTTTAAATTAGTGAAGGCAGGAGTGTGAGCGCTGTAAGTGGTGCTCAGTTTTTAATACAGGCCACCGCTCACCGCTCACCTCGTGCATCTCGTTACTCCTCTTGAGGAGAGAGCACTCGACCGCTCCTTCTGCAGACCTGCTCCTCTTTGGCGGTGCATGCTGTGTACAGCATCAGAGAGGAGGAGGAGTGTTCTTACAGATGGGCACCATCATGCGGCACATCAGGTAAGCAAAATAAGGCATGCCCCCTCCCCCCGGTCCAGTCCGTCCCTGGTTCAAAATGCCGCCCAGGGGCGTAACTAGGAAAGACTGGGCCCCATAGCAGGCAGACAAAAACTCTTGACTGGGGCCCCCCAGGTGCCACAAGCAGCCCCCCTCATAGATAGTTCCCCCTGAAGAATGTGCCATACAGCCCCCCTGTAGACAGTGCTGTACAGCCCTGCATATAAACAGTGTCACACCCCACTTGTAGATAGTGATCCCCACCTCCCACTTGTAGATAGTGCCATACAGCCCCCCTGTTGATATCGCCATGAAGCCCCCCTGGTATATAGCGTTATACAGCTCCCACTGTATATAGTGCCACACAGCCACCCTCCCTTGTATATAGTGCTGCACAGGGGAATATTGTCAGGTCATGTATTACTGCTTGGTGGAGGTTCAGGGGGTTAAAACTACCAGACAGATTCCCATTAAATATACAATGAATTGAGTACAATTCCATGTGCCCTGCAATTTTGTTATTATAGATATATCTTATATAATTACAGCACCAGAACCAAGCTCATACATATATACAGTACCACAACAAAGCTCCGTACATAAATACAGTACTAGAACAAAGCTCTGACATATATACAGCACTAGAACAAAGTTCATACATATATATATATATATATATATATATATATATATATATATACACACACACAGCACTAGATCCAAGCTCATACATACAGTGAAGGAAATAAGTATTTGATCCCTTGCTGATTTTGTAAGTTTGCCCACTGTCAAAGACATGAACAGTCTAGAATTTTTAGGCTAGGTTAATTTTACCAGTGAGAGATAGATTATCTAAAAAAAAAAACAGAAAATCACATTGTCAAAATTATATATATTTATTTGCATTGTGCACAGAGAAATAAGTATTTGATCCCTTTGGCAAACAAGACTTAATACTTGGTGGCAAAACAACCCTTGTTGGCAAGCACAACAGTCAGACGTTTTTTGTAGTTGATGATGAGGTTTGCACACATGTTAGATGGAATTTTGGCCCACTCCTCTTTGCAGATCATCTGTAAATCATTAAGATTTCGAGACTGTCACTTGGCAACTCGGATCTTCAGCTCCCTCCATAAGTTTTCGATGGGATTAAGGTCTGGAGACTGGCTAGGCCACTCCATGACCTTAATGTGCTTCTTTTTGAGCCACTCCTTTGTTGCCTTGGCTGTATGTTTCGGGTCATTGTCGTGCTGGAAGGCCCAGCCACGAGCCATTTTTAATGTCCTGGTGGAGGGAAGGAGGTTGTCACTCAGGATTTGACGGTACATGGCTCCATCCATTCTCCCATTGATGCGGTGAAGTAGTCCTGTGCCCTTAGCAGAGAAACACCCCCAAAACATAATGTTTCCACTTCCATGCTTGACAGTGGGGACGGTGTTCTTTGGATCATAGGCAGCATTTCTCTTCCTCCAAACACGGCGAGTTGAGTTAATGCCAAAGAGCTCAATTTTAGTCTCATCTGACCACAGCACCTTCTCCCAATCACTCTCAGAATCATCCAGATGTTCATTTGCAAACTTCAGATGGGCCTGTACATGTGCCTTCTTGAGCAGGGGGACCTTGTGGGCACTGCAGGATTTTAATCCATTACGGCGTAATGTGTTACCAATGGTTTTCCTGGTGACTGTGGTCCCAGCTGCCTTGAGATCATTAACAAGTTCCCCCCGTGTAGTTTTCGCCTGAGCTCTCACCTTCCTCAGGATCAAGGATACCCCACGAGGTGAGATTTTGCATGGAGCCCCAGATCGATGTCGATTGACAGTCATTTTGTATGTCTTCCATTTTCTTACTATTGCACCAACAGTTGTCTCCTTCTCACCCAGCGTCTTACTTATGGTTTTGTAGCCCATTCCAGCCTTGTGCAGGTCTATGATCTTGTCCCTGACATCCCTAGAAAGCTCTTTGGTCTTGCCCATGTTGTAGAGGTTAGAGTCAGACTGATTAATTGAGTCTGTGGACAGGAGTCTTTTATACAGGTGACCATATAAGACAGCTGTCTTTAATGCAGGCACGAAGTTGATTTGGAGCATGTAACTGGTCTGGAGGAGGCTGAACTCTTAATGGTTGGTAGGGGATCAAATACTTATTTCTCTGTGCACAATGCAAATAAATATATAGCATTTTGACTATGTGATTTTCTGTTGTTTTTTTTAGATAATCTATCTCTCACTGGTAAAATTAACCTAGCCTAAAAATTCTAGACTGTTCATGACTTTGACAGTGGGCAAACTTACAAAATCAGCAAGGGATCAAATACTTATTTCCTTCACTGGTAAATACAACACCAGAACCAAGCAAAGTACATATATATACAGCACTAGTACAAACCTCAGTACATATATAAAACACCAGAACAAAGCTCAATACATATATGCAGTACCAGAACAAATACAGCTAAATTTAATGCAACCCCTGCCGTATAGGTTTGTACAGCGTAAAACTACAGCTCCCAGCATTGCCTGAACAATGGTGAAGATATGCTGGGAGATGCTGTTTCACAAAAAGAAATCATACCACCCATCATTTCGCTGCAGATCACTGAGTGACTACATTACTGATTAGAGGCAGAATAAACATTTACATTAAGTGACTCATCGGTGACGTCTCATATTCTAGTTCTTTTCTTCTTCCTCCGGTCCAGACCTCTATGATGGATTTCTCCCGGCCATGACCCATTTCTGCAGTTTTCCGCTCAGATGTCTTCAGCTTCTCACTTTTAAAACATTTCTGCACCTATAAACAAAGTTAAAATTCTCAAAACCTCTAAATATAATAGCGCCATACATTGTGTCCCTGATTATAATAGTACCATACACTGTGTCTGTAGATAATATCTCACATATAGCTCCGCCTGTATATAGTGTCCCACATATAGATACCCCTGTATATAGTGCCCCACATCCCCACATATAGCTCCCCCACTATATAGTGCCCCACATCCCCATATATAGACCCCCTGTAGATAGTGCCCCACAACCCCACATATAGACCACCCTGTATATAGTGCCCCACATATAGACCCCCCTGTAGATAGTGCCCCACATCCCCACATATAGACCCCCCTGTATACAGTGGCCCACATCCCCACATATATACCCCCCTCTACATAGTGCCCCCACATCCCCATATAGACCCCCTGTATATAGTGGCCCAGATCCCCATATAGATCCCCCCTGTATATAGTGGCCCACATGCCCACATATAGACCCGACCACCCCTGTATACAAAGGCCCACATCTCCACATATTGGCAAGGGCATTCAGCACTAATTCATGTATTTGTACCTGCGTGCTATTGACGCAGGTACAATTACTACAAGACGGGATGGATGTCGCTAGCACCGGGCCCCCTCCGGTGCTAGCGACGCTCCTGGGCAAGAGGGGGCCCGTATCGCCTTGCCTATAAATGTTAGAGACTCGGCGGTGCGGGCAGTAGCTACGCCCTCGCAGTAGTTACGCCACTGATGCCGCCCCCCATTTTTGGCCAGGTGGTGCCGCCTGAGGCTGTCGGCTCACCTCGCTTCATGACATGTGCGGCACTGCCTATAGTAAAACCCTCAAATTGACCTAATATTTCTAATTTATGTTAAATGTTATCCCTTTCTCACAAGCTTCTACTATGTTCAGCTTTTTTTAAAATACAATGATTGTACAAAATGCTGTTCTGAATACTTAAATGTACACTAACTTTCAAACAGCTTATACTTGTCTAATAGTATAATAGTATACCTATATAACAACTTTGTAATTTACTTACTGTTAAAATGTTGTCATTTTATCCATGCATATTTTATGTGAAGTTACTGCCACATATATACCCCCCTGTACATAGTGCCCCCACATCCCCATATAGACCCCCTGTATATAGTGGCCCAGATCCCCATATAGATCCCCCCTGTATATAGTGGCCCACATGCCCACATATAGACCCGACCACCCCTGTATACAAAGGCCCACATCTCCACATATTGGCAAGGGCATTCAGCACTAATTCATGTATTTGTACCTGTGTGCTATTGACGCAGGTACAATTACTACAAGACGGGATGGATGTCGCTAGCACCGGGCCCCCTCCGGTGCTAGCGACGCTCCTGGGCAAGAGGGGGCCCGTATCGCCTTGCCTATAAATGTTAGAGACTCGGCGGTGCGGGCAGTAGCTACGCCCTCGCAGTAGTTACGCCACTGATGCCGCCCCCCATTTTTGGCCAGGTGGTGCCGCCTGAGGCTGTCGGCTCACCTCGCTTCATGACATGTGCGGCACTGCCTATAGTAAAACCCTCAAATTGACCTAATATTTCTAATTTATGTTAAATGTTATCCCTTTCTCACAAGCTTCTACTATGTTCAGCTTTTTTTAAAATACAATGATTGTACAAAATGCTGTTCTGAATACTTAAATGTACACTAACTTTCAAACAGCTTATACTTGTCTAATAGTATAATAGTATACCTATATAACAACTTTGTAATTTACTTACTGTTAAAATGTTGTCATTTTATCCATGCATATTTTATGTGAAGTTACTGCCACTAGGGGTCTCCCTTCCTTAAATCTGCTGTCTACTCTGTTGTCAAGCAAAATCCATCTCTAGAAACATAGCAGAGACAGACAGACTACAGGAAGTTGGTGTGAGTGGGGGGGGGGGTGTCTCTGCCAAAGCACACTTTAGTATATTAACAGCCTTCCCATAGAAGTCTATAGAGAGAGGAGTGGAGAGCAGTAGGAGGGAGCAGGAGCAGAGAGAGAGACAGACACAGCCCAAAGGAGTGGAAAGGGAAGTGGGAACAAGAGGAGTTAGCAGGAACAGAGAGAGAGAGACACACACACACACACACACACACACACACACACACACACACACACACACAGATGCTGCTGCCCATAGAAGTATATGGAGAGGGAAGGGAAAGCAGGAGGTGGGAGCAGAAGCAGAGAGAAAGAGAAACACAGAAGCTGCTGCCCATAGAATTCAGAGGGGAAGCAGGCGCAGAGAGCAGGTGCAGAGAAAGACACAGACACAGGCTGCTGGTAAGAGTTATATGTCACTCGAGTGCTGGATCCTGAACTACACTGTTCCTTACTGCTGTATGATGTCCCCCATGCTGCTGCAGCTTCTAAGGATGTGCTACAGAGAGATAGTGGACTAGGACGTTCTCTGCTCTGTGTATGCTGTCTATGAAAGATATTATAACAGTTAGGCTCCACCCACTATCTCAGAGAAAGCTGAGAATTGGCTATAGAGAATATAGAGGGGAATACTGCTAAAAAGTCATATAATGGTGATATTCCTCATGTACGCACATATAACAACTTTTTAAAAAAAAAGTAATCTGAAAAGTTAGGTGCGCTTTAATCCTTATGTGGTGGATATTGGTTGTTACAGTTTTCTGCCCCATGACAATTCAGCTATAGAAGCTGTTTTGTGTGGTACAAATCCTCTCACTGGAGATTGTGTTTTAATACAAATCACTGTTATGTAGCAATGTAAAATAATTTCCTATTAATATATAAGTCATTAAGCTCAATATTATGGCTTTATAAGCTGAAAAAGTGTAAATGTTCAAAGGTATTTCCATTATGGTTAAATATATACCATAGAGGAAGTACCTCTACATCCTGTTAGGCTTGTGTAATCCTAGAATAAAAGTTAAAATTTGCCTCATCCATTTTCCGCTTGGTTAGTATGTTCCCTCTTACCACATACATTGTAATTCTAGTCCGCAAGGATCCCAAAGGAATAATTAAAACTAATTGGCACAAGGCCATCCTCTCCCAGAATGAAGATGGTATGGTGGCATGAAGAAATAACAGCAAAGGGGCCAATGGACTATTTTGAGTGCATTCTCCTTAGTCCTGCGAAACCATCAGGCATTACTTTGTCCAATACAGCCAAGGAGTCTGGGCCCCGACCCCCTCTTTAGACAAGGGGTAGTGACTCTATGGTAGGGCAGGCCGGAGACAGTAGGTGGGCAGGGGCTCTTTCAGGGAGCATGAGGGAAGACTTGGTGACAGGGCTTTGTGGGTAAATGAGGAGAGGGCTTTGGGACATGGAAAGTGACAGGGACAGGAGGGGATCCCGTGGGGAGATGCAACATTTATCAAGGTAGTAAAGAGTGCAAATTCTATGTTTGAGTTAGGTCTGGTTTTGTCTATTTCTAGTGCACACATTTATGTAGATCTACACAAATGTGATAGTTTTGTACTCCATGCAACTTTTGTGTTTAGCAGTTTTTTCTGGTTAACCTTTAGATTAGTTGAGAGATTTGGTTCGAAAATCACTACTAAAAAATACATACTCTTTTGTAACATTTTATTGTTGCTCCAATGAATCTAGAATAAATTTAAATATCTACTGTTTTGAGTTTTCAGCTCCTTTGCTAACAATGTGTCTCAATGGTAACAGACTACAAACAAACCGTGTGTAGAGTTTGATTCTCATACTCCACTCCTACTGCCCTCTCTTCTTGGTAACCTGCACACAGTAGAAGATGAAGCAGTTGGATGGGAGTCAGGGTCAGACAAGGCAGGGTTCATTTGTAATCTGTTACCATGGAGACATATTGGTCTGTTTAGGAATTGTATACACAACATAACTTTTTTTTTATTTTAGATCCATTGCCAAAGTGCACATACCTACTAAAGCAAAGCTGTGTGAAGATGCTTGTGAACCAAAATAAGTAGGGCAAATATTTACAATCTGCAGGAAGTCTTATGTTGTAACAATGCTTTAGTCATGCAGCCACTGTTTGTGGATTGTAACTCATATTTTATTCATGACAGCACTTGTTTTAATGTTACTATTGTAAAGTATATTTTTTAATGTTTTCGTTTCGTGTTGTTTGTGCATGTGCTTACTTGGACCTACACATACGTGACAAACCAATACCTTTTATTTTTTTTTTATCCGTTGTTTGTGGGTAAATCCCTGGTTGGTTGAGAGATTTATTCACATATTTCAATTTAAATGCATTGGATGGTACAATCTGCCCATAAGAAAATGCATTGGTTACGTAGTAACATACTGTAGTTTGTGTGGTTGAAAAAAGACATAAGTCCATCCAGTTTAACCTTTTATCTTGCAATGTTGATCCAGTGGAAGGCAACAACTTTCATGATGCAAAAGCCAATTATCTTTATCTTAGGGAAAAAAAATCCTTCCTGACTCCAAATCTGGCAATCAGAAAAATGTATTGAATCAATGCTCTATTTTCTGTAATTTAGTAACCATAACTTGTAATATTGTTACACTTAAAAGCTATGTCAATTTTTGGAGACATTTAAAATAAAAATGTTTTATTGTAATGTATGTATATTGTGTTTATTAAAAATGTTATACAGTTTCAGAGCTGCAGCTTCTATGATTAACTTAGGTTTGATCAGTAATAGGGTTAGGGTATGCCCAGACGTGGCGGAGTTCTTCCGCCACTGTCCGCATCAATGCCGCACAGAATCTGCGTTGCAGATTCTGTTGCGGCTTTGCCTAAAATGGCCATTAAATTGATGCAGACTAGCCGTTGCGTATTGAGGGGAAAAGGGCTTCCCTTCTCTCTATCAGTGCAGGATAGAGAGAAGGGACAGCCCCTTCCCTAGTAAAAGTAAAAAGAAATTCATACTTACCCGGCTGTTGTCTTGGTGACGCGTCCCTCTTTCGCCATCCAGCCCGACCTCCCTGGATGACGCGGCAGTCCATGTGACCGCTGCAGCGGTCACTTGGACTGAAACGTAATCCTGGGAGGCCGGACTGGAGGAAGAAGCAGGAAGTTCTCGGTAAGTATGAACTTCTATTTTTTTTTACAGGTTGATGTATATTGTGATCGGAAGTCACTGTCCAGGGTGCTGAAACAGTTACTGCCGATCGCTTAACTCTTTCAGCACCCTGGACAGTGACTATTTACTGACGTCGCCTAGCAACGCTCCTGTAATTACGGGTGCACACACGTAGTCACCCGTAATTACGGGTGCACACACGTAGTCACCCGTAATTACGGGAGCCCCATTGACTTCCTCAGTCTGGCTGTAGACCTAGAAATACATAGGTCCAGCCAGAATGAAGAAATGTCATGTTAGTAAAACCAATACGCTCCGCAGCACACATAACATCTGCTGACTTCATTGTGGAATTTTGACTCTCCATTGAAGTCAATGGAGAAATTCCGCAATGAGTCTGCAACAAGTCCGCTACACGTCCGCAACAGTCAGTGTATGCTGCGGACACCAAATTCTGCACCGCAGCCTATGCTACGCAGCGGAATTGTCTGCAACGTGTAAACGAACCCAACCACAAAGCTGTGGAAGGCAATGGAGAAATGTGTACGTTGCGGATTTCCGCTGCGGACTGTCCGCAGCGGAATTCCAGAGCAATCCCGCCATGTATGCTCATGCTCTTAGACTATGTGTCAGAGGTGTACAACAGCCAATATAAGCTAAACCGTCAGCCAAGCTCACTGACGGATTTAGCTTACAGCGGCAATATTCAGCTTCTTTGGAAGTCGGATAAATGGAAATTGTACAACATTTTTAATAAATGTGTATTACAAAGTGCTTATAATCTCAATATACATACATTACAATAATAAAAGAAATGTCACCAAAGGTTTACATAGCCTTTAAGAAAAACATCCAGGACCCTTTTGAACTGTTTTAGTGAATTCACCATGACAACTTTCTCTGGCAGAGAGTTGCATAGTCTTACTGTTCTTACAGTAAATAACCCCCTTCTATGTTGGTGTAGAAACCTTCTTTCCTCTAGACGTATAGGATGCCCGTTTGTTATAGTTACAGTCCTGGGTATAAATAGATCATGAGAGTGATCTCTGTATTGACCGTTGATATATTTATACATAGTTATTAGTTATTAGGTCACTTATTAGCTGTCTTTTTCTAAACTAAAAAAAATATCTAATTGGATCATATTTCAGGGTACTGTAGTTCTATTTATTACTTTAGATAACTGCCTTTTGAAGCTGCTCAAGCTCTACTATTTATTTCTTATACACTGGTGCCCAAAACTGTACACAAGATTCCATGTGAAGTCTGAATAGTGATTTATAAAGCGGTTGTTCTATGTTCTCATCATGTGCAACTACTGTAAGCCTCTTTTAATGTACTTCATGATCTTATATGCAGTATCTAAGAGATCACAGTAACAGATATATCCATCGCCTTGCGGAAATCAGCAAGTGCCTGTGATAAATATATCTGTTATTGGACCTTCTTTTATTTTATTTTTTTAAATAAATCAATATTCCATTTTAGGTTTGACACACACTACAACAATCGTTGCATCAATATAAGAAGATGTCCGTTCACTTGATTAATTGAAATTGTATCATTGCCTATATGAACGATTAAAATTCGATTTTTATTATAGGAAAATCATACTAAAATTGGGCTAAATAGCCAAATGTACTGATAGAGGCGTAAGCACGGTAGACCACACAGAAGGGGGAGCAATTGGGGGTGCTGTTAGCGGCACCACACACTGCTGAACGATAGATCCCCCTAACTGAGTTATATTATAAACACCTGGTCAATCCGTGCCAATGAAAACGTGTCCCTACGCGTTTCCGCACCGCTACTAATCAGGGTGCTTCATCAGGGGTCACACTGATGTGGTTTTAACACATCTATATTATGGCCGGGAGACACCTATTGTGTGTCTCATACAATTCACCCGGCTCGTGCACGACACTAGTCAGCTGGTCGAACACGAGCCGAGTGAGATGCCGGGCATAAATAGTACTAGTCACTCCCTCCCAGAGATGACGCGGCGGCCGGGCAGCCAATCCGCCACGAGCAACGCCGTGACGCGGCCCGAGCCGGGCCGGCCCGCGGACGCTCGCTGTCACTGCAGGAGGGAGCAACCAAGAAGCGTCCCTAGTGACCAGGGATCACAAGGCGGCCATATAGAACTGGCATGAGACAAGTAGCCAGGAAGAGGACCAGCAACAGGAGACACAGCGATAGCAGAGCCAAAGCACATGGCACACTCGATCGCTGTGTGTGCCTTGGCAACAAGAAACACAGCGATCGTGGAACCAACCCATATGGCGCACTCAATCACTGTGTGTAACTAAATGAGAAGGGTGCAGCAATTCACTATATGTAGACTAGCTGATCACTCCATGCGTCCCATAGGGACAGGGGTAACTACAAAGGGTCTCAAACAGCAAAAGTTTATAGGGGAAGGAGGAAGATCAATATAGTCGGATAATTAAAGGGCAATGTGACACATATCAAATAAATGAGCACCCACGGCCAGGATCGAATAACAGAGTGTAACAGCATGATTATTCACCCAACCAGGATCAAGCAGATGGTAGATAAGAATCAGAGGAAACAATTGAACGATATCTGTTCATTGAGACCCGCCGGTTTCATGGTATGCATGCGGAAAATCCATTGGGCCTCTTTCTGTAGGATCCTCTTATCCCATTTGCCCCCCTGGCCGATGGCCGTATATCCTCGATCCCCTGGAATTTTATAGCGTGGGTGTCACCGCCATGCTTTTCCCAGATGTGTCGGGCCACCGGGGTATCCATATTGCGACGAATGTTGCCTATGTGGTCCCTTATTCGTCTCCTAAATTCTCTAATTGTCTTGCTGACATATTGCAGTCCGCAGACACATGAGATCAGGTAGATGATGCCCTTCGTTTTGCAATTTATAAAAGATCTGTTTTCAAATGTCCTACCAGTTGCATGGTGGTGGAAATTCTTGCTGCAAGATATAGATTCGCAAGCTTTGCAGGACCCACATCTGAATGGTCCCTTTATGTTGTGTGTAAGCCATGTTGTAGGGCGGATGGATTGCATGTGGCTATGAACCACACGATCCCTAATGTTCCTGCCCCTCCTATAGGTGACCGAGGGTCTGTTGCCCACGAGGTCACCTACATCTGGATCAGTCCTAAGGATCCCCCAGTATGTCTGTAGGATCCTGATAACTTCATTATTCGATGAGTCGTACGTGCCTATGATGCGAATTTGATCGTCAGTCGTGCGCTTTTTGGGATTTAGGAGTGCACTCCTATTGCAATGAAATGCATTGCGGTAGGCTGATCCAAGCACATCACAAGGATAACCCCTCCGGCGAAATCTATTTTGTAGATCAGAAGCAGCTATTTTAAAGTCAGTCATGGTGGAGCAATTCCTGCGTGCCCTCAGGTATTGACCTTTGGGTATACCCTATCTCAGTGGAGCGGGATGCCAGCTCTCCCATCGAAGGAGACTATTAGTTGCTGTCTCCTTCCTGAAGATATTGGTTTGTATGTATCCCTGTTCTGTTTTACGTATGTTAATATCCAAAAAGGTAATTTTGCTCTCATGGATGACAGATGTGAAAAAGAGCCCCATTTCGTTTGTATTAAGAATGCCCACAAATTCACTGAACTCTTCCTTAGTTCCAGACCACAAAATCATGATGTCATCAATAAATCTTAGCCAGAGAATAATCCTGGATGTCCATCGATCCATCTCCTCCCCAAAGACAATCATCTTCTCCCACCAGCCCAGATATAAATTGGCATAGGAGGGTGCACAGGGGGTCCCCATCGCTACCCCCCTTAGCTGGTGAAAGAATTTGCCATCGAATAGAAAAAAATTATGTTCGAGAACAAAACGAAGTAAGCTAATCACAAACTCGTTGTGGACCTGAAATTGTGTTCCCCTTTCTTTCAAGAAATCCTCCACAGCTCTGCACCCCAGGGCATGGGGTATAGAGCTGTAGAGGGCCTCAACATCCAGTGAGGCCAAATATACACCGGTATCACATTTGATGCCCTCTAGCCTTCTGAGTACATCCATCGTATCACGAACGTACGATGGAAGGGCCAATACAAATGGACTAAGGATCCGGTCAATGTAGAGACTAGCATTCTGTGTCAGGTTATCAACCCCAGAAACAATGGGGCGACCTTTCAGAGGAGATGTACCCTTGTGTACCTTGGGCAGGCTATAAAAGGTGGCATACTGTGGATGATCAGTCAGAATAAAACGTTGTTCATTGGTGCTCACCAGATTGAGAGATCTGCCTTTATTTACCAGTATTTTTAATTGGTTTGCAAAGATCGGCATGGGATCACTCAATAAAATTCTATAGCATGCTGTATCGCTTAGAATGCGGTGGCACATATCGCTGTATTGACTACGATCCATCACAACAATATTGCCACCTTTATCTGACGGTTTAATGAAAATACTGTCATCCTGCTCAAGGGCCTGTAGACCTGACATCTCCTCTCTCGAAGTATTAAATTTAATGGTATTGGAAGAATCTATTTTTCTGAGCTGGTCCACCACTACCTCCAGAAATACATCAATTGGTGTATTGTCATTGACAGGTGCATTTCTGGTGGATGGTTGCCTCAGATCGGTAAAAAGTCCATCACCAACACTTCTCTGACCTTCTTCCCATAATTGATTGAGTGTTCTAAAGCGCGTTAGGTCCTCCTCAGAGCTCCCCAGTTCAAGGCATTCTCGCCTATCGTGGGTTTTAAAAAATTTCTTCCATTTCAATTTGCGCACGAATAGATTCAGATCCTTGACCCACATAAACAGGTCGAATCTATTCGTGGGCACAAAAGATAAACCTTTCATCAGAATGCTAGTCTCCTCAGTCGTGAGGGTCCGCGATGAGAGGTT
This sequence comes from Rhinoderma darwinii, assembly GCF_050947455.1. Classification (NCBI taxonomy): domain Eukaryota; kingdom Metazoa; phylum Chordata; class Amphibia; order Anura; family Rhinodermatidae; genus Rhinoderma; species Rhinoderma darwinii. Next base: position 133,704,814 of record NC_134690.1, on the reverse strand, counting down.
AATTATCTGCAGATCATCCTCATGATTCACAGACACTAAGTCTGTGACACCACTTCATTTTCAGAAAACACTTCCTGTGCATCACTCATCCACTTCGCCACATTTATCTCGCCAGTGAGAAAGCCTGCCATCCCCACTGTGTATGTTTGATTATTAAATATTGGGTTTGACACTACACAACAATCGTTGCATCAATCCTGTTTGAGACCCTTTGTGGTTACCCCTGTCCCTATGGGGCGCATGGAGTGATCAGCTAGTCTACATATAGCGAATTGCTGCACCCTTCTCATTTAGTTACACACAGTGATCGAGTGCGCCATATGTGTTGGTTCCACGATCGCTGTGTTTCTTGTTGCCAAGGCACACACAGCGATCGAGTGTGCCATGTGCTTTGGCTCTGCGATCGCTGTGTCTCCTGTTGCTGGTCCTCTTCCTGGCTACTTGTCTCATGCCAGTTCTATATGGCCGCCTTGTGATCCCTGGTCACTAGGGACGCTTCTTGGTTGCTCCCTCCTGCAGTGACAGTGAGTGTCCGGGGGCCGGCCCGGCTCGGGCCGCGTCACGGCGTTGCTCGTGGCGGATTGGCTGCCCGGCCGCCGCGTCATCTCTGGGAGGGAGTGACTAGTACTATTTATGGCCGGCATCTCACTCGACTAGTGTCGTGCACGAGCGGGTGAATTGTATGAGACACGCAATAGGTGTCTCCCGGCCATAATATAGATGTGTTAAAACCACATCAGTGTGGCCCCTGATGAAGCACCCTGATTACTAGCGGTGCGGAAACGTGTAGGGACACGTTTTCATTGGCACGGATTGACCAGGTGTTTATAATATAACTCAGTTAGGGGGATCTATCGTTCAGCAGTGTGTGGTGCCGCTAACAGCACCCCCAATTGCTCCCCCTTCTGTGTGGTCTACCGTGCTTACGCCTCTATCAGTACATTTGGCTATTTAGCCCAATTTTAGTATGATTTTCCTATAATAAAAATCGAATTTTAATCGTTCATATAGGCAGTGATACAATATTCCATTTTGCATTCAAGGTTTATTATATCAAATCATTCACATTAAAATATATATTATTCATCTTCTTTTATCCCTATCCCCCCACCCAGATGAATATAAGAAAGGGGAGGAGCCTAAAAAATAAATCAATTCAATGCTATTGTTTGTTACAACTATTCCTTACCTTCTTCCATTTTATCTCCTTATTTTTAGATATATACCATATTCTTTCGTATTTCATGATTATAATTACTCTATTTTCCCAGTTCCTTAATAGAAAACCAAGATCAAAGTATTAACAGACTGGTGAGGAATATTACTTTCATAACAGAGTATTTTGTTTCCATCAGACATGTGACGTCTGAGGTGTCACCCAATATTCCATATACAATCCCAAAGGGCAAACAAATTTCAAAACAATTCTCCTTAGACATTAATAAAAAAAAAATCTGCATTTCATAATCCACAAAGTCTGATAAACTGGAACTTGTTTTCACCACAGTATTGCAATATAATCTAAAACGTCAAAAGACAAGAAGCAGAAGCCTGAGCAGAGAGAATAAATTAGAAATTTGTTCTTATTAAAGTTAAGCTCTAGTAGAATGTTTTGTGATAGTATTCTATTTTGAGATTCCTTCCTAAATATTCTCTATCCTCCCTTAACTCCTTAACGCCGAAGGACGGATATATCCGTCCTCAGCAGCTGCTAGTTCGCGCAGGAGGACGGATATATCCGTCCTGTGATGGCGCGGGTACTGAGACTGTACCCACGCGATCAGCGGCAGGAGCACGGCTGTTATACACAGCCTGGCTCCTGCTGCAACTGCCGGAATCGAAGCGCGCGCCGATTCCGGCAGTTTAACCCATTAAATGCCGCTGTCAATAGTGACAGCGGCATTTAATGTGTTTGACAGAGGGGGGAGCTCCCTCTGTCACCCGATCGGCGCCCCCGCAAACAAATCGCGGGTTGCCGTCGGGTTTCCATGACAGCCGGGGGTCTAACAAAGACCCCCAGGTCTGCCTTCAGCATCTGCCTGTTAGGCGATGCCGGAGGCATGACCTAACAGGTTGCCTGTCAGTTTTACACTGACAGGCAATAATGCTTTGGTATACTAAGTATACCAAAGCATTATATATGCGATCGGCACATCGTATAGTGAAGTCCCCTGGTGGGACTAAAAAAAAATAATGTAAAACAGTTAAATAAAGTTTGTGAAAAAAAAATAAAATTAATTACAGTCAAAGTCAAATAAAACTACTTTTTTGGCCCAAAAAGTGGTTTTATTTAGTAAAACGGTCAAAACAAATCACACATACACATATATGGTATCCCCGCGTTCGTAACAACTTGATTAATAAAATGAACATATTAATTAAACCGCCGGATGAACGGCGTCCAAAGAAAACGCAAAAAACAACGTCAAAATTCTCTCTTTTCTCCCATTCCCCCCATAAAAAATAAAATAAAAGTTAATCTATAAGCCCCATGTACCCCAAAATAGTACTAATAAAAACTACACATTGGCCCGCAAAAATCAAGCCCACATACGGCCACATCGACGGAAAAATAAAAACGTTACGGCTCTTGGAATGCGGCGATGCAAAAACAAGTAATTTTTTTCTAAAAGGGTTTTTATTGTGCAAACGTAGGAAAAACATATAAAACCTTTACATATTTGGTATCCCTGTAATCGTGCCGACCCACAGAATAAAGTTAACATGTTATTTATGCTGCATAGTAAACGGCGTAAACTTATAACGTGAAAATCAATGCTGGAATAGCTGCTTATTTTCAATTCTCTCCTAAAATAAAGTTAATAAAAGTTAATCAATATGTTATAAGCATCTAAAAATGGTACAATTACAAAATACAACTCGTCCCGCAAAAAACAAGCCCTTATACGGCTATGTCGACGGAATAAAAAAAGAGTTACGACTCTTGGAATGCGACCGTGAAAAAACAAAAAATAATCCTTGGTCATTAACGTGCAAAATGGCCCGGTCATTAAGGGGTTAAGATTAGAATTATTGTATTTTGGTTGACCATCTAATAATCAAGAATATTCGATAATTCAGCACCAATCAGGTCCTATTATGCCAGATTATTGGAATTTTACTATATAGTTTGACATGTAATGGTAGCATTTGAAGTCCTCAGCAAATAAAACTAGTTACATATTTACATTGTACAAAAATAGGGAAGGTTTCTCCACTTCTGCTGTAAAATGTTAACCACTCACTGTTACACGATAAGTATGGCAAATACACTTATTTGTAATAATTGATTATTTGTCAAATCGAAAATAGGGTTACGAAAATGCAGGACCAAAGTACTGTACATTCCCTGTTAGTCAGCATGTGTGTACTTGACTTTGCATTTGTTGCAATAACTGTCCATTGTTTGAGCTGATTGAACTTTGCCTCTTACCACCACTTTAGAGATTCAAAACAATTGACTAAATTGTAAGCAATAATAAATGCATAAAAGTACGGAAAAACTAGCAGCTGCAAGATAAATGAACTACTATTGATATATTGTTTTCTAAGAACAGACAGAGTAGCTTAAAAATAATTTTTTTCAATACTGCATTTGTTTGACATTTGAAGAATAAAGATAAAATATGGTGCAGTAAGTCACAAATCTAATAGCTTAAAATTACTGGAAAGTACATATGATGAGTGTGTCTGAGTCATCTAAAATATCTTACAAGTATGCTCTGTGATTTAATGTAGGCAGCTTCTTCTAGGAGTACATGTACAATAGTAATAACATTATGCAACTCTCTGTGAAGCGATGCAGACATTTCTTTCAGGAGCAGGTGGTGCACAGCAGGTGGGTGCCATAAAATGTGTATATATTTCAGTGTAAGAATATTGTTGTGCTCTTAGAACTAGACACATACAGTATAGACACTGTAAAAAAATGTCAAGACAAATTTTTATACTGTATCAATCAGTTTGCTCTCCTTTTTTGTCCTCCCCTTTCTCCCTTCACATAATATTTAGAAAAAGTCAGCAATTTTCTGACAAAACTTCTAATTTCAGTACCCTGGACAGCTCACCTGCTTTAACAGCTACAGGAAGTAAATTAGTGACTTTCTAACATTAAGTCCTTATTCACACGAGCGTATCGGATTTGCATCTGCAATAAACAAATTGTTCTTCATCCATATGAATGTCCGTGTTGAATCTGTCTGGGATTTGTTTGGCATCCATTTTTTTGGGCCAATTTTCTTCCCTGCAAGCAGTTTCTGTTTTTAATATTCTTTTTATATCTGCTTTTCCAAGGAACGGATCTGGACAAAACAGATGTTTTCCTTTGTGCTGATGATTTTCTTTCACACACCCATAGGCTTGGCGAGTCGGGTCTGAAAAAACTAGCCACAATAGGACATTTTTTGAGTCTCTCGCAACGGACATACACTCCGTAAAAAATGAAAAACGTACGTGTAAATTGTCCCAATATTGACTTATATGGGTCCGTGTGCTGTCTGTTGTTAAAATGGATAGCATACTGATGAGACATAAGGGCTAAAGGGAATTTGTTAGTAGCTTTATGCTGCCCCCCCCCCCCCTTGTAAACGTTGCAGCACAATGCAAGCACTGTGAGGAAGGAGTCTGGTGTATTCATGAGCGTCTGTTTCCTCTACTCAGGTGCCACATAGTGATAACTTTCTCCCTATTATTGTGCATAGGGAGAAAGATAGAAATTAGCAGTGGCTGGGCGGGGTCAGCGGCAGCTCATGAATATGCCAGGCTCCTTACTTATAGCACTCACATCACGCTGCAAAATTTTCAATGTAAGTGCTCTACAATATCATAACTATATCCCACAGTAGTGACAGGTCACTTAAATCAGCGTGTATGTCACTACTTTATGCTGCCCTCAGAGAGATGTTGACAGATTCCCTTTAATCGGTTATCAAGGATTAGAAGAACATGACTGATTTCTTCCAAAAATAATGCCACACACATCGACAGGTTGTGTGTGGTCTTGCAGCTCTTCCTCATTCACTTCAATGGAGCTGGACTGCAACACCAGACACAACCCATGCAGAGGTGTAGCACTACTTATGGAAGAAAGTAGCCATGTTTTTCCTAATCCAGTACAAACCCTTTAAGAACATGTTTAGTTTAAAATGTACTTTCAACTACTAATTTAATTAATTGCTTAAAGGGGTTATCTGGTTTAGAAAAAAAATAAAAAATAAAAAAAAATATATATATATATATATATAAAAGGCAGTAAATAGGCAGCACTCACAGAGGCTTATAGTGAAAAAAGAGGGTGCTTTATTGACCCCAAAAGTGCGACATTTCGGCTCACACAGCCTAAGCATTTTTTCGAGGCTTGCGAAAGGTTCAGGTTGTGTGAGCCGAAACATCGCACTTTTGGGGTCAATAAAGCACCCTCTTTTTTCACCATAAGCCTTTGTGAGTGCTGCCTATTTACTGCTTTTTGTCTAGAATGACAGTGGTCAGTTTCCTAAGGCTTGCACCCCCTTTCATTTAAGTATGTGCTGCTGGATTCTATTTTGTATCTATCTATCTATCTATCTATCTATCTATCTATCTATCTATCTATCTATCTATCTATCTATCTATCTATCTATCTATCTATCTATCTAATCTGTCTATCTGTCTGTCTGTCTGTCTATCTATCTATCTATCTATCTATCTATCTATCTATCTATCTATCTATCTATCTATCTATCTATCTATCTATCTAGATAGATACATGCTTGAGAATGGCCCATGTGGGCTGAAACGTTGCACTGACGTATGGGTGAATAAACCTTTTTTTCACTGAATTGGAACCTGTGTTGTGCTGCCTATTCGTTTGGAAATAGATAGATAGATAGATAGATAGATAGATAGATAGATAGATAGATAGATAGATAGATAGATAGATAGATAGATAGATCCTATAAGGGAATTCTAAGCTTACAGTTGGGGTCTCCCTTTCAGGACTACTTACTATTGGCAGGAGTGATTATCGCTCTCTCTGGAAGACCTAACACTTCCACACATTACATAGTTCATTGATTCATGTGCCAAGTGTGCTAGTACATTGATTTATTAGGGAAGTGTGTGATGATTCATTTTGTCTGAGGTAGCACTGCAGAATTGAACACTTGCTGTTGTGTTCCCCCACAGATGGCAGCCGATTTCTAGGGTCCAAGTAGCGACCCTTCCTGTGATCTGCAAATCAGCAAAAGACCCTTATAACAAAAAGGGAGTGTCTACAGCAGATATCCACTTTAATATGATTAGTTTAATATTTATTAAATATAGTGTTGACAGTGGAATACAGATAATATATTAATTTCCGGTCCTCAATGGTTGTAATTCTCAAAATATTAAACAAACTGAGAAGCAAACTCTATAAGAAAACAGTACTGTCCTAAGAAAAGACCTGTAAATAAGAAAACAATTATGAGCACCACACTTTAGTTTTCAAAGTTCCAATATGGACCACTTCCAAGGACTTAATGTGGGTGAAGCAAATGTTGGCATCTTAGATGCAGTATGATTAAGAGAGGCACAATATGTGATGGAATGGGATACATGAGCAGTGGCAGTGGAATTGTAAGCGAAGTATTGCAGATGACTTAGTGTAGGAAGCAATTTTGTAGTTAATTAACATTGAGAAATTAGTTCAGATAGTTGTGCCAATATTAATAGTATTACACTTTAGTATTACATTGGGAAATTCATTTTGAATCCTGAAAGTTGCAAAAATATTTTTAAGAAAAAATGGAGGTAGAAAAAATGTCTGTATTTAAGCTATTTAAGCTTCATATAAAATCTCCAGTACATAGCATGTCCTGTTTGATGTATTATGTGTGAAGTTTTTTTCACTTGGTTAAGTTACATCTTGTTACAAATTAAAGAGACTGGAAACAAGTATAAAGCCAAATTATTGATATATAGCATATTCTGATTTATTTTTTAAATGAACAATAATCTAAAAGACAAAATTATATGCCAGTAGAGGGTGTAATTTGTAGAAATTCAAAACACAACAATATATAAAGAATACCTACAAAAATAAAAATTCAGATTATTCCTTAGGGTTAGGTTGTCAATGTATATTAGATGTGGTGTATACAGAAATTATGCTCACAACCTGAATATTATGGATATTTTTTCCATCTTCCCCTTTGCTTGGCTTATATCGATGTATAACCTTGGAGGGTGAGGGAGGGAGAGAGAGAGAGAGTGAGAGAGAGAGAGAGAGGGAAAGAAACAGAGAGAGAGAGAGAGAGAGTAGAAAGTGCACAGGTGACGGGCTGGGACATAAAGGGGTCATGGAATAGGCTAAACTTTAAACCTATACTTCATGCTTTCCCACTTCTGAATCTGCTGCACTGCTTGATGTAAGTTGTCTCTAGGAATCTATATTGAGATTACTTAGTGTATCCACTTTCATCATTGAGCTGTTTAATATTTTTGCGTGTGTGAAAGGTACCTTCATAAAACTTGTGTGTGAATAGATTTTCTGCAGATCCGTTTGTTGACTGCGTAATGCAGCTGCAACGGTCAGATACCAGTCTAGTCTGCAGTACCTCTTAAAACAAAAACAAGAAGTGAATATCTTTCTTTTTGTTCTGACATTCTAATCTGTTATTTTTGACTAAAGTTTCAAATGAGTTTTCAACTAACACAGTCTTAACAAGGTTGAGCGCTTATTTGATTTTAAAATTAGAGGGAAAGTCCATAATAGGTTGACCACAAGCAGACATGCGTGACGAGAGCTCAGTCTGGGACCGTAGAAATAACACCTGTGACAGGGTCACTTGTCATTGTATGGAAAACATACCGAGGTTCTGGAATCTTCTTATGTGTACAATGGGACATTGCAAATCTTTTGTGGTTGCTGTCCAGTGATAGAAGTACTGGGCAATAATCTATTGGCCATTATTGCAGATTAACATTGTCCAGAAGCTGTTCAAACATGTAACAAATGGGTAAAAGAGAACCGACTATTCCTGGGGAAGATTTATTCAATACTCAGGTATTTAGAGATCTTTAACTCAAAGTGATACCTCAGATAACAGGTCTGGGGTAAGAGTACTGTTGACAGAAGTGTAATCTGAGGGCTAGTCAGCCTAAACACAAGAGATCCAAGTCTACAGTACACTCAGGAACAGGAAAAATGCATTCCTAGAGTTACGGGAGGCTCTCCTAAGGACTCTGCTTTTAGGTTTACAGTGCAGACGAACAGGGAGATTATAAGGCTGCACATATACAAGAACATGGAGGTAACAAAAGACCAGTAGCCTACTAAAGTCAGAAGTTAGACAATGATGGTGAAGGCACACCACCATGTGTTATAAAGCAATAGCAGAAACTGTAATTGCAGTAGAAAAATCTGCAGGCATTGTTCTTAGTCATCCCCTCACAGTCTACTTACAGCTGATGCACATTTACTCATGATATTCATGAAGACAAAACATAATACTACAGGACGACTCACACGATGGAAGTTGTCACCAATGACCCCTTCACACATGACCTTGAAAGGAACAGGTCCAGTACATTGCCAGTCAGAATAGACATCAAGACACTCCACCAGACAATCCAGACTACACTGCCTATGCAGTTGACACAATTCAAGGTAGGGATTACCTCAGGTAATTTTTTTCAAATTAGGGGGTACATTTTACAAATTAAGTAACAAAGTAGATTTGTGAGATTTGGGAATAAAATAACAATTCCATATTCCTTATCACTCATGAGCCAATGGTAAAGTTGAGAGAGAAATCAAAACTCTCAAAGCGTTGTAAGGAAAACTGTATAAATTGGGCTAAGACCATAGCTATAGTCTCATGGTCAATATGCACCACACCTAGGGGTGATCGTTGACCCTATAATGTTATTTTTGGAAAATTGCAAAACTTTGGGTCATGGCACCTTAGTAAAGTATGTAACAAATTTACAAGGAGACTTAGAAAACCTTAACCCCTTCTAGCCTGTTTTGACACAGCTGATTTTTTCAAATCTGACGTGTTCGTTTCTGTGGCAATAACTTTGGAATGCTTTCACCAATCCAAGCGATTCTGAGATTTTTTTTTATCGTGAGATATTGTACTTTATGTTACTGGAAAAATTTGGTTGATAAATTCAGTATTTATTTTTGAAGAACACCAAAATTTAGAGAAAATTGGCAAAAATGTGCATTTTTCTAAATGTAAGGCACACCACCATGTGTTATAAAGCAATAGCAGAAACTGTAATTGCAGTAGAAAAATCTGCAGGCATTGTTCTTAGTCATCCCCTCACAGTCTACTTACAGCTGATGCACATTTACTCATGATATTCATGAAGACAAAACATAATACTACAGGACGACTCACACGATGGAAGTTGTCACCAATGACCCCTTCACACATGACCTTGAAAGGAACAGGTCCAGTACATTGCCAGTCAGAATAGACATCAAGACACTCCACCAGACAATCCAGACTACACTGCCTATGCAGTTGACACAATTCAAGGTAGGGATTACCTCAGGTAATTTTTTTCAAATTAGGGGGTACATTTTACAAATTAAGTAACAAAGTAGATTTGTGAGATTTGGGAATAAAATAACAATTCCATATTCCTTATCACTCACGAGCCAATGGTAAAGTTGAGAGAGAAATCAAAACTCTCAAAGCGTTGTAAGGAAAACTGTATAAATTGGGCTAAGACCATAGCTATAGTCTCATGGTCAATATGCACCACACCTAGGGGTGATCGTTGACCCTATAATGTTATTTTTGGAAAATTGCAAAACTTTGGGTCATGGCACCTTAGTAAAGTATGTAACAAATTTACAAGGAGACTTAGAAAACCTTAACCCCTTCTAGCCTGTTTTGACACAGCTGATTTTTTCAAATCTGACGTGTTCGTTTCTGTGGCAATAACTTTGGAATGCTTTCACCAATCAAAGCGATTCTGAGATTTTTTTTTATCGTGAGATATTGTACTTTATGTTACTGGAAAAATTTGGTTGATAAATTCAGTATTTATTTTTGAAGAACACCAAAATTTAGAGAAAATTGGCAAAAATGTGCATTTTTCTAAATGTAAATCTATCTGCTTATAAAACAGATAGTAATATCACACAAAATATTTACTAGTTTACATTTCCCATATGTCTACTTTTTTTTTTTAAAACATTAGTTTTTTTATTGATTTATCAATGAAACCACAGGTTACATATAATAAACAGCTTCCTTATCAGGAAGTTCCAATGCAGTGTAAACAGTCAGTCAATACGTAATCTGAGGGGGGGGGAAGGAAAGACAGAAGGAAAAATGGGGGAGGGGGGGAAAACCAGGATACATACCAAGTATAAATTGGTTAATACATCGTCATAGTACCTTCAGTAATTCCTCTTCTTTGAGTTATCATTCCCTGAGAACCCTTACTCCTCAACATGGGAATTTGTCTGCCCATGGCTGCCATTGGGATTTAAAGCGCACCAATCCGTTGTGCCGAAGTGCAAAGAGCCTTTCGTACCCACAATGAGATGATACACTATCGATCACCTCCCTTAGAGAGGGGACTATGTTAGATTTCCATTTCTTGGCCAATAAGTGTTTAACTGTCAGGCATACGTGAGATACAATAACTCTCCGGGACGTCTCAACCGAATCTATGTCCAAGGACAGGAGGGCCAAGGCTGCACTGGGCTCCAGATGGGCGCCCACTAACGTGGATAACAAATCAAATACATCTTTCCACAGTGGAGCAATAGCTGGGCACTCCCAAAAAATATGTAATAATGATCCCACTTTTCCACAGCCTCTCCAACACAAGGGACTAGAAGACGGGTATATCTTGGACAATTGGAGAGGAGTGTAGTACCATCTCAAGAGTAGTTTGTGAAAGACCTCTAGAAGATTCGAGTTCATAGTGGCTCGCAGTGTCCACGTAATTGCTTTACTCCATACCTCAACCCCGTAGGAATCCCCTAGCTCTTTTTCCCATTTTGCCATCTGTGGGGTCTTGGATGTTTCCGTATCCCCCAGAAGTATATCGTATAAAGCTCGCGTTAGCGTAGATTCCCTCATTATGGTCTTGAAGACCAAATCATACAGCCCGGATGGCACCTGAACCTGTGTATGAGAGCCAGATGGAAGAAGATGACGAACCTGTCGGTACTTAAAGAGATCTGTCTGTGAGATTGCAAATTCTGCCCTTAACTCTGAGAAAGATCTTATAGAATCATTTTCAAATAAATCAGGTAATGTAGTAACCCCCAAGGCGGCCCAATTCCCCAATCTTAGGTTAGGAACCAGAAGCTCCAACGTATCCACTGGTAGAGGGATCGTGCGGATGGGAGCGGAGGAAGGTATTGCTTTTAAAGCCGCTTTCCATACCTGTATTGATGCCGTCACCGTAGGGAATCGCGGGATAATACTCTTAGGAAATTTTGTCTGGGATAACAGTAGCGAGGAAAGAGGGATATCCCCGATCAGGTGGCGCTCAATCGTAGGCCAACTAGAGCCCGTAAACGGAAGGCACCAGTGTCTCAATTGCCTTACCCCTATAGCTATATGGTACGCTTCCAAGTTCGGTACTCCCATGCCTCCCCTCCGTTTATGGACATAAAGACGCTGGCGGGCTACCCGGGGCTTCCCCTTATTCCATATAAATTTCATCAGCTGTTCTTGCAACTTACGAAGTAGAGCCCTAGGCATCGGGACCATAACTGTCCTAAAAATATATAGTATCTTAGGCAAAATTAACATTTTATATAGGACCATACGGCCCATCCAGGAAGGCTCCGTATCTGATAGACGTTGCAGTTCCCCCTGCAATTTATCGTGTAAAGGAAGAATATTGATATGCGCCAGTCTAGAGGTTTTAGAACATAAGTTAATACCTAGATAAGGGATCGACTCCTCCTCCCACCCATACGAGAATTCTTTTTGGATGTCTTGGCGCAATCTCGTGGGTATTGACAAGCCCAATATCTGAGACTTGGACACGTTAAGTTTATAGTACGAGACCCTACTGAACCTATCCAAAATCTCCGTTACTCTTCTAAGAGAAGTCAATGGGTCTGTAAGGGTTAAAATGACATCATCTGCAAACAAGCCGATTTTATGTTGTCTATGACCCACCGAAATCCCCCGAACCTCCAGATCCATTCGAATCATTTCCGCTACAGGTTCCATAACCATCGTGAATAGTAAGGGCGAGAGGGGGCACCCCTGTCTGGTACCGTTAGTAATACCAAATGGTTTGGACATCATTCCATTAGCCAATACTCTAGCCGAGGGTGAGGAGTAGAGAGCTCCTATCGCTTTCAATATGGGGCCAGAGAAACCAAACCTCCGCATTGTTGCAAAAGCAAAGTCCCAATGAATCCTATCGAACGCCTTCTCCGCATCCAGTGTGAGGAGAAGAGATGGCGTCCGGCTAATCTCTGCCTTGGAGATCAGGTTGATTATGCGTCTGGTACCATCTGGGGCCTGCCGGCCTTGAGTAAAGCCCACCTGGTCATTGTGAATTATAGAAGGGAGGATAGTCAGCAAGCGCTGGGCCAAAATTTTTGCATAAAGTTTGGTGTCGCAGTTCAGTAGTGAGATGGGCCTAAAGTTTGCCGGCAGGGTAGGAGGCTTCCCCTGCTTGGGAATGGTCACTATTGTCGCCTGTAACATCTCCTCGGGAAGATTACCTCTATCCATTGCTGCAGTAAATACTCGCGCTAAATACGGGGCTAAGGCTCTTTCATTTATTTTATAATATTCGGATGAGAACCCATCCGGTCCCGGGGCTTTATGTTGTTTACCCAACCTAATAACTTTGATCACCTCCTCTGTCAGAATAGGGGCATTAAGTGGCTCTAGCTGAGGGGGGGTTATCTTAGGCAGATGTATCTGGTCCAAGAATCTGTCTATGGTTTCCAAAGTAGGGTGAGGAGTGGCCGGGTCATCCCTTAAGTTATAAAGCTTAGAATAGAATAAGCTAAATCTGTCAGCAATGTCTTGAGGATTGGAAATCTTAGGATCCTTGTTTTCTGCTTCCAGGAATGGAATTCTGCTCTTCTGTTGTTTCAATTTAACCCTTGTCGCCATATATTTGCCCGCCTTATTATGGGAGGTGTAATATGTCATACGAAGCGAGGTTAAATGTTTATCAAAGTCCGCTATAAGCAGTCTTCTCAGTTCCTGCCTAAGTTTGGTCAGGGCCTCGTTTAGTGTGACCGAAGGGGAGGCTTTTTGCTGTGTCTCTAGAACTCTAATCTGGTCTAAGACCCTATCCGTATTGACCCGCTTCTGTTTATAATAATGCGAACTCTGTTGAATCAGGATTCCCCGCATCACTGCTTTATGAGCGTTCCACAGGGTAAAGGGATCTACGTCTGGGGAGTCATTGAAATCAAAATACTCCTGTATCTGAGAGGAGATATGAGCTTTATATTTGGGAAGGGCCATCAGGAAGGTGTTGTTGCGCCAATTTCTGAAGGGACGAGACCAGGGGGCCAGCGCTATCTGCATGGAAATAGGGGCATGATCTGACCATGTGATCTCCCCTACCTCTGCCTTAATTACAGCCTGAAGCAACCATTTATCTACCATAAACATGTCGATCCGAGAAAAAGTGTGGTGGCAAGAAGAGTAGTAAGTAAATTCCCGGGACAACACATTATGGCATCTAAACACATCATAAAGGTCCTCTTTCTGAGCCCACGCTGAGAGTGTAGGGAGAGACCTCCTGCCCTTGCTAGTAGTGTCCATGACTCTGTCTGGAACCACATTAAAATCTCCACAAAGAATGAGCTGGCCCTTTTGAATCTTACGTATTTTCCGCATGGTTTTGTTCAGAAATCGGATCTGTGAAGTATTAGGGGCATATATATTGACTAATGTTATTAAAGAGTCATTGATAACACATACCAGAGCAAGAAATCTCCCTCCCACATCAATCAAGGAATCCACAAGCTTAAAATCCAGAGCGTCCCTGAACGCCACCAAAACCCCTGCTTTTTTCTTATCAGAATTAGCCATAAAAACATGAGGGAAATTGGTGTTAGCAAAAGGAGGGTGATGCGCCTTCTGGAAATGAGTTTCCTGTAAACACAGGATATCTGCTCTCGAGTTTCGAGCCTCTTTCCATGCGGAGGACCTCTTAAATGGGCTATTCAAGCCTTTTACATTCATCGAGACTATTTTAACCGCCATTATCACATTTCCAATTGAGCATTATACAATATGCAAAATACATTAATCTCTTCGTATCAACATCTGAAGGAGCACTGAAGAAAATATACCTGGTGAAAAAGGTGTGGAAGAAAAACAGGGGACAATTGAACCACAATAATAACCACATACGTCCGGGACGAAACAGTCCCTGAAGAAATGTAAAGACAACAGGATCTAGAAGACCTCAACGATCCTGTAAGGATTACTGGGGACGAGAATTCGACTTGAAGAGCCTCAACCTCATGAACTCAAATCTAAGTATCTTCAGCGAGAATCAGCCTGACCCGCCACTCCGGAGAAATTCTAGACGGGCCCCTGGGTGAGGGTTTCACGGGCAGGTCGGTCATCGGGACTCCCCATTCCTTCAGCCACTTAACTCCTTCTGCTGGTTTATGAAAAACATGTGTTCGATCCTCCTTCCGAACCAAAAGCTTTGTAGGAAATCCCCATTTATACGGGATTTTGTTGTTTCGTAGCGATAGAGTAACCGGTAGGAAATTTCTTCTGGCTTGCAACGTGACTTGTGAAAGATCCGCATAGAGATGTACTCCTCCATATGGGTCTGGTAGCTTCTGGGCCCTTCGCGCCGCAAACATTAAGGCTTCCTTGACATGGAAAAAATGAATGCGGGAAAGAACGTCTCTTGGGACATCTGATGGCAGAGCTTTAGGCTTAGGTAAACGATGCGCACGATCTATGATCAGGTCCTGAGGCGTAGATTGTGGTAGGAGAGATTTAATCAGCTTTTGCAAGAACAGTGGGAGATCAGATGGAGACACAGATTCCGGGATGCCCCGAAATTTAACGTTGTTCCTCCTATTCCTATCCTCCATATCCGCCATCTTAGATTTCATGACCTCTATCTCCTCTTCCAAAGCCTCGTGTGCGTCCACTAGGTCGTTGTGTGCCTGGGTAAAGTCCCCCATTTTTGTTTCTACATGATCTACTCTGGAGTCTAGATCCTCTATATTAGAGTGTAGTGTAGCTGTGATCTTTGCCAAATCCTTTTGCAGGGACCCTCTGAGGGCCATCACCAGTCCCTTAATAAAAGATTCCGATGCCACCTGATCTGTAGAAGGGAGGCTAGATATCGGATCACTATCAGCCAGCAAAATGTCTTCCGATATTGCATTGCAGGAAGAAAGCTGGGCTCTCTGTAAATCCTGACTATCAGGGGGCAGGGTGTCCTCCTCTAGCTGACGTCTCACTGCCGCCCTATGTACATGTCCTCCTCCCGGTGACACCGGGGAGCTAGGGGAAAGTAGCAGCTGGTTGTCTCTGCACCTCGGGCCGGCCAGCGTCTGACATTCAGGGGAGTTTGCGGGCTCACCGTTTGAAGCTGCCGGCGAATCCATTCCCGCCTCTCTGTCGCGCTCAGCCCCAGGGGAGCTGCAGCCGGCGCCATCTTGTGAGTCATCTTTCCTCATGCTGCGGGATGAGAAGAAGTCCGTCAGCCGCTTCGGGCCGGACTTATTCCCCCTCTTCCTCGTCATCATCCTGTACACCGGACCAGGAGCAGGAGACCAGACCAATTCCCAGCTTCAGGTATGCTTTAATGCCTCGTCGCTTGAGGTTGTTGGACGGAGCTCACCAAAAAGCGTCCGTCTCGGTCTGCATCCAAGCCACGCCCCCCCCATATGTCTACTTTTTGTTTGCATAATTTTTTAACGTCCTTTTATTTTTCTAGGACTTTACAAGGCTTAAAACTTTAGCAGCAATTTCTCACATTTTCAAGAAAATGTACAATATTTTTTTTATGGACCAGTTTGGCTTTGAGCAAAGGCATAGCTAGGTTCTCCTGCACCCGGGGCAAAGATTTAGTTTGGTGCCCCCACCCCAACATATTTCCCGACATCTCCTTCCCCCTCGCCATGTTTGCTTTCTCTGCCAATCAATGAGATGTAATTTTTCACTTTTTTTTAATGTAACGCGAGCATAAAACCATTTGTACATTTTACAAGCAATATAGTTATATAAAGTAGTTAACATAACAATAAATTAAAAGAAAATATATGAA
Organism: Rhinoderma darwinii; assembly: GCF_050947455.1. Lineage (NCBI taxonomy): Eukaryota > Metazoa > Chordata > Amphibia > Anura > Rhinodermatidae > Rhinoderma > Rhinoderma darwinii. The sequence continues at coordinate 133,688,587 of NC_134690.1, read as the reverse complement.
AGAGGGCACACACAGCCCCCTACTTGTAGATAATAGCAGATAGCACCCCTCTTGTAGATAATGCCACACACATTTACTCTCTAGTAGATAACATCACAAACAACCCTCCTTTTGTAGATAGCACCACAGACAGCCCCTCTCTTGCAGATAGCGCCACACAGCCACCTTTTGTAGATAGTGCCACACAGCCCCCTCTTGTAGATAGCGCAACACAACGCCACTCTTGTAGAGAGTGCCACACACAGCACCCCCTTGTAGATAGCGTTACACACAGCCCCTCTTATATGTGGTGCCACACACAGGCCCCCTCTTGTAGATAATGCCACACAGCCGCCCTCTTGTAGATAGTGCCACACACAACCCCCAATGCAGATGGTGCCACACAGCTTCCCTTGCAGATGGTACCACATAGCCCCCTTGTAGATGACACCAGGGGGTGGAGCTTGACAGCGAGCGGAGAAGGTGGCTTGATTCAGAGCTCCCGCTCCAGCCTGACTTACCCGAGCTAATAAGACACAGCAGCATGGTGAGGACCACAAAAGACAAGGGCAAAGACCCTTCTGGCACCCCGAAACCGGAGAAATATCAAGCCGAAATGGACAAGTTTCTGAGAAGGACTCTCGATCCCTCTCCGACGCGCACATCCAAGATGGCGCCGGACGAAGCAAGCTGCCACGCGGCTGCAGAAGACTCTGATGCCAGCAGCACAGGAGATCGTTCAGATGCAGGGGGTGGGTCTGCTTATGCCCCTGTGTCTAGAGGATTCATTAAGAGGGTGCTTTTTAAAGCCCTGGGTCCTTTAGCCAAGGATTTGGCAGAGATAAAAGCTGACTTGCGACATATAGGGGACAGGGTGGACATGCTTGAGACAGCACACACTGAGGTGGTCAAGTTTGGAGAGGCTGTACAAGAAACTTTGCATATACAGCATGACCACATTAATATGGCTTTGTTACAAGCTGAAGATCAGGAAAACAGAAGCCGCCGCAAGAATATTAGGATTCCCAGCCTGCCGGAGTCCATAGCTCATGAGGCGCTACCTAAAGTTGCAATGGAGATTTTTATTTCTATATTGGGTGCAGATGGAGCTACCTCGATTCGCATTGAGCATGTACATCGTGCCTTGAGGGCTAAACCACGTACACATGATCCACCTAGAGATGTAATCTGTGGTCTGCTCAGCTATGTGCATACAGAAGCACTTTTAAAGATGGCAAGGACATCAAATGGAATACAATATGATGGTACTTCTATTCTTCTTTTCCAAGATTTGGCGTCTTCCACTCTTACCAAACGTCGCATATTGAAGCCGCTATTAGATATGCTGAGAGCTAACAACATTCCGTTCCATTGACTGTATCCTTTTGGTGTGGCAATCATTAAGCAGAATAAGCAATTTGTGATTAGGAAGCAAGAGGATCTTCGTGTTGCATGGGATATACTGGGTTTACATCCTATAGAAATTCCATCGTGGCTCCCCCTGGCTCACTCGCCGAAGATACCTACTTTATGTGAGGCTGATCCCTGGACGCGGGTGTCTGGTCATCGCTCGCCAAGAGGGAAGAAACACACTCACTTGTCCCAAAGAGTGAATTCGATCTGAGGACTCTTGGTTGTTACATAGTAAATACACTACCGTTCAAAAGTTTGGGGTCACCCAAACAATTTTGTGTTTTCCATGAAAACTCACACTTATATTTATCAAATGAGTTTCAAAATAACTAGAAAATATAGTCAAGACATTGACAAATTTAGAAATAATGATTTTTATTTGAAATAATAATTTTCTCCTTCAAACTTTGCTTTCGTCAAAGAATGCTCCATTTGCAGCAATTACAGCATTGCAGACCTTTGGCATTCTAGCTGTTAATTTGCTGAGGTAATCGGGAGAAATTTCACCCCATGCTTCCAGAAGGCCCTCCCACAAGTTGGATTAGCTTGATGGGCACTTCTTGCGTACCATACGGTCAAGCTGCTTCCACAACATCTCTGTGGGGTTGAGATCTGGTGACTGCGCTGGCCACTCCATTACAGATAGAATACCAGCTGTCTTTTTCTTCCCTAAATAGTTCTTGCATGATTTGGAGGTGTGCTTTGGGTCATTGTCCTGTTGTAGGATGAAATTGGCTCCAATCAAGCGCCGTCCACAGGGTATGGCATGGCGTTGCAAAATGGAGTGATAGCCTTCCTTATTCAAAATCCCTTTTACCTTGTACAAATCTCCCACTTTAACAGCACCAAAGCAACCCCAGACCATCACATTACCTCCACCATGCTTGACAGATGGCGTCAGGCACTCTTCCAGCATCTTTTCAGTTGTTCTGCGTCTCACAAATGTTCTTCTGTGTGATCCAAACACCTCAAACTTCGATTCGTCTGTCCATAACACTTTTTTTCCAATCTTCCTCTGTCCAATGTCTGTGTGCGTTTGCTCATATTAATCTTTTCCTTTTATTAGCCAATCTCAGATATGGTTTTTTCTTTGCCACTCTGCCCTTAAGGCCAGCATCCCGGAGTCGCCTCTTCACTGTAGACGTTGACACTGGCGTTTTGCGGGTACTATTTAATGAAGCTGCCAGTTGAAGACCTGTGAGGTGTCTATTTCTCAAACTAGAGACTCTAATGTACTTGTCTTGTTGCTCAGTTGTGCAGCGGGGCCTCCCACTTCTCTTTCTACTCTGGTTACAGCCTGTTTGTGCTGTCCTCTGAAGGGAGTAGTACACAACGTTGTAGGAAATCTTCAGTTTCTTGGCAATTTCTTGCATGGAATAGCCTTCATTTCTAAGAACAAGAATAGACTGTCGAGTTTCACATGAAAGCTCTCGTTTTCTAGCCATTTTGAGAGTTTAATCGAACCCATAAATGTAATGCTCCAGATTCTCAACTAGCTCAAAGGAAGGTTAGTTTTATAGCTCCTCTAAACAGCAAAACTGTTTACAGCGGTGCTAACATAATTGCACAAGGGTTTTCAAGTGTTTTCTAATCATCCATTAGCCTTCTAACACAGTTAACAAACACAATGTACTATTAGAACACTGGAGTGATGGTTGCTGGAATTGGGCCTCTATACACCTATTTAGATATTGCATTAAAAACCAGACGTTTGCAGCTAGAATAGTCATTTAGCACATTAACAATGTATAGAGTGTATTTTTTATTAATTTAATGTTATCTTTATTGAAAAAAATTGTGCTTTTCTTTCAAAAATAAGGACATTTCTAAGTGACCCTAAACTTTTGAACGGAAGTGTATGTCTTTACGTAACTATTTGTACTAATGGATGACTTATTTTTCAGTTTCCTTGCCCCTGTTCGGGATTTGGGAGATTGATAGTCATATCTCAAATGTTATAAGTTGCTTACTGCTTGTTTCTTGGTTTTCACATATGTTTGTATAAGTTATTATGATTGAACTCTGAAGTGTCTTATTTGTATTACAATAGAAATATAAAAAGCTGCTTGGGTTGGGTTTGGGTTGTCATGCCTTGCGGTCAATCTCATGTTGTCTATAGTGACCCCCCAACACTTCTTTGCCTTTATTCCTTTCCTTTATTTAAGATGATGCTACTTGTTTTCCTGGCTATTGCAACTGCACACTCTCTCATAGTTCTTGTTTTGTTCCTTTTTGTAATAGGGTTACTTACTATTCTACTGATTTTATGTTATTTCTGTCATGTCATGTGGAATAAGAGGATATTAAGGCTGTGTTCACACGGAGTTTTTTGCAGGAGGAAAATTCCTCCTGCAAAAACTGCTCCAGTAGGTTTTTGCACAGTGGTTTGACAAAAACTCGTCAAAACACTCGTCGAGGTTTTTTTTTCCTCTTTCTGACTCATTGAAATGGGGTTTTGGAGGAGGAAACCGCCTCAAGATGGATCATGTTGCTTCTTTTTACCACGACGAGTTTTTTTTACTCGTGGAAAAAAAACTCGTCTGCCTCCCATTGAAATCAATGGGAGGCATTTTCGGGCGGTTTTTGAGGAGTTTTTTTGCGTGGTTTCTGCCCCAAAAAACTCGTCAAAAAACTCCGTGTGAACAGGGCCTAAGGTGGTTTTTCATGGGAAATGGCTGATCTTAAGTTTGTGTCGCATAATGTGAGGGGTCTGAATGTGCCACAGAAGCAAAGTCAAGTTATCAGAATGTTGAAAAAACAGGCTGCACATGAGGTTCTTCTACAGGAAACACATTTTAAAAAAGGAAAAATTCCCAATCTTCCTACTAGAGATTTTACATCCTGTTTCATTGCCCTTATCTTGCGGCAGCCAGGCGTGTTAGTATAGCTATATATAAATGCATACCATTTTCATTGCTAGCGCAATTAGACGATCCGGACGGTAGATACTTGTTTATAAAAGGTAAGATTGGTAACGCAGTCTATACTTTTGCTAATCTATATTCTCCTAATGTGGGACAGTCTTCTTGGCTTATTCGGAACCCTGAACATTTTTGATTTTTCTGAAGGGATCCTAGTGGTGGGAGGTGACCTGAATTTACCCCTCAATACGATTTTGGACACAACGGGATCACAACATGCTTCGTATAAGACATTAGCACATGTGAATAGGGCTTTGAGGTCCTTACGTTTGACAGATGTATGGAGATTAATGCATCCGTTAGATAAGGATTACTCTTATTTTTCACCCACTCACAATATATATCACAGATTAGATTATATTTTTATTTCACAGAAGTATACTTCCTTAGTTCACTCTGCGGATATAGGCCATATTTTGTTATTGGACGATGCCCCGATCTCGGTGTCAATAAGTTTAGTAGGTATTAAGTAGGTATTAAGGGGGATTGGTGTTGGCGACTCAATGACACTCTTATAGCGGATAAGACTAATGCCCAGAATATTGAAAACCATTTATCTCAATATTTTGCACACAATGTCTCAGACTCTATTTCCACTTCGATAGTGTGGGAGGCTCATCAATCGGTAATCAGAGGGGAGCTTATTACATTAGGAACACATGTAAAGAAAAGGACTACTGCTTTACTAGATTCTTTGTTCTCAAAGATTGCTCTTTTAGAGGGTGTACACAAAAAGACAATGGCCATCTCTTCGTTAGCGGAACTGACCATTCTTAGGGATAAGGTGAAAGACATTCTTAATGTTAAATCTGCACAACTCATTCAAATTTCAAAATATAAGCAATATGCTCATGGTGACAAAGGGAATAAAATGATGACGGCCTTAATTCGCAAACAACAAGCAAAGACTTTTATATCAGAGATTAAAAAGGCGTCAGGGGAGTGGTCTCAGATACGACTCATATTGCAGAAGCTTTTCACGCTTTTTGCACACAATGTCTCTGATTCTATTTCCACTAAGATTGTGTGGGAAGCTCATAAATCGGTAATCAGAGGGGAGCTTATTTTTTTAGGAACACATGTAAAGAAAAGGACCACTGCTTTACTAGATTCTTTGCTCTCGAAGATTGCTCTTTTAGAGGGTGTACACAAGAAGACAGTGGCCATCTCTTCGTTAGCGGAACTGACCAGTCTTAGGGATAAGGTGAAAGACATTCTTAATGTTAAATATGCCCAACGCGTTCAAATTTCAAAATATAAGCAATATGCTCATGGTCACAAAGGGAATAAAATGATGACGGCCTTAGTTCGCAAACAACAAGTGAAGACTTTTATATCAGAGATTAAAAAGGCGTCAGGTGGAGTGGTCTCAGATACGACTCATATTGCAGAAGCTTTTCACGCTTTTTACCATAATTTATATAATTTACAACCCTCGTCCGGGTCTGCCCCATCGATTACAAAAGAGACTTCTCTGATCTCTAATTTCTTAGAGGCCCTTGACCTTCCAAAAATAGACGGGGAAGATCTAGACACTCTTACATGCCCTTTACAGAATTGGAATTAGACAAAATTCCATTCCTTCTGGGAAGAGTCCCGGCCCAGATGGCTTTTCGGTGGGGTAATATAAAAAGTTTAAGTCCACATTACTTCCCCACTTCACTGCACTCTTTAATTCCCTGCTCAGAGGTGATAGTCTCCCAAAACAGGCATTAGAAGCTCATATTACAATATTACCTAAAGAAGGGAAGGATCATACCTGTTGTAGTAGTTACAGACCCATTTAACTTTTGAATACTGACGTAAAGTGGTGGGCTAAGGCTTTAGCAGATAGATTAGGACCACTGCTTCCCAAGATTATAGGAAGGGAACAAACTGGTTTTATTCAAAATAGACAGGGTAAAGACAACACATGTAGAGTTCTTAGACTGATTGAATATGGTAAATTGCATAAGATCCCCTTGGTCCTTATAGGTACGGACGCCGAGAAGGCTTTTGATAGGGTCAGTTGGGCTTATTTAGAAGCTACCCTGCATAAATTTGGTGTCCCTCAGATGTTTATTCAGGCAATGTTTTCTTTGTATAAGGACCCGAGTGTGAGAATTTGGGTTAATGGGACCCTATCCAAGCCTTTTAACATAACTAATGGTACACGGTAGGGGTGTCCTCTATCGCCCTCTTTGGTCATTTTGGTAATGGAGACTCTAATTCAAAAGATACGACAGGATCCTCAGGTACAGGGCATTAGGGTTGGTTCTTACACACATACCAGTGCAGCTTTTGCTGATGATTTATTGATTTTAACTACAAACCCTGTAACTTCGATTCCTCACCTTACAGGTCTGTTTCATTCTTTTGGGGGAAGTGTCTAATTTTAAAGTCAATTTTGGGAAGTCAGAGATATTGAATATTTCCACTCCTGAAACGGTTATTGGTCCTCTCAGGGTGAATTCTTTGTTTAAGTGGCCTGCTAACAGCTTGACGTACTTGGGTATTCAAATTACTAAAGATCCAGCAAATTTATACACTTGTAATTATACGCCTTTATTCTTTTCTATACAGACCCAATTAAGAGAACTTAAAGTGCCATATTTGTCTTGGATGGGACACAAAAATCTTTTAAAAACTTTTATAGTCCCTAAACTCCTATATTTGATACAGATACTTCCGATATGGCTACCTAGAACATTTTTCTGATAGAGTTAGGAAATTTTTTACTGCTTTTTTGTGGAACAATGCTAGGCCACGCTTGAAATGCAGGTTACTCACTCAGAAACCACATCTTAGAGGTTTTGGAGTACCAGATTTCTTTATTTATTATAAGGCAAATCATTTGAATAGATGGCAATCTTTGGTTGGCACATCTCAGTTTACTCTATATGTGGAATTGGAGAGGGTACTTCTCACGTTACCTGACCAGCTGTTTATTTGGGGATTGAGACCATTTTCTCCAAATTCTCTATGTTCCAGCATTTTATTGAAGGCACTATAAGGTTGTGGCAAGAAGATAACACACGTAATTCCCTCTTATCTGATAATTATCCACTTTTGCCTTTAAGTCTTTTGCCTTTTCTTGTTGACCCCAAAAGAATGCCTGCAACCTCCTTCTGGAGACACCTTAGCAACACGACAGTCTCCAAATTTTTTGATATTGAGCCGCAGGTTTCGGCTGCTTTATGGTTTAGGACTACAGGTCTTCTTTTGTCAGATTTTATACAAACACAAGATTTTCTATCTGTATGTAATAAGTACAAGTCACAATTAAATAATACTGTATCCAAAAAGGTGCACTTGCTAGGTCCTATGAGTTATTTTTGCTAGGTGAGAAAGGGCGCAAATTAGATCTAATCTCTAGGTGGGAACAGGACCTACACTCTACTTTTACAGAAGAGGAACAATGAACTATCTTGAAGCGTTCCCATGGTTTCTCCCAGTGCATTAAAGTCAAGAAAAATTCTTATAAACTTGTATCCAGGTGGTATAAGACTCCAGTATGGTTGAACATGGTCAATTCTGATATCACAGATACATGTTGGTGGTGTTCTCTGGACAAGGGGACTTTAATTCACATTTGGTGGCAGTGTCCTTTGATTCAGGGGTATTGGCGGAAGGTAATTAATACAATAAATTCTATTTGCTCCACATCACTCCCTTTATCTCCTCAGGTAATTCTTCTTATGGTTATCATCTAGTTCCTTAACACCCAAGAGACATGATCTAGCTACAATTTTACTCACTGCTGCTAAATTGCTAATTCCATTGCATTGGAAGTCTGCTAGGCCCCCTACTGTTGAGGAATTGAAAGTACAGGAAATTCGCAGGTTTGAGGAATTGATGCATTGGGATTAGCAGACTAGGTCTAAATGTCTACATATTTGGTCTCCTTGGGCGACTTATTCGGATAGCTCTAGATCTTCCTAACAAATTTATCTTGGTTACTCCATAAACTCATGAGGTTTTATATTCTTCAACACATGACAGTTTTATTTTCATTTTCTTTATTTTCCTTATTGTATTACTTTTCTTCTGTATTATGGTATTTCCTAATTTACATGTCTATGTATACTGGCTGTTTTTTCAGATATGCTTATTTTTCAGAATGAAAAACTGAGTTTGTGATACTGCACAGTATATGATTATTCATGCTTTGTTGACAGTCTCAATAAAAACAGTTTGAAAACTGCAGATGGCACCACACAGCTCCCCTGTAATAGAAGCAACATGCCTCATCTTCGGGCGTTTATGTCTCTGACCTCCCATTGACATCAAACACAGCTAAAAACGGCGTGCAGGTAGATCAAAATCGGCCTCAAAATTACAGAAGGAATTTTGATGCAGAATTTTCTGCCTGCAAAAAAACTCTGTGTGAACATACCCTTACACGGGTTTGCTAGCAAAAGGAATAATGATAAGTATTTGTAAAATATATTATAAAAAGATATAAGTGTATTTTAAAATTTGAAACATAAGAAAAATGCCGAAGCGTTTGCTGAATAATAGATTATTCCCCCCAGGGTAAAAATATAATGTAGTAGATGTTACCTGCAGTCCTATGTAACACTACAGATAACACACAGTGATAACTCTATGAGTACAGATAATATAGATGTTACCTGCAGTCTTATGTATCATGACAGGGTCCGAGTGTCGGCCGATAAATATGGCCGATTTGGTCTGTTTTTCTCGGCCGTTTTGCATCCATTTTGCATTCGTTCCGTTTCTGTTCCGGGCCGTGTTTCTGTTTTTAACGGCTGATTTTGACCAGTTTTGCATTTTTCCCTGAACGTTTTAAAAATGGATGAATTTAATTTGTCAATTTTCTGCCACACACTTCCCTCTGTAGATAGTGACACACCCTGCCCTCTGTAGATAATGCCACACGCTGCCCTCTGTAGATAATGCCACACACTGCACACTGTAGATACTGCCACAGTCCCCCTGTAGGTAATGCCACACAGTCCCCCTTGTAGGTAGTGCCACACAGACCCCCTTGTAGGTAGTGCAACACAGACCCCCTTGTAGGTAGTTCCACACAGCCCCCCTGTAGGTAATGCCACACAGCCCCCCTGTAGGTAATGCCACACAGCCCCCTGTAGATAGTGCTACACAGCACCCTTGTACATAGCCATCCCCATAGCTGCCACCCCCCCCCATATATGGCACCCCCTACCTTCCTGTAGGGGACAGCTCAAGGAGAAGTGTCTGACTTCAATGTCCATATATGGACACTGACGTCAGGGACCTCTTCTGGATCGGAATCACCGGCCACAGCGCCGGGGATTCCACTTCAGAAGTCCTTGATGCCACTGTCCATATATGGACAGTGAAGTCAGGGACTTCTCCTGGAGTGGAATCACTAGCCACAGCGCCGGGAATTCCATTTCAGGAGTAGGGGACCACTCCAGGAGAAGTCCCTGATGTAGCTGTCCATATATGGAGCTGAATACCGAGCCACAGCTTCGGCCGGGGATTAGGGATTCAGCTTCTACAGGGAGAAACAAAATACCCTCCTCCTCCTCACATGCACTTCGCACTGTGAGGGGGGAGAAGAGAGCGGGCGATCGGCAGAAATCACGGCTGTCACTCGGATCACATCATGCTTTACACGGCCCCATAGACTTCTACGGGAGCCGTGCGGCCAGGAGGATGGCCCAAAATAGGGCACGTTACATTTTTTGACAGCCCGGTTTACCGGGCCGTCAAAAAATCGGCTGTGTGGAAAGCCCCATTTGGAGTCTATTATTCCTACTGCGGCCGTGTGACGGCCGTTCACGCGGCCGAGAATCCCTGTCGTGTGAATAGTAACACCACAGATAACACACAGTGATAACTCTGAGTACAGATAATGTAGTAGATGCACACACAGAAATATATACACGTACAGATACATATATAGGCACTTAGACACACAAATACACACACACAAAGACACACATACACACATACTGGAACTTATACACACACACAAACACAGAGACACACAGAGAAATAGAGGCACAAACAACAGACAGACTGAGCACTCACATCTTCTTCCTCACAGATTCTTGCAGGTCGGGCTGTGGGCGGAGCTAACTGTGCCTCAGACGCCACGTCCTTGCCAAATATATATATGATGTGTCTGCATTCCTATGTTTTCATTGTTTATGTGTACCAGAAAGTATTTTTATTTCTCTTAATGTTTAGTCATCCTTTTTGTATTATATTGAATGGCTGTAATTGCAAATCCTTACTTATAAAAGACAAACACATGTTAAAGCTTTGGCAATATCTGGAATAAGCATTATTATAATTTGTACATGTCACAGATAAAAAATAAAGTTAGAAATGAAGTATCCATGATGGCATATGTAGTAAGAACTGAATTTTAGAAGTGATATTTCAGGCTTTTAACTGTGTGTTCGTCAGGGCAGACTCAATATCCTGTGATTTCCTAAGAGACACCTTTGAAGGATCTTTGCACTATTGTTCTTCATGTTGATATTTTACAAGTCCTGTCCATTGCTTTTTATTAGAATCACACTTAGATATTCCCTAGGGCTTTATATCCTGGTGGAAAAACCACCAAAATATCTCACCTCATCCTACCATCTTGTGACCTCTGTACGATTTTCATCTTCTGCGCACATTGAAAGAAATCAGTTCCTTTGCTCAGATTACAATGGAGTCACAACAGGTCAAGAGTGCTCTGGAAAAGATGAAAACAGCTAAGACATTTCTGGAAGTTTTGGCACCACTCATTGTATTTTACTGCAGCCTTGTATTTATTTAGTGAAAGCTTTTGTCATGAATTAGCATTTTATTAAATGGAGGGTTATTATTTTTTTTTAACCATCACTGGCATATTTGCTGCATAACAACTAAAGTTACGTATATTATAGCACTCTAATCCACAAAGAAAATAATGCAATAAATGACATATCTCTTCTATATTACAGTCTGATCTGAGGCAATTGTTTAGTACGTTAATCAAATATTAGATTATTTCATGTCAACAAATGTATCTTAATTCACTAGCAGACATGAGGCCCTATTTCTAGATAAGATTTTAGCTTGATTAGAAGGCAATTGTTAGGAATATAAGCATATATGTAGATACTACCATATAAATACTACCATATAAATACAAAAATAACTTAATAGCACATAATTTGTACCATACAAAAATATTTTTATTTTATTATCCAGAATAATTTAAAAAACCACAATGGCCATCAAGACATAAAATTACAAACAAGTTAAAACAACATGGTGGTGGTTAGGTGATCACAATACACAGAACAGCGTCTCATAATCTAAGTATATCACAAACACAAAATATTTCTGATAATTACTATAAATGTTACGTCTAAAAGGACACAAAATGTACAATCAGTATATTACTGCATATTAGTGCCATCCCAAAGACCAAAGAAATTTCATCGGAAGTTAAACTAAGGGAGAAAGGGAGAGCCGTACCAGCGCATGCACCATACACAAGCGCTTCACGGCCATCATTTTGGTTCAGGCAAAAGGGATATAAAAAAAATTGTTAGGAATGCAATACATTCATTTTGAAGGTGTTTTAGTGAATGTCCATCATTGAATACTATTTTTTTTTATAGAGTGCATCGCCATAGAGTTAAATAATAAAATATATAGATTAAACTCAAAAATAAATCTGTATTCATAAAGCTCCTAAATTTCCCCTAGTGGCAGCTGCTGGCAGTGAAAATGTTATAATTTGAAGAGACTCTGTCACCAGTTTATCAATTCCCTATCTCGTAACTAATGTAACAGGCACTTTGCTGCCGATAACTACAGTGTGAGTTGTTTTTGTTTTTAAAAACTTTTATTATTTGCAAAGTTATGAGCATTTTTCTAAATATATAAACGAACCTTTATTAGACAACTGGGAAGTAACATTTATACAAAGAAGAAACCGGAATATAAAGCCATATATATATATATATATATATATATATATATATATATATATATATATATATATATATATATATATATATATATGTATGTATTGTGGCAGACCATGTGGAGAGGTTGTGGATGGGGTCTATATTTCCCCAAGATTTCTGTCTTCTGCTATCTGAAAACAACCAGGGTATAAATTCAGCAGAGAATGGGGTCCTCCCTCTGCAATAGGTTTATCTAAAACATGGAAAAGGGCCTGGTTGTTGGAGTGGGGAGAGATGGGTGGGTCCCCACTCCATCCACTCAGTCCTGGTCTTGGGCTATCTAGCTATTAATCAGGGATCAGGTGTGATAGCCCTTTAAAAAGGCTGCAGTTCAGTCACACTCTCTCTCAGCCTTGGGAGAGGAGCTTGTGAGAGCAAACCGACTGCGTTCATAACAGGTTGTATGGTCTGCATGGTTTATGGTGCCAGGCATTAGGCCTGCACTGTGTTAGTTAGGATACCTACTGTATAGTTAGTGCCGGAGGGGCATAGAGTTTTGTTTTATTTGTTTTCTTTTAAACTTCATGTACAACCTGTAAATAAAACTGGCTGAGGCCAGTAGTACCACATCTTTGCTGTGCGGACTGAAATTTACTGCCGTGTTTGATACCGAGTGCCCGTCTGCCCCAGGAGACGACTGTCCCGCTACCTAATTCCCTTACAATATATATATATATATATATATATATATATATATATATATATAAAAATATCACATTTTTATTGAATTACAAAAATGAGACGAACATTTTAAAGAAGTACATGATGAACAAGAAGACTCTATAATGTTGTGAATTATAACATGAAATCAGAGTTTGCATGTATTGATTAAAATACAGAGCAAATTATAGTCCTTAAAGTAAGGCTATGTGGAATGGGTGGTATATTGATCAACAAATGGCTATCCTCATATGTAAAAAAACATCAAAGTTATGGACACAATGGTCCTGGGGAGAAATAGACTGGAAGCCAAGTTCGTGGAAGAATCAAAAAACACCTTACCCATATCAAAAGTCATGAAAGCCTGGATAGCATGTACAAGACCCCAACGCATGTTTCGTGGTATGTGCTTCCCCAGGGGGTGCAAGATATAACAAGATATGTCTTATTTCTAAAGCATTTCCCAAATTCTGAGCATGAATATGACTTCACTCCTGTATGAATTCTCTCATGTGTAACAAGATATGTCTTATTTCTAAAACATTTCCCACATTTTGAACATGATTATTGTTTCTCTTTTGTATTAATTCTGTCTTGTAAAGACCTGTTTTTATCTTTAAAGCTCTTCCCACATTCTGAACATGAATATGTCTTTACCCCTGTGTGACCTCTCTTATGTGTAACAAGACTTAAAATAAAACATTTCCACATTTTTTACATGATTATGGTTTCTCCCCTGTGTGACGTCTCTTATGTGTAACAAGACTTGATTTGATTCCCAGACTTGATTTACCTTTATTTACCTCCCAGTTAACTTCCCAACTTAGAGGTAACAGCAACGATGCTCCAGAGGTGGAGCCACCTCACAGCCTCTGACACTGTCCTATGAGCATGAAGCTGCTTCACACAGTGTGAGAGACTGAGGCTGGAAGGAAGGGGATCACTTCAAACAGCCATATCTCGGGCTAAACAGTGGTTCCGGTGGCATATGAAAGAGAAGATTCTATTCTTCAAATGAAACTATAGGTAGAGTTCCCAGATAGTAATCAACGAACTGGTTCACATTATTCCTTCCAGATAGAATTATATTATTGTCACGATGCAGGATGTGGACCCACTGGGCCGTACCGCGTAGCGGGATGGCAGCTGGCCAAACAGGTATAGTACAGAGTTTATAGTCCAGAAAGGGTACCTGTGGCGACTCGGACAGTAGCAAGGCAGGCTCGGCTGGGACCAGGCAGGTAGACATCAGGCGTGGAGTAGCAGAACAGGCGTGGAATACAGCACAACACGACAACAGCTCAGCATGGCACTTGACCAGGATAGCACGGGATACAGGATACAGGAACAGGGAACACTTGGAAACTGGAAGACACTAGGAGACCATTTGCAAGACAAACTTTGGGTAACAAACAAACATTGCAGCCTTCTTGCAATTATGCGTGCACTGGCCCTTTAAGAACGTGCACACGCTAATTCATTCGTCATATTCATCATATCTACATGTACATAATTATTCATGTTTGTCATATCTACATGTACACATGTGGATACATATATATATATATATATATATATATATATAACAGAACAACATCCATGTACAGTATATTCAGAGTAGAGAGTATCAACATCCATGTACAGTATATTCAGAGTAGAGAGTATTGTACAGGTGATCATATGTCCCATTGTCACATTGTTATGTTTCATATCTCAGGTCAGATCACATCTTTTGCAGTCCTAACGGTTATTCTGATCAAAGGTGAGGGAAGGTATAGTCAATCAGTAATTTCCCATCATTCCAATGTTAGATATTGTCTAGGCCAAGTTGACTCCTAGTTATATCAGAAAACCCAATCCTTATAGGAAACATGCAAAATTCACATTTTCATTCAGACCGTCTGGAGATACAGATCTCATCTTGTATATCCATCTCGACTCTGTCTGTAATAATAATTTATCCCAGTTGCCGACTCTAGGGCTCAGTTTAATATGTTGTATAACCTGGAATCTGATGGATTTGGTGTCTCCCCCATGTGCCGACCATATGTGTCTTGATATCATAGTGTCTCTTTTGTTTATGATATCATTATAATGATCCCTGATGCATCTCCTAAACTCTCTTTTAGTCTTCCCCACATAATCTTTAGGGCACGTACATTTAGCTAAATATATCACCCCTCTAGATTTACAATTAATAAATTGTTTATTCAGGTATCCAATGCCTGTTGTCGCACTAATAAATGCTAGATACCAAAGATACTAAATAAACTAGATACCTCAACTGCTTCACAGGCGAGACATCTACCGCATCTAAAGGACCCCAGGGGTCTCCTGTTGAGCCAGCATCTTTCAGGGGGTTCATCTACATAGTGGCTAGTTTATCCTTCTGGCTTTTGCTTCTATAGTCTGTCTAAGGTCTTCATCTTCCATTAGTATTCCCCAGTGCTTATTAATTATTTCCCTTACTTCTATGTGAGAACCATCACATGTCCCTATGATGCGCATCAAGTTGTCTTTCTGTTCTTTTGGTTTATTGGGTATCAGAAGGTCACATCTTTTCATTCCCACTGCATTGTTAAGTGCTTCTTTCAGGATTCTCTTGGGGTATCCCCTCTGTAGAAACCTGTTTCTCAAATCCTCTGCTTGTAGTAAGAAAGTCTTCATATTGGAACAGTTCCTCCTGAGGCCGAGGTATTGTCCATTAGGTATACCCTTTTTTAGGGCATAGGGGTGGGAGCTCTCCCACCTCAGGAGACTGTTTGTTGCGGTAGACTTTCTTGAATACATCGGTTATAATCCTACCTTTATCACCCCTGGAGATTCTCACATCCAAGCCAGGTTATGTCTATCACTCTCTGAGTTGAACCTAAGTCCTATTTGGTTAGTATTTAAGTCACGAACAATGTCCTGGAATTCTTCTTGGTTACCTATCCATAGGATGAAAATGTCATCAATGAATCTCAGCCATAGGCCTATTGATTCATGCCATTTGCTATTGGTATCTGCAAAGACTATATTCGCCTCCCACCAGCCCAGGAACAGGTTCACATATGAAGGGGCACATGGGCTCCCCATAGCAGTGCCCCTGAGCTGGTGGAAGTAATGGTCCTTGAACAGAAAGAAATTAATGGTCAAGTTGAACTCAAATAATTCCATAACAAATGCATTATCTGCAATAAGATGGTTTCCTCTCATTAACTCAAAATGTGGGCGACAGATTCAAATCCAAACTGGTGCTGAATTGAGCTGTATAATGCTTCAACATCAATGGAGGAAAAATCATGTTATTCTCCATGACTATGCCCTCTAGAGACACTACAGATTTACTTCTAAAACTAATGTATGAATGGAGACTCAGCACAAATGAGCGCAAGATTCTATCAATGTATATTCCTATGTTCTGGTTCAGGCTGTCAATCCCAGAGATTAAATGTCTCCCCTTGAGGGGGTTAGTCCCTTTGTGTATCTTCGGGATTGTATAAAAAGTTGCCACTTTGGGATTTTCTGGGGATAGAAATTGGTGTTCCATTTTATTAATGAGGTCATTCTGTAATGCCCTCTCCAGAATTATCCTCACTTCCCCCATAAATTTTTCCAAAGGGTTGCCTTGTAATTGATGATATGTTGTGAGTCAAAGAGAATTGTGTTGCACATATCTAGATAGGGGCCCGTGACAATCACCACTACGTTACCCCCTTTGTCAGAAGGTTTTATCATTATTTTTTTATTTGCCGATAAATTATTCAAAGTTCTGGATTCCTCCTTTGTCATATTTCTATGTCTAGGTCCCTGGCCTTCAAGAGCCCTTAGATCCTTCTCTACTAGTCTCCTGAAAATCTCTATATTTGGGTTATTACATATTGGTGCCATTTTGGTACTTGTCGATCTTAGATTAGTGAAAGGACCCTTGCTTCTGTCTCTGATATTATCTTCCAAGAGATATGCAAGGTCATTTGCTGTGGCTAGATCATCAGGATCCAAATTAAAGTCCTGACAGGTCCTTTTATTTTTCTCACTAAATTTTTTTATGCCAGTGCAGTTTTCTGGAGAATAGGGCTATGTCCTTGGTCCAGACGAAGGAGTCAAATTTCTCCGTTGGGACAAAGGACAGGCCCCTCTCCAGGACCTGTATTTGAATTTGAGTGAGGGGATGTGTAGAGAGATTGATCACTTCATTTTTAGTAATGGTGTTAGAATTGTTTGGTATCATGTAGTGTATTGATTTCTGTTCCTTAGTTGTTATAGGCCGGCCGATGGGGGTCGTGAGAGAAAATCCTGTTGATTTGTTTGGGGTCCCCTACCTGTTTCCCCCTCTAATTTGTCCCCTCTGACTATTTCTAGTTCTTCTATTTCCATAGCCCCCTCTTTCCACATATATAGGGTCTCTATCATGGTCTGAGCCCTCTGCTTCAGATGATATCTCAGTCTCTGTGTCTCTACATGTATTTTTATTCAGGAAAGTGTAGGCCGTATTCTCTTTGAACTCTTGAAGATCCCTTATAAATTGGGAGTGCTGTCTATCTCTTATAGAGTGTTGGAAGCGTTCTATAATCCACCGTAATATGCTCTCCATTTTTTCATATGGTTTGTCAGTCTTTAGTTTTAGGGCTTGTTCTCTTAGTTTATTGAGTCT
Organism: Rhinoderma darwinii; assembly: GCF_050947455.1. Classification (NCBI taxonomy): domain Eukaryota; kingdom Metazoa; phylum Chordata; class Amphibia; order Anura; family Rhinodermatidae; genus Rhinoderma; species Rhinoderma darwinii. The sequence continues at coordinate 133,671,026 of NC_134690.1, read as the reverse complement.
TTTGAATTTTCCCTCTCTGGATGCTTTTTCTTCATCCAGTAATATGCTCATAAATCTAAGGGAGCTCGAGGTAGCTTCCTTCTCCCATTTATTCATCAATTTCACATTTCTGACCTTCTCCGCTGGTGATAGTGTTATACGTAACCCTTTAGGTACTATGTCGTTTTTTTATATCGTTTTCCAGGGATTGCATCTCCCACCAAGACACAATAAAATCTTTATATGCCTTAGTTAATTCCCTAAAGATCCCCTTGATATTCAGGGTAGGTGAGCTCTGCCTATATTCCTTTTCAGAAAAGACCTCCTTCGCTTCTGAGACCCACTGTTCTATATCAAGCACAACGGGCAAAAAGCTAGCCATGTTAAGCTATGTATTATGATTAGATAGGTAAAGTTCCCAGTTAGTAATCAACAGACTGGTTGCCGTTATTCCTTCCAGTTAGGATTATATTATAAAGGTACAGAAGGAGTAAATATAAAACTTTGCTTTTATTAAGCTGTTAAAATGTGGAACATCACACATTTAATTATAAAGACATATACTGACATACATAACATAGAAGTGTCAATTAGGTATAGGGTATTGGTTCCTTTGTTAAGATTTTTGTTCAGAGTATAGTCAGAGTCTTATACGAGGATCATATATTGCATCCTTCCCCTGTCTATCCCAGTGTAAGATGTGTATAATAGATCTGGCATAGATATCTCCAATAATATAAAAGCCATCTTATTTGAACCTGCAAGATTAATAGCAACTGAGCATAATGTTCTGGACGATAAGCACTGATAGACAAAGCTAGAGGCCAATAGGGGTGATGCAAAAACACCCCCATACTGACGCTGACATAATCGGTCTAATGATGAAGTTAGAATCACGGAGGGTGATGACGATTATGAAGCTCTCCGCTGATTGGCAGTTTCACGGCCGAGCCTTCAAACGGGGAGGGTCCAACTGACACATAAAGCATGTGAGAGCGAGGCGCTCGCTGCCACTGCCAAACACTAGGAATTTAGACATCAGTAACTCCAGACGTCTCCCTGACGAGCCTGATAGGGTGAAACGCGTAGGAGCTATATCTAGTGACATTTAACTGTTAGATATCAGGGACGTGTTCCAGTTCACAATTTATTGTCTGAATCTGAATGCAGACCTGACCTCAATACCTCACAAAGAGCTAGACTACGCATATAGAGGGAAGGGGGAGGATGCAATATATGATCCTCGTATAAGACTTTGACAATACTCTGAACAAAAATCTTAACAAAGGAACCAATACCCTATACCTAATTGACACTTATATATTATGTATGTCAGCATATCTCTAGATAGATAGATAGATAGATAGATAGATAGATAGATAGATAGATAGATAGATAGATAGATAGATAGATAGATAGATAGATAGATAGATAGATAGATAGATAGATAGATAGATAGATAGATACTTTATTTATCCCCAGAGGGAAATTGGTTTATAGTTGTAACTCCCATTTACAATAAATATTATATTAAACCATACAACATACAACAACGACATATAATAAAAAATATAATAAAAAAGTATTATGACACACTATAAAGACATATTATAAAGTGCAATAGCCTTTGGCATAAATTATCTTTTAAATCGTTCTTTACTACATGGAAATTGTTGCAATTGATCACTAAAACTTTGTTTATCGATTAAAATATTATGTAACGGATGCAACTCCTCTATTTTAATTGCACTAACCTTCCTTAATAACCTTATATTTAATACCTCATCAAATGAAGGCACTTCACTAACCATGATCGCTTTTCCCTTTTTTATCACCTTATTTAACTTATTCTTTTCTGCTTCTCTGATATTACCTCCCCAACAGACAGCACCATAGAAGATAACGCTAGCGACCACAGAGTTATAAAACGTTACCATCATTTTATTACACACATTAGTGTAAGTTACGTAAGACATACAACCGGCTCATTGCCTTTTTGTACACCTTTTCTGTACTCTCGATCCAATCCATATTCTGGTCCAAATATATACCCAAATATTTGTACGATCTCACTCTCTCCACTTCCTGATTTAGAATAGACACTGACACCACGGTCTCTTTTTTCCTGTGTAAATCGATAATCATTTCTTGTGTTTTCCCAATATTTAATTCCAACCCATTATCCACACTCCATTTAACAAATTCACATCCCTATATTCTTTATCACAGCCTCCCTTTACCGCGCCCATAATTACAAAATCATCAGAGAATTTCTGCAGGTGACAACTTCCAGTATTGTACCTAAAATCTGCCGTATATAACGCATATAAAAACGGTGATAACACAGTCCCCTGTGGTGCTACAATATCACTTATTTCTATCCTCTATGTACATTCTCCACTACGCACGCACTGGGGGCGTCCCCTTAAATAATCAAATATCCAGTTAGACACTCTAGAGTTAATTTGCATTCCTTCCAATTAATAAGTAAATGTGTGATGTTCCACGTTTTAACAGCTTAATAAAAGCATCGTTTTATATTTACTCCTTCTGTACTTTTATAATATATTCATATGACACTAGGTTCGCAGTTCTAGCTGTGACACAACCGGAGATATTGCTAGTTGAATACACAGTTGGGAATGGAATCTGAATACTATATGATCACACTGTGTTGCTGGGAAGTGGGAGAAGCTGTATGCTGATTGGACAGCGTCATACAGAAAATATTACACCGCCCAGAGTGAAAATAAAGAGTCGCCTCTTATTTGGCTATTAGAGTCACATTAACATATTTAGAAAAATGCTCATAACTTTGCAAATAATAAACGTTTTTTTTACAAAAAAAAAATCACACTAGTTATCAGCATCATAGCGCCTATTAGATTAGTTAGGAGATGTTATGGCTTTGTGAGAAGCCTGGGGAGAGCCCTGTATCAGAAAAACTGAACTCAGATAAAATATCAGCAAACTATAGACTTACATTTACGGCAATCAGTATGGCATTGGATCTTGATGTCCATCTTGAAAAGTTGGGGTTGTAATGGAATAGAAAAAAATAACATTATCATATTTCTCTAAAATCTGATCTTATATATGGCTTATTTAGGTGTTAGGGTATGTGCACACACAAACTCAAAAACGTTAGAAAATACGGAGCTGTTTTCAAGGGAAAACAGCTCTTGATTTTCAGGCGTTTTTTAAGCCACTCGCGATATTCGCTGCGTTTTTTACGGCCGTTTTTGGAGCTGTTTTTTTTTTTACAGAGTCTTTGAAAAACGGCTCCAAAAACGGCTCAAGAAGTGACATGCACTTCTTTTTTGCTGCCATTTTTTACGGGGCCGTTAAGAGAAACGGCCACGTAAAAAACGCCCCGTCGTATCAGGACGCCGTATTTCCCATTGAAATCAATGGGCAGATGTTTGTAGGCGTTCTGCTTCCGATTTTTCAGCCATTTTTCCAGGACGTTTACAGCCCGAAAACGGGCGAAAATAGCCCATGTGAATATACCCTTAGGGTAAAAATCATCTTTTATTTGACTGAATTTTGATTTGCACATGGTTAATATTGGGAGGTGAGCAGATTACATCGATCATGTAGAATTAATTATGTCATTGTTTTCTATTTCTTTTATGTTGTGTATTTTATTTTGGTAGAAAGGAACAAGACAAATATAAATAATTATTATTATGCATTGAAAGAGATCTCATACCAAATACTGTTTTCTTAGTTTGAAAGCATATATGGGAATACACAATCTGACAGCAGATAAGAGCATTTTGACTGGCTATGTCTACCCTTTCTTAAAACCTTAGACCCAGCATGATCTTTGACTTTTATCTTTTCCAAGTGATGTTTTTTATTCTTATGCTATATTAACCTTTTACGGATAGGGAGAAAGCACATTGAATGTTTTACTGAGTAAAAACAATCTATAAATGTAGTCCAAGCTTCAATTATACTTTGATCGAGAATGTTAAAATTTAAAGTATCCAATATAGTAAAGTTGTTATAGAATGGGGACAGTAGAAAACTGAATCTTGAATATTTATACTAAGTTACAAGAGCTCAGAGCCCGTCCTATTTCTGAATTTGAAGTGCTTGCCTAGGCCATAAAGGTAAGTTCAAACGTAGCGTCAATACTGCGGATTTTCCGCAACGGATTTCATTGCGGAAAATCCACAGCATGATACAATAGTCCCAAAGAGGATGAGATTGAAACAAATCTCATCCACACGCTGCGTAAATGATGAGTGAAGAAAACGCTCAGAAATTGACTTGTGGTGCGGTATTTTAATCCTCAGAATGTCAATTGTATTTGTATTATCGCTGCCGTTTTGTTGGGGGTTTTCCCCATTGAAGTCAATGGAGTGGTAAAACACACAACAAACACACAACAAATAGCAGATGTTGCGTTTTTGAGACGGAAAAGCAGCGATACCGCCGCAAAAAACATATCTCAGAAAAAAATAATCTTATACTTACTCCGAATTCTGTGTTTCTTCGTCCAGGCCGGCCTCCTTGAATAACATTTCATCCCATGTGACTGCTGCAGTAAATCACAGGCTGGCGCTGTCACATGGGATTAAACGTCATCCCAGGAGACCGGCCTGTAGGACGTCAGAGGGACGCGGCGCCATGGCTACATAAGTATGAAACTTATGTGCAGTTTTCCGCAGAAGACATTTCAGACGAAAAAATGCACCACAATTCCCTGCGGCCGCCAGGGTGGATACGCTGTGTATTTTTACGCGTATCCACCCAGTGTGAACATACCCTAAATGTGGGCTTAGAAGACCCTACTTTTTGTTTTATTAATATCACTCTTAATTGAAAGGTCTGGTTCTACTATTACATTTAAGCCCCTTCTAATACTGTCCCACCATGTGATATCTGAAAAGAAACAGGGATATTTCTATATATTTATATACAGAACGTTGCAGTTATAATATGACCTGGTTTTCAGCATTGTATTGTTTTTAATGCAAATAACACATGGTTGGTGGAATATTTTTGTCAACAGTTATTTATCCGCTTGTATTGTTTTTGTCCAGGGGAAGCAATACCCTGTAAAGCTTCTATACATGAGAGACCTATACTGTAGTTATTCACTTCATGAGGTGGCTGAGTTTGGTCTTCAGGATACAGTGTATTTCTTATACATTTGCCTCATTACATTTCAAGAGTCATAATCTTTTGGTTTTTTTATTTTTTTGTTGTTTTTTTTTACTTTATTCAGCAAACACTAAAAATTTTTTTTAAGTAATAATGTTTAGTCTATTCTTTTTTGCTTTTGTAACTGTTTTCTACCATTTCATTTATGTACACTTTTTTTTAGTCACATTAGGGGAATTTTATTTTTAAAGTGCACCTCCAATGATACTTTAAAAAAAATAGTAAACACACAGCTGAATACATAATTGAAGGACAATAAAAAAAAGAGGTGTAAATAATCATTGTAACTTACTTCTGTACAGAGTTATTTTGCAGCCATAGATCATGTTGCTGCCATAGATGTTCATTCTTCTATGTTTGGCTCTGCAAATTGGCGGCCACTTTCTCATGATGACGTGAATTAAGGGAACTGTGCCCACTGATGTTCCCTTAGTTCCCAAGCTGCCGAGCGCTTCTGCCCGTGAACGCGCTTGTCAGCGCATCTAATAATATGAGCATCCAGACGCTCCTGCTCCTGTCTCTCATATTTCTCATCTTGTCCAAGTTTCTAGTATATTACTCACAGTAGCCAGTAGTGGCCGCTGTGCTTATATGCTACAAGGTTGCATCGGGATCGTGTACGTTTACATTGTGCCTCCGTAAATACATCCCTACCATCTAGAATCCGTAACCAGATTCTTTTAGAGCTGGCTACGGATTTCTCTTGGCAACTAATGCACACTGCACAAGTAACAACAACTTATACGTGAGGAGATATGGGGAAGAAGGGCTACTTTCAGAAAAACTATGGGAATAATGTAATAAATATATATTGAGAATAAACTTTTATTCTCACTAATAACACATCTGTACACACTTTTATAACTTTACAGGTACACTTTAATCATTCTTTTTTTATTTTAATGCATATCAATACTTATGTATTCTAATGCATTATAACCTGTGCATATAAAATGCACAGGCATCTGTTAGGGCTTACCTAAGGTTTGTCCTAATAAGCATTGTCTTAGGACAGCCCTGGGGGCCTTTGATAGGCCCACAAATGTCTCTATAGAACAGACAGCCCCTGCTATTGCAATTTCAGGGCAGATGATACGGAGACAAAAGGCAATGTCATGTTGATGACGTGATTGCTATTGATTGTGACATGTCAGGAATCAAATGGGCGGTCTCAGAATTTGCTTGGATCCCAGCCACCCATCCATTGTTGCACAAGCACAACCACTATGCATGCATGATCACAATGCTGTAAATGCACAGTGCTGAATGTTAATTCTCAGGTGCTAGATGTGTACGTTTATGGCACTGCACGAAAATGGGTTAAAAAGCTACAGCAAAAGCCGTTATGACATGCCATGAACTGGATACATTGTCCTTTAAAATAAGACATGTAGCAGTTTAACATGTTTTAATGGAAAGAAAAAAAAAAAAGTGTGTAGTCAGCGTCAGACTTCATCTATTCATTGTGACATAAAGACAGTGCAAACACACTGGGGGATTCACCTATGGAATTACGTAGTATTCTGACCCAACTGCATTAAAAAGATGGTGTTCATTCTGAAAGCTGTGTTTATGAAGCGCCACCTATACATACAACATTCCAGTTATACCATGAGTAACTGATTTATTAGAATTATGCTCCATTTTGTTTAGTAAAAGAGTGAATCATATCAGTTAATACCTAGCATTGTTCAGTACTGTGCACTGATTGCCAAAAATAGTGTATAGTATAAAGCCTGATTGGATGACCAATAGTATTTATGCCAATCTTAAGAAAGCTAACCCATTTTATGTTGCTCAAAAAGAAAACTGATTGTATCCAGGGCCACACTGTCCATGAGGCGAGATGAGTTTCTCACCTCAGGAGGTCTGCTGCCTCTCTGAGGGGCGGCACCACTGAAACCAGCCTTCACCTCCCCCTTCCTGCACTATAATTGTATCTGCGTCACAGATACAATAACAGGCATAAGCGCTGCATAAGCGCAGAATTGCAGGGTGAATGTGCCCTGCTCTTCAGCGCCTTTCAATGACGCACGTGGAGTGATGACTGACTGTTTAATGGCTCAGGGCAGGGCATCCTACCAATCAGTGCCTTTCAATGTTGCATAATTGAAATGGGCTGAATGGCAGGGCAGAATGAGTTGCCCTGCCACTCAGTGCCTTTTAACGCCACAAGCAGCGCAGGCCTGCATTGCAAGAGGACAGCGCAAGAACGGGATCAGGTGAGTTTGCAAAGTTTTTTTAATCAAATAAGTGTGAGTGACATTACCTAAAAGGGGGGCACTATCTACAGGAGCTCTATGGGGAACAGTATCTACAGGAGGCTCTATGAGGGGCACTATACATGCACTGTATACAGGGGGCTTTATGTGGGGCACTGTCTAAAGGGGGTTCTATGTGGGGCACTGTCTACAGGGGGCTCTATGTGGGGCACTATGTATAAGGGGCTCTACAAGGGGGTTCTATGGGGGTACTATCTACAGGGGGCACTATCAACAGGAGGCACTGTGTGTGCGTTTGTGGGACGCAGTGTATGGGTATATTATAATCAGGGATACAGTGTATGGTGCTATTACAATCATAGGTGAAGTGTATGGCACTATTATATTTAGGGGCGTAGTGTTTGGCACCAAGAAATCTTCGTTTATAGGTGCAGAAATGTTGAAAAGAGAGAAGCTGAAGACATCTGAGCGGCAAACTGCAGAAATGGGCTGTGGCCTGGAGAAGTAATCATAAAGGTCTAGACCGGATGGAGAAGAAAAGAGAAACAACTAGAATCTGAGAAGACATCACCTGGGAGTCACTCAATGTAAATGTTTATTCTGCCTCTAATCAGTACTGTAGTCACTGTATGATGTGCAGTGAGATGATGGGTGGTATGATTTTGTTTTTTGTGTGAAATAGCAACTCCCAATATATCCTTACCATTGTTCAGGACCATGCTGGGAGCTGCAGTTTTACGCCGTACAAACCTATATGGCAGGGGTTGCACTAAATGGAGCTGTATTTGTGCTGGTGCTGTATTTATGTAGAGAGCTTTGTTTTGGTGCTGTATTTATGTAGAGAGCTTTGTTCTGGTGTTGTGTATATGTACTGAGCTTGGTTCTAGTACTGTATATATATGTACTAAACTTGGTTCTGGTAGTGTATATATATGTACTGAGCTTTGTTCTGGTGCTGTATATATGTACTGAACCTTGTTCTGTTGTTGTATATATGTACTGAGCTTTGTTCTGGTGTTGTATTTATGTACTGAGCTTGGTTCTGGTATTGTATTTATGTACTGAGCTTTGTTCTGGTGCTGTATTCATGTACTGAGTTTTGTTCTGGTACTGTATTTATGTACTGAGGTTGGTCCTGGTGCTGTATTTATGTACTGAGCTTGGTTCTGGTGTTGTGTGTATATATATATATATATATATATATATATATATATACTGAGCTTGGTTCTGGTGTATTTATGTACTGAGCTTAGTTCTGGCACTTTATATATGTATTGAGCTTTGTTCTGGTGCTGTATTTATGTACTGAGCTTGGTTGGGGTACTGTATATATTTACTGATCTTGGTTCTGGTACTGTATATATTTCAGAGCTTGGTTCTGGAGCTGTAATTATATAGGATATATTTAGAATAACAAAATTGCGGGGCAGATGGAATTGTTTGCAATTCATTGTATATTTAATGGGAACCTGTCAGGTAGTTTTAAACCCTTGAATCGCCACCATGCAGTACTACGTGACCTGACAATATTTCCAAACATTCCCTTGTATGTTTTTTTCAGGTGCACCAAAACCTATAAAATCAACTTTTTAAACGGCGCACACTCTATACTAATTACTCACTAAAGCGTCATGGGGCGGCGTCACTATCCTGAAGAGTCACATAGTCCTGCCTCCAAACCCACCTTTCCATGTTTTATTTACATCCCCATTTCTGTTATACATTACTAGCAGCCTCCTCCAACTTTCTCGTATGCGCCATTGGCTTGTACAATTCGGGAACGCATTGTTCAGCGAGGTGTACTCAGCCCGGCTTCATCGCTGTACCTCCCATGCCAGGGGAGTGCAAGGCAACGGCACATCTGCAACCATTGGAAGAGGCTGGTAGTGATGTAGAGCAGTCAGGGGGATGTCAATAAAAATCTAGGGGGCGTCATTTAAATATTTGCGTCAGGAAGCAAAAAAGATAGAGTTAGCCCTGATTGTATCATTACATAGTCTAGTAATTACTTTAATTCATATTCCACACCTAAATGTATTTTAGACAATTGCCCTTTATCCCATAGGCAGTCTTAGGCTTTCTTGAAAATATCCATATTTAGCCATATAATTTTGGTGGCTCTGTATAGTATTTTACCATCAGTCTGACAACAAAACTTTATTAAAAATTGTTGACATGACCACAAAATTTGCCATAAATATACATATATAAATTTCATTCATGCAACTTCATTTTATAAAGGCTGTGTGTTACAGCTCTCATTTCCATACATACTTTCATAGACTAAGACCCTCCCATACAACAAGGTTACATTTTTTTATGAAGGTACTTTAGTGAGGTGTGACGTCAGCATAGACAAATCTGCAAACTGCTGATTGAGCAAATGTGAGACATAATTAGGAACATTTTTCATCTCAGGGGCACAGTTTTAGCAGATGTATCTCTTGATCAGAAGAATGATCTATTTATAATGAATCATGTCTCATCAAAGGGATTCAGATACCGTCATTTTTTGCATTCCTGTTATCTGCTTGTGAATGTGTACAAGAGTGAATACCAATTAGGAGCCTTTCTACTGTATTTGACATAATGATGAAATACTGGAACATCTAGCTGATGATTGCATCTAGGTAAGGATGAACAATGACAAATTCATTTTGTAAGTAAAAAAAAAAAGGTTATTATCCAAGTATTGCTTATTATTAAATACACATATTTTCTTATTTTAGTTCCTCCATGTTTAATACACTACTCATGGACATCTTTTTCATAATTTGTAAAACAGTAGTCCAACCAAGTAAATACTGAAACTGTAGCTTCAAATGCATTTATAATGGAACCAATGATTTAAAAAAAAAAATAAAATAACCTGCCTACTATCTAAACACTGTATATGAAGGGAATTATTTAAAGCGGATGTCAAGTTTTGCTATGAAAAACTATATATCAGGATCTAGAAGTGATACTTACATGCTATTTATTTGCTCAGTGTTTGCTACTTGATTGCTTTTTAGCTCATCTCCAAGATAGCTGTGATCGGTGAATACAGATTAGCTACAGTGCCACATGCAGTCTGAGGTAGTCTGAAATCCGCCTCCTGCCTTTTCATTAGTCAATGATTCCCCTCCCTCCCTTCCCACTGTAGTTCTGCCTCTTAAGATTGGCTGCTGTGTAAAAACACAAGTCAGTGAAGTCAATGCATTTAGAGCTCATTTCTATTACAGCAAGTACAGAATGATCATAAAGTACAGACTACTAAAGGGTCAGTGAGAAAAAAAAGACGTGATCAGGTAACTGCCATACATATACAAAGGCAAATGGGTCTTAGTAGAGGGAAGCTCGGAGAGTATGATAACATAGGTGTTATTATATTTTAGCACAAATATTTTATGATAGTTATACTTTTACAGCCTTTATAGATCTGCTAAAGTGGGTGGCAGCATGGGGAGAGATATTTAACAAATGTTTTACACTATTTATCTCTATGGCCCTTAACCAAGGAAAAATCAAGCTATTGTGAAAAGATTTTTAACGTTTGAGATTTACTGCAAAATTAGGCTGTTTGCATCATTCAGGGAAAATTACGAACATTTTCTGATTCACCAACAGCCAGAGGCGTAGCTAGGTTCTCCAGCATCCGGGGCAAAGATTCAGTTTGGCGCCCCCCCCCCAACCTTTTTCCCGACATATCCTTCCCCCTCGCCGTGTTTGTTTTCTCTTCCAATCAATGACGTGTCATTTCTTTTCCACATTTCTTTTTATGTAACTCGAGCATAAAAACATTTGTACATTTTACAAGCAATATAGTTCTATACACAACACCAGAACCAAGCTCAGTACATATATACAGACCCAGAACCAAGCTCATTACATACATACAGCACCAGCACAAATACAGCTCAATTTAGTGCAACCCCTGCCGTATAGGTATGTACAGCGTAAAACTACAGCTTCCAGCATGGCCCGAACAATGGTGAAGATATCCTGGGAGACGCTGTTTCACAAAAATAAATCATATCATAATCACACCACCCATCATCTTGCTGCAGATAATAGTGACTACAGTACTGATTAGAGGCAGAATAAACATTTACATTAAGTGACTCACCGGTGACATCTCAGATTCTAGTTTTTTTTCTCCATCCGGTCCAGACCTCTATGATGGCTTCTCCCGGTCACAGCCCATTTCTGCAGTTTGCCGCTCAGATGTCTTCAGCTTCTCACTTTTCCAACATTTCTACACATATAAATGAAGATAAGGTTCTCATTATACCACACACTACGCCCCTAAATATAATAACGCCATACACCATGTCCCCCCCCCACACACACACACCATGCCCCCTGTAGAGAGAGCCCCCTGTAGATAGTGCCCCCATATAGCCCACACCTGTATATAGTGTCCAACAAATAGCTCCCCCTATAGTGCTCCACAGATAGCCCACCCCTGTATATAGCCTCCCCTTTAGATATAGCCCACCCCTGTAGATATAGCCCACCCTGTAGATAGTGCTCCACATATAGCCCACCCCTGTATATAGTGCTCCACAGATAGCCCACCCTTGTATATAGCCCCCCCTGTAGATATAGCCCACCCCTGTATATAGTGCTCCATAGATAGTCCACCCCTGTATATAGCCCCCTGTAGATATAGCCCACCCCTGTATATAGTGCTCCATAGAGAGCCCACCCCTGTATATAGCCCCCTGTAGATATAGCCCACCCCTGTATATAGTGCTCCATAGATAGCGCACCCCTGTATATAGTGCTCCACAGATAGCCCACCCCTGTATATAGCCCCCTTTAGATATAGCCCACCCCTGTATATAGTGCTCCATAGATAGCCCACCCCTGTATATAGCCCCCCCTGTAGATATAGCCCACCCCTGTATATAGTGCTCCATAGATAGCCCAGCCCTGTATATAGCCCCCTGTAGATATAGCCCACCCCTGTATATAGTGCTCCATATTGAGCCCACCCCTGTATATAGCCCCCTGTAGATATAGCCCACCCCTGTATATAGTGCTCCATAGATAGCCCACCCCTGTATATAGCCCCCCCTGTAGATATAGCCCACCCCTGTATATAGTGCTCCATAGATAGCCCACCCCTGTATATCGCCCCCCTGTAGATATAGCCCACCCCTGTATATAGTGCTCCATAGAGAGCCCACCCCTGTATATAGCCCCCTGTAGATATAGCCCACCCCTGTATATAGTGCTCCATAGATAGCCCACCCCTGTCTATAGCCCTCCCTGTAGATATAGCCCACCCCTGTATATAGTGCTCCATAGATAGCCCACCCCTGTATATAGCCCCCTGTAGATATAGCCCACCCCTGTATATAGCCCCCCTGTAGATATAGCCCACCCTTGTATATAGCTCCCGTGTAGAAATAGTCCACCCCAGTAGAGGGTGCTTCATAGATAGCCCAGCCCAGTATATAAAGCCCCTATATAGATAAAGCCCCTATATAGATAAAGCCCCCGCTGTAGATAAAGCCCCCCTTGTAGATAATGCCCCCCCTTGTAGATAAAGTCGGGAGAGAGGATGGCCTAGGCTGGCTTCTATTTTCCAGCAATCCCTACTGTCCTATTCAGTTGTCCCACCAGAGGAGCCTATGCAGGTGGACAAGGCCAAATTGTCTACCCAGGAGAGACAACACAAACGCACTTCTGGACTGTTTTCTGTATTGCGGCTTCGGAGGCCATGTTTTGCGTTTGTGTCCCCAAAAGCCAAGGAGACCCTAGTGCCTAGGATTGGTTGGAGAGACAACCCTAGGCGGAACGGCACTAAATAAAAAATCCTCTTCCAAACTGACTATTCATGTGACCATAGTGTCGGGCGAGAAGGCGCACCGGGTTTTTGCCTATCTGGACTCACGGCAAACTTCATCCAGAAAGACCTAGTGGATCATCTCCAGTTTCCCACCGTTCCTGTGGAGAAGTCTTTGGTTGTTGCCTCAGTGAATCGTCTTCCTCTGCCTGATCCAATTGTGTCTGAAACCAAGCTACTGGGCTTCCAAGTTGGAGTCCTTCATACTGAACTGATTACTTTCCTAGTCTTGCCGAAAGCCATCAATCGGGTTCTACTGAGTCTGCCTTGGCTCTTGCTGCATGCTCCTGTCCTGGATTGCAGTTCCAGAGTGATTCTTCATTGGGGCCCCAAATGCTCCCACCGCTGCTTGATACAGATCCATTCCATCCAGCCTTCTCTTCCTCAGTCATTAGCGGGATTGCCTACTCATTTTCTCAATTTGCAGACGTCTTTAGCAAATAGGAGGCTAAGATGCTTCCTCCACACCGATCTTACGACTGTCCGATTGATCTGGTTCCAAATGCTTCACTTCCCCGTGGATGGGTATATCCTCTCTCCTTGCCAGAGACTCAATCCATATCGGCCTATATCAAAGAGAATCTAGAGAGGGGTTTCATACAAAAGTCTTCCTCCCTGGCCAGGGCCGGGTTCTTCTTCATTATAAGGAAAGACAGATCTCTTCGACCCTGTATTGACTACTGTGGTCTCAACCAGATCACGGTCAAGAACAAATACTCGTTGCCACTAATATCCGAACTGTTTGACCAAATACGAGGAGCCAGGATTTTTTCGAAACTAGACTTGCGTGGGGCTTAAAATTTGATCCGAATCTGTCAAGGTGATGAGTGGAAGACTGCATTCAACACCCAAGGTGGACACTACGAATACCTGGTGATGCCCTTAGGTCTATGTAATGCTCCCGCGGTCTTCCAGGAATTCATCAATGATATCTTTCGAGATCTCGTCTATGTCTATGTTGTGGTTTATCTCGATGACATTTTGATTTTCTCTCCAAATCCGACGACTCATCGGAGGCATGTTAGTCATGTTCTACTGTGATTAAGGGAGAATCGTCTGTATGCCAAGCTGGAGAAGTGTGTTTTGTAAAAAAAATTCTCTGCCCTTCCTGGGCTACATCGTCTTGGATCAAGGTCTCAGGATGGACCCTCAGAAGGTAAAGTCCATCCTGGAATGGCCACGTCCTCAGGGCCTGCGGTCCATACAGCGTTTTTTGGGATTCGCCAACTTCTAATCGGAAGTTTATCCCAAACTTATCATCACTGACGGCTCCCATCTTTACTCTTACCAAGAAGGGTGTGTACGCCAAGGTGTGGACTCCAGAGGCAGAATCTGCATTTAATAGCCTCAAGAAAGCCTTCACTTCAGCCTCGATCCTTGATCATCCTGACGTGTCTCGGCAGTTCTCATTAGAGGTGGACACTTCTTCTGTTGGTGCAGGTACACTTCTGTTCCAGAGGAGCTCCAAAGGAAAGGCAGTAGTTTGTTACTTGAGACTTTTTTCCTCTGCAGAGCGCAACTACTCTATTGGGGTTTGGGAGCTACTGGCCATCAAATTGACTCTGGAAGAGTGGAGACATCTGCTAGAGGGCGCAGCTCACCCCATCCTGATATACACCGACCACAAGTACCTCACTTATCTCCAGTTGGCTCAACGACTAAACCCCCGTCAAGTCAGGTGGTCGCAGTTCTTCACCCGTTTCCAATTTGTGCTCCACTACCGTCCCGCTGACAAAAATGTGAGGGCCGATGCCCTCTCCAGGTCGTTTGAGATGGATAACACAGTGGAGTCCCTTCAAAGTTTCATAGACCCGTCCTGCATTGTCACTGCCAATCCTTTAGCAAGTTAGAGACATCCCTCCAGGGAGGACTTTTGTTTGGTTGGCAGACAGGAGAAGAATTTTCCGCTGGGGACAGAGCTCTAAACTAGCTGGGCACGCTGGTGTTGGTAAGACCTGAGACCTAATTACTCGTCATTTCTGGTGGCCCGCGCTACCCAAAGATGTTGTGGACTTTGTACGTTCCTGCACGGTGTGTGCTTCTATTAAGGTTGCTCACTCCAAGCATGCTGGCCTATTCCAACCTCTGCCTGTACTCAATGCCCCCTGGCAGCACATTGCAATGGACTTTGCCACAGAACTTCCTCCCTCAGCAGGATGCAACACTGTCTGGGTGGTGGTGGACCGGTTCTCGAAGATGGCACATTTTATCCCGCTGATCGGCCTTCCATCTGCTCCCCGACTAGCAAATCTCTTTATCCAGCATATCTTCTGTATGCATGGCTTGCCCCTTCACATCGTGTCTGATCGGTGGGTTCAGTTCACCTCAAAATTCTGGAGAGCCCTCTGTAGACTCCTGGATGTGAAATTAGACTTTTCCTGACCTTATCACCCCCAGTCCAATGGTAAAGTAGAGATGATAAACCAGATCATGGCGTATTATCTCTGCCACTTCATCTCCATGCAGCATGATGACTGGGTACAGCTTCTTCCATGGGCCTTCCATAGAGTTCCATAAGTTCTTATACAACAATCACATAAGTGTGTCCACCACTTCCACACCATTCCACATTGTGTACGGTCAACATCCTAGAATCCTTTTTCATGTGTCGGCTACATCTCAGGTACCCGCTGCTGACTCTGCATTTGGGGACTTTCTGCAACTCTGGCAACAGACCAAGTCCTCTATTCTGCTAACAGTAGATCGCATGAAGCGGAAAGCGGATATAAAAATGAGAGAGCCGCCTGAGTATCTTCCAGGTACCAAAGTCTGGCTGTCCTCACAGAATATTTGTTTAAAGTTGGCTTCGTATAAGTTTGCTCCCAGGTTCCTCGGACCCTTCGAGATACTACAACAGATAAACCCTGTCTCTTATAAGCTTCAGCTGCCTCCTACCCTCAGAATCCCCAACTCTTTGCATGTGTCCCTCCTGAAACCGGTGGTCCTGAACCGCTACAGTAAGACTGCTAGTCCCGCAGTTGCTCCCAGCGGGTCATCTGATGTGTTTGAGGTTAAGGAGATCCTGGACTGCAAGAGGGTAAAATAAAGGACTTTCTATTTGGTGGACTGGAGAGGGTTTGGTACTGAGAAGAGGTCCTGGGAGCTAGAAGAGAACCTTAATGCCCCTATCCTCATTAAGAAATTTCTCTCTCGCTTTGGCCCCAAGAAGAGGGGGCATAAGAGGGGGGATACTGTAGCGTCCATGGCCGCGGACCGCCGTTTCTACTCACCCCTCAGTGGCCGCGGCCATTGATCTGTGAGTGATGGCCGGCATCTCCTTCCTAGGAGACACCAGCATTCACTTCCGCTCTGCTCTGCACTGTCCCATAGAGTGTGTGCGCATGCTCGTGCCCGGCCTCAAAGGGCCAGTGCACACATGAATTATATTTTAAATTAGCCCCAATCACTCTGGACTATTTAAGGGGCCCTGCCCCTTCACTCCCTGCCTGAGCATTGTTAGTAATTCCCATTGTAGTCTTTGTAAATGGCCCCTCAGTGTTATCCTGTTCCCAGTGCTCCCGTGCCCTGCTACCTGTATCCCGTGATGTGCGTTGTTCCTGAGCCTGACTAGTGTTGGAGTCCTGTCCTGCTGCACCTACTGCCGTTTGTCACGTCTGGCACAACCTGCCGCACCTAATGTACTGCCAGTACAGCATCAGCATTATACTCTTGGCAATTTTGCCCTGTTCCAAAATGGTGATGGCAGCTTGAGTGTCACGTGAGAACCGCTCTGGTCCCCTCCCCTCGGCGCCATTTGATGATGCATTTGCTTCTCTGCTCTTCCGGGGTGATGCGAGCATGGCTGCGCTACACGTGCACATATGATGAATTAATAAGGTATTCTGGGCTCATGTGATTGTTTGTTGATGTATGCTTCACCTGTTTGTGTTATGAATGGTGTCCTTTGATTGGAGTATGTGATAGTGTTCCCTCTTATATATACTCATGACTCCTCACTGACCATTACCTCTTGAAAAAGCTGACGGCGAAACGTAAGTCGGGGTGTCTTGGTGTGGTCTGTGGTTGAAGGGCAGACATGCAGAACATGGGTTGGTATTGGATATGGATTTGATCCTGATTTTTCATATATTGGATTACTCCTCTTAATTTTGTCACCTGTACTCTTTGTTCAGTGTTTACACATTCAGTATACAGTTTATTTTTGAGGTATTCTTGTCCCTATACTACTACCACATTTTTATTATGTGTTGTTTTATATTGTATGTGATGGTCTATGCATGTTTTTAATATTTTCCAAATAAAGATATATTTTTTGATATATTGGTTAGTGCTTTACTTGTACTACGGTGATCTACAATTTCTAGTATTGTTGTCTATATATGTCTTGATAGGTATTCTATATCCAGTGTTGATGCATATGGATGTTATTTCTGAAACAGGTTTTTTGTCTGGCCTGGACTTTATAGGTATTGATAATATTAAAAGTAGGAGAAATTGGGAAGGGAGCAAAAACTTTTTCACAGCACTGTAGATGCTTGGCTTTATTTTGACCAAACAGAATTTTCACTCTATTACACTGTCAGGCATACAATGTAACAGCTTAGTTCTAACTGTTTAACGCTCATTTCAGCGCAATCAAACAGAATCCCAAATTTACAGTATTGTCTAAACAGCCAATTAAACATTATGCAATTTAAAAACAGTGCAAGATAAGTAAAACAAACTATTTACAAAGTTGCTACAATTTATGTACAGTTCATTTGGAAAGTCTTCAGACCCTTTCATTTTTTTCACATTTTGTTATGTTAAGATCTTGTGCTAAAATAAAAAAATCACGTTTGTGCCCCATCATTCTGCACTCATTACCCCATAATGACAAAGAGAAAACAGAATTTTAGAAATGTTTATCACCTACCCAATACTATCCCTACAGCGAAGCAAGGTAGTGGCAGCATCATGCTGTGGGGGTGTTTTTCTGCAGCTGGGACAGGGAAACTGGTTAGGGTTGAGAGAGAGAGAGAGAGAGCTGAATGAAGCAAAGTACAGAGATACTCTTAATGAAAACCTGATCCTGAGTTCTCTGGACCTCAGACTGGGCCGAAGGTTCACCTTCTAACAAGGCAATGACCCTAAGCACACAGCCGAGACAACACAGGAGTGGCTTAGAGACAACTCTGTGAATGTCCTTTAGTGGCCCAGCCAGAGCCCTGACTTGAACCCAATCAGACATCTCTGGAGAGACCTGAAATTGACTGTCCACCGATGGTCTCCATCCCACCCGACAGCGCTCAAGAGAATCTGCAGAGAAGTATGATAGAAAATCCCAAAATCCAGGTGTGCAAAACTTGTAGCATCATACACAAGAAGACTGGAGGCTATTATCGCTGCCAACGGTGCTTCAACTAAATACTTAGTAAATACTTATGTCAATGCAATATTTTAGTTTTTCCTTTTCAATAAATTAGCAAAGAATAATCTGTTTTTGCTTTGTCATTATGGAGTATTGAGTGCAGAATAATGGGGAAAGAGATACATTTATTTTTATTTTAGCACAAGCCCTCAACATAACAAAATGTGAAAACATTTAAAGGGACTGTAGACTTTCCGAATGCATTGTAGACATGCAATACATTGTAGAAATGGTCAAATTTAATTTAATAGTTTAATAGTGTTTTCCTTTAAATGTACAAAAACTTAAATAGATAATTAAAAAAAGAATTCAACAATAAGTGAAAATATTTCCTATCATATATAAACTTATACTAAACAGTTAAAATTTCACTGGTTGTCATGGACTGTTGCATGTTTGCGCCTTAGAGCAATGTTAGTAACTATTTCTGTACATGATGAAAGCGGCTGCGCACCATGAATTATTGAATACATTTAATGTTCTTCTGAATAGACACACGAAGGATGGATGACTTAATATTTTATAATGAGTAACTCTGACAAATGAAGAAGTCTTTACACACCAATCTTGTCTTCAAACTATGAGTCACATAATAAGAACAAATAAACAATCTTGTAATGCGAAAATGATACTGCTCAATTTACAGCTATTAGAAATTATGTGCTGATTGGAGATACATAAATATAATAAAAAAAATAACCAAGTATAACCTCCTGACATTTTAAAATAGTAATCTGGACTATTAAGAAAAGTAGCACATCATATGTTGTTACTATTTACAGGTAATTTAACCCCTTCCTACTTTGGCCACTTTTGACCTTCCTGATTTTTAAAATCTGACATGTTTCACTTTATGTGGTAATAACTTCGGAATGCTTTTACCTATCCAAGCGATACTGAGATTGTTTTCTCGTGACACATTGGACTTTATGTTACTGTTAAAATTTGCTCGGTACATTTAGTATTTAATTGTGAAAAACACCAAAATGTAGTCAAAAATTGCAATAATTTGCATTTTTCTCAATTTAAATGTATCTGCTTGTAAGATAGGCAGTTATACCACACAAAATTGTTGCTAATTACCATCCCCCATATGTCTACTTTAGATTGGCATAATTTTTTGAACATCCCTTTGTTTTTGTAGGACGTTACAAGGCTTTGAACTTTAGCAGCAATTTCTCACATTTTCAAGTCAAAAAAGACAAAAGTATAGTAGGTATGATACCTTTATTGGCTAACCATAAAAGTTCTATATGCAAGCTTTCAGAGCACACAGGCTCCTTCTTCAGGCAGCTTACAAATGAATGTAATACTGCCTGAAGAAGGAGCCTGTGTGCTCTGAAAGCTTGCATATAGAACTGTTATGGTTAGCCAATAAAGGTATCATACCTACTATACTTTTGTCTTTTTTGACACAAAAGTATTTAACATTGCATATTGTTTCTGGCTAACATGGTACTACACTATTTTTTTTACTGTACTTCACATTTTCAAGAAAATTTCAAAAAGCTATTTTTTCAGGAACCAGTTCAGTTGTGTAGTGGCTTTTAGGGCCTTATATATTAGAAACCCCCAATAAGTCAACCTATTTTAAAAACTTCACTCCTCAAAGTATTCAAAACAGCATTTAGAAAGTTTTGTAAGCCTTTAGACGTTTCACAGGAATTAAAGCAAAGTATAGGTGAAATTTTCAATTTTTTTTTTTTTTTACAGAAATTAATTTTTAATTATTCTTTTTGTAACACAGAAAGTTTTACCAAAGAAACAAAACTAGATATTTATTGCCCAGGTTCTGCAGTTTGAGGAAATATCCCACATGTGGCCCTAGTGTGCTGTTGGACTGAAGCACAGGCCTCAGAAGCAAAGGAGCACCTAGTGGATTTTGGGCCTCCTTTTTATTAGAATATATTTTAGGCACCATGTCTGGTTTGAAAGGCTCTTGTGGTGCCAAAGCAGTGGAAATCCCCCAAAAGTGACCGCATTTGGGAATCTACACCTCTCAAAGAAATTATCTGGGAGTAAAGTGAGCATTTTGACCCCACAGGTTTTTTGCAGAAATTATGGGTAGTAGGCAGTGAAAATGACAATCGACATTCTTTCAAAGAAAATGTAGGTTTAGCTAATTTTTTCTAATTTCCACAAGGACTAAAGGAAAAAAAAGCACTGCAACATTTGTAAAGCAATTTCTCCCGAGTAAAACAATACCCCACACGTGGTCATAAATGGCTGTTTGGACACACAGCAGGGTTTAGAAGGGAAAGAGCACCATTTGGCTTTTGGAGCTCAAATTTATCAGGAATGGTATGCGGAGGCCAGTTGCAAAGCCCAGGTAAACAAAAAAACGCAATTCTGCCATTGTTTTTTTTAGTTTTTTTTATACAGCGTTCACCATGCGTTATAAATTACTTGTTAACTTTATTCTGCGGGTCAGAACGATTCCGGCAATACCTAATTTATAGAACTTTTTTATGTTTTACAACTTTTTGCAAAATAAAATTACTTTTGTAAAAAGAATGTATTTTTTCTGTCGCCAAGTTGTGAGAACCATAACTTTTAAAATTTTTGTCGACGGAGCTGTATGAGGGCTTGTTTTTTGCGAGACGAGCTATAGTTTTATAGGTACCATTTTTGGATACGTGCGACTATTTGATCACTTTTGATTCCAATATTTGTAGGGCAAAGTGACCAAAAAACAGAAACTCTGGTATAGTTTTTTTACGGGTTTTTATTATGCTGTTCACCGCGTGCAATAAATAATATAATATTTTGATACCCCAGGTCGTTACGGTCATGGCGATACCAAATACGTATGGTTTATTATTTTTTTCAATAATAAAGGACTTGATAAGCGAAAAAGACCGATCGTGTTTTATTTTATTACTTGAAACTTTTATTGTTTTCAAACTTTTATTTTTTTTCACTTTTTTTATACTTTTTTTACACTTTTTTTCAAGTCCCACCAGGGGACTTGAAGGTCCAACTGTCTGATGTTTTTTTTCTAATACATTGCATTTTTCTACCTACCTATTGCAATGCATTAGATCTGTCAGTTATTCACTGACAACAAGACGATTAGGCTTCGCCTCCCGGCGGGGCCTAATCGGCTTCCGTAATGGCGGAGCACGAGGCCATTGTGTCTGCTGTTGCCATAGCAGCAGTCGCCATTCCTGATTGCCTGTCAGGGCTGGCGATCTACTAGTAACCGCTAAGATGCAGCGATCTCTTTCGATTGCTGCATCAAAGGGGTTAATGGAAGGGATCGGAGCTAGCTCCAGTTCCTGCCGTTACAGGTGGAAGTCAGCTGTAACATACAGCTGACTTCCTCCGCTGATGATGCCGGATCAGCTCCTGAGCTGGCGCCATCTTGCCGGCGGCTACGGAAGCCGATCAGGCTCTGCCGCCGGGCAGATGTTGACCGGCTTCCCTGCCAGGCAGACCAGGAGGCTAGTATTAGGCCTCCAGTTGCCATTGCAGCCACTGGAACCTCCGGCAATTTCATTGCCGGGGGTTCCGATGAGCTGCAAACACCTTAAGTGCAGCACTCACGTTTGAGCGCGGCACTAGAGGGGTTAATGGCGGGGATCGAAGCTAATTTTGGTCCCCGCCATTACAGCCGGATGTCAGCTGTAAGATACCGCTGAGATCCGGCGATGATGGCACCGGCTCAGCTTCTGAGCCGGTGCCAAACATTTGGCGTATGAATACGGCAATTTGCTGGAAGTCATGGCTTTCCATGGCGTATACATACGGCAAATGTCGGGAAGGGGTTAATGTATTACACTTGTTTACATGTAAATGCTTGACATAACATGATTTAATAGTCTCTTATATTATATGTCTAACTTGGACTCTTAAACACGTTTTTTTGTACTTTGATACACTATTACACATTGCGTTTTTTTGCATGATTTATATAAATTGCTTATACTTATAGCACTTGTTAATTGAATTATGTTCTCTCTATATACACTACCGTTCAAAAGTTTAGTGTCACTTAGAAATTTCCTTATTTTTGAAAGAAAAGCACAGTTTTTTCAATGAAGATAACATTAAATTAATCAAAAATACACTCTATACATTGTTAATGTGCTAAATGACTATTCTAGCTGCAAAGGTCTGGTTTTTAGTGCAATATCTACATAGGTGTTTAGAGGCCCATTTCCAGCAACCATCACTCCAGTGTTCTAATGGTACATTGTGTTTGTTAACTGTGTTAAAAGGCTAATGGATGATTAGAAAACCCTTGTGCAATTATGTTAGCACCGCTGTAAACAGTTTTGCTGTTTAGAGGAGCTATAAAACTGATCTTCCTTTGAGCTAGTTGAGAATCTGGAGCATTACATTTGTGGGTTCGATTAAAATCTCAAAATGGCTAGAAAAGGAGAGCTTTCATGTGAAACTAGACAGTCTATTCTTGTTCTTAGAAATGAAGGCTATTCCATGCGAGAAATTGCCAAGAAACTGAAGATTTCCTACAATGGTGTCTACTACTCCCTCCAGAGGACAGCACAAACAGGCTCTAACCAGAGTAGAAAGAGAAGTGGGAGGCCCCGCTGCACAACTGAGCAACAAGACAAGTGCATTAGAGTCTCTAGTTTGAGAAATAGACGCCTCACAGGTCCTCAACTGGCAGCTTCATTAAATAGTATCCGCAAAACGCTAGTGTCAACGTCTACAGTGAAGAGGCGACTCTGGGATGCTGGCCTTCAAGGCAGAGTGGCAAAGAAAAAGCCATATCTGAGACTGGCTAATAAAAGGAAAAGATTAATATGGGCAAAAGCACACAGACATTGGACAGAGGAATATTGGAAAAAAGTGTTATGGACAGACGAATCGAAGTTTGAGGTGTTTGGATCACACAGAAGAACATTTGTGAGACGCAGAACAACTGAAAAGATGCTGGAAGAGTGCCTGACGCCATCTGTCAAGCATGGTGGAGGTAATGTAATGGTCTGGGGTTGCTTTGGTGCTGGTAAAGTGGGAGATTTGTACAAGGTAAAAGGGATTTTGAATAAGGAAGGCTAATACTCCATTTTGCAACGCCATGCCATACCCTGTGGACAGCGCTTGATTGGAGCCAATTTCATCCTACAACAGGACAATGACCCAAAGCACACCTCCAAAATGCAAGAACTATTTAGGGAAGAAGCAGGCAGCTGGTATTCTATCTGTAATGGAGTGGCCAGCGCAGTCACCAGATCTCAACCCCATAGAGCCGTTGTGGGAGCAGCTTGACTGTATGGTACGCAAGAAGTGCCCATCAAGCCAATCCAACTTGTGGGAGGGGCTTCTGGAAGCATGGGGTGAAATTTCTCCCGATTTACCTCAGCAAATTAACTGCTAGAATGCCAAAGGTCTGCAATGCTGTAATTGCTGCAAATGGAGCATTCTTTGACGAAAGCAAAGTTTGAAGGAGAAAATTATTATTTTAAATAAAAATCATTATTTCTAACCTTGTCAATGTCTTGACTATATTTTCTAGTCATTTTGCAACTCATTTGATAAATATAAGTGTGAGTTTTCATGGAAAATCCAAAATTGTCTGGGTGACCCCAAACTTTTGAACGGTAGTGTATACCTATGTGTTACTATCACTTATTGCTTGAAAATGCTTCCATTGAGGAAGTGAAACTTTGCATCTGTTGGGTGAATACATTTCACATTTTTTTCTCTGAGTGCTGCTTCCGTGCTCTCATTTCTTGCTATACATTATATGGGGAGAAGTCACTCCTTACCATTTGAAGCATATCACCGAACATTTTTGGGTTTTTGTCACAAGTGCTGCTCCTATCTTGCTTTTTTATTTTTGTATACTGACATCATGTGATAGGTCATGTGACACCTTGATTGTACACGGGGGGGCTTATTTAACTAATTACGTGACTTCTGGAGATAATTGCTTTGACGAGAGCTTATTTAGGGGTTTCATAACAAAGGGGTGAATACATATGCGCTCACAACTTTATGTTTTATGTTTTGTTTTTTTAAACAATGGTTATGTTTTTTTCATTCCACTGTAAGATTTTGGACTATCTAGTCAGGTTCCTAGTAAAAAATAATAATATTTTTTTCAATTCTATGTTGTAATGGAAGAAAATAAGAAAAATACCAAGGGGCTGAATATTTTCACAAGGCACTGTACATATGTGAGAAGATGAGACACTAACTGCTTTAATCCACTGATAATATACTGTCCAAGCACTGTGTCTGGTATTGCTGGGCTCCATTCAAATGTATAAAGCTGCCCATACACTGTTACGTCCATGGCCGGGGGTCGTCGTTCTGACCTACCCCTTAACGATCCCGGCCTCTCTTCTCGGCGTGTGCTCCCTCCAGGGAGACGCCGGCACTCTCTTCCGGGTCCTCGGACTATATCCCGCAGGGCGCGCGCCCGGAATTTAAGGGCCAGTACGCGTCCAGCTGCCTTACATCACTTATCAGCCCAAATGGCTGCTGGACTATAATAAGGGGCCCTGCCCACTGGTTTCTTGCCTGAGCATTGTAGTATACCCTAGTTTGTCTTGCTAAAGGTCTCCGAGTGTTTTCCAGTTCCCAGAGTTACCCGTTCCTGCTGCCTGTACCCTGTATCCCGTGCTATCGTTACCTGCTGTGAAAGTCAAGTTGTGTCTTTCTGCTGCATTCGCGGCGTCACCTGCTGTGAAAGCCAAGTCGCGTCTTCCCGCTGCATCCGCGGCGCCACCTGCTGTTAAAGTCATGTCGTGCCACTTTCTACATTGCCTCAGGTACCCGTTCAGAACTATAGACATTGTTTTGCACCTTGTTGGCCAGCTGCTACCCCGCAGTGACGGTACGCTCAGGCCATGGACCCCGCTGGCCAAGTCAAGAGCCTGTCTTTCTCCAAAGCCATGCAGGCGGACCTACAGGATCTGCAAACACGACAGGATCAACTCATTGTGGCAGTAGACTCCATGGCACAGCATCTTGGTGCGCTAGTTACTTCCGTCACCACTCCAAGTCAAGCTCCTCCGATCGACCCTCCTGCTACACCTCCTGGCAGCCCCAGTTCGGACTCTCGGTTCTCGCTGCCATTGCCACCTCGATTTCATGGATATGCAAGTTCGTGCAGGGGGTTCCTGAATCAATGCCAAATCCACTTCACTCTGCACGCCCGAGCATTTCCTTCGGACGGAGCCAGGATCACCTTTATTTTATCCCTACTCGCCAGCAAGACCCTGGCGTGGGCAAATCCAATCTGGGAACGACAGGGTCCCGAGACCAGAGACTTCCAGGGGTTTGTGCGGTTGTTCCATTCCGTATTTGAGGAGCCTGGACGAGTCTCGTTGGCAGCCACTGCTATCCTTAACTTGCGTCAGGAGGACGTCTCTGTGGGCGAATACACCATCCAGTTCCGGACTCTGGCAGGAGAATTGTCCTGGAACAATGAGGCCCTGGTAGCATCCTTCTGGTATGGCCTATCGCCTGAGATCAAAGACAAACTGGCTGCTCGAGACCTCCCAGCTGCCCTGGATGATCTGATTCTACTAGCTACCCGTGTGGACTTAAGGCTCAGAGAGAGATCCCGAGAGACTCTTCAGGAAAAATGGCTTTCTAGATTGGCGTCCAACTTCCAGCAACCCCTCTTGCCTTGTTCTTCTGCTGCGGCCGAGGTTCCGTCGCAGGTGGATCGGCTTAAACTGTCCGATCAAGTGAAACAGTGCAGGCGCACCTCTGGACTCTGTACTGCGGCCTTGCTGGCCAGGTCGTGCGTCTGTGTCCTCAGATGCTTAAGAAATCCCAACTCCTTGGATTGATTGGAGAGACAACCCTGGGCGCTTCTGCACTTGATAGAGAATTCTTGTCCAAGCTGTTCATTCCTGTGACCATCGTGGTTGGCGAGAGACCTCATCCAGTCTCTGCCTACCTGGACTCTGGCTCCGCAGCCAATTTTATCTGTCAAGACCTCGTGGATCTTCTTCAATTGCTTACTGTTTTGCTGGAGAGACCGTTAATCGTTGCCTCGGTAGATGGACTGCCTTTGCCTGACCCAGTATTGTCTGTGACCAAGCCATTGAGACTCCAAATGGGAGCTCTTCATTCTAAGCTTATCTCCCTGTATGTGCTGCCCAAGGCCGTCAACCCTGTGCTACTGGGTTTGCCTTGGCTCTGCCTTCACGCCCCAGTTCTGGATTGGAACTCTGGAGAGGCTCTTCAGTGGGGCCCCAAGTGTCTAGACCGCTGTCTGGGTCATGTTCATCCATCGCAGCCTTCTTCGCCTCAGTCATTGACAGGGTTGCGCCCTTGTTACTCTCGGTTCGCTGATGTCTTTGACAAAAAGGAGGCAGAGATATTGCCACCACATCGAGAATACGACTGTCCTATCGACTTGGTTCCTGACTCGTCCGCTCCTCGCGGTAGAGTGTACCCTCTCTCCTTGCCAGAGACTCAGTCTATGTCGGCCTACATTAAGGAGAATCTGGAGAGGGGCTTCATACGAAAGTCTTCATCCCCGGCCGGAGACTGGGTTTTTTTTTGTCAACAAGAAGGATGGATCCCTTCGACCCTGCATTGACTACCGGGGTCTCAATCAGATCACGGTGAAGAACAGGTACTCCTTGCCATTGATTTCTGAGCTCTTTGATCGTATACGGCGGCGAAAACATTTTTCAAGCTTGACCTGCGGGGGGCTTACAATCTAATCCGGATCCGTCAGGGAGACGAGTGGAAGACTGCATTTAACACACGTGATGGACACTACAAATATTTGGTCATGCCCTTCGGCCTGTGTAACGCTCCTGCAGTATTTCAAGAATTTGTGAATTCCATTTTTCGTGACCTCCTCTATGACTGTGTTGTGGTGTATCTCGATGATATCTTGATTTTTTTCCCCAGATCTTGTGACTCATCAGGGCCATGTCCGCCAGGTGTTGCTTAGATTAAGAGAGAATCATCTTTACGCCAAGTTGGAGAAGTGCATGTTCCAAGAGAACTCTCTAGCCTTCCTGGGCTACATCATCCCTGATCAAGGTCTCAAGATGGACCCTGAAAAGGTTAAAGGCTGTCCTGGAGTGGCCACGTCCCCAAGGCTTAAGAGCCATACAACGCTTCATGGGATTCGCCAACTTCTACAGACTGTTCATTCCCAACTTCTCTTCTCTGACAGCCCCCATCTCCACCCTCACTAAGAAGGGTATGAATGCCAAGGTATGGACTCCAGAGGCGGAAATCGCATTTGAAACCTTAACCCCTTAAGGACGCAGCCTAGTTTGGGCCTTAAGGCTCAGAGCCCATTTTTCAAATCTGACATATTTCACTTTATGTGGTAATAACGTCGGAATGCTTAAACCTATCCAAGCGATTCTGAGATTGTTTTCTCGTGACACTTTGGGCTTCATGTTCGTGGTAAAATTTGGTCGATATATTCAGTCTTTATTTGTGAAAAATTGCAAAATTTAGAGAAAATTTACAAAAAATAGCATTTTTCAGAATTTAAATGCATCTGCTTGAAAAACAGACGGTTATACCACCCAAAATAGTTACTAGTTCACATTTCCCATATGTCTACTTTTGATTGGCATCGTTTTTTTAACATTCTTTTATTTTTCTTGGACGTTACAAGGCTTAGAACATAAACAGCAATTTCTCATATTCTTAAGAAAATTTCAAAAGCCTTTTTTTGAAGGTGCCAGTTCAGTTCTGAAGTGGATTTGAGGGGACTATGTGTTAGAAACCCCCATAAAACACCCCATTTTAAAAACTAGACCCCTCAAAGTATTCAAAACAGCATATAGAAAGTTTTTTAACCCTTCAGGCATTTCACAGGAATTAAAGCAAAGTGGAAATTAAATTTGCAAATTTCATTTTTTCTGCTGAATTTCAATTTTATTCAATTTTTTTTTAGTAACAGAGAAGGTTTTACCAGAGAAACACTACTAAATATGTATTGTCCAGATTCTGCAGTTTTTAGAAATGTCCCACATGTGGCCCTACTGCGCTCGTGGACTAAAACACAAGCCCTAGAAGCAAAGAAGCACCTAGTGCATTTTGAGGCCTCTTTTTTATTAGAATATATTTTAGGCAGCATGCCAGGTTTGAAGAGGTGTTGAGGTATCAAAACAATGGAAACCCACCAGAAGTGACCCCATTTTGGAAATTACACCCCTCAAGGAATTCATTTATGGTTTTTGTTATCATTTTGACCGCACAGTTTTTTCACAGCACCTATTTGAATTGGGCTGTGAAATGAAAAAAATGATATTTTTTCCAATAAAATGTCATTTTTGATCAAATTTTCTTATTTTCACAGGGAACAACATACCCCATTTTGTTGCCCAATTTGTCCTTAGTGCGGCAATACCCCATTTGTGGTGATAAACTGCCGTTTGGGCCCATGGGAGGGCTCAGAAGGAAAGGAGCGCTATGTGTTTGTTGGAGTCCAGATTTTGCTGGATTGGTTTTCGGGTGCCATGTCGCATTTGCAGAGCCCCAGAGGTATCAAAGCAATGGAAACCCACCAGAAGTGACCCCATTTTGGAAACTACACCCCTCAAGGAATTCATTTATGGTTTTTGTTATCATTTTGACCGCACAGGTTTTTCACAGCACCTATTTGAATTGGGCTGTGAAATGAAAAAAATTATATTTTTTCCAATAAGATGTCATTTTTGATCAAAATTTCTTATTTTCACAGGGAACAACATACCCCATTTTGTTGCCCAATTTGTCCTTAGTGCGGCAATACCCCATTTGTGGTGATAAACTGCCGTTTGGGCCCATGGGAGGGCTCAGACGGAAAGGAGCGCTATGTGTTTGTTGGAGTCCAGATTTTGCTGGATTGGTTTTCGGGTGCCATGTTGCATTTGCAGAGCCCCAGAGGTATCAAAGCAATGGAAACCCACCAGAAGTGACCCCATTTTGGAAACTACACCCCTCAAGGAATTCATTTATGGTTTTTGTTATCATTTTGACCGCACAGTTTTTTCACAGCACCTATTTGAATTGGGCTGTGAAATGAAAAAAATGATATTTTTTCCAATAAGATGTCATTTTTGATCAAAATTTCTTATTTTCACAAGGAACAACATACCCCATTTTGTTGCCCAATTTGTCCTTAGTGCGGCAATACCCCATTTGTGGTGATAAACTGCCCTTTGGGCCCATGGGAGGGCTCAGAAGGAAAGGACCACCATTTGGCCTACTGGAGCTTTTCTGGTGCTAAGTCATGTGTGCAGAAGCCCCTGAGGTACCAGTACAGTTGAAACCCCCGAGAAGTGACCCCATTTTAAAAACTACACCCCTTAAGACATTCATCTAGAGGTGTAGTGAGCATTTTGACCCCACAGGTACTGTGTAAAAGATAATGCGCAGCAGATGGTGCAGTGTGAGATTTGCAATTTTATATATGTATATGCCATTTCAGTGTCCAATATAGTGTGCCCAGCATGCGCCACCGGAGATATACACCCCTTAAATTGTAATGTGGGTTCTCCTGGGTACGACAATACCCTACATGTGGCTGTTATCAGCTGCCTGGGCATACGGCAGGGCTCAGAAGGGAAAGATGAGGGGGGTAAGCTGTGCGGAGTGCATCAGGGTAAATTGAAAATCAAGGGATGTATGATACATTTTAAAACAATCTTTTATACAGAGCCCTGGTTTTTCGGGACACGTGTCACATTGGTATATTGTGTTCTTCCTTATCCCCCTCTTATAGCAGACTCTGCACCTCTTTTGACTCTTTCCCTTTCCACCGGTTTGGGGAACTTCTCCTGGAAAGTGTTGCCCTGGTACGATGCGCCCCCCCTTCCTGGTCCCTAAAGATTAGATCTTGAAATTCCAGGAAAGTTCCCCTCTGGCCTGCACATCGACGTAGCACATACGCATTGTACAAAGCCATCTGTATGATGTGCCCGGCCAGCTTCTTATACCTCACCGCATGGCGCTGTAGGGCTTCAGGACTTGATTTGACAAGTCCATCCCTCCCATGTACCTATTGTAGTCCAGGATGCAGTCTGGTTTGGGGGTGGCCTTTCCTTCATATATCCTAAACCTGTAGGTATACCCTGATGCACTCTCGCAGCTTATACATCTTCACGCCATACCTTGCCCTCTTACCTGGCAGGTACTGGCGGAATTGAACCCTCCCTTTAAAATGTACCAGGGACTCATCAATAGA
This sequence comes from Rhinoderma darwinii, assembly GCF_050947455.1. Taxonomy (NCBI): domain Eukaryota; kingdom Metazoa; phylum Chordata; class Amphibia; order Anura; family Rhinodermatidae; genus Rhinoderma; species Rhinoderma darwinii. The sequence continues at coordinate 133,640,310 of NC_134690.1, read as the reverse complement.
AAAACACTTCTCGGGGGTGTATGCTTGGGAAAACCGGGCACTGGAACGGTCTAATAGGGGTCTCCGTTTATACAAACGGTCAAAACTGGGGTCATCTCGGAGTGGGCACGGCTCATTATCAGTATAATGTAAGAAGCGAAGTATTGCCTCATTTATTTATTTTTTTAGGTTCCAGTTCATTTCTGAAGTTGCTTTGAGGGGCCCATATATTAGAAACCCCTATCAAACACCCCATTTTAGAAACTAGACCCCTCAAAGTATTCACAACAGCATTTAGAAAGTTTATGAACCCTTTAGGTGTTTCACAGAAATTTAGAGCAAAGTAGAGGTGAAATTTACTCTTTTTATACCATTTTTTTTATAACACAAAAGGATTTATCAGAGAAACGCAACTCAATACTTATTGCCCAGATTCTGCAGTTTAGAGAAATATCCCACATGTGGCCCTCGGGCGGTAATGGACTGAAGCACCGGCCTCCGAAGCAAAGGAGCACCTAGCGGATTTTGAGCCCTCTTTTTTATTAGGCACCATGTCCGGTTTGAAGAGGTCTTGTGGTGCCAAAACATTGGAAACCCCCCAAAAGTGACCCCAATTTGGAAACTAGACCCCTTGAGGAATCCATTGTAGTTTTCATGGGGTGCATGCGGCTTTTTGATCAGTTTTTATTCCATTTTTAGGTGGCGTGGTGACTAATAAACAGCAATTCTACTATTGTTTTTGTATACTTTTTTTTTTACAGCGTTCACCGTGCGCTATAAATGATATATTAACTTTATTCTGCGGGGCAATACGATCACGGCGATACCAGATGTTTATAGTTTTTTTTTATGTCTTATGGCGTTTGCACAATAAAATACGTTTTGTAAACAATCATTCACTTTTTGTGTTACCTTATTCTAAGAGCCATAACGTTTTTATTTTTCAATCAATAAAGCCGTGCGAGGACTTATTTTTTGCGTAACGAACTGTATTTTCCATCAGTACCATTTTTAGGTACATGCGACTTTTTGATCTCTTTTTATTCCATTTTTTGGGAGGTGAAGTGACCAAACAATTGTGATTGTGGTACGGTTTATTAATATTTTTTTTTACGGCGTTCACCGTGCGGGATAAATAACAAAATAATTTTGTAGTTCAGGCCGTTACGGACGCGGCGATACCAATTATGTATAGTTTATTTGTTTGTTTATATATTTTTATTAATAATAAAGGCCTGATAAGGGAAAAAGTGGGACTTTTACTTTTATTACTTTTAAAACTTTTATTTTCTTATTTTTACACATCTTTTTTTAACTTTTTTTTTACTTTATTACTTTGTCCCACTAGGGGACATGAGGGCAGGAGGCCCTGATCGCTATTCTAATACACTGCACTACATGCGTAGTGCAGTGTATTAGAACTGTCAGCTACTCACTGACAGCAAGCATAGTGGGTCCTGACGTTGTCAGGACCCACTAGGCTTCCGTCTATGGCATAGCCGGACGCCATTGTTTGGTGTCCGGTTGCCATAGTCACCATCGCCGGCCGCTATCGCGTAGCAGGCCGGCGATGGCAGCTTAACCCCTAAAAAGCCGCGATCTCTATAGAACGCGGCTTTTAAGGGGTTAATCAGCGGGGACACAGCGATCGGTCCCCGCTGTAGGAGCTGTGACAGCTGCTGAACAAGACAGCAGCGTCACAGCTCCTGTATGTGTCGGGAGGACGGCCGAAACGGCCGTTACTCCCGAGACGTACTATTACGGCATGGAGCGCGAACGATACAGCTGCCATGACGTAATAGTACGTCAAGGAGCGGGAAGGGGTTAAAAAAGACCTTCACGTCAGCTTCTATACTTCACCACCCTGATGTATCCTTACAGTTTTAATTGGAGGTGGACGCCTCCTCTGTTGGTGCCGGTGCACTATTGTTCCAGAGGTGTTCGAAAGGCAAGACTGTGGTATGTGGTTACTACTCCAAGCTGTTTTCTTCTGCTGAGCGCAATTACTCGATTGGAGATCGGGAGTTACTGGCCATCAAGTTGGCTCTGCAGGAGTGTGAGACACCTACTGGAGGGCGCAGCTCATCCTATCCTGATCTTCACGGACCACAAGAACGTGACCTACCTACAGACGGCTCAACGGCTGAACCCTCGTCAAGCCAGATGGTCATTGTTTTTTGCACGGTTCCGGTTCAAACTCCACTACCGACCTGCCAACAAGAATGTGAGGGCCGATGCCTTGTCTAGGTCATTTGAGACAGAGGACACTGTGGAGTCCCCACAGAATATTATCGATCCTTTCTGCATCTACTCTGTCAACCCTCTGCAAGTCAGAGACAGTCCTCCAGGAAAAACTTTTGTACAGCTGGCAGACAGAGGAAGAATCCTTCGCTGGGGTCACAGTTCCAAGCTGGCAGGACATGCAGGTGCCCGTGAGACTTGAGACCTAATTGCCCATCAGTTCTGGTGGCCCATGCTTCCCGATGCCCCCTGGCGGCATATTGCTATGGATTTTGTTACAGATCTGCCTCTCTCTCCGGGATGCAGTGTGATCTGGGTGGTGGTGGATCGTTTTTCTAAAATGGCACATTTTGTTCCTCTGACTGGCCTGCCTTCTGCCGCTCGAATGGCTGATCTCTTCATGCAACACATCTTCCGTCTGCATGGATTACCTCTGCATATTGTCTCGGATCGAGGGGTCCAGTTCACCTCTAAGTTCTGTAGAGCACTCTGCGGCCTACTCGGTGTAAAGTTGGACTTCTCCTCAGCTTACCACCGTCAGTCCAATGGACAAGTTGAGAGGATTAACCAAATTATGGAGAACTACCTGCGGCACTTTGTCTCCAGAAGACATGACGACTGGGTGCAGCTGCTCTCGTGGGCGGAGTTCTCTTATAATAACCATACCAGTGAGTCCACCACATCCAGTCCATTCTTCATAGTATACGGTCAACATCCTCGAATACCCCTGCCCGGCTCTACTATGTCTCAGGTGCCTGCAGCCGACTCTACCTTCAGGAACTTTCTGCAGATATGGAAGCAGACACGATCTTCTATTCTGCTGGCGGTGGACCGCATGAAGAGAAAGGCAGACACTAGAAGACGAGAACCTCCCCACTTTCTTCCAGGTACAAAGGTCTGGCTGTCTTCCAGGAATATCCGGCTGAGGGTGCCATCTTGCAAATTTGCTCCCAGGTTCCTTGGACCCTTCGAGATTCTGCTGCAGATCAATCCTGTGTCGTACAAGCTTCGACTGCCTCCTACCCTCAAGATCCCTAACTCCTTCCATGTCTCCTTGCTAAAACCCGTGGTTCTGAACCGCTACTCCCGGACTCATAGTTCCACAGTGGCTCCTGGCGGTTCATCTGGAACTTTCGAAGTGAGGGAGATCCTGGCCACCAAGAAAGTAGGAGGAAGGACGTTTTACCTGGTGGATTGGAGAGGATTTGGTCCAGAGGAGAGGTCTTGGGAGCCAGAGGAGTACATCAATGCCCCTGTCCTCGTGAAGAACTTTCTTTCCCGCTCTGGTCCCAAGAAGAGGGGGAGTAAGAGGGGGGATACTGTTACATCCATGGTCGGGGGTCATCGCTCTGACTTACCCCTTGATGATCCCGGCCATGGACGTCTCTCTTCTCGGTGTGTGCACCCTCCAGGGAGACGCCGGCACTCTTTTCCGGGTCATCGGATTGTGTCCCACAGGGCGCGTGCTCCCGCGCGAGCACGGCCTTAAAGGGCCAGTATGCGTCCAGCTGCCTTACATCAATTATCAGCCCAAATGGCTGCTGGACTATAATAAGGGGCCCTGCCCACTGGTTCCTTGCCTGAGCGTTGTTGTATACCCTAGTTTGTCTTGCTAAAGATCTCCCAGTGTTTTCTAGCTCCCACTGTTACTCGTTCCTGCTGCCTGTACCCTGTATCCCGTGCTATCGTTACCTGCTGTGAAAGTCAAGTCGTGTCTTCCCGCTGCATCCGCAGCGTCACCTGCTGTGAAAGCCAAGTCGTGTCTTCCCGCTGCATCCGTGGCGCCACCTGCTGTGAAAGTCAAGTCGTGCCCCTGCCACTGTCTACATTGCCTCAGGTACCCGTTCAGAACTATAGACATTGTTTTGTACCTTGTTGGCCAGCTGCTACCCCGCTACGCGGTACGGCCCAGTGGGTCCACACCCCGCGCCATGACATACACGTTTGATAAATGTTGTCAGATCCCTTCATTTTTGTCAGACTCCACTTACAATCTACTCTGTATGGGGCACACTAGCTGGGAAAAGATGAATCAGGCATGTTAGATTTCATCATGCAAAATCTTTTGTTCTGGGGGAGGGGGATAGATCACTATCAGAAGGATGTAGAATCAATAAATTAGATATCATCTTAAGTCTTCTTATGACATGTCAACGCGTCATTGTAAGATAATATCTGCGATACTAATAACCATGATAACATTCAGCTTTTGGGTCTGTTTAGATCTTTCTGTAATTTGGAATCTCTAACCCACTTTCCATTCAGATGTGCAAAATGATACCACGGAGATCAAAGTTATGAGCACAAAAGAGATTTAGGTGTTTATTTACCCCCTCCAATGTTATCTTCTGACAAATGTTTTTGACATATTAGGTCATAACGAAGAATGGAATTCCCCTTTAAAGTTATTATTCTCATATGGATATGTTTGTGATATAGCTAAAGGGAAACAGATTAATATAAAGACATGAGAGCATATCCCAAGGCAGTAACCAACAGACAAGCAACTGCTTGAACCTGTTTTGTTCATTTTATAAGTGGAAAGTTTTGGGATTCCACACCAGCATGACAATGTTTGATGTTGTTTTCCTGCAGATTATACTATCTTCTGATACACAAAACATGATTTCTTTGCCTGAGTATTGTTCCTCATTTTTTTAGCATTAACATTAAATGCATTGTCTGTTCATATGCTCATCCTTTAGCTTTCAAGCGTAGCACAAAATTGAATCTGCACTAAAACATTTCTTAAAAGACTACATTCAGCAGATCTTTCTTCAATTGTATTTATTGCCCTAGGCTAGCGTATCAATTTCTCTTGGGTTTCTGATTTAGTATAAGCTTGTGTTTCTGATCTTGGAAGTCCATCTTCGTGTATCTTTGAGACCACAAACTACAAATTTGCTCGCTAATACATAATTAATGTAGACTGATGTCCCTCAAGGGTACACGCTTTGAAATGTGAGCAATCAACAAATATACTGTTCATATTTCTTCACTGTAAAATAGTTTAGAAACTTTAAGATTCTGGACTTTTTTTTTCATTACTGCTAAACTTAAATGTGAAATGTTCAAGTATATTTTGATATTTTATTTGGCATACCAAAGCACTGTTCATCAAAATGTTCTCTCTATGTAATAATGTATGAACAAGAAGTGATTATTTTTTTTAGCTATTTCTCTAGTATAAGACAGGATTCTGCATTCTGCACATCATGATTAGTGACTGCTATCTTTTGCTGCACAATGAACCTTATCGGAAGAATATTTCTGTGTTTTATGCAACTTCCATTTTTAATGCCCTAAAATTTCAAATGATAAGAATTTGTCAGTCATAAATGTATATGTTGATCAACTTTTTCAGCTATTTCGATAGTATAAGGCAGGATTCTGCATTCTGCAGAACATGATTAGTGGCTGTTTGCTGTCCTTTATTATAAAATGGATTATTTGAAGAATAATTCTGTGTTATATTCAACTTCAACTTCCGACAGAAACAGCCGAGTCCAGCGCGCGGCTGTTTCCATCAGCTCCATAGGCTTTGAATGGAGTGGGACTATGCATGCACGGAATTCGCTCTATTCAAACTCCTCATAACTGCCGACTTGCAGGGGGGAGGGTGGTAACATGGGACCGTGGTGCCCCATACTGGCGATCGGTGGGAGTTCTAGCAGTCGGACCCCAACCGATCTAGCATTTTCCCCCTATCCACTGGATAAGTGTAAAATTCTAAAGGTTAAAAGACCCCTTTAACCCCTTCCTGCAAATTGACGCATCGGGTATGTCGGCATAACAAGTTACTTCCCGCAATCCGACGTACCAGACCCGTCATGAAGATGAAGCAGGCACAGGACCTGTGTATGCTTCATCTTCAGCAAGTGTCAGCTGTAATATATAGCTGACATCCCGATGTAATGGCGGCAGTCGCAGTTACCACCGATCTCTGTCGTTTAACCCCTACAATGCGGCGGTCAATGGAATCCGCCACATTGAAGTGGCTGACAGAGGGAGGGGTCACCCTCTGTACCCCACCGGCCCCCTTGCGAGAGATCGCGGGTAGCGATTGTTGCTATGGCAATCAGGTAGCCTAGCAATGGCTTCCTGGTGGCCAGGTACGGAAGCCTATTAGGCCCTGCCCTGGGCTAATAGGCTTAACTGTCAGACAAAAAAACAAGCCCTCCCACAGCGATATCAACAGAAAAATTAAAAAGTTATGGCTGTCAGAAAATGGAGACACTAAAACATGATTTTTTTTTAGGAAAGAGTATTTTTATTGTGGCAAAGTAGTAAAACGTAAAAAAACAATATAAATTTGGTATCGCTGTAACATATCGACCCACAGAATGAAGTTAACATGTTGTTTATAATGAACGGTGAACATTGTAAAAAATAAGAAACAATACAGCGCTAGAATTTCTGGTTTTTACTCTCCTCATTTCCCCAAAAATGAAATAAAAAAAAAAAATCGCTTGTACCCCAAAATGGAATCACTAACAATTACAGCTCGTTTCACAAATAAGTGAAGAAGTTAAAGATTAGATAATACTGGAGCGCAGATATTTTGTACAATACCCCAAAGCGTACCACACCAATCCACGGATTATTAATTTTATTATTCATTCACCCCATTATTACATCATCCTATTATGCCCTGATGTACTCCGCCCGGTTTACATATATCCTGATGTACTACGCCCGGCTTACATATACCCTGATGTACTCCGCCCAGCTTACATATGCCCGCACATTAAAAGCTGAAATTCTAGTAAAATGCCAAACAAAACTACTACCAAGCAAAATCTGCGCTCCAAAAGCCAAATGGCGGTGCTTTTGAGCCTGACAGTGTGCCCAAACAGCAGTTTTGACCAAATGTAGGGTTTTACTGTATTCTGGAGAACCTGCTTAGCAATTTATGGCATGTGTGTCTCCAGTGGCACAAGCTGGGTACAACATATTGGTCACTGAAATGGCATATCGGTGGAAAAATGAAAATTTTCAATCGCAACATCCACTGTGCACTAATTTTTGCAAAACAATTGTGAGCTCAAAATGCTCACAATACCTCTAGATGAATTTATTTAGGGATGTCGTTTCCAAAATGAGGTAATTTTCCGGGGCTTTCCTGTGTACTGGTACCTTAGCTTAATGCAACGTGGTGCCAGAAAAGTAATTTTGCAAAATCTCCAATCCAAAAACCAAATTGCTCTCCTTCACTTTAGAGCCCTGATGTATGTCCAAATAGCAGTTTATGACCACATGTGGGGTATTGCCGTGCTCGGGAGAAATTGCTTTACAAATGTTTTGGAAAAAATGTTGATATTAATTTTTACGGCCTAATTCCAATAAATTCTGCAAAAGACCTGTGAGGTCTAAATGCTCACTATACAACTAGATAGATTCCTTAAGGTGTGTAGTTTCCCAAATGCAGTCACTTTTGGGGGGCCCCTACAGCTTTGGCCCCGCAGGGGCTTTTGAAATGTGACATGGCACCCGAAAACAATTCCAGCTAAATTTGAGCTCCAAATGGTGCTCCTACCCTTCTGAGCCGTGCCATGGGTTTAAACAGCAGTGTATGACCACTTATGGGGTATTTCCGTAAACGGGAGAAATTGATTTACAAATGTTGGGGTGCATTTTCACCTTTTATGCCTTGTGAATATTGAAAATGTCCATATTTTATCTGAAAATGTTTTAGCTTTTCAATTTTGTGGCCTAATTCCACTAAATTCAACAAAAAACCTGTGGTGTTAAAATGCTCACTCTACCACTTGATAAATTCCTTTGTGGTGTAGTTTCCCAAATGGGGTCACTTTTGGGGGGGTTCCACTGATTTGGTCCCGTACAGGCTTTGCAAATGTAACATGGCGCCGCAAACCATTCCAGCACAATTTGAGCTCCATAAGTCAAATGGTGCTCCTTGCTTTCTAAGCCCTATCGTGGGTCCAAACAGCAGTTTATTGCCACAAATGGGGTATGGCCGTGCTCAGAAGAGGTTGCTTTACAAATTTTGGGGTGCTTTTTCTCCTTTTATTTTGAAAATGGAAAAATCTAAAACTATATTTAATTAGTAAAAATATAGATTTTCATTTTCACTGACTAATTACACTAAAGTCAGCAAAAAACCTGTGGGGTTAAAATGCCTACTATACCCCTCTATAAATTCCACGAGGGGTGTGGTTTCACAAATGGTATCACTTTTTGGGGTTTCCACTGTTTTGGTCCCACAGGGGCTTTGCAAATGAGACATGGTACCTGAAAACCAATGCAGCAAAAATTGAGCTCCAAAAGCCAAATGGCGCTCCTTCCCTTCTGAGCTCTGCCAAACAGCAGTTTATTACCACATATGTGGTATTTCCATAATCGGGACAAATTGCTTTTTAAATGTCGGGGTGCTTTTGTCCTTTATGCCTTGTAAAAATTTAACATTTCTACGTTTTATTGGAAAAAAAAATTAGATTTTCATTTTCACAGCCTCATTCCACTAAATTAAGCAAAAAAACTGTTGGGTCAAAATGTCCATTATACCCTTTGATTAATTCTTTGAGGGATGCAGTTTATTCTAATAAGAAGAAGGCCCCAAAATCCTCTAGGTGCTCCTTTGCTTTTGAGGCCTGTATATCAGTCCATAAGCACACTAGGGCCACATGTGGGATATGTCTAAAAACTGCAGAATCTGGGCAATATATACTGAGTTGTGTTTCTCTGGTAAAACCCTCTGTGTTACAGAAAAAAAGGATTAAATATGAGTTTATGAAATAAACTTAAATTTGTGAATTTCACCCCTACATTGCTTTAATTTTTGTAAAACGCCTAAAGGGTTAATAAACTTTCTTAATGCTGTTTTGAATACTTTGAGGGGTGTAATTTTTTAAATGGGGCGATTTATGGGGGTTTGTATTGTATGGGCCCCTCAAAGCCACTTCACAACTGAACTGGTCCCTGAAAAAATAGCCTTTTGACATTTTCTTGAATATGTGAGAAATTGCTGCTAAAGTTCTAAGCCTTGTAACATCCTAGCTAAAGAAAAGAATGTTAAATAAAATGATGCCAACATAAAGAAGACATATGGGATATGAGAAATAGTAACTATTTTGTGTAGTATTACTGTCTGTTTTACAAGCAGATAGTTTTACATTTAGAAAAGCGCTAATTTTTGGACATTTTCTCTAAAGTTTTGTGTTTTTTACAAATAAATATTTAATTTATCGACCAAATTTTTTCACTAACATAAAGTAAAATAGGACACGAGAAAACAATCTCAGAATCGTTTGGATAGGTAAAAGCATTCCAAAGCTGTTACCACATAAAGTGTCACGTGTCAGATTTGAAAAAAAATCGGCTTCGTCTTTAAGAAAGAGTATTGTTAAGAGCAAGTGTGATGGACCAGGGCAGGAAGTGATTTACCCAGAATGGGTGCAGCATGGGGGAAGTACTGCATATGGGAGTGAAAGAATGTAACAAGGGAGGATGAATGTAGTGCATTTAAGTAATTAAGGTGAGAAATTATTTAGGACTGAAGAAATATTTTAGCAGTTTCAGGGGGAGGTAGGAACAGATTAGGCTACAGTCACACGAACGTGGCCAACCTCAGATGTGGAAAAACTACAGTTTTTCACGTCCAAGGCGCACCCGTGCGGCAGGCGTTATCACGCATCCCCCATAGACTAGAGTCTATGGAGGGATGGGTAAAACCTCAAGAAAATGTCCTATTTTTTCACGGACCCTTCACACACTCCGTTGAAACAACGGTCGTGTGAACAGCTCCATTGAAATTCATGTGTCCATGTGACTGCCGTTGTTTTAACGGCCGTCACTTGGATGAGATAAACGCTCATCTGAATGAACCCCAAGAGAAAGGTTTTGTAGGTGAAGGTGACAGGATTGAATTGGCATTCACACGCTTCAGCTTCAGTTTGGTCAAAATAAACTTCAGGTTTTGGAGAAGAAGATGATAGAAAAAATAGGAGATTAGTCTGAAAAAGTTTGAAATATAGAGAGGACATGACAGCAGAGACAGCTAAAAAAAACACTCATTAGTATTTTTTAAGAGATCAGGAGAAGTGTCACAAGAGGATGTATATAATTGCTGTCTTCAGCATAAGGCCCAGTTCACATTTAGAGTTTTTTGGCGCTGATTTTGACGTGGAAACTGCCAAACACACTTCCATTGTTTTCAATTGGAGTTGGAGACGTTTTTTTCCCCGCGGAGACTTTTAGCAGCTCGCGGGGAAAAAACGCAGCATATTCTTTCTTGTTGCAGTTTCACCTCTGACTACCCATTGAAATCAATGGGAGGCAGAACAAGCGTTTTTCGCAGCCTTTTATTTTGTCCTTGGCCAAACCGCAGTAAGATAGTGCAGGCGGGGCAACATTTTTTCTGCCTGCAAGAGCCTCAGTGTGAACTAGGCCTAAAGATGGTACTGGACACCAAACTTGCTGAATGTCTCCCCATCTACAGTTGTGTAGAGAGAAAACAATATATACAGTAAATATCTATATTTTTGTTTGGTAAGAATTCATGCATGATTGAAATACAGCTCAGTTTTAGCCAGGGGAGTAGCTAAAGGCTCATGGGCCCCGATGCAAAGGTTCTTCTTGGGCCCTCCCCCCCAAACTTCTCAGGGCCGATGGCCCGCAGCTTTCAGCTGCATCACTGGGTCTCCTAAGTGATCCAACAATGCAGCACTAGCAGCCAGGCGCATTCACTAAGGACTTAAAACATCAGGGGGAATAGCCCCAATACATATGTGCCCCCACCCAAAAAAAAAAAGTGTATGAATAGATGCATATATATATATGAGACAGCATATCTATAGCACTACGACTCTAAAGCTATGGATAAGATTAGATACAGCGGCTTAGCAGACAGTAGCATACATTATAGGATTAGATATAGGGCCCAGCTCGCTGACATTGCAGCTCCAGCGCTGGACCCAGGAAAGGTAAGAATAATAATTATTTTCCTTTTTTGACGTGATACTAATTATTTTTGTGTGTTTGTGTTTTTTTACAAGTTCGGTTGTTGGACTACTTCAGATTTGAGGACTACTTCGATAACTGCGTTTTTTTTATTCTCAATAAAATGGATAACGAGGGTTGTGTGGAATTTTTAATTCAATAAAATATTTTATCTATGTCGTTGTATTTGTTTAAGCTTTATAACTACCGCCCTAGTAATTGTCGCTGGCTGATTCATAACGCCCATTACTAAGGGGGGAACTTAATGTTAGACATGAAGAGGTTAACACTAATCCCCATTATTACCCTGGTACCCAGCGCCACCAGGAAGAGCCACCAGGTACTATCTAGTACTCGACCAGAAGTAGTGACAGAGGGGCACTGGGGCGGCCGCAGTCTGGTATCATTAGGCTGGGAAAGGCCAAAAAACGTGACCCTTCCCACCCTGGTAATGCTAGGCTGCTGCTGCTATGTTGTATCTGGCTGGTTATAAAAATGGTGGAACCCCACATCGTGCTGTCCAATTATTTATAAAAAAAAATGTTGTGGGGTCCCCACCATTTTTCATAACCAGCCAGATACAACACAGCAGCAGCAAGCTAGCATTACCAGGGTGGGAAGGGCCACTGCTTTTGGGCTTTCTCAGCCTAATAATACCAGCCTGCGGTCACCCCAGTGCCCGACCATCACTACAGATGGTCGGGTACTGGATCGTACCCGACTCTTCTCGACACCCATGGTGGCGGTGGGTACCAGGGTAATAATGGGGGTTATTGTTAGCCTTTTCACCGGCTAACACTAAGCCCCGCCTCAGTAATGGACGCTGTCAATCTGTCAGCGGCCATTAGTAAGTTGGTAGCGATAAAGTTAAAAAAAAATACAAAGACATAGAAAAAATTGATTTATTGAAATAAAGCACCCTCAAACAACCATCATTAAACATTTTATTGAGAATAAAAAAAGCAGTCATCGAAGTAGTCCTCAAATCCAACGTAGTCCAACAACCGAAAAAATCACAAAAACAACCATTAGTAAGGGCCAGTTCACATCATCGCTGCCCTTCCGTTGATAGGTTCCATCGGGTTAACAGAAAGGCAAACTGAAACCTCCGCTTCAGTTTCCCTCACCATTGATCTCAATGGTGACGGAAACGTTGCTAAAGATTTCCATTTGTCACCGTTGTGACAGCGTTCCGTTGTTTTGCATTGTCGACTGCGCTATTGATTCTGCCAAAACAATGGAACCCGTTCACGACGGGGACAAACAGAAACCATTAGCAAAGTTTCCATCACCATTGAGATGAATGGTGATACAAACAGAAGCTAAGGTTTCCGTTTGCTTTATGTTGAGAGGTTAACCAGATGGAACTCCTCAACGGAAGGGCAGAGGTGATATGAACAGGGCCCATGTGTATATGTGATACTGTTTGTTGGACCCTGTATCTAAGCCTTAGGTTTAGATACAGGGTTCAGCAGACAGTATTCTTATGCAGTATAAGCTGGGGCCCTGTATCTAAGCCTAACACACGGTAGGCTTTAAAGGTTGTCCAGTCCGTAAACATTGATGGTCTATCCTCAGACTCCCGGGACCCCCGCCAATCAGCTGTCTTTTAGGGGGTGCAGAACTCGTACGAGTGCTGCTTCCCCTTAATTTCCCTTATTTGCTTATACTGTGAACCACTGACACGTCCGTGTCGACGATTCAGTGTGAGAAAGTGACCGGAATGAAGGGGCAGTAGCGCTCGTAAGAGCGGCTGCAACCCCTTCAAAACAGCTGATTGGCGGGGGTCCCGTGTGTCGGACCCCAACCCATCAGCAAGACACTAAAATTAAAATTACCTCCTCTTCGGCCGCAGGTCCTCACTCCATCAAGTGTCGGGATGTTATGCACTGCGCACAGCGCTGTGACGTCAGAACTTCTAATGCGCACCAGGTAGAGGAGGGGTAAGTACTGTCAGTTACTATAGTAACTGGGGCACGTGTAGTTTATTACATAGGCCCCAGTTACTATAGTAACTTGTCATTGATGTGGTGTGGGGGAGGGGCCGTGGGCCCCCCTTGCTTCTGGGCCTGGACGCAGTATGAAGCAGTAATACAGCACCCAAAGAATTCTATGGGACCCTACTCTCTGATTTCTCAGACTCAAATGACTCAGAATCAGACAGAAAAAAGAATAGTGGCATGCTTCATCAGATACTGTATCACGGAGGTATTCTACCCTGGAAGCATTACTTCTAGGAAAGAACACCTGCACAATATGATGCCATACGGAGACACCATATGAAGGCACACAGAATATTATAAAGCCAAAGGTTCTCCATGTGCCTCCATACAGGCTCCTTGCACAAGCACTGCCATTTTGGACTCATGTTGACTAATTTAAAATGTACCAACTTTATTTTAAATGTTAGGGGATGTAAGCATATACAGTTACTCTCTTATGCATGGCTCATCAGTGACATTTAGAGAAGTTCAATACTTTTTTTATAATTTTACATTTTGTCCTTTTTTGTTTTACAAAAGAATTTATACATAGCCATTGAGAGAGAATGTTAATATAAAATATTGCTCTTTGTGGCAATAATGAAAACTGTATTTAAGAAGAACACATTACCAGGGCCGGCCTTAGGTTGGATGGCGCCCTGTGTGGGACTCTCTAATGCTGCCCTCCACAAACCAAAAATTAACCACATATATAGACACACACATACCGCAACATATATACAGTACATACATAAAAGGCACATATTTAGACAAACAGGAAAATATATATACACACTTTATGGAATACATACATACATAAAAGTTAAATATATAGAAATACAGACACATATATATCTCAACATACACACACAGGCACATAAATACACATACAGGAACATATACACATACATAAAGGCACATATATAGACATACAGGAACATATACAAATACATAAAAGGCACATATATACAAGCACATAGACACAATCAGATACAGACTCATATATACCCACAAAGGCACATATATACACAGAGCAGACAATGTAGTAAATTTCACCTGCAATCCTATGTAACACCACCGTGATAACTCTCTGAGTACAGATAATGTAGTAGATGTTACCTGCAGTCCTATGTAACCCCACAGATAACACACTCTGATAACTATGCCCACACAGGCACACACACACACACACACACACACACACACACACACGCACATGCACACACACACACACACACACACACACACAGGAATATATATATATATATATATATATTGAGAAGGCCCAAACCGTGCCAGAAATATCACACTTTATACGGGTGAATAAAATAATTTTTCACTTGACAAATTTGTGTGGAGTGCTGCCTATCTTCTGGATATATATATATATATATATATATATATATATATATATATATACACAGTATATATATTTATATATAATTAATAATAGAAAAAAGCAGCACTCAAAGATAAATTCCAAAATGGATATGGGTGCCCAGCAGGTAATCCTGATCCATGGATAATGAATGTATTTAGAAAGAAATCCCGCAGCACTCCAGTATGGCAAATAAATGTGATATATTTTAAACAGCAAACATGCTTGATAAAGGTCCTAAGTAGAGATGAGCGAACCGGGACAACCGAACCCGGTTTCGGTCCGAACTTCCGGAAAAGTTTGGTTCGCAGCGAATCCGAACTTCACCGGGTTCGGCCGAACCCGTTTTAAACGAACCCGGTCAAAAACATTATACAAATCGGTAGACACTTATCTCTAACAATCACTGATAGAGAAAAGAGGCTGCTGATTAAAAATAAAATAAAAAGCATTTCATACGTACCCGGTCGTTGTCTTGGTGACGAGTCCCTCTTCTTCCTCCAGTCCGACCTTTTCTGACGCGGCAGCCTGTGATTGGCTGCAGAGGCCGCGGCAGCCTGTGATTGGCTGCAGCGCTCACATGGGCTGCATCGTCATCAAGGAATGTCGGGCCGGATGTCGAGAGGGACGCGTCACCAAGGCAACGGCCAGGAGACCGGACTGGAGGAAGCAGGGAGTTCCCGGTAAGTATGAACGTCTTTTTTTTTACAGGTACTGTGATCGGTAGTCACTGTCCAGGGTACTGAAACAGTTACTGCCGATCAGTTAACTCTTTCAGCACCCTGGACAGTGACTATTTAGGGTATGTGCACACACACTAATTACGTCCGTAATTGACGGACGTATTTCGGCCGCAAGTATCGGACCGAACACAGTGCAGGGAGCCGGGCTCCTAGCATCATAGTTATGTACAATGCTAGGAGTCCCTGCCTCTCTGCAGGACAACTGTCCCGTACTGTAATCATGTTTTCAGTACGGGACAGTAGTTCCACGGAGAGGCAGGGACTCTTAGCATCGTACATAAATATGATGCTAGGAGCCCGGCTCCCTGCACTGTGTTCGGTCCGGTACTTGCGGCCGAAATACGTCCGTCAATTACGGACGTAATTAGTGTGTGTGCACATACCCTTACTGACGTCGCCTAGCAACGCTGCCGTAATGACGGGTGCACACATGTAGCCACCCGTCATTACGGGGCCTCATGCACACGAGTCGACCATAAAAACACCCGTTATCACGGGTCGTAATTACGACCCGAAATAGCGGGCCCATAGACTTCTGTTAGCCACGGGTACCTTCCCGTTTTCTCACGGGAAGGTGCCCATGCCGTTAAAAAGATAGAACATGTTCTATTTTTTTATTTTACGGGCCGTGCTCGTAATTACGACTCGTAATTACGAGCACGGCCGGCCACGGGCAGCCGGCCGCTTTTGCGAACCGTGCTGTCATTATAATTATAGCAGCACGGCCCGTAAAATAAAAAAATAGAAAATGTTCTATTTTTTTAACGGCACGGGCACCTTCCCGTGAGAAAACGGAAAGGTACCCGTGGGTAACAGAAGTCTATGAGCCCGTTATTGCGGGTCGTAATTACGACCCGCAATAACGGGTGTTTTTACGGTCGTGTGCATAATGGGAGCACGGCTCGGAAAAACGAATGGCTGCCCGTGCTCATCTCCTGAAATACTCTGTGCTGCCTTAAACTCTGTGGACAGGTCAGGATCCTGTTTCTTTTAAATGCTGCTAGGGAACCCGCCCGATCCACTATATAAGGCTACGCTACAGTGCAGCATTTAAAAGAAACAGGATCCTGACCTGTCCACAGAGTTTAAGGCAGCACAGAGTATTTCAGGAGATGAGCGTGCAGATTCAGTGCTGCTGTGAACTCTGCTCTTACCATTACGTAGCTCGCAGTCTGTTACCTCTCCTCCACTCCTGTCCTCAAGAACACCTTCACATGATTGGCAAGTCACCACGTAATGGTAAGAGCAGAGTTCACAGCAGCACAGAGTATTTCAGGAGATGAGCGTGCAGATCTTGTGCGTGGTGGTGACTTGCCAATCATGTGAACGTGTTATAGAGGACAGGAGTGGAGGAGATGTAACAGACTGAGCTACGTAATGGTAAGAACAGAGTTCACAGCAGCACAGAGTATTTCAGGAGAGGAGCGTGCAGATTCAGTGCTGCTGTAAACTCTGCTCTTACCATTACGTAGCTCAGTCTGTTACCTCTCCTCCACTCCTGTCCTCAATAATACCTTCACATGATTGGCAAGTCACCACCCCGCACAAGATCCGCATGCTCATCTCCTGAAATACTCTGTGCTGCTGTGAACTCTGCTCTTACAATTACGTGGTGACTTGCCAATCATGTGAAGGTGTTCTGGAGGACAGGAGTGGAGGAGAGGTAACAGACTGAGAGCTACGTAATGGTAAGAGCAGAGTTCACAGCAGCACTGAATCTGCACGCTCATCTCCTGAAATACTCTGTGCTGCCTTAAACTCTATGGACAGGTCAGGATCCTGTTTCTTTTAAATGCTGCACTGTAGCGCAGCCTTATATAGTGGATCGAGCGGGTTCCCCAGCAGCATTTAAAAGAAACCGTGTTTGTGTATGTGGGTGTTTGTGTATATATGTGTGTTTGGGTATGTGTCTTTGTCTGTTTTTGTTTTTATATGTGTGTTTGTGTATATGTGTGTGTGTGTGTGTGTTTGTGTATATATGGGTGTGTTTGTGTATATGTGTTTGTGTATATGTTTGTGTATATATGGGTGTATTTGTGTATATGTTTGTGTGTAGATGTTTGTGTGTGTTTTTGTATATGTGTGTGTTTGTGTATATGTGTGTATATGGGTGTGTGTATATATGTGTGTGTTTGGGTATGTGTGTTTTTGTTTGTATATGTGTTTGTGTATATGTGTTCGTGTATGTGTGTGTATAACTGTGTGTGTGTGTGTGTTTGGATATGTGTGTTTTTGTTTGTATATGTGTGAGTTTGTGTATATGTGTGTGTGTTTGTCTGTTTATGTGTGTGTGTGTATATCTTGTTGTGTTTGTGTATATATGTGTGTGTTTGTGTATGGTTGTTTGTTTGTGTGTGCGTGTATATATGTGTGTAGGTGAGTAGAAGTATTGGTATTGTTCACTGTTTTTTTTTATGTTGTTGCAGATTTTGATGTACCGATTGGACTACATCTTCGATTCGTTGGACTACTGCGTAGATCTACGTTTTTTAAAATTTTAATAAAATGGTTAACGAGGGTTTTGTTGGGGATTTCTTATTTCAATAAAAAAGAATTGTCTTTGTGTTTTTTTTTAAACTTTATTAGTGCCTAGATAATGGCAGTTGGCTGATTGACAGCGTCCATTATTAAGGCGGTACTTAGTGTTAGCCGGTGCAGAGGCTAGCACTAACCACCCATTATTACCCCGGTACCCACCACCACCAGGGGTGTCGGGAAGAGCTTGGTACGATCCAGTACCCGACCATCTGTTGTGATGGTCGGGTACTGGGGCGGCCGTAGGCTGGTATTATGAGGCTGGGAAGGGCCAAAATCAGTGGACCTTCCCATCCTTGTAATGCTAGGCTGCTGCTGCTGTGTTGTATCGGGCTGGTTATAAAAATGGGGGGGACCCCCACGTGTTTTTTTTTTTTGAATTTAACAAATTTAGCAATAGACGGGTCCCCCACATTTTTAATAACCAGCCATATACAAGGCCGCAGCAGTCTGGCATTACATGGGTGGGAAGGGCCACTGGTTTTGTCCATTCCCAGGCTAATAACACTGTGTTGTATGTGGCTGGTTATGATAAATTGGGTGGAACCCCATGTCTTTTTTTAAAAAAAATTAAAATAAATAAATAATTTTAAAAAATGACATGGGGTCCCCCCCACTTTTATAACCAGTCAGATACAACACAGCAGCAGCAGCCTAGCATTACAAGGGTGGGAAGGTCCACTGTTTTTGGCCCTTCCCGGCCTCATAGTACCAGCCTGCGGCCGCCCCAGAGCCCGACCATCACAACAGATGGTCGGGTACTGGATCGTACCTGGCTCTTCCCGGCACCCCTGGTGGTGGTGGGTACCGGGGTAATAATGGTGGTTAGTGTTAGCCTCTGCACCGGCTAACACTAAGCCTCGCCTTAGTAATGGATGTTGTCACTCAGACAGCGGCCATTACTAAAGTGGTAGTAATAAAATTTGAAAAGAAAAAGACAAAGATATAGATAAAATATTTTATTGAAATAAAGCACACCCAACACAACCCTCATTAACCATTTTATTGTAGAAAAAAAAACGTCATCTAAGTAGTCCTCAAAACCGACGTAGTCCAAACACCAAACCTGTAAAAAAAAAAAAAAAAATGAAATAAAACATGTCGTAGGCTTAGATTCAGTTTAATGTGTGATACTGACTGTTATACCATGTATAGAAGCCTGCCGCGAAGTTGACTTAGATACAGGGCGCCAGCAGACAGTATCATACATGGCCATACAGACATATATACAAACAAACATACATGCAAACATACATACATACATATATACAAACATACATACAAGCATGCACATATATACATGCAAATATACATACATGCAAACATACACACATATATACATGCAAACTATCATACATACATACATACATGTATACACACACACATGAAAACATACAAACAAACAAACATGCAAAGATACATACATACATATATACAAGCATGCACATATATATAAACATATATGCAAACATACATGCAAAAATAAAAACATGCAAACATACATACATGTACATGTATACATACATACATGACAACATACATACAAACATACATGACAACATACATACATGCAAACATACATACATACATGCAAACATACATACACACATGCAAACATACACACATGCAAACATACACACATGCAAACATACACACATGCAAACATATATACATGCAAATATACATACAAACATGCACATATATACATACATGCCAACATACATGCAAACATACATGCACATATATACATACATACATGACAACATACATACATGCAAATATATACATGCAAATATACATACACACATGCACATATATACATACATGCCAACATACATGCACATATATATATACATACATGACAACATACATACATGCCAACATACATACATACATAAATGCAAACATACATACATACATATATATACACACATGCAAATATACATACAAACATGCATACATACATACATGCAAACATACATTCATGCAAACACACATACATGCAAACATACATACATACATTCATGCAAACATACATACATACAAATATACATACACACATGCACATATATACATACATACATACATACATGACAACATACATGCAAAAATACATACATGCAAACATACACACATGCAAACATACATACATACATACATACATACATGCAAATATATACATGCAAATATACATACAAACATGCACATATATACATACATGCCAACATACATGCAAACATACATGCACATATATAGATACATACATGACAACATACATACATGCCAACATACATACATGCCAACATACATACATACATACATACATACATACATACATGCCAACATACATACATGCCAAAAAAAAATGATAATACGTTCATACTTACTTTCCTCCTGTCCGGCCTCCAGCGATGACGTTTCATACATGTCGCCGCTGCAGCCTGTGATTGGCTGCAGAAGCGGTCACGAGGGATGAAGCGTCATCCTGACGTGCGTGACCGCCACTACAGCCTGTGATTGGCTGCAGCGGCGAAAGGGATGAAACGTCATCGCTGGAGGCCGGACAGGAGGAAAGTAAGTATGAACGTATAATTTTTATTTTTTTATTACATTTAAATTGTATTTTCCGCGCGCCGAGCATGTACTGTCAAGGTTGCTGAAAGAGTTAGTGCAGCCCATTAACTCTATCAGCACCCCGGACAGTAGCATGCTCGGCGCACGGAAGTGACAGGTTCGGTCCGAACTAGTTCGGTCCGAACCGAACTTTTTTGTGTAATTCGGCGAACTAGCCGAACCGAACTTTTGATAAGTTCGCTCATCTCTAGTCCTAAGGTTGGACAGAAGCATTGCATTCTATTTTGCTGTTTGAAATAAATCACCTTTATTTGCCATACCGGAGTGCTGCGGGATATATACTATATATATATATATATATATATACATATATACATATATATATATATATATATATATATAATGCAGTGCATCTCTAAACTGGAGATACACTTCATAAAGATTATTTCCATTAATTAATTGCCATGAATTGGTTAAAGTCTTATAGATTACCATATGTGAAAGTGTGGTGTTTTTGCCTTAAGGGGCAGCATAGTATATAAGGGGCAGCATAGTATATAGGGGGCAGCATAGAATATAAGGGGCACCATAGTTTATAAGGGGCATTATAGTATATAAGGGGCACCATTATATATAAGGACAGCATAGTATATAAGTGCAGCATTCAATATAGGGGCAGCATAGTATATAAGGGGCAGCATAGTATATAGGGGCAGCATAGTAGATAGGGGCAGCACAGATATCTTCAGTATTAAAGTAGAACAAATAAAATGAACACACACTAACAAAGAGACATATATACACATGCAGACACATGTAAAGACACATATATAGACACACACACACACACACACACACACACATACATGCTGGAATATATACACATACAAACTTACTATCCCTCCTTTCTGACGGGATAACAGGTTTCTTGCAGGATGGGCTGTGGGTGGAGCTTCCTCCTCTGCTCCTCGGCTCTTGTTTACTCTGTGTGTGTATCTAAGAGCTGAGCACAGAGTAGAGGCTGAGCCCAGTGGCGCCCCCTACATGCTGGGAGGGTGCAGCACCCTGTGCACTCACACAGGTCGCATACACCTAAGGCCAGCTCTGCACATTACTGAGCATTTTTATAAGATATCCAATATCAAGTCAATGTATTCTCAAAAACACTCTGCATTATTGTCTCAGATAATTAGGCCAAGATTCAAAAAAAATAAATCCTTTCTATTAAAGACATTCTACAACCCTTTTGTGACTCAGATTTATTCCAGAATTTCTAAAGCAAACAACATATAACGGACCATGACTGGGATTCTCAGCATTGAAATCCGTGACAATTCATTGCATCTGAGGGCTATACATTGGTACTATTGTCACGAATCTTGGCCCTAACCCACAGAAATCTATAGAATTTATTTGGTAAGTAAACATTTCAATAATATGAACACTATTGAACTGAATTTGCATTGGAGAGGGATTTAGTAACTAGTTTCCATATTGAATTATTTTATTATGTATTTATTGTTTGGCAGGCACATGATAAGATGCAATTATGTTTTTCCTTGAACCCTTGAAGATGTATCTTCACACTCAGATAAGTTTAGAAAAAATAGTACACTGAATTCCATTCAGTATTTAAATGGATTCCTGCTTACATAGATCACACGGTATAACAATTCTCGTGTGTTCAGTATTTGTCATCTACTGTATACATTGTATCCCTGTAATTTGCCATGCAAAATTTCAGATATTAAATTAAACCTAAACATATGTCCTATAGGCAAACAGAATAATACGATCACATGCTCTCTATTGCACAGAGCTGCCATTTTCAGCCAGGATTATTATCTGATATACCTAGAAATAGGCTTTCTTCAGAAAATGTAATTTTGCTGGTGACCCTGAAATAAACATGAAATGAGATTGTGATAGCTTACTGAATATCATGCAAGCAAGAAATGACCTAGGAGGAATGTATATAAATATTATATTCCCTTCCTTGCGCCGATTTCAAGTTTTGAGATGCCTCATTTTATTAAAATGGTCTAGGTGTCATTATGCTTCGAGCATAGATACTACAATAGTCTATGAGTCATCAGTATTGTAGGGAAGACCATTTATTAAATCTTGGTTCATGTTACTTTTTATTACTGGTTAACTTCCCTTAATACAACCAAACAGTATTTATACCCAGCAGCTTTTTTGTTGTTGATAGACATTGGCATAGATTACTAGTTTTCATGTCACCTGAGTAACACAATATTAAAAGTGGACGTACAGTTGTAGTCTTAAATCACTACTTTTGCTTAACATTATACATACTTGATACTAATTTTATTCAAAGTTGGTAGCATGGATACTTTTTGGCTTTGCTCTAAATGATCACTGACTGCAGTGTGTAATATTGTCTAATGGAAATCTAAGGTAGTCTGAAATCTTCATCTAGTCTCATTGTTGACTCAGGCTTGTGCTCCTTATCAGCTCTGTTGCAGTAATTAATCCAGAAGGAAAAGGACCATTGAGGTAATGTATAAGCTGATTTGCAGTTTGCATTTATAACATATCAACCAATACTACTTCAACTGCTGTGAAAACATCAATAATTCAACATTAATAAAATTCCCTGCTGCCCCCCAAAGGCCCCTTACAAAATCACAGTGGTAAAACAAAAGTTACAAATAAAATCCACAAATAAGCACTGGGTAGGACTGGTCATCATATCCCTCCCTATGGCCAAGGGGACCTAAATTGCTGTTGGCGCAGATTAAAGGGGTTATGTGGGGATTGAAAATTATTAGCAGTGTACTCACTGAGGTATGTGAGTACACTGCTAATAAACATTCTGGTCCCCCGTCGCGCTGATTAGGATATTTTGATTTATTTTTACAGTGCTGCCATGGGACTGGAAGTCTAGTGGCATAGTCTAGCTTCATGACGACACGACTCGACGTCATGTTTTCTTTGTGTATAGTGCTGTAAAATAGTGTGGCTGTCTGGCCTTATCTATGCCTCCAGCTGTACTGCTGGACTTGTCCCAGTCTATACAGTAAAGCTGACTAATGAGCTTCTGAAAACAGTAAATGTCAGCCTGTTGCGGGTGCTCCAGTGGAGGATTCTTACATAAAAATAAAAACAAAGACCACCAAGGATTAAAAAAATATGTATTGGAAGGGGGCGTGGCCAGCTATGGGAGAGTGAAGACGTGCTCTCTCCAGCTCCTCTCTTAGCGTTCCCGAAATCGGCTGACATCCGCTCCCAGCTATGGGGAAGAATCAAAAAAAAACGAAGGCAGCAGCCCCTACATGCCCCTCATCGCCCCAGCGCGATATCGGGGAGTATTTTGGGCGACAGCCCCAGATGCAGCTGCGGGCTGCGACGCGGGCCGAGGCCGGTGGTCAAGATGGCCGCCCGACCTCTCCATCCCCAACGGACCAGTGCACAGGGGGGCCGGGGATGGCAGAAGGACACGTCCACTCACCCTCTGAGGTGCAGATCTTGAGGGTCCCCGGTCCTCTGTCTCCTTCCCGGGCTGTGATGTTTCCTGCGGCACGGCCGACAGCGCCTGCCGATCTCCAAGATGGCCGCCGGGACCATGAGGCGTGCGGATGCGGGCCTGCTCTGGAGAGCACGGCCCTCCTTTCAGCTGCTCCGGAAGAGAGTGTGCCAACGCAGAAGGTACCGGACCCAGAGGCACCAGATCCCCGGTCTAGCTGGGAGGCATTAGGGGCCCCTGAAGCGGCGGACGCCGTTCCCCTGTCACAGGACCATGTGGCCTCTCAAGATGGCGGCCGGCTTTCTCCGGAGGGCCTGCGCATGCCAGGACACCACCCTCCCCCGTCACTGCTCTCATGGCCTGCAGGCCCTCTCCTTCCGAGACCCGACAGCGGCCTACTACCATCCCCGGGAGTGAGAGACACCACACCTGCCCTGCCTGCAGTGCTGCAGTTGGAGGAGCTAGCTAGGAGGCACAGTGAGTACCGAGGCCCTGAGCCTCCCATCACCCAGCTCACCTCACACGCTGTGGGACTGATAGCTCCAGATCTTCCCCTCCCACCCAGGGACCCTGGGCTGGTGGGGGCCTCTCCCTCTTGGTCCTCTGGCTCTGCATGGCACAGCTTCCCCAATGCCCCAACAACCATAGCCTCGACCCTGCCTATGGGAGCTCCCCAGCACCCTGGGGCTATGCCTGCACTACCTGCAAGTGGCCAAGGTCCTCAATTGCACCCACTCCCGTCGCCTGAAGTGGACACCCCAGCCAGTAGGGGATTAAGTTTTACTGACCCGTCGTCTGGATCTATATGTGAAAATCGGCCGGCGACTCTCTCAGATATCCGCCAGCTTGTTCAATTGTTGCCTACTAGGGCTGATATGACGTCCTTCGCCAGACAGATCGTTGAAGAATGCAAGCTGGAGTTTACACAGTTTCGTGCTGAACTTTCCTCACTTTCTACGAGGGTGGACACTCTTACGCAGGACCGGGTGGCTGATAATGCCACTATTGCAGATATCCAATCCACTATTCAGCAGCACTCAGCTCAGTTGTTCACTTTGCAGCAGCACCTTGATGATATTGAAAACCGTAATAGGAGGAACAACCTACGTGTTCGAGGATTGCCCGAATCTGTTCCTGCGTCTGAGCTGTTTTCGACTCTCTCCACCATCTTCAATACTTTACTAGGCCGTCCGCCGAATACCCATATAGAGATCGACCGGGCACATAGAGCTCTCCGCCCTGTAAGTGTTGATGATCCTCGGCCGAGGGATGTCATCTGCCGAATCCATTTTTACGCAATCAAGGACTCTATCCTCCAAAAAATCCGACGGCAGCCCATCATTCTCCACCAAGGCACGCAGTTGCGTATTTTGCCGGATTTATCTCGACACACGCTGGCGCAAAGAGCTGCTCTCAAACCCCTGCTGGAGGTGCTCCGGAACCGGGACATCATCTACAGGTGGGGCTTCCCGTTTGCCCTGATGGTTCGACAGGAGGGCCGTACCTATACTGTGCGATCCCCGGCCGACCTGCCTGGTTTCTTGCGGGACTTGAACCTTCCTCATGTTGCATTACCGGAGTGGCCCTCGTTGTTATCCTCTGCTGGCGGGGGATCGCGGGGGAGACGCCCGTTCTCTGGGCCCCTGGCTGTGGCGGAGGGTCGTCCTCCGCGTGGACCTCGCAGACGATCTAGACGCCGACAAGAACGTGATCCTACTCCACCCATGGAGACCGCCCGTTCGGCATGATGATCCGGACTGTCGCTCCTGGAATTCCTCCTGTTACTTACTTACTTGATGTCTGATTTCAAGATTGCTTGTTGCTCTGAGTATTACCTTCAGATGCCTTCCAATGTCTTCCTCTCTCATTATTTAAAGTATGCAAATGATGTTAAGCTGTTAATACTTATATTATTGTACGCTAGGGAGTGCGGATAACTCTTATGCATAGTTGTCACCTTCCCCCTGTAGGTTTTGGACCGAATTTTTGGTCTTCCGCAATTGTGCGCTTAGTTTGTGCGGCAGTTGTTTTCGTACTGCCTTTTTTGTTTGATTTTATGTCTGTGTTTTTCTCTAATGCTCTGTTCTTTACTCCTAGCTTGTTTCCCTCCTCTGCTTCCCTCCTGGTGATCCTGGACTCCGATCCTTCGTGCGCTACCCGGCATACCTCAGTGAGCCGTTTAGTCTGCATCCATGGCTGACCTTAATATTGCCTCCTTCAACGTGAAGGGGCTGAATGTTCCTGAAAAGCGGGCGCAAATCTTACACCATCTACACAAGCGTAAGGTACACATCGCATGCTTCCAGGAGACACATTTTAAGGAGGGACATGCCCCTACTATCAAGCACAAACACTACACTACGTGGCATTTCAGTAATAATCCCCTCTCCAGATCGTGTGGAGTTGCCATAGCCCTTCACAAGTCTCTCCCCCATCAGGTTGTCAATCTTGTTGTGGATCCCGAGGCGAGATACCTCATCTTAGTGCTTAATATTGGTGGGAGGGAATTCACGGTGATTAACGCTTATGCTCCTAACCAGGGTCAGGTGCCCTTCATTCTTCAACTTATAGAAACTGCCCTTCCGGTGGTCCGGGGGACTGTGGTGCTGTGCGGAGACTTTAACCTTACTCTGGATCCGACGGTGGATAATTCTACTGGTCGTTCTAGTGTTGCATACGGTGCTATTAGGCGGGCGAGGCGAGCTCTCCTACAACTTCAACTGTGTGATGCATGGCGCATTCAACATCCCACGGATAAGGATTATAGTTTTTACTCCCATCCGCATGGCACCTACAGTCGCTTGGATTACATTTTCCTTCAGCAACATGCTCTCCCCTGGGTAGCCTCTACGTCCATTGGCAGTATCCTGTGGTCTGACCATGCCCCGGTATATTGTACTTTACATCTCCCCTTCATCACTAAAGGCCCCTGGACTTGGAGACTGAATGAGTCCCTGCTCCTGGATGGGGTGTGCCATGCTGATTTGCTTCAAACTGTGGAACATTTCACACTTGATCATGCCCAAGATGACACGTCCCCCTTGGTTCGTTGGGAAGCCCTTAAATGCGTTCTCAGGGGGGTCCTCATAAAACACGGGGCGCGCCTTAAAAGAGAAAGGGCCCACTCCCTTAAAATTGCTCTCCAAAAAATTAGCGCTCTTGAACTGGCTCACAAACGTGCACTGTCTCTTCCGATTTTACGGGAGTTACAGGTTGCCCGACAGGACGCCAGACGGCTGTTGGACTCTGCCCAGCAGCGCGCTCTCCAAGTCTGTCGCAGTAAATTCTACGAGTTTGGCAATAAGAGCGGACGTATGTTGGCCAGAGCTGTAAAAACTAGAATTGCCCAGTCACACATCCCAAATACTAAGGCTCCTTCTGGCCAAGTTGTTCACACGACCCCAGAGATAGCGGAGTGCTTCCATAGCTTTTTCTCTGATCTTTACAACCTTGACCCTCCCACCCCCGCCCCCTCCCATCCGCCGGACCGGGATTCTTTCTCATCCCCCTTCACACCGTTGTCTGGGGAGATAGCTGAGGAACTTGATTCGGACTTCACTTCCTCGGAACTCCTCAGGGTTATAACCGATCTCCCAGGGGGGAAGAGTCCTGGCCCGGATGGCTACACTGCCAAGTTCTACAAGGTGTTGGCGGACCGGTTGCTACCGCTTTTGTTGTTAGCTTTTAACTCTATTTCCCCGGAGGTCCTGTTTCCTCCTAGTTCCACCTTGGCTCATGTCGTAGTGATCCCTAAGCCGGGTAAGGACCCTCAATTATGCTCCAGTTATCGTCCCATCTCCTTGCTCAATGTAGACCTAAAAATGTACGCTAAATTGCTCGCCAATAGATTGAATAAATACCTGCCTGAACTAATCCACCCGGACCAGGTGGGGTTTGTGCCTGGTCGGGAGGCCCGTGACAACACCCTTAAAACTTTCGATATCATTCACCACGCCCAGACTAACCGAATCCCGCTCATGATCCTGTCCCTGGATGCTGAAAAGGCATTTGACAGAATATCGTGGCCTGCACTTTACCAAACCCTTCGGCATGTGGGAATAGGACCTTCTCTCTTGGCAAAAATTATGGCATTGTATCGCACGCCTTCGGCCCAAATAAAAATAAATGGCTCCCTCTCGGCACCTTTCCCTATTTACAATGGCACACGACAGGGCTGTCCCCTATCCCCCCTGTTGTATGTCCTGGTTATGGAACACCTCATGGCCTCCATTCGGAGCAACACGGATATTAAGGGTATTAACATTGGAGGGAAGGAATACAAGTGCTCGGCATTTGCTGATGACCTATTGGTCTATCTCACAGACCCTCATGTCTCTCTCCCTTCACTGATGTCCGAGTTGTCTCGTTTTGGAACATGGTCTAATTTCAAAATCAATTTCTCTAAGTCTGAGGCGTTAAATGTTTCTCTTCCAGGCCCGTTAGTATCGCTTCTCCAAAGTAATTTCCCCTTTTCATGGCCCTCCAGGGGTATTACATATTTGGGTGCCCGTATAAGTGGGGACCTTACACAATTGTTTACAAATAATTTTATCCCCCTACTGGCCAAGTTTCGCACTGATCTTAATTCCTGGCATAAGACTGAGTTTTCCTGGTTTGGTCGTATCAATATTATTAAGATGTCTCTCCTCCCCCGCTTACTTTATCTCCTGCAGACGATCCCCATCTCTATTCCATCCTCCTATTGGTTGCGGCTTCAGCGATGCTTCGGCTCCTTCATTTGGCCGACTGGTCGTCCACGTCTGAGCCGGGCTCTGCTGACTCGTTCCAGGGGTACGGGTGGGGTTGGTCTGCCGGATTGTCGGCTCTACTATCTGGCATCAACTCACGCACGTGTTTTAGATTTTTTTCATAACCAAGAATCAAAACTATGGGTCCGTTTGGCTCAACAACTATGTCCCAGTACCCTATCATCCCTGCCGTGGATCCTGCCCGGGAACAGACCGACTCAAGCCTCCTTTGTTGTTTACCATACCCTCATGGCGTTGAGGTCCTTAGGGCCTGGATGTTCGCTTATAGACCCCCTGGGTCCTTTAACTCCTATCACAGATAATCCAGCCTTTCCTGCTGGTAAGGCTGGTCGCTCCTTCCTCGGCAGGCCGCCCACCGGCCCCATGTATTTTGCTCAGGTCCTCTCCGCTTCCTCTCTTCTCCCCCTAACCTCCATCTGCCCCGATGCCGTGTCCCCTCACTCGCCATATATATGAATATGCCCAGTTAAAACATTTTTATGGAACAGTTAACCGACGCGCACACCTTCACAGGTTGTTGACGGACTTTGAGCGCCTATGTGTCTCCTCCCAGCCACCTACCCATACCATAGCCACAATATATAAATTACTCCTTTCACAGCGTTCCCAACAACTACCCTCCTTCTGCGGGGCCTGGGAGAGAGAATTACATACTACATTTACTGATGCACAATGGAAGCGGTGTTTCTCCCTCTCACAAAAAGCCTCTATAGCCATTAGGGCCCAGGAAACTAGTTACAAAATTGTCTCTAGATGGTATAGGGTCCCGGCTGCGCTCCATAAATGGTATCCGTCTGTGCCTGACAATTGTTGGCGTTGTGGTGCTGTAGGAGGTTCTATGTCTCATGTTTGGTGGAGTTGCCCCTTGTTGAGGAGTTTTTGGGATGCGGTGCTTAAATTAATATTGGAGGTTACTGGAGTCTATGTCCCCAACTCTCCGGAAGCAGCTCTTTTATTCATGTTCCCGATGCCAATACAAGTTTATAAAAGCTCACTAGTTAGACATCTCCTTCAGGCAGCAAAGTCAGTAATCCCGCGCAGGTGGAAAACGGCAATACCCCCAACATTAGATGAGTGGTTTCGGGAGGTTGCCTTGATACAGCGAATGGAACACTTGGTGGCTCACTCCCCGGCATCTGTGGTAAAATACACGTCTACATGGTCTCCTTGGATAGTGTTTCTTTCTTCTCCTTCCTACCTCACGGCGGTAACCTGAGTCGGCCTATGCCCCTGTGAAATGTACTATGGCTTTTGCGCGCTGCTGATTTTCATTCATAATACGCCAGAACTGGAGTCCAGGATCCCCTTGTCCTCTCCCCTCCCTCCTATCCCTCCCTCTCTTGGGGCCTTTTTCTATACTTTCTCTTCCCCTGTCTAGGGTAATGTGCCTCTTCTTCTCTGTTTGAATTAAGTGGTCTCGCTGTACATTCTGTTGTTATGCCTCTAGGATTACTCATGCTACTGTTGTATACCGACCACTCTTTTTCATGTTGAGATGTGTTGCACATTATTGATTTTCCTTTTGGTGTTTTGTTTGTTTTTGCTTTGGTCCACTGACCTTGTTTGTTTTTATTTAGGTGTGGAGGCCTTCCCTCCACTATGTTTTGTAAATTTTGTGTTCTGAAACTCAATAAAAATTTGAATAAGAAAAAAAAAATATGTATTTATAATATAAACTTAAATAAAATGAAAATAATATATCATTTTCTGATAAAATATTTCTATTAAACCTAATAACTGACTGCACAGCCGTTACCATATAATATAATAGCAGTCTTGAACATTTTTGAGAAATATAATCTGAACCTAAAATGCATATTAAGCTTTACCATAAAAGTGAAATAGTCACTTCAACATTTCTACAAAAAAAAATGTAAAGGATCTGCCAGACACAGCTTCTGTGTGGACGCCCGTGGTTAATTAGTCTGCACCTGCTCCTAGGTCTGATAGAGTGACTCGATCTGCTACCACTCAGGCTGGTAGGCTCAGGAGTGGGAGAACCTATCACAGCCTGGCCAGACGGTTCTAGCTCCCGCCCTCGGTCTATTTATACCTTAATTTCCTGCTTGTCTTTGCCTGTGATTCTTTCCTGTTTCCTGGCTCTGGTGCTCCTGCTATTATTATTGACCTTGCTTCATTTTGACCCTGGCTTTACTCACTACGCTCCTGCTCTGCGTTTGGTACCTCGTACACTACTGGTTTGACTCGGCTCGTTCACTACTCCTGTTGCTCATGGTATTGCCGTGGGCAACTGCCCCATTTCCCTTAGCTTCTGTTTTCCTTGTCTGTTTGTCTGTCGCACACATATTGAGCGTAGGGACCGTCGCCCAGTTGTACGCCGTCGCCTAGGACGGGCCGTGCAAGTAGGCAGGGACCGAGTGGCGGGTAGATTAGAGATCACCTGTCTGTCTCCCTACCCCGTCATTACAGAAAATCAATCAAATCGATAAAAAAAAAAAAAAAGATGAGCAGAAATATTTGCTGAAATATATCACTCTGGAAAAGGTCATAAAGCATGTTTTGTTTTGTTTTGTTTTTGGTTTCCCCATCAAATTGCAGGGATAACGATAATCTTCAAATTAACCCCTTAATGACCAGCCTATTTTAGACCTTAATGACCAAGCCATTTTTTATGTTTTTCCATCGTCGCATTCCAAGAGCTATAACGCTTTTATTTTTGCGTCAACATAGCTGTATAAGGTCTTGTTTTTTGCGGGACAAGTTGTACTTTTTAATAGCACCATCTTGGGGGACATATTATTTATTGATTAACTTTTATTAACTTTTTTTTGGGGGGGAATAGAAAAAAACCTGAAATTTCGCCACTGTTTTTCGCGTCTTAAATCAACGGTGTTTACCGTGTGATATGAATAACACCATAACTTTATTCAGCGGGTTGTTACGATTGCAACGATACAAAATTTGTATAGTTTGTGTATGTTTTACTACTTTTACACAGTAAAAACGCTTTTTTTTCAAAATTATTTGTTTTTGTGTCTCCATATTTGAAGAGCCGTAACGTTTTCATTTTTTCGCCGATGCGGTTGTATGAGGGCTTTTTGTATTGCGGGAAGACTTGTAGTTTTTATTGGTACCATTTTTGAGTAGATGCGACTTTTTGATCACTTTTTATAACATTTTTTTAAAGTCAGGATTCACAGAAAACAGCAATTTTTCCGTCAATTTTTCCTGCGGGTTAAATAATGTTATAGATTTATAGTCGGGGTCGTTACGGACGCGGCGATACCAAATATGTGTAACTTTTTTGCTTTATTTTGGTTTTTTAATAGTAAAGCATTGTGTAAGGGGAAAAGCTGGGTTTTTCATTTTTTTTCACATTTTTTTTTTTCATTAACTTTATTCAACTTTTTTTTAACTTTTTTACTAGTCCCATTAGGGGACTATAATATGCGATTCTCCGATCGCTATTGTAATACACTGCAATACTTTTGTATTGCAGTGTATTACTGCGTGTCCGTTTAAAACGGACAGGCATCTGCTAGGTCATGCCTCCGGCATGATCTAGCAGGCAGTCGCTCCAGGCAGACCTGGGGGCCTTTATTAGGCCCCCGGCTGCCATTAGAGACACAGACACTCGGCGATCGTATCGCCGGGTGTCGGTGGGAGAGAGAGGGAGCTCCCTCCCTCTCTCCAAAACCACTCAGATGCGGTGCACGCTATTGCGCACCGCATCTGAAGGGTTAAACGGGTGAGATCAATACTAATATCGATCTCACCCGGCAGAGCAGGGACGCTCCCAGCCCTCAGCTGCCTCTAGCAGCTGAGAGCAGGGAGATTTGACACTCCCTGCTCTGTTTACTTTATCCTGATGCAGCTCCGTGAAAAGGCGTATGCATCAGAATAAAGCCCATTAGTGGCCGCCGTTAAAAGGCATATTGGCGGTCACTAACGGGTTAAGTAGATATGGAGTAGTGGTAAATCTTCTCAAAAGTCGCCAGCTAAAATTACTTCAGCATAAAGCAAATACAGCATTTCTCAATAAGAGCATCATAAAGTCATATTGGTGGCAGTATAGTAGTGTGCTCATGTGATAGACTGAGCTGCTTCAGCAACTGAACAACTTTTGATACAGATTAGAAAAAGTGTCACATGACCTCGGGTCAACTTCTCCATAATGCCTTGCAGGCAGCCTTCCCAAAATGCAAAACTCTCTGACAACTCCCACTTATGGGACCATCAGATAGCGTGTTCTGTATGGTAAACAGGCTTCTTTCTCAGCTGCTTATCTGAAAAAATCTTATGACTAGCTCCATGGCACCTGCTTGGTAAAGGAGTTGGACACTGATCTCAATTAATCACTTACTGTAGCTCTATTACAGCATTTGGACCCGATCATTTGCTCTAAACTGTTGCTCAATCCTAGTCAAATAGATTCTCTGATCGGTCTGTTGGCAGAAGCTCATTAAAATGAATGTCCACCTTTTAACACAGTTTTAAGGTGAAAAATGTTGTGCTAATTAATTTATAAATATATCTAAATAGCATTCACAGCTCTTTTCTTCTGATACAGAGATTCATATTAGTTGCATAGTTAAAGAGTTAAATTTAAAAATTCTGTCTGTCTGCAGTCACCACCAGGTGGAGCTTGGGAGCGTTCTGCATACTGTTTTATTATTGAGTTCAATGCAGAAATAGAATGTAGTAAATTCCTATGCTTCACCGTAGTGGTGACTGCAGGCAGACAGATTTTTGCCATTAAATTCTATGTCTATGCAGGGGATTTACAGCTCTATATCAGATAATCTGAACTCTGACCACTATAAAGATGTATTAAGAAATTAATCAGCACAGAATTTGTATAAAAAAAGCAAGAAAAAAGAAATAATGTAGACATTTACTTAAACAGTTGAAAGCTATCTAGTGTGACAAATATTAAAAAAATATAAATAGATGAGAGATAGAATTTAAAGTGTATGTAGATATACAACTCAAAAATAATCTTAAATAGTAAAGAAATTCTATTAAACCTTTTAGCATTATTACATTTTTTACAAAACATTCAATGAGTTGTCAACTCCTATTTACTTGAGGAACACCCATGATTTATTGCACATTAAAAGCTTCATACAATATTGAATAGGCTACTAAATACAATTTTCATAGCATATAGCGCATTTAGGTACCTAAAATCCATCATCCAGGCAATTTATCTTTTGCAATTTACCCTGTATATTAGGCATTCCCTATTGACATTGGTACCTACAGTACTTAAAAGCACATTCTAGATTTTATACCTCCCACTAAAGAAACCGTGCATTTATATGGTTGGCTTGTGTAAAATAATTAATGACAGTAAGATCATAAAGCTGTCCTTTTCCTTTTATACTATCATTAGGCATGGATCTGTAAAACTGTTGTGTATTATCTTAACACACTTCATGAAGATTCAGTGCGGTTGCTTGATTTTGTCCATTTTATTGGCTTAAATTAGTACAGTACACCATGAAAAACACAAATTAAAGTCAATGGATTCACATTGATGCATTAGTTTCACAATGTACTAAAAGAGAGTACCTAAGATAAGAAGCCATTTATATTCTCACAGTTGTATCAGTCCACTATTTAGAACTAGGCCATAAGAAAGTACATAAATAGAAACATGCCTCAAGGAATTGTGGGTAATATAAATGTTTCTGAATATTACTTAGGCTCCCATCATATCATGTTATTGCCTTCCTTCAGAGGCAAACGTCAGAAGGACTTCCAATTTATGCCCCAGAAGGAAGACTGCAACATACACCGCTTAAGAGGCGTACACTGGTTGAGTTGATAGTGTTGAGGCAACGTATCCAAGTGGTGTACATGCTGTTAGGGGCAATGGGCAGGTTGAGTAGAGAGAAGTAGCAGCTGGAGTCCCCGCATTTTGATTCAGAGAGCTTACCTTCTGAATCCTGATGCGTTGCCCGGGGACTCCAGCCCTCGGCAAGCTCTGGTACTGGAGTTTCCTGGGATAGCATCAATGACATAACTGCCCATATAAGCACAGTTACATCATTGGAGCTTCAATGGGGTAGTCCCAGTGACGTAACTGGCCATATATAGATAGTTAAGTCACTGGGGCTTCCCCAGGGAAACTTCAGGGACATAGCTTCCCAGGGTAAGATAAAAAGCAACTGGGAACTCT
Organism: Rhinoderma darwinii; assembly: GCF_050947455.1. Lineage (NCBI taxonomy): Eukaryota > Metazoa > Chordata > Amphibia > Anura > Rhinodermatidae > Rhinoderma > Rhinoderma darwinii. Next base: position 133,605,516 of record NC_134690.1, on the reverse strand, counting down.
GACTGCTCTGAAGAAGGATAGTCGGGCCGCTGTGCGTGTAAATGTGTGGTTTAAAGGCCATGGTAATGAGGCAGGAGGAATCAAGAAAGGGGAGTCATCTGGCTCATAGTGCGGGAAGCATAAATGAGGACGGCGGTACAGTAGAATGCGGGAACTTGTTCCTCAGAAATCTCACCTGGGCAGGGAAAAGTATGTGGCAGCAATTGGACCGATTTTTCTTGTATTTCCCCTTCCTCATGACACTGGAATTAATGTTAAAGTTCTGACTGCGGCCCTGTGCAGGAAGCTCTAGTGATATGAATACTTGTGTTACTGTAGCTTATACATATACATTTAACAAATACCTGTCACGGATGCCATCTAGTCTGTCAGAAAATTTATCAGCATTACTGAAAAAATATCAAATTGTATTATTTTTATGCAAAGTACACCAAGTGATGTTTAGGCTTCACAGAAGCCTTTCTCAAGCAGTAAAATCACTTAACATCCATTGTAATGTATACCCCCAGGCGTTATGCCTTATCAAAGACATAAATATGTGGTAGCTGTGTACCAATTTTAATACACACCAATAAACAATATGTACAGTATGATAAGATTTAGAAATATCCATTCATCTTCTTCAAAATGATGAACATCAGCTGCTGTGGAACTACAGGTCAAGATCCATCCTCCAATTCTCCATCTCACCCATTCACTCAAATGCCAAAGACTTCCCACTCTCATTACTATCGCCACAGCACATGTCATGGTGTTCACTAATATTTACTGCGCAAAGGGAATTATAATTTAGAGTAGCAAACAGAAACGAAAAACTCAAAATATGAACGGTACACACATTTCTGGCGACACTGCATCGAATAAAATGCATCTACAGCTGCCAAGAGTGATTTTTTTTTTTTGCAAGGACAAGAATAATCAAATAATTGCCTGAAAATGAAATACCACTTTCAAGGTGATATCAGTATTTTAAATAAGATTTTAAAATATAAAATAATACTTTCCATTCAAGAGGAAAAATTTGTATTGATTGCTGAGCATTCTCATCACAATGATGTCACAGGAGATTTCGCTATGCTCAGATGATCAGGAGCGAAACAATAACATGGCCGGACAATGCTATATTAACCTAAAAATAAAATTATGTCTGCTGGAATGCAGAGAAGGAAAAGTGAAAAGTCTTCAGGTTCTCAAAGCCAAAACTGGCTGGGTCCTCTAGCGGTTTAATGGCTCAGAGCTCTAATTGGATAAGTCAAAAATCTGACACATCCCTTGTCCAAAGGTTAGATGTAGATTGGCTGAAATATTTATTCAGCTACTGAGCATGATGTTTTCATAGGAGATCAGACTTTTTGATAAGCCCAACTGCAGTCAAATGTTTCCAAGGACTTCATAGATCACATGGACTCCTCTGAAGCCAATCCCCATCTTTTTATTATAAATCATAGGGAGCACATACTGTAAATTTTATCCAGATTTTTTTTTTTTTTTTAAATATCAGTTGATCTAGTTACCTGTTATTTATTCCACTATGTGCTCATTCCAATATGTGTTTTTTAGGTGAAATTATAGTTACATATTTTTTTGAGGGTGGTTTTGTCTTGCTGTCAGATACTTTCCTGGAAGATTCCATATTTTATTATAGTAGTAAGATCCAATGACATAAGATTTCAATACTGGCAGAGTAAATCGTGTATCCTCTAAGTAGTAGGAGAGATGTCTGAATAGTTGTACACGTCAATACACTGTGAAGGACATTTGTAGGATGTTTTTTAGACTTTAGCAATCAATCTATACTGTGCATTATTTTTGAAAGGTACAATATGCCTTTAAAAATAATAATGAAAACATTTGTCTTAAATTTCTAATAGAATTATACATGAATCACATTGTTACACACTGCTTCCAGATAATTGAATGAACTAATGTTTGAGGATTTTGACACTTTACTATAAATCAGATAAAACAATAAATCATTAATGATTTGCAGCCCTTGTATATAATAATTTTTATTTTACATTTTGTACTTGCAGGAGATGATTTAATGAAAAGCCTGGAGACAAATATGTACTACCACCATTTTATTTCCTTTTTATATTACATTTCTTAACCTTTTTTTTATTTCAATTCAGTTTTTGATTTATATTTTATCAACTACATTAAAATATGATAAGGTTACTAAATAAAGAGGACAAAATATATTTCTGTACTGATCACTATAAAATGTGACATGTAATAGAAGTTAATCCCTTTCAGCCCTACACTGTAAATTTATTGTGCTGGGAGCAAGCACTTAACTCCCAACACTGTACAATTACAAGTCTGTGATCATGGGGGAACAGTGGTTGTGCCCTAGTGATCACCTGCTAGAGGGCGGCTGTTATCCAATCTCAGCCTTTTAACCCTTATGATGATGTGATAATAGTGATCCCGGCATCACGAAGGATCCATCCTAATCTTTAGTCCAGGTAAGAGCGATTGCCGTGGCTGACCGTTTTAAGGGACAACCCTGGCCCTAACAAATTCCCCCGGGGCTGTCCAGAGCACATTCCTGTTACCACATACCTAAAGTAAAAGTTTAATTTAAAATAACACACATTGTTAATTAACCCCTTGGTGCCACAGTCATTTTTCGTTTTTTTAGTTTTTGTTTTTCACTCCATGCCTTTCCAAGAGCCATAACTTTTTTTTATTTTTCTATCAATGGTGTGGTGTGATGCCTTATCTTTTGCATGAGGAGTTGTAGTTTCTATTAGCACTATTTAAAGTACCATATAATGGGAAGCTGAAAAAATATTCTTTGGGGTGGTGGAATTGGAAAAAAAACAATTCCTCTATTGTTTTTTGGGTTTCGTTTTTACGTCTTTCACTGTGTGGTAAATGACAACTTAACTTTGTTCTGATGGTCAATACAATTATGGCAATGCCAAATTTATATCGTTTTACTACTTTTACAAAGATAAAAACTATTTGTTAAAAAAAAATTGTCTAATGTTGCCATATTCTGAAAACCATAACTTTTTTATTTTTATGTCGATTGAGCAGTGTAAGGGCTTATTTTTTGTGGGACAATCTGTAGTTTTTATTGGCAGCACTTTTTGGTACATATGAGTTTTTGATAAATTTTTATTAACATTTTTTTGCTTTCATTTTAGTTTTTTTAACGTAGTTCACCGTGCGAGTTAAATTATGTTATATTGTATTAGTTCAGACTTTTATGGACACGGCGATACAAAATTTGTTTATTTTTACATTACTTTAGAGGAAATATGGGAAATGTTTTTGGAAACTTTTAATATGTTTTTAATTTTTGGACCTTAATAAAAACTTTATTTAACAAATGTTTATTTTTTTTACTAATCTCCCTAGAGGATGTGTACCAGCGATCGCCAGAGGCAGGGCTTAACATGAGCAGAGGGAAGGCAGACCTGGGGGCTTTCATTAGGCCCCTGGGCTGCCATGACAACCATAGGCACCCTGCCATCACATTGTGGGGGGGGGGCTGTAAGAGTGGGCCGCCCCCTGCTTTCTAATGGCTTAGATGCCGCGGTTGCTATTTACCGAGGCATCTAAGTGGTTAAATGACCAGGATAAGAGTTATCTCTGTTCCTGGCTGTTAGTGTGAGGTATCAACTGTAATATGCAGCTCATTCCCGCAGCGTATGGAGCTGGCTCAGCCCGTTCCATACTACAACCTCCGCACCATGGCGTACATTGTCGTCCTGGTGTGTCAAGGGGCTCAAAGTATTTTTATATAATAACAGTCAAAAACATATAAATATACACATTAAATATACCTTAACTGTCACAACCCATACAATACATTTAAAAAAGAATATATACTTTTTTTTTATACAAAATACATCCCGAATCTAAAAAAGCAAAACCCCACAAAGCAACATCGGTAAAAAAAAAAAGTTGTGTGTCATCTGCACTATTTTACAGTTAAATATCTTATTGTAAAAGGGGCATGGACCAATGGCCCAGTTACAGTGGAGGGGAAATCGCTTAAACTGTATCCTGTCTCCAATAAAACACTTCAGATGAGACATCTGCTTCAACTGCTCTTGGGAAGGCTTAAGAATATTGGCGCAGCATACTGTTGGGGTCACCCCTTTCATGTATTCATAAGGAAGGAATCAGACATTTTTATCTTGAAGCATCCTGAAGATTTGGATGAGCTACTTACTTTTTTTCAAATCGTTCCTGTTCCAGTCCCCAACAGGCTGAATTTAGATCGCTTACCATCGCATCGTCAGAGGCAAATTAGGGGAAATACAAATTTTTTTCCCCAACTTGTCGGCTCGAGCATACTCTGCTCCGGAAGCATAATGCTAACTTCCAATGGGTCGCTTGGGGAGATCATGTGGGGCTATATCACATATTTATTATGCATTAGCGAGGGCTTAAGTCATCAATGTCATACAATTTTTTTTTCTCTTCTCTTTCTCTCTCTCTGAACACATAGTAACGCTTTTGTACAGTATACATTTTTACGATTTAAACAGATTGAGAAATTGTGTAAATCTTGGTATATTAGGGCTGGTGGGAATGTTTATCACTATCCCATTCTGCGAAGAATCAACTGTGATGCCGTATGTCAGAGATGATTTAACTTGTTTTTTTTGGAGGTTTTTCTCCTGAGGTAGATCAAGGGAAGAATACCTACTTTTTTAAATCTAGAAGCTAAAATAAGGGATTATATACGTACTTGATAATTATTATTTTTTCTTTCTTTTGTTAAGATAACTTGACATGCTACCACCTTAGGTTTACATGGCTTGATTAGGTCACAATCTAGGGGTATGTGGACCCACTAGGCCGCTCCGCCATAGCAGAGAGGCAGCTGACCAACTCACAGTCTACACACAAAGTCTATGGTAGGAGTGTAGGAGTTTAGCACACGGGTACCTGGGATAGTCCAGATGGCGGAAAGGGTTCTGGCACAGATGGGGCTGGAGGTGGTGGGTTTCTCCAGACATGGCGGATGGTATCCAGAAATACAGGAGACAGCCGACTTGGAGAATTCCAGCAGGCAAGGCAAGGTACGGCTCAAGTATGACGCAGGTTCGGAACAAGACAGCACGGGACACAGGATATAGGTAGCAGGAGCGGGAACACTGGGAACTGGAAAATACTAAGGGACCATTTGCAATACACGGGAAAACTACAACAATGCTCAGCCAGGGAATGGAGGGGCAGAGCCCTTCTTATAGTCCAGGATGGGCAGGCGTTGATTAGGGTACTTTAAACAAGTGCGCACGCTGGCCCTGTAAGGCCGGGACCGCGTGCGCACACACCTTACCAGAGGGAGCAGGACCAGCCGGCCGTGAGTGCTGGTGTCTCCTAGGAGGGAGACGCCGGCAGGAAGACAACGGACTGTGATCGCGGGCGTCGCCAGGTGAGAAACGGCGGCGGTCCGTGACCACGTCCGTGACTATTTATTAAAAAAATTCCCTGTAGCTCACTTGAGAAATACATTTTGGGGATAAAACTTTGGAACGCTACATAACATTGGGATGTATGACAATAAATATCATCCCTATTAATTATTAATCATTATTATTTTTTATTTTATTTTTTTTGACCAAGAGTGGATTGATCATTGCCCTTGTATTTCTTTACTCCTTTACATGAGTTTGTTGAGCGCTGTGGAGCTTGGCCTTATTGCTTTTAGTGCCTCTTTATCTCTTTTTAAGTTTTTTTTCCTCTATATTCGCTAAAGGAAGTGACTCTGGGCTTACTTTTTATTGGGGATAGTTGGGTATCCCTCTTTTCTTTTTTTTCTTCTTCTCCTCCCTCCCCCCAATTCCGGTGCAATATCTTCAGCGGAGCGGACAGATCTAGTAGGGGGATTGCTCAATGTTAAAGGCCTCCATAGTCCTGAGAAGCGCTCGATCTTAAGGAATTTACTAAAGAGTACAAAATTACAAGTGGCTTTCTTACAGGAAACAGATCTGTGTATATGAAAACCATTTAAACTTTCAAGTCCATGGTTCCCTAAAGCATATCATAGTTATACACCAGATTCAAAATCCAGAGGAACCAGTATACTTATCTCTTACTCTCTCTTCTCTTCAATGGGAATTTATTGATTCACATGATGATGGAGACAGTGAAATGTTGCTTCTGAAAGGTTCTATTGTCTCTCAAGACTATACCTTTGCTACGATCTATTTACCTCATGTTGGACAAGGCAAGGTCTTGGTGAACTGTCTGGAGGCTCTGGAGGAGTTTGGAGAAGGAACAATAGTTTTGGGTGGGGACTTTAATGTGCAATTGGAACCAAGCCTAGATGTATCTACTGGCTGATCAGCTATATAATTTTTACACATCCACCTTATTAAAAAGCTACTACTTGATCACCACTTAGTGGAGACATGCCGTTTACTTCACCCTGCAGAACAGGACTATTCATTTTACTCCACGGTACATGATACATACTCTAGATTAGACTTATTTTTTATTAAACACCATAACTTACCATCTCTACAGTGTTCCAAGATTGATGCAATAACTTTTTCAGATCACGCACTAGTTACACTTATCACATTAAAGTCTCCTATACCCTTCCAGTGGCAGTGGAAGCTTAATACTTCTCTGCTTGAAGATGAGAGGGCAGTGAGGGACGTTCAGTAATCAATTACATAATTTTTTTCATTTAATGATAAGGAAGATGGAGATCCAGGTAGACTTTGGGAAGCACATAAATGTGTGATCAGAAGGTTGTTTATTAAGCACGGAATACGGTTAAAAGAACGATCTTTAGCCCTTAGAACTTTATTGGCACAGATTAAAGAACTGGAATAATCTCATAAATATCTACTGGTTAGTGAGACTGAAGGGGGTTTTACACAGGGAGATTACCGTGCAGTCGAGTGTTCATATAATGCTCGTTGCCGATAATTGCCCTGTGTAAAAAGGGCAGCGATCAGCAGATGAACGAGCAAACGCTTGGTGATCTGCTGGTCGTATCATTTTAAAAAAGTAAAATATTATCGTTGTCGGCAGCACATCTACCTGCTGCCAACATGATGATAATGTATGGGGATGAGCGATCACAGTAATGACCGCTCGTCCCCATCCATAGCTCCGTGTGACAGGAGCAAACGAGCGCCGATCAACGATGGCTTCACTGGCCGAATATCGGCAGGTGTAAAAGGCCCTTTAGACAACACTTCTCAAAAAGCGTAAGGAACTAAGTTCCCCCGCTCATATCTAAAGCAAAAACTACTCTTTCTAAATGTAGGAGACATTTTTTTGAATATGGTAATAAAAGTAGCAGATCGCTGGCCAGACCCCTACGCTTACAAAAAGCAATACATGTGTCTCACAAATATCTACTGTGACCAGGGCTAGATCCCACCTCCTCTAGAGATAGCAGCTGCTTTTAGGGAATTCTATGCATCTCCATATTCAAAAGACTCAAAGAACCCTGCTAATTTGTCAAAAGAATTCCACTCTCGGGTTAGGAATTATATCTTGGAGTCGGGTCTCCCTTGCCTTCCAAACGATTTAATAAATGCACTAGGAACCCCAATTACTGAATAAGAGCTGCTATGTGCAACAGAAGATGCCCAAAAGGGCAAAGCACCGGGCCCCAACAGATTTATTGTCTCTTACTATAAAAAAATTATTTCCCTCACCTAAATTTATATTTATTGAAGTCTTTTAATTCTCTATTGTCCACAGGTATATTTCTCACTGATTCGCTAAGAGCTCATATCACGGTAAGTCCTAAACCAAGGAAGGATCCTTCTCAATGTGCCAATTATCAACCAATCTCGTTGTTAAATGTCGATATTAAGTTATTTTCAAAATTTTTATCTACGAGATTAGTACCCTTGACAAAAGGATGTCATTCAGCCTGACCAGGCCGGCTTTGTAGTATTTAAGCCAAAAAAGAATAGCTATAAATTCAAGGTCATATATCAATGAGTATAGTTGCATATATAGGACCCCATGCATCTCTAGTAGGTGCATGTTTACATTGAGGTGCATGGTTGCATTGGAGGCACATTACGATAGTTATCTTATATATTTTTTGATACAAATGAGGTTCCGCTGTCTATATCCTCTGCTAATATTTGCAATATAATGATTGGTTTTTCTAACCTTTCTTTTCATGATTCTGTGGTTATGCGATGTTCGCATTAGGTAGTAATAGTGATATTTTTGCTCATGATCTGGTACAGTTATCTTTGCAGTGGATTTTCTCTATATCCTGGTATTTCATGGATGTATTATAACATTGATGGATGTTTCGTTCTAACACGTTTTTGATTATCATATGCTTTTTTCTATCCATATGTCTTTTAACTTCTTTTTTTATTATTTTTATTTTTGTTGCTTTGAAGCCACACTATTGTGCTTTAATTGCACTCCTAATTTTATTATTTTTCTTAGGCCTCATGCACACGACCGTAGTGTTTTTCTGGTCCGCAAATTCCAGGACCGTGTTCCGTAAAATGTCATCCGCAGTTCATCCGTATGTAATCCGCAGTTCATCCGTATGTAATCCGCAAAATGCGGATGAAAAAAAAAAAAAGGTACATTTAAACAGGATGTCAAAAGCTTGTCCCAACCCCTTTAGAAGGTCACATGATCGCTCAGGAGCCATTTCCTTGTGCATTTTTCCTGATCTTTGCTTTGTGCGAGTTCGGTCAGATTGCGCTGCTGATATAGCTGTGGTTTTTGGCAGTTCCTCACTGCGAAGATGTCTTCTGATGATGTGGATGATGTACTCCTGTACTGGCTCCTCTCCAGGCGATTTGGACAGCATCCACCAATGCTGGACGAAGAACCGAGGAGGAGGAGGAGATATTGGGTTCACCCCATTGTCTCCCAACGGCTTAGGAAGGGGCATTTCAACATGCTGTACTCAGACCTGCGGCAGCACCCGGACAAGTTCCTCAGCTACTGCCGTATGTCCGTTCAAACATTTGACTGTCTGCTGGCGGACCTTCGTCCTGGACTCATCTTCCAGGACACCACCATGAGATGTTGCATTTCTCCAGAGGAACGCCTGATCGTCACTCTGAGGTAAGAAAACCTAAATCCCCTTCTACGACATGTCTCTACCCTGCAAACAATATTAGTATACTTGTCCCCTGTGCATATTGCCGCCATGTCACCGTGCTGCAGATATTTTTCCTGTATGTGCATATTTTTATATATATATATATATATATATATATATATATTTTTACAGATTTCTTGCAACCGGCAACTCCTTTGCATCGCTACATTTCCATTTTCTGATGGGGTGCTCCACTATTTCTAAGATTGTCAAGCTTACCTGCGAAGTCATCTGGCAGCAACTTCGAGCAGCAGTGATGCCCAAGCCTGAGGACTGGATTCGGATTGCCGATGGCTTCTTACAATCAGCACAGTTTCCCAACTGTGTTGGTGCGCTGGATGGTAAGCACATCCGCGTAAAAAAAGCCTACTCACTCAGGGTCTCAGTATTTCAATTATAAACAGTTTTTCTCGGTGGTGCTGTTGGCCTTGGCTGACAGTGACTATCGGTTTATAATTGTCGATATTGGGGCCTATGGAAGCTCTGCGGATGCTGGCATCTTCAGGGCTTCCAGAATGGGTGAACGGCTAGCATCTAACCAGCTCGACCTTCCGGAACCTAGACAGCTTCCAGGATCTACAGGACCACCAGCACCCTTTGTCATTGTGGGTGATGAAGGTTTCGGACTGTCCCCTCACCTGATGTGTCCTTTCCCTAGGCGTGGCTTAGATGAACGGAGGCGCATTTTTAACTACCGCCTTACCCGTGCGAGACGGTATGTGGAGTGCGCCTTCGGAATTCTAAGCAGCAAGTGGCGTGTGTTCCAGAGCTCCATTCAGATGAATCCTGAAAATGTGACAAAGGTTATCCAAGCCTGTGTTGTCCTCCACAATTTTCTGAGGATTCATGAGTCGGCAGTGGACGCAGAGCTGAACCATTTCTCAACTAATTCCATCGCTTTGGACTACACACAACATGGAAGACCTGGAGTGTCTGGACTGGCAGTCCGTAATTTGTATACAGACTATTTTGTATCACCTGAGGGAGCAGTTCATTGGCAAAGGGATGTGCTTCGTCTGCCAAATTAAAATTTAATAGGGACTGTTGTATTTCCTGTTTATGTTACAAATGTTAGTAGTTAAAGTTGCAGTAGTAGAGTAGGGACTCGCAAGAGAATAAGGACCCTTGACGCGGGTTGCGAGCTAATGTATTTCTGTCGTTATTTTTTTAAATTATTTATTAATTTAAAAAATATATATATTTGATTCTTTGCATTCGGCAGAAATGCAAACCAATACCTCATTATGTTTTTCAATAATAAGAAATACAAACACATAATTAACTATAAACTTCTTTTATTCTTTGCACAAAACAGTGTCATGAAACAAAAACAAAACTATATAATATTACAAAATTATAAATTATAAAATGATTGAGAAGGTGCAGGGTCATGATGGGGTCGTGGAACAGCCTCCCCCTGCTGCATGTGCCGATATTGCTGTGGCGAAGGTCCAGGCATGCCATACCCTGGACGATCTTGACTGAATAGTGGCATTGAGGCTTCATATGGTGGCTGCTGGCTGGCTTGAGCGGTTGCTGCAGGTGCTGGAGGGACACAGCGGAAGGTGCTTCCATCACACCCCCGCCTATGATACTCTATGGCATGATGGATTTCACGTGGGTCTGGATGTGTTGCAAAAATTTCGACAACTTCCATTAGTGCTGTTTGGCACCTCATCTGCCTCTCAATTGGCACTCTTTTTAGCATATTTGAAAGAGCGCGACAGAAGGTGCCCTCTTCCGTTTCTGTCGCTCTTTTTTCCAGGTGTTCTAAAACACGCAAGTCAACCTCCTGCCTTGGCTCTGTACGTGTTGGACCTTTATTGGCAGAACGTCGGCGTTTACCTCGGGGTAGAATTTCGTCTTCCGGTTCCGTGGCACAGACTGGATTATCCACTAGTGTATTTTCCGCAGGCACAGGAGTGGAAGTGGACCTAGCACTCCCCAAACCTACATCAGCCTCTTCAATTTGAGTGGCATCAGAGTCATCTTCTGCCTCCAGATTATCCTTGGTTCTGTTGGAAAATGAAAACATAATGTTAGGGAATTTTAGTAGTAATTTAACGTCATGTCTACAGCAGGGCAAATACACTATGTAAACATATGCAGCTTATCCGATGGGCTGCCTAGAGGGAATTATGTGCTTGAATAGACCGTATAATTGGCCACACCAATACGTACTCTTTTAACATACTCACATGCATCACTACATGCAGGGGCGTAACTAGGAAAGACTGGGCCGCATAGCAAACTTTTGACTGGGGCCCACCCTCCACTGGGTGTCACACAACCCCCCACCCTTGTAGATAGTGCCTTTTTTACAGCCCCCCCACCCCTGTAGATCACGCCATACAGCCCCCCCTGTAGATAACGCCATACAGCGCCCCACTGTACACTGTATGGCATTATCTACAGGGGGACTGTATGGCGTTATCTACAGAGGGGGCAGTATGGCGCTAACGCCATACAGCCCCCCCTCCCCCCCCAAAAAAAAAATGCGACCTATAGTGTGTCCTACAAATACATGTGTGATCGCTGGCAGCGATAGGGAGAACGGGGGACTGAAACTCCCCTGAAGTTATACATGACTAACCTCTGACTTCCGGCATCTGCGCAGCTCAATAAAAGAGAAAGGAGCGCTGGTCACGCATGCGCACAAGCGCGACCGTCGCTCCATTCATTTCTATGGAGCTGCGGACACAGGCCGGAAGTACGAGGTTTGTGATGGAGAAGTTCAGGGTACTTTCAGTCCCCCGTTCTCCCTGTCAATGCCAGTGCTAACAGTAGAAAAACAGAGCAGAGTGGATCCAGCGTTGCTGTTAATAAAAAGGAACTGGTTCCAAGTTTAATGAAAATATTTTTTTAAATTAGGATCAATCTGAATGATGTCCTAGAGTGCTGAGGAGAGATGTGAGGAAATTGGCAGAGCCTACGCGTTTCAAACGCTTCCTGCGTTCTTAATCATGGCTAGGGGATAGGGGATACATGTCTTTTGTTTAATGGCAGAGCGGGGAGATACCTCCCTGCTCTGCCGTACTGTTCAGTGGCGTCCCGCTGTAGCAGCCATAGCGGCTGTTAGCGGAGTCTCCGGACATGGTGGAGCCCCTCATGCCGCGGTCCCCGTAGCAGTCGCAACGGCTGCTACGGCGGTAGTTACGCCACTGACTACATGGCCAGACTACAATCATCAAAGTATATAAGCAATACTTACGGGCCAACCTGCATGACATCCAGAAGGAACGATAGCTGTTTTGTGTACAGGTATGGTCTTTTTTTCTGCCGTCCGTCTCCGCTCTTCCCCTTGTCATTCAGCTCACGCTTGAATTGGTCACGGCACGTGTTCCAGCGTGTTTTCACGTATTCAACTATGATATAAAATAAAACAATTACAGATCAACATATTTGAAGTGTACATTACTAGAACTTAGGAAATGGTTTTTTTTCGCTGAAAATGTTGGTGCAGATTTGGGGCGTTTACGCAACAAATCTGCACCAACATTTGCATATTTGACAGGTAATTCAGACGTTGCAGAAACGACTGCGGACTTGCCACAGTTTTCTGTTTTCTCATTGAATTCAACATCAATTCCACCACGTCTGCCCGTGCCCACACGACAGCGTCCGTAACGGCTGAAATTACGTTGATGTTTTCAGGAGAAAACATCCCTGTAATTTCAGCCGTAAAGGCATGTGCAGGCGCTTGAACGCCGCGTCCATTACGGGCGTCATTGGCGCTGCTTTTCATTGGAGTCAATGAATAACGGCTCCAAATTACGGCCCAAGAAGTGACAGGTCACTTCTTTGACGCGGGCATCTATTTACGCGCCGTAATTTGACTGCGGCGTGTAAATATACACCTCGCTTGAACAGACAAACGTCAGCCCATTGCTTTCAATGGGCAGATGTTTGTCCATGCTATTGTGGCGTATTTAGCGGACGTAATTCAGGGCAAAAACCCCCGAATTACGTCCGTAATTAGTGTGTGTGAACATACCCTCATAGTGACATGTCACGTTTTGATCGGTGGTGGTCCGAGCCATGAGACCCCCACAATCTCACGTGCACTTCTGCAGCTTCATTTCAGCGATTGGTGGGTGTTTCAGTGATCCAACCCCCACCAATCAAAACTTCAGGCATGTCATTATGACATGACAGGAGTACTCTTTAAAAAATAAGAAACCGCATCAAGGTGTGAAACTTACCCATGCGTTTCTTTTGCACTTTTGTTGCCTTCTCCCACTCTGAAAGATGCAGCTCACCGCAGACCTCCTGCCAGGCAAGATCTTTGAGATTCCTGTCAGCATACTCTTCCAGGCGCTTATCCCATAGACAGGGCTTGTGCTGGACCAGGATGATTAGCTTCTCCACGCTGATCATTGAAGCCATGCTGCTCTCTGCTGCTCTCTGCTGCTCTCTGCTGCTCTCTGCTGCTTTCCTGCACTGTCTCCAGCCTTCACGACGACAGAACTCATTCCCGGTCGTCGCCTAGCAACACTTCCGCAAATCCGCAAACTGCGGATGACACACGGAGGTGTATCCGCAATTTCCACGGGCCCATTGACTTCTATTGGCATGTCCGCATCGAATTTGCGGCCCGTAATAAGACATATCCTGAGTTTCTGCGGCACGGATGTGGGGACATGCGGAGACCCGTGAAAACACGGATAGTGTGTATGGGCCATAGAAATGAATGGGTCCGCAATTCTCCCGTGGATTTGCGGGGGAATTGCGGACGCAAAAACACGGTCGTGTGCATGGGGCCTTATACTCTCACATTTTTTGTGACCTTTTTGGTCCATTCACGCACATTTGTACAATATTTTTTTATTCTTGGCTATTTGTGTATGCATATGGCCATATACACATATAAGTAATTATGCACGGTTATAATATATATGATTACTCATCCTTATATACATTTGCTGTAAATGTGTATTCTTTCATATATTTACTTGTTTTTCACGTACGTACTTAAACCACTTATGTCACATCTCAACTTATATATCTTTATACATTTTTTATTTTTGATTTCTTTATTTTCTTTTATTTACATATTTTGATCCATCTATTCCCTTTGGTATGATGTTTGGTCATGCAATTTTATATATACATATATGGTGACATTCCACCCCAAATATCTATGATTGGTGTGCACAGTGGGCTCCTAGGCATGCATTGGGTCCCCCTCTGTACACTTTGTTCATCTACATTATTTCACGATGTGCTGTTGCTTTAATTCCGTCCGTCGGAACCAATGTTTATCAATGATATATCTATATATTTTGTAATGTCTAAATATGCTCTCATTTATAATATCTTTGTCATTCTGTAAATGTATAAAATGTGTATATATATATTTTTTCCAATTGTCATTAGCGCTCCTGTATACATACCGCTTTCTATTCTTGGACATGGGCAACTGCGGTTGCCTTGCCCTATTCCAAGATGGATGCGGTGGTCTGTGGTTGTTGTGCGCATGCGCGGGGCGGGGGGCCGTTCATCACTTAGTTCACGGCGCAACATGGACTTGGGCTCTTTGCAGTTGCGCACTGCCCACTTTCGGACGCCGTGTACTGCGTGTTTGAGGTGCCGCCTCTCCTCGTGCAGGTGCCAGCTGAACATCCTATGGACAAGTAAGTGTGGTACACTGTTCAGCTGTGTACCCCTTATTTAAATCCTCTGATCACACTCTTGCAGCACCCCTTGACGAAGCCAGGTGCGAAACGCGCATTGGGGTGTTCTGACAGTGTTGTGGCAGTGGAATGGCGCATGGTGGGTTTTTGGTATGCGTATCTTGAGGTCTTAACGACTTTTCTCTTTCTTGACTGTTACCTTACAATCTTTGTGCTCATATTATAGGCCTTTGCTGTGGTGATATTATCAGTATATTCATACTCAGGATACATACTTTATAGTCCATGATATAGTATGCATTATACTACCATTGTTTGCCCTGCCCTATATTCAACACTGTCTATTTTCTGTGTACTGTTGTACATTGTTTTTATGGGTGTTAATTTTTAAAGTGTCTTGATCAACTGTGCTGTTTGTCTTCAATAAAGTCATTTTGTATTTTTCTAAGATACGTTTGATTTGGTCTTATTATAGCATATAGGGATAACTTTTTGGTGCGGCTTTGTAGTATGGAGGGAAGCAAGAGACAACACCACTAGGGCTATGAATCTTAATTATAGGGCAGAATCTACGAATACGTAACTTATGCTCTTGTCTACCGATGCAGAGAAAGCCTTTGATAGAGTAAGTTGGGTCTTTATGGATGAGACGCTGCATCACTTAGGCCTTAACCCCTTCCCGCAAAATCACATACAGTTACGTCATGGGAACTGGTGTTTTAACGCATTCCCACGTAACTCTACGTGAAGGAGATGGAGCTAGCTCAGGAACTGAGCCAGCACCATCACCGCCGGGTGCCAGCTGTATGTTACAGCTGGCACCCTGATGTAACGGCCAGGACCGGAACTAGGTCAGATTCCTGCCAATAACCCCTTCGATGCAGCGATCCAATCCGATCGCTGCATCTTAGCAGTTTGTAGCAAATCGGCAGCCTGCCATGAAATGGAAAGGCTGGCGACTGCTGCTATGGTAACAGGAGGCCTAACAATGGCCTCCTGTCTGCCATTACGGGAGCCGAATAGGCCCTGCCCGGAGGTGGAGCCTGATCGGCTTGCTGTCAGTGAACAACTGACAGTTCCAATACATTGCACTACATAGGTAGTGCAATGTATTAGAACATCAAAAAACAGTTGGATCTTCAAGTCCCCTAGTGGGACTAAAGAATAGTGTAAAAAAAAGTGTAAAAAAACAAAAAGTTAAAATAAAGGTTGTAAAAAATACAATAAAAGTTTTGAGTAATACAATAAAATACAATCTCCCCTTTTTTCCCTTATCAAGTCATTTATTATTGAAAAAAATAAATAAACCACCCATGTTTGGTATTGCTGCGTCCATAACGACCTGAACTATAAAAATATTATGTTTGTTATCCTGCGCAGTGAACGCCGTAAAAAAACAAAACTAAAAAAATAATGCCACAATTGCTCTTTTTTGGTCACTCTGCCTTCCAAAAATTTAAATAAAAAGTGATCAAAAAGTCGCATGTATCCAAAAATGGTACCTATAAAAACTATAACTCGTCTCGCAAAAAACAAGCACTCATACAGCTCCATCGACAAAAAAATGTAAAAGTTATGGCTCTCAAAACATGGCGACAGAAAAAATACATTCTCTTTACAAAAGTAATTTTATTGTGTAAAAAGTTGTAAAACATAAAAAAAATGCTATAACTTAGGTATCGCCGGAATCGGACTGACCCGCAGAATAAAGTTAACATGTAGTTTATTATGCATAGTGAACGCTTTATAAAAAGAACTAAAAAAAAATATGGCAGAATTGCTGTTTTTTTGTCACCTTGCCTCCCAAAAAAAAAGGATAAAAAGTGATCAAAAAGTCACATGTACCCCAAAATGGTACCAATAATAACTACAGCTCGTCTCGCAAAAAAACAGGCCTCATACCACTACGTCTATGAAAAAATAAAATAAGTTAAGGCTCCAATAAGTCAGGAAAGAAATATATCCAGTTGTGCAGCCCGAGGGGAACATTTCTTCTGTTTCAAGAGGCGAATTATCAAGGCACTAAAATTAGGGAACCAGGAAGGTAGGGACCCAAACATATCTGCTGAAAGCGAGGGTGCCCCTATTATACCAGGACAACACTTCCCAGCAAAATTCTCCAAACTGCAAATGTGTGGAGTGTGGACCAAAAGGAGGATAAGGAAAGATATTTATCAGTGCGACACCGGACTGTGCAGAAAGGATTGTGTCACAGCGTAACACACATCTATGGATCATTTTTACCTTATTATTATACCACCTGACTATGCCACTGATATACTCTGCCCAGGTTACATATGCCAACACATTATAAACGGAAACACCAGCAATACTCAAACAAAACTACTACCAAGCAAAATCCGCTCTCCAAAAGCCAAATGGCGCTCACTCCCATCTGAGCCCTACAGCGTTCCCAAACAGCAGTTTACTTCCACATATATGGCATCGCCATACCCGGGAAAACCCTTTTAACAATTTTTGGGGTGTGTGTCTCCAGTGGTACAAGCTGGGTATGACATATTTGCCACTGAAATGGCATATCTAGGGAAAAATATAAATGCCTTGAGGGTGCAGTTTCCAAAATGGGGTCACTTCTCAGGGGTTTCTTTTATTATTTCACATCAGAGCCTCTGCAATTGTGCAAAGTCGCCAAATTAGGCCTCAATTTTACATGGTACTTTTTCACTCCTGAGCCTGGTCAAATGTCCAGGCAAAAGATTAGGGCCACATGGAGGGTGATTTTTTAAACCGAAAAGAAAAATCTCGACATAATAATATTATATCAAAATATTTTTATTTATACTTTATTAAACATCAATAAATACAAAACATGCAAAATTAACCCCCTCCCAAGTATATACTATAGACATATAAAATATAATTAAAAGAAAGTGTACCAGGTTCACAAAATGCAGTATCAAAAATAGTTATATATAGAGAAATAATTCCTCCCAATAGAGAATCACATCCCAGGTAAGTAATAGCTTATATCATGTGTATGAGTATCAGACTGACAGGTCCCTCCAAACAGTAAAGTATAGCAACCATGCTTAAGATAATGGAGACCTAATCAGAAACAAGCTATAGGCAGTTAGAAATAGAACACAATACCTGTTGAGGACATGATACTGGTGGGATAGGACACCTGGACACCAAGCACCTCGACGCGCGTTTCGCAACCTTCGTCAGGAGGTGTAATAACTACTCTGAAGACTCAAGTTTAAATACGGTGTTAGAGGGAAGTCATAGACCAATAGTGTGCACCAAGCTGCTCACACCCCCTGACGTTCAATCATCAAGGTCATGGCACGCATCGCTGCGTGTCAAACATAATAGCGATGCACGTCAAGCCAATCAGGGAGGCAACAAATCATCTAAACCTATGGTGTGTCGCAGGCCACTCACACCCCCTGACATCTGATCTTAGAAATCATGACACGCATCGCTGCGTGTCAAGCACATTAGCGATGCGTGTCAACGGCATCAGCAAAACAAAAAAGTTTAACTGGATTGATCCCGGCCAGGGAGTAGTGGATATCACAGTGCACAGCACCCAAACCTATGGTGTGTAGCAAGCCATTCACACCCCCTGACATCTAGTCACGCATCGCTGCGTGTCAGGCACATAAACAATGCGTGTCAAAGGCATCAGTAAAGCAAAAAAAGTTTAACTGGATAAATCCCGGCCAGGGAGTAGTGAGTATCGCATTACACATAAACAATGTTACCCAAAAACACTTAGTAAGTTAAGTAACTGAACTGAATCATTTATCATAAACGAAACAAATTCATATCACGAACATAATTCAACAGAAACCAAATGTCAATCCACATCTCCTTTGTGCCATGAATACCTGCACAATACACTTGCACACAAACAAATATATTAACAAATATCCATATAACCAATATCCAGTAGAAAACATATACATATATATATATATACACATTTATAAAGAATATATAATATATAATATATAATACATGAGAGCCATACACAAATTACACATACATATACATTAATTATAAGAACCCAATTATACTTGAAGAGCATGTATATATATCCATATATACATCCATATGTGCGTGCAAAATATATTAAACTAATTGATTATATGTGATGAATAAGGGATCACCAAAAAATAAAGTGATCCATAATAAAAATTATTATATATATGTTAATAAAAACTAATAATTATCAAAGCGAAAGCACGTGTAAGTCAGACGAGGGGCGGACAAACAGGGCACAAACCGAGCGGGGGCCCTCCGCTCTGGAAAGTGCACCGAGTCCTGCCCAACGCAAGACAAACCAAGCCTTCGCCAAGATTACACCGTGAATATATAATGTGTAATGAATAATAAAAAATAATAAAAAAATAAAAATAAATAATATATATATACACATACATATATATATATATATATATATATATATATATATATATATATATACATACATATACACACACATATGGACATACAATAGACCTAAACACATATAAAGAATATATTCAAAAACCCTATAACATATGTCCAGAAAATATATATATTTAATAATCCCAACACCTATATAAAAAATATATATATATATAATAAATAACAATTGTGCTATTAAATATATTCAGACCAATGTCATGGTCAATATAAAAGAGTGAAAATATATATCAAATAATATATATATATAAATGACCCATTACAAATACAAACATATACATACATGGAAACATGAACACCAATAAAAATAATAATTCAAACAAAGATTATTATACATAATACATATATGTGCTAATACAAAATTATAAATTATAATTAAAAAATAATAACAAATCTTGTGCATATACAGTCATTCAATAAATACACATTGTTGATGTAGATTCATAATGGCAATTTTCATCATCCATGATATCCTTCGTTTAGATGGTCACACGGTTATTTTAATCATTGAAGATACGATTCAGATCAGAAATGGTCACACCGGATCTAATCAGAGTAGAGTCAAATATAAAAAGTTAAAAAACATAGAACAATACTTACAAGAAGGATGCAAAGCTTTGAGATTCATTTAAGCCTTTCGGAGACATAGTATCTAGAATAACAATCCATTTAGTCTCCTTCCGCAAAAGGTCCCTAAAGATATCACCCCCACGGTTCCCCTGATAGATCCGATCAATCCCCTTCACCTTAAGTAGCCTCCAATTCCTGTCATGGTGATCCCTAAAGTGTCTAGCCAAAGGTTTGCTCCGATCACCAAAACATTCTTCATGATCACTGTTGGTTATCCCTTTAATGTCACGAATGTGTTCCATCACGCGCACTTTCAGCTCCCTTGTGGTCATCCCCACATAGATTTTATTACAGGGACATTGCGCGTGATAGATCACATTCCGGACATTACAGTTTACAAAGTGCACTATCTTGTATGACCTACCTAAATCCGAGCCCATAAAGAAATTAGCCCTCTCCATCACTGGACAAGCCCCACAGGATCCACAGGGTACGTTACCCCATCTGGGTCCCCTGGAGCCAAATATGTATTTATTCATTGGAGGAACATAATGGCTTCGGACTAGCATATCCCGCAGATTAGAACACCGACGTGGTGTCATAGCCGGATTATCGGTCAATATTTTACTTAACCCCTTCAGGACCAAGCTAATTTTGGCCTTCAGGACCAGACCCATTTTTTCAAATCTGACATATTTCACTTTATGTGGTAATAACTCCGGAATGCTTTTACCTTTCAAAGCGATTCTGAGATTGTTTTCTCGTGAGACATTGGACTTTATGATGGTGGAAAAATTTGGTCGATAAATTCAATATTTATCAGTGAAAAACACCAAAATTTTGTGAAAAATTGCAAAAATTTGCATTTTTCTAAATGTAAATGTATCTGCTTGTAAGACAGGCAGTTATACCACACAAAACTTTAGCTAATTAACATCCCCCATATGTCTACTTTAGATTTGCATAGTTTTTTTAAAGTCCTTTTATTTTTCTATGACATCACAAGGCTTAGAACTTTAGCAGCAATTTCTCACATTTTCAAGAAAATTTCAAAAGGCTATTTTTACAGGGGCCAGTTCAGTTGTGAAGCGGCTTTTAGGGCCTTATATATTAGAAACCGCCAAAAAGTCACCCCATTATAAAATCTTCACCCCTCAAAGTATTCAAAACAGCATTTAGAAAGTTTCTTAACCCTTTAAATGTTTCACAGAAATTAAATCAACGTAGAGGTGAAATTTTCAAATTTCATTTTTTTTTTGCAGAAATTCATTTTTAATCTATATTTTCTGTAACACAAAAGTTTTTACCAGAGAAACGCAGCTCAATATCTATTGCCCAGATTCTGCAGTTTTTAGAAATATCCCACATGTGGCCCTAGTGTGGTAATGGACTGAAACACAGGCCTCAGAAGCAAAGGAGCACCTAGTGGATTTTGGGCCTCCTTTTTATTAGAAAATATTTTAGGCACCATGTCAGGTTTGAAGGGCTCTTTCGGTGCCAAAACACTGGAAATCCACCAAAAGTTACCCCATTTGGGAAACTACACCCCTTGAGGAAATTATCTAGGGGTATAGTGAGCATTTTGACCCTGCAGGTTTTTTGCAGAAATTATTGGAAGTAGGCCGTGAAAATTAAAATCTACATTCTTTCAAAGAAAATGTAGGTTTAGCTAATTTTTTCTAATTTCCACAAGGAATAAAGGAGAAAAAGCACTGCAACATTTGTAAAGCAATTTCTCCCGAGTAAAACAATACCCCACATGTGGTAATAAATGGCTGTTTGGACCCACGGCAGGGCTTAGAAGGGAAAGAGCGCCATTTGGCTTTTGGAGCTCAAATTTAGCAGGAATGGTTTGCGGAGGCCATGTCGCATTTGCAAAGCCCCTGAGGGGAAAAAACAGTGAAAAAGCCAAAAAAGTGACTCCATTGAGAAAACTACACCCCTTGAGGAATCCATCTAGGGGTGTAGTGAGCATTTTGACCCCGCAGGTTTTTTGCAGAAATTATTGAAAATGGGCCATGAAAATGAAAATCTACATTCTTTCAAAGAAAATGTAGGTTTAGCTAATTTTTTAGAATTTCCACAAGGACTAAAGGAGAAAAAGCACCGCAACATTTCTAAAGCAATTTCTCCCGAGTAAAACAATACCCCACATGTGGTAAAAAATGGCTGTTTGGACCCACGGCAGGGCTTAGAAGGGAAAGAGCGCCATTTGGCTTTTGGAGCTCAAATTTAGCAGGAATGGTTTGCGGAGGCCATGTCACATTTGCAAAGCCCCTGAGAGGACAAAACAGTGAAAACGCCAAAAAAGTGACTCCATTTAGAAAACTACACCCCTTGTGGAATCCATCTAGGGGTGTAGTGAGCATTTTGACCCCACAGGTGTTTCATAGATTTTATTAGAATTGGGCAGTGAAAATAAAAAAAAACCTTTTTTCTTCAATAAGACGTAGCTTTAGCTCAAATTTTTTTAATTTTCTCAACAAATAAAGGAAAAAAAGAACCCCAACATTTGTAAAGCAACTTCTCTGGAGTACGGCAACACCCCACACGTGGTCATAAAATGCTGTTTGGGCACACGGCAGGGCTCAGAAGGGAAGGAGCGCCATTTGCTTTTGGTGTACAGATTTTGCGGCATTTGGTTTCTGGTCGCTATGTTGCATTTGCAAAGTCCCTGTGGAACCAAAACAGTGGATCCCCCCCAGAAGTGACCCCATTTTGGAAACAACACCCTCAAGGTATTCACCTAGGGGTGTAGTGAGCATGTTAACCCCACAGGTGTTTTGCAGAAATTCGTGTGCACACGATGTGAGAGAGTGAAAATGGGAATTTTTCCTTAGATACGCCAATATGTGGTGCCCAGCTTGTGCCACCATAACGAGACAGCTCTCAATTTTTATGCGGTGTTTTTTTGCCTGGACATTCGACAGGGCTCAGGAGTGAAAGAGTACCATGTAAAATTGAGGCCTAATTTGGCGACATATAAAGTATTGGTTCACAATTGCAGAGGCTTTGATGTGAAATAAAAGAAACCCCTGAGAAGTGACCCCATTTTGGAAACTACACCCCTCAAGGCATTTATTAAGGGGTTTAGAGAGCATTTTCACCCCACGTGTCTTTTCCATAAATGATTGCGCTGCCGAAGGTACAAATTAAAATTTTGCCCTAGATATGCCAATTCATTGTCAAATATGTCGTGCCCAGCTTGTGCCACTGGGGACACACACCTCAAAAATTGTTAAAAGGGTTCTCCCAGGTATGGCGATGCCATATATGTGGACGTAAACAGCTGTTTGGGCACACTGTAGGGCTCAGATGGGTGGGAGCGCCATTTGGCTTTTGGAGCGTGGAATTTGCTTGGTAATAGTTTTGTTTGGAGTATCACTGTTGTTTCCGTTTATAATGTGGGGCATATGTGAGCTCGGCAGAGTACATCAGGGGCATAGTCACGTGGTATAATAATAAGGTAAAAAAAATAATAAAATGATCCATAAATGTGTGTTACGCTGTGATCGATCCTTTCTGCACAGGCCGGTGTCACACTGATAACTGGCGTCCTTCCTTATCCCCCTTTTGGTCCACACTCCGCACCTTTGCAGTTTGGGGAATTTTGCTGGTAAGTGTTGTCCTGGTATAATACGGGCACCGTCGCTTCCAGCAGATATGTTTGGGCCCTCCCCTTCCTGGTTCCCTAATTTTAGTGCCTTGATACATCGCCTTTTGAAACAGAATAAATGTTCCCCTCGGGCCGGCACAACCGGATATTTTTATTTCCTGACTTATTGGAGCCTTAACTTATTTTATTTTTTCATAGACGTAGTGGTATGAGGGCTCTTTTTTTACGGGATGAGCTGTAGCTTTTATTGGTACCATATTGGGGTACATGCAACTTTTTGATCACTTGTTATCCTTTTTTTGGGAGGCAAGGTGACAAAAAAACAGCAATTCTGCCATAGTTTTTTTTTTTTATATGCAGCGTTCACCATGCGTTATAAACTACATGTTACCTTTATTCTGCGGGTCAGTACGATTCTGGCAATACCAAATTTATAGAACTTTTTTAAAACTTTTTGCACAATAAAATTACTTTTGGAAAGAGAATGTATTTCTTCTGTCGCGATGTTGTGAGAGCCATAACTTTTAAAAAATTTTCGTCGATGGAGCTGTGTGAGGGTTTGTGTTTTGCGAGACGAGGTATAGATTTTATAGGTACCATTTTTGGATACATGCGACTTTTTGATCACTTTTTATTTTAATTTTTGGAAGACGGTGACCAAAAAAACAGTAATTATGGCAGTGTTTTTGAGTTGTTTTTTTTACGGCGTTCACTGCACTGGATAAATAACATAATATTTTTATAGTTTAGGTCGTTACGGTCGCAGCGATACCAAATATGTATAGCTTTATTATTTTTTTCAATAATAAATGACTTGATAAGGGAAAAAGGGCGATTGTGTTTTATTTTATTACTTTAAACTTTTATCGTATGTTTTACAACTTTTATTTTTACTTTTTTGACACTTTTTTTTAGTCCCACTAGGGGACTTGAAGGTCCAACTGTTTGTTTGATGTTCTAATACATTGATGTTCTAATACATGTTCTAATTACATGTAGTGCAATGTATTGGAACTGTCAGTTGTTCACTGACAGCAAGCCGATCAGGCTCCGCCTCTGGGTGGGGCCTAATCAGCTTACGTAATGGCAGACAGGAGTCCATTGTTAGGGCTCCTGTTGCCATAGTAGCAGTCGCCAGCCTTGCCATCACGTGGCAAGGCTGCCGATTTGCTACAAACCTCTAGGATGCAGCGATCACAATGGATCGCTGCATCGAAGGGGTTAATGACAGGAATCGGAGCTAGCTCCGGTTCCTGGCGATAGATCGGGGTGTCCGCTGTAACATACAGTGGACACCCACTGCTGATGACGCCGGCTCAGCTTCTGAGCCGGAAGCTGAGCCGGCACCATCTTGCCGATGGTACAGGAAGCCTCCTGGGCCCCGCCGACGACGGGGCATAGGAGGATTCCATTACTGGCAGACCGGGAGGTAAGTATAATCCCTCCGATCGCTTTTGCAGCCACCGGCAACCCAGCGATCACGTTGCTGGGTTGCCGGTGGCTATAAACTCCTCACATGTTGCGATCTCTATTGAACGCAGCATGTGAGGGGTTAACCGGCCGGATCGAATGCTAGTTCCGGTCCTGGCCGATACCTCAGGGTGCCAGCTGTAACATACAGCTGTCACCCGGCAGTGATGTCGCTGGCTCAGCTCCTGAGCCAGCTTCATCTCCATCACGTACAGTTACGTGAAAAGGCGGTAAGACATCAGCTTTAATCACGTAACTGTACTTGATTGGGCGGGAAGGGGTTAAGGTTAGAATTAGAGAACATCTCAATGGAGCCACTAATCCTGGAGTTAGAAATCCTTCCAATGCATCCAAACATTTTAGTCTTATGCACCAAGGTGATACAAGTAGTTTTGAGTTTTCAGGAATTGAAAGAGTTAATAGACCAGTGCGAGGTGGTGATCATAGGAGAGCACTTTTGAATCGTGAGGGTTGCTGGATTGTCATGTTGAACACTATAGTCCCCAATGGTTTAAATGTGAGAAATGATCTTATTCTGAACTACTAATATTTTATATATTTTGCACATTTTGTATTTTTGTATTTTTGTGTTTGGCTTGAGATTTTATAGCTGAATTTGAAACAATTTTGTATGTTTCACATGTCATCCACTTCTGTGATAATTGCATACACCTGATCAAAGTGGGCGTTTTTTGTCTTGGCTGGTATTTTAGCCAGACATTCTCATTCCTTCCCCTATCTATGAGTAATGGCTCTTGAGAGCTAGAAACGCGTCAGAGGGAACGTATGTTTTATGTTTCTTGTCCACTGTTTGCTGTTCAGTCTTCCGCTGGCTATCTATTTTAACCAATAAAGAGGATTTTTTCATGTTCCACAAGGAGTGCTGAACCTTTCCTTCTGGATTGTTGTTTCCACAGCGTGGAGATCGCTGTTTTCTTCGTGCACCTAGGAGGGTGAGCTGACATTTCCATATATACCCCAATATGGTACCATTGAAAACTACAGATTGTACTGCAACAAATAAGTCCACACACAGCTCCGGTGGAGAAAAAATAACAAAGTTCTGGCTCTCAGAATATGGGGACGCAAAATGTGCAGAGCGTTCTATAAGCGGATAAGAATGGGCACCATTTATCAGTGCAACACCGGGCACACATCTGTGGATTATTATTTATTTACCCCATTATTATACCCTCTTATTATGCCCTGATGTACTCCGCACAGATTACATATGCCCCCACATTATAAACTGAAATACCAGCAATAACCCAAACAGAACTACTACCAAGCAAAATCTGCGCTCCAAATGCCAAATGGTGCTCCCTTCCTTCTGGACCCTACAGTGTGCCCAAATAGCAGTTTACGTCCACGTGTATGGACCCACCATACCTGGCAGAACCCACTTAACAGTTTATGAGATATTTGTCTGCAGTGGCACAAACTGGGCACCCCATATTGGGCACCAAAATGGCATAGTAGTGGAAAATTGCAATTTTCCCGTTGCACCATCCACTGAGCATTCATTTACAATTAATTTAAAAAAAAAAAAACGTTGGGTCAAAATGCTCCCTTAAAAAATGCCTTGAGAGGTCCAGTTTCCAAAATAGAGGTCATTACTTGGGGGTTTGTTTTACTATTTAACCCCAGAACTTTGCAATTGTGGGCCAATGCTGCGAAAATCACCAAAATGGGCCTTAAATGTGCATTGTGCTCTTGAAGGGTGTAGTTTCCAAAATGGTGCCACTTCTCTGTAGTTTTAACTGAACTCTGGTACCTCAGGGGCTCTGCAAATGCGACATGGCACTCGTACACCAATCCAGCAAAATCTGCGTTCTAAAAGCCAAATGACGCTCCTTCTATTTTGAGCTCTGCCATGTGCCAAACAGCAGTTTAGGGCCATACATGGGGTATTGCCATACTCAGGACAAAAAACACCACATAATTTGTTTCTCAATTTTTCCCATCACCTCTCGTGAAAATAAAAAATTGGGAGCTAAATATTTT
The DNA here is from genome assembly GCF_050947455.1 of Rhinoderma darwinii. Lineage (NCBI taxonomy): Eukaryota > Metazoa > Chordata > Amphibia > Anura > Rhinodermatidae > Rhinoderma > Rhinoderma darwinii. The sequence continues at coordinate 133,578,710 of NC_134690.1, read as the reverse complement.
TGTACATTTTTTTTTTCCATTTTTTGTAATGACGGGGTAGGGAGACAGACAGGTTAGCCCTAATCTACCCGCCACTAAGTCCCTTCCTACTTGCACGACCCGTCCTAGGCAACGACGAACAACTGGGCGACAGTCCCTACGCTCAATATGTGCACGACAGACAAACAGACAAGTGTACACAGAAGCTAAGGGAAATGGGGCAGTTGCCCATGGCAACACCGTGAGCAACAAGAGTAGTAAATGAGCCGAGTCAAACCAGGAGTGTACGAGGTACCAAACGCAGAGCAGGAGAGTAGTCAGTAAAGCCAGGGTCAATAAGAAGCAGAGGACAATAGTACAAGCAGCAGCAGAGCCAGGAAACAGGCAGAATCACAGGCAAAGGAGGAGCAGGAAATGAAGGTATAAATAGACAAAGGGCGGGAGCTAGCTCCGTCTGGCCAGGCTGTGATAGGCTCTCCCACTTCTCAGCCTCCCAGCCTGAGTGGTAGCAGATCGAGTCACTCTATCAGACTTAGGAGCAGGTGCAGACTGATTAACCACGGGCGTCAACACAGAAGCTGTGTCTGGCAGATCCTTTACATTTTTACTGCCGAATTCGAACAAAATTTATGAAACACCTGTAGGTTCAAAATGCTCACTACACCCCTAGATGAATGCCCTGAAAGGTGAAGTTTACAAAATGGAGTCACTCCCAGGGGTTTCTACTGTACTGGTACCTCAGGGGCTCTGCATAAGCGTCATGGTGCCTAAAAAACAATCAAGCAAAGTCTGCATGCCATGTAGCGCTCCTGCCATTCTAGAACTGCCGTGTGTCCAAACAGAAGTTTATGACCACATATGAGGTATTGCCGTACTCAGGAGAAATTACTTTACAAATGTTGGGGTGCTTTTTCTCCTTTATTCCTTGTAAAAATGTGAAAATTCTTTCTTTTTTTCTGAGAAAAAGTAGATTTTCATCCTCAGACTAATTCCAATAAATTATGCAAAAAAGCTGTGGGGTCAAAATGCTAACTATACCCCTAGAAAAATATATTGAGGGGTATAGTTTGCAAAATGGGGTCACTCTTGGGGGTTTTCACTATTTTGGTCCCTTCAGTGTTTTGCAAACGCGACATGGCGCTGAAAACCATTCCAGCAAAATCTGCGCTCCAAAATCCAAATGCCACTCCTTGCCTTCTGAGCCCGGCTGTGGGTCTAAACAGCAGTTTATTACCAAATATGTGGTATTGCCATAACTGGGAGAAATTGCTTTACAAATGTTGGGGTGCTTTTTCTCCTTTATTCCTTGTAAAATGTAGAAAATTCTATGTTTTTTCAGAAAAAAAAATAATTTTCATTTTTACAGACTAATTCAAATAAATTTAGCAAAAAAACTGTGCGGTCAAAATGCTAACTATAGCCCTGGATACATTCCTTGAGGTGTGTCATTTCCAAAATGGGGTCACTTTTGGGGGATTTCCACTGTTTTGTAAGTCATTCATTTGTAAACCTGCCTGATGATGGGGCCTTTGTGCTCTGAAAGCTTGCATATATAATTTTTATGGTTAGCCAATAAAGGTATCATACCTACTATACGTTTGTCTTTTTTGACACAAAAGTATTTAACACTGCATATTGTTTCTGGCTAACAAGGTACAACACTATTTTTTACTGCACTTCGAGAAATTGCTGCTAAAGTTCCATGCCTTGTAACGTCCTAGAAAAATAACGTTCAAAAAAACGATGCAAACATAAAGTATAAACATATGGGAAATGCTAACTAGTAACTCTTTTGGGTGGTATTCCTATCTGTTTTACAAACAGATACATTTAAATTTAGAAAAATCATATTTTTTGCAAATTTTCGCAAAATGTTGGTGTTTTTCACAAATAAATACTGAATTTATTGACCAAATTTTTTCACTAACATAAAGTACAATATGTCACGAGAAAACATTCTTGGAATCGCTTGGATAGTTAAAAGCATTCAAATGTTATCACCACATAATGTGACCCATGTCAGATTTAAAAAAAAAGGGGCTTGATCCTGAATGGGTTAAAGATCATGCCTCGTCCCATCCATGTATATGTTCCCTTAGTCCATCTTGTACAGTCTGCTTGAATATTAGGGAGGAGAGGGAGAAAGTTCAATCTATACAAATCTTTTGTATTTGGATGGAGAAGCAGATATTTCAGGCCCTTATCATTCCATTTAAAACTAAATTACTCTAATAGATTTTCCACTGCAATGGGAGAGAGATTGACATTCATTGCCTCAGACTTAGTAAAATTGATCTGAAAGTTGGACAACTGGGAAAACAAATTGAGTTCTTGTAATAAATTCGGAATTGAGATAATTAGGTTAGTCACGAAGAATAAGAGATCATCAGCGTAAGCAGTCACCTTTTCTTCCCATGCCCCCACTTGAATACCTGTTATGTCAGGGTGTGCCCGTATACATCTAAGCAGGGGCGTAACTAGGAAAGACTGGGCCCCATAGCAAACTTTTGACTGGGGCCCCCCCCACCTCCCCTGTGTGTCACACAACCCCCCTTGTAGATAGTGCCTTTTTTACAAACCCCCCTTTTGATAACGCCATACAGCCCCCCTGTAGATAACGCCATACAGCCCCCTTTGTAGATATCTACAGAGGGGGCTGTATGGCGCTATCTACAGAGGGGGCTGTATGGCGTTATCTATGGAGGGCTGTATGGCGTTATCTACGGGGGGCTGTATGGCGTTCCCTACAGGGGGGTGTATGGCGTTCCCTACAGGGGGGACTGTATGGCGTTCCTTACAGGGGGGGCTGTATGGCACTATCTACAGGGGCGGGCTGTATGACGCTATCTACAGGGGGCTGTATGGCGCTATCTACAGGGGGCTGTATGGCGCTATCTACAGGGGGGCTGTATGGCGTTATCTACAGGGGGACTGTATGGCGCTATCTACATGGGGGACTGTATGGCGCTATCTACAGAGGGGGCTGTATGACGTTATCTAGAGGGGGACTTTATGGCGTTATCTACGGGGGGGTTGTATGGCGTTCCCTACAGAGGGGGCTATCTGGCGTTATCTGCAAGGGGGACTGTATGGCGTTACCTACATGGAGTCTGTATGGCGTTCCCTACAGGGGGGTCTGTAGGGAATGCCATACAGCCCCCCCTGTAGGGAACACCATACAGCCCCCCCTGTAGGGAACGCCATACAGCCCCCCCCTGTAGGGAATTCCATACAGCGTCCCCCCTCCCAAAAAAATGCGACCTACAGTGTGTCTTGATAAAAGACATGTATCCCCTATCCACAGGACAGGGGATACATGTGTAATCGCTGGCAGCGATAAGGAGAACAGGGGACTGAAAGTCCACTGAAGTTCTCCATGACTCACCTCTGACTTCCGGCGTCTGCACAGCTCACTAAAAATTAAAGGAGCGCTGGTCACGCATGCGCACAAGCGGGACCGGCGCTCCATTCATTTCTCCGGAGCTGCCGACACAGACCCCGGAAGTCCGAGGTTTGTGATGGAGAACGTCAGGGGACTTTCAGTCCCCTGTTCTCCTTATCGCTGCCAGCGATGACACATGTATCCCCTATCCTGTGGATAGGGGATACATGTCTTTTGTTTAATGGCAGAGCGGGGAGATACCTCCCTGCTCTGCCGTACTGTTCAGTGGCGTCCCTCTGTAGCAGCCATAGCGGCTGCTAGCGGAGCCTGCGGCCATGGTGGGGGCCCATGCCGGCGGGCGACACGGGCCCCCTCATGCCGCGGGCCCCGTAGCAGCCGCTACTGCTGCTACGGCGGTAGTTACGCCACTGCATCTAAGGAAAGGTTCCAATGTCAGAATAAGAATTAAAGGAGAGAGGGCATCCCTAAGTAGTGCCATTATGTGTAGAGAAAGAGTCAGAAAGGATGCCATTCACCCTGACCCTGGCCCATGGCCCAGCATATAGGTACATTATCCATTTAAGCATTTTCTCTCTAACCCCTTCCCTCTTTGGCCACTTTTGACCTTCAGGGCAGAGCCTCATTTTTCAAATCTGACATGTTTCACTTTATGTGGTAATAACTTCAGAATGCTTTTACCTATCCAAGCGATTCTGAGATTGTTTTCTCGTGACACATTGGACTTTGTTACTTGCAAAATTTGCTCAATACATTCAGTATTTAATTGTGAAAAACCCCAAAATTTTGCAAAAAATGGCAAAAATTATCATTTTTCGCAATTTAAATGTATCTGCTTGTAAAACAGGCAGTGATACCACACACAATTGTTGCTAATTAACATCCCCATATGTCTACTTTAGATTGGCATAGTTTTTTGAACATCCTTTTATTTTTCTAGGACGTTACAAGGCTTAGAACTTTAGCAGCAATTTCTCACATTTTCAAGAAAATTTCAAAAGGCTATTTTCACAGGTGCAGTTCATATGTGAAGTGGCTTTGAGGGCCTTATATATTATAAACCCCCAATACGTCACCAAATTTTAAAAACGTCACCCCTCAAAGTATTCAAAACAGCAATTAGAAAGTATCTTAACCCTTTAGACATTTCACAGGAATTAAAGCAAAATTAGAGGTGAAATTTTCAAATTTCATTTTTTTTTTGCAGAATTACATTTTTAATCTATTTCTTTTGTAACTCAGAAAGTTTTACCAGAGAAATACAACTCATTATCTATTGCCCAGATTCTGTAGTTTTTAGAAATATCCCACATGTAGTCCTAGTGTGTTAATGGACTGAAGCACAGGCCTCAGAATCAAAGGAGCACCTAGAGGATTTTGGGGCCCCTTTTTTATTAGAAAATATTTTAGGCACCATGTCAGGTTTCAAGGGCTCTTGCGGTGCCAAAACAGTGGAAATCCCCCATTTTGCAAACTACACCCCTGGAGGAAATTATCTAGGGGTATAGTGAGCATTTTGACACTGCAGGTTTTTTGCAGAAATTGTTGAAAGTAAGCCGTAAAAATGAAAATCTACATTCTTTAAAGAAAATGTAGGTTTAGCTAAATTTTTATAATTTCCACAAGGATTAAAGGAGAAAAAGCACCACAACATTTGTAAAGCAATTTCTCCAGAGTAAAACAATACCTCATATGTGGTCATAAAAGGCTGTTTGGACACACAGCAGGGCTTAGAAGGGAAAGAGCGCCATTTGGCTTTTGGAGATCACATTTAGCAGGATTGGTTTGCGGAGGCCATGTCACATTTGCAAAGCCCCTGAGGGACCAAAACAATGAAAACACCAAAAAAGTGACTCCATTTAGGAAACGACACCTATTAGAATTGGGCAGTGAAAATAAAAACAATCCTTTTTCTTCAATAAGACGTAGTTTTAGCTAAAAAAAATTCATTTTCTCAACAAATAAAGGAAAAAAATAACCCCCAAAACGTGTAAATAAATTTCTCCCGAGTACGGCAATACCCCACATGTGGTCATAAACTGCTGTTTGGGCACATGACAGGGCTCAGAAAGGAAGGAGCGCCATTTGCTTATGGAGTACAGATTTTGCTGCATTTGGTTTCTGGGCACTATATCGCATTTGCAAAGTTCCTGTGGGACCAAAACAGTGGCTCCCCCCCAGAAGTGACCCCATTTTGGAAACAACACCCCTCAAGGTATTCACCTAGGGGTGTAGTGAGCATATTAACCCTGCAGGTGTTTGGCAGAAATTGGTGTGCACTCGATGTTGCAGAGTGAAAATGGGATTTTTTTCCATAGATATGCCAATATGTGGTGCCCAGCTTGTGCCACCATAACAAGACAGCTCTCTCATTATTATGCTGTTTCCCGGTTTTAGAATCACCCTACATGTGGCACTAATCTGTATAAAAGAAAAATCCAACACTACTGTGAGATTTATCTCCAGATATAATAAAAATTGGAATTCCATTTGTGATATTTTTCAGAAACACTGGTCTGTATTACATACAGATAAAAGATTAACCCCTTCCCGCTCCTTGACGTACTATTACGTCATGGCAGCTGTATCGTTCGCGCTCCATGACGTAATAGTACGTCACGGGAGTAACGGCCGTTTCGGCCGTCCTCCCGACACATACAGGAGCTGTGACGCTGCTGTCTTGTTCAGCAGCTGTCACAGCTCCTACAGCGGGGACCGATCGCTGTGTCCCCGCTGATTAACCCCTTAAAAGCCGCGTTCTATAGAGATCGCGGCTTTTTAGGGGTTAAGCTGCCATCGCCGGCCTGCTACGCGATAGCGGCCGGCGATGGTGACTATGGCAACCGGACACCAAACAATGGCGTCCGGCTATGCCATAGACGGAAGCCTAGTGGGTCCTGACAACGTCAGGACCCACTATGCTTGCTGTCAGTGAATAGCTGACAGTTCTAATACACTGCACTACGCATGTAGTGCAGTGTATTAGAATAGCGATCAGGGCCTCCTGCCCTCAAGTCCCCTAGTGGGACAAAGTAATACAGTAAAAAAAAAGTTAAAAAAAGATGTGTAAAAATAAGAAAATAAAACATTTAAAACTAATAAAAGTAAAAATCCCCCCTTTTCCCTTATCAGTCCTTTATTATTAATAAAAATATATAAACAAACAAATAAACTATACATAATTGGTATCGCCGCGTCCGTAACTACCTGAACTACAAAACTATTTCGTTATTTATCCCGCACGATGAACGCCGTAAAATAAAATAATAATAAACCGTACCACAATCACAATTCTTTGGTCACTTCACCTCCCAAAAAATGGAATAAAAAGAGATCAAAAAGTCGCATGTACCTAAAAATGGTAATGATTGAAACTACAGTTCGTTACGCAAAAAATAAGTCCTCGCACGGCTTGATTGATTGAAAAATAAAAACGTTATGGCTCTTAGAATAAGGTAACACAAAAAGTGAATGATTGTTTACAAAACGTATTTTATTGTGCAAACGCCATAAGACATAAAAAAAAACTATAAACATATGGTATCGCCGTAATCGTATCGCCCCGCAGAATAAAGTGAATATTTTATTTATAGCGCACGGTGAACGCTGTAAAAAAAAAAGAATAAAAAAACAATAGTAGAATTGCTGTTTTTTAGTCACCACGCCACCTAAAAATAGAATAAAAACTGATCAAAAAGCCGCATGCACCCCAAGAAAACTACAATGGATTCCTCAAGGGGTCTAGTTTCCAAATTGGGGTCACTTTTGGGGGGTTCCCAATTTTTTGGCACCACAAGACCTCTTCAAACCGGACATGGTGCCTAATAAAAAAAGAGGCCTCAAAATCCTCTAGGTGCTCCTTTGCTTCGGAGGCCGGTGCTTCAGTCCATTACCGCCCGAGGGCCACATGTGGGATATTTCTAAAAACTGCAGAATCTGGGCAATAAGTATTAAGTTGTGTTTCACTGATAAATCCTTTTGTGTTATAAAAAAAATGGTATATAGAGGATTTTCTGACCAAAAAAATAATTTAAATTTCACCTCTACTTTGCTCTAAATTTTTGTGAAACACCTAAAGGGTTCATAAACTTTCTAAATGCTGTTGTGAATACTTTGAGGGGTCTAGTTTCTAAAATGGGGTATTTCATAGGGGTTTCTAATATATGGACCCCTCAAAGCAACTTCAGAACTGAACTGGAACCTAAAAAAATAAATAAATGAGGCAATACTTCGCTTCTTACATTATACTGATAATGAGCCGTGCCCACCCCGAGATGACCCCAGTTTTGACCGTTTGTATAAATGGAGACCCCTATTAGACCGTTCCAGTGCCCGGTTTTCCCCAGCATACAGCCCGAGAAGTGTATTTCTATTGATGAGTCCCTGGTACATTTTAAAGGGAGGGGTCAATTCCGCGAGTACCTGCCGGGTAAGAGGGCAAGGTATGGCGTGAAGATGTATAAGCTGCGAGAGTGCATCAGGGTATACCTACAGGTTTAGGATATATGAAGGAAAGGCCACCCCCAAACCAGACTGCATCCTGGACTACAATAGGTACATGGGAGGGATGGACTTGTAAGATCAAGCCCTGAAGCCCTACAGCGCCATGCGGTGTGGTATAAGAAGCTGGCCGTGCAAATCATACAGATGGCTTTGTACAATGCGTACGTGCTACGTCGATGTGCAGGCCAGACGGGAACTTTCCTGGAATTTCAAGAGGTGATTATCAAGAACCTAATCTTTAGGGACCAAGAAGGGGGGGCACCCAGTACTTCTGGAAGCGGGGCCACACGCATCGTACCAGGCAACACTTTCCAGGAGAAGTTCCCCAAACTGGCAAGAAGGGAAAAAGTCAAAAGAGGTGCAAAGTCTGCTATAAGAGGGCGATAAGGGATGACACAATATATCAATGTGATACGTGTCCCGAATAACCAGAGCTCTGTATGAAAGAGTGTTTTAAAATTTATCATACATCCCTTGGTTTATAATTTACCCCAATTTTACTTACCCTGATGCACTCCGCACAGCTTATCCCCCCTCGTCTTTCCCCTCTGGGCCCTGCTGTGTGTCCAGGCAGCTGATAACAGCCACATGTAGGGTATTGCCATACCCGGGAGAACCCACATTACAGTTTATGGGGTGTAGGTCTCCGGTCAAAATGCTCACTACACCTCTAGATGAATGCCTTAAGGGTGTAGTTTTTAAAACGGGGTCACTTCTTGCGGGTTTCAACTGTACTGGTACCTCAGGGGCTTCTGCATACATGACTTTGCACTAGAAAATCCCCAGTAGGCCAAATGGTGGTCCTTTCCTTCTGAGCCCTCCCATGGGCCCAAACGGCAGTTTATCACCAAAAATGGGGTATTGCGGCACTCAGAACAAATTGCGCAACAGAATGGGGTATTTTATTTCTTGTGAAAATAAGAAATTTTCAGCCAAAACTACATATTATTTGAAAAAAATAATTTTGTTTTCATTCCCAGCCCAATTCAAATTAGTTCTGTGAAAAAACTATGGGGTCAAAATAGTCACAACACCCATAAATGAATTCCTTGAGGGGTGTAGTTTCCAAAATGGGGTCATTTGTGATTGGTTTCTATTGCTTTGATAGCTCTGGGGCTCTGCAAATGCGACATGGCACCCGAAAACCAATCCAGCAAAATCTGGACTCCAAAGAACACAGCGCTCCTTTCCTTCTGAGCCCTCCCATGGGCCCAAACGGCTGTTTATCACCACAAATGGGGTATTGCCGCACTCAGGACAAATTGGGCAACAAAATGGAGTATTTTATTTCTTGTGAAAATAAGAATTTTTGAGCTAAAATGACATATTATTGGAAAAAATATATTTTTTTTTAATTCCCAGCCCAATTCAAATAAGTTCTGTGAAGAAACTATGGGGTCTAAATGGTCACATTACCCATAAATGAATTCCTTGAGGGGTGTAGTTTCCAAAATGGGGTCACTTCTGGTGGGTTTCCATTGCTTTGAGATCTCTGGGGCTCTGAAAATGCGACATGGCAGCCGAAAACCAATCCAGCAAAATCTGGACTCCAAAGAACACACAGCGCTCCTTCCCTTCTGAGGCCTCCCATGGGCCCAAACGGCAGTTTATTGCCACAAATGGGGTATTGCTGCACTCAGGAGAAATTGGGCAACAAAATTGAGCATTTTGTTCCCTGTGAAAATAAGAAATTTTGATAAAAAATTACATCTTATTGGAAAAAATGTCATTTTTTTAATGTCACAGCCCAATTGAAATAGGTGCTGTGAAAAAACTGTGTGCTCAAAATGCTAACAACAAACATGAATGAATTCCTTGAGGGGTGTAGTTTCCAAAATGGGGTCACTTTTGGTGGGTTTCTATTGCTTTGATACCCCTGAGGCTCTGCAAATGCGACATGGCACCCGAAAACCAATCCAGCAAAATCTGGACTCCAACAAACATATAGCGCTCCTTTCCTTCTGAGCCCTCCCATGGGCCCAAACGGCAGTTTATCACCACAAGTGGGGTATTGCCACACTAAGGACAAATTGGGCAACCAAATGGGGTATTTTGTTCCCTGTGAAAATAAGAAATTGTGATCACAAATGACATTTATTTGGAAAAAATGTCATTTTTTTCATTTCACAGCCCAATTCAAATACGTGCTGTGAAAAAACTGTGCCGTCAAAATGGTAACAACAACCATAAATGAATTTCTTGAGGGGTGTAGTTTCCAAAATGGGGTCACTATTGGGGGATTCCTACTGTTTTGGCACCTCAACACCTCTTCAAACCTGGCATGCTGCCTAAAATATATTCTAATAAAAAAGAGGACTCAAAATGCACTAGGTGCTTCTTTGCTTCTAGGGCTTGTGTTTTAGTCCACGAGCGCAGTAGGGCCACATGTGGGACATTTCTAAAAACTGCAGAATCTGGACAATACATATTTAGTAGTGTTTCTCTGGTAAAACCTTCTCTGTTACAGAAAAAAAAATGAATAAAATTGAAATTCCGCAAGAAAAATGAAATTTGCAAAGTTCACCTCCACTTTGCTTTAATTCCTGTGAAATGACTGAAGGGTTAAAAAACTTTCTAAATGCTGTTTTGAATACTTTGAGGGGTCTAGTTTTTAAAATGGGGTGTTTTATCAGGGTTTCTAATACATAGGCCCCTCAAAGCCACTTCAGAACTGAACAGGTACCTTAAATAAAAGGCATTTGACATTTTCTTAAAAATATGAGAAATTGCTGTTTATGTTCTAAGCCTTGTAACGTCCAAGAAAAATAAAAGAATGTTCAAAAAACGATGCCAATCTAAAGTAGACATATGGGAAATGTGAACTAGTGACTATTGTGGGTGGTATAACCGTCTGTTTTACAAGCAGATGCATTTAAATTCTGAAAAATGCAATTTTTTCAAAATATTCTCTAAATTTTGCAATTTTTCACCAATAAACACTGAATATATCGACCAAATTTTACCACGAACATGAAGCCCAATGTGTCACGAGAAAACAATCTCAGAATCGCTTGGGTAGGTTTAAGCATTCCCACGTTATTACCACATAAAGTGAAATATGTCAGATTTGAAAAATGGGCTCTGAGCCTTAAGGCCAAAACTAGGCTGCGTCCTTAGGTTATTATTTGATTTTTACTTAGGATTTTGTGCATATATAAATTTAAACAGGAATAAACATGCAGTTTTACAAGTATACATATAATTCATACACTAGAGTCATGCTGTGTATAAATGTATGTGATTGTTTTTGTCTAAATTACTTTTTTAGGCCCCATGCACACGGCCGTAATTTTTATCCGCAATTACGGACCGTAATTGCGGATCAAAGTGCGGACCCATTAATTTCTATTGCCCACCGACAACTTCCCGCATATTTATGGCTCCACAAAAAATAGGACATGTCCTATTTTTTTATATTACGGACCGTGCTCCCATACGTTATAATGGGAGCATAGACCGGGATTACGTCTACGGCCGTGTACAGGCAGCCTTATTTCTAACTATGCCCTTCTTTAGGCAGATACATTAAAACCACTATTAGCTTAGGCTCCTTTTAACCAATTTTTCTGGTGCATGTTCAGCATATATATGCTGGGAAAAAAATATAGCCTTGATGTATTCAACAATAAGCCACATTGTAACATACAGTAGTAGAGATGAGTGAACTTATGAAAAGTTCGGTTTGGCTGGTTCGCCGAATTTCACAAAAAAGTTCGATTCGGACCGAACTAGTTCTGACCGAACCTGTAATTTCCGTGCGCCGAGCATGGTACTGTCCAGGGTGCTGAAAGAGTTAATGGGCTGCACTAACTCTTTCAGCAACCTTGACAGTACCATGCTCGGCGCGCGGAAAATACAATTTTAATGTAATAAAAAAAAAAAAAAAATACGTTCATACTTACATTCCTCCTGTCCGGCCTCCAGTGATGACGTTTCATCCGTGTCGCCACTGCAGCCAATCACAGGCTGTAGTGGCGGTCACGTACGTCACGTGACCGCCTCTGCAGCCAATCACAGGTTGCCGCAACCGCTGCAGCCAATCACAGGCTGCCGCGGCCGCTGCAGCCAATCACAGGCTGCCGCGGCCGCTACAGCCAATCACAGGCTGCCGCGGCCTCTGCAGCCAATCACAGGCTGCCGCGGCCTCTGCAGCCAATCACAGGCTGTAGTGGCGGTCACGCACGTCAGGATGACGTCAGAAGGCCGGCCTCCAGGGATGACGCTTCATCCCACGTGACCGCCTCTGCAGCCAATCACAGGCTGCCGCGTCAGGAAAGAAGGTCGGACTGGAGGAAGAAGAGGGACTCGTCACCAAGACAACGACCGGGTACGTATGAAATGCTTTTTATTTTTAATCAGCAGCCTCTTTTCTCTATCAGTGATTGATAGAGACAAGTGGCTGCCGATTAGTATAATATTTTTGTAATGTTTTTTCTGCCCGCCCGGGTTCGGTCAAAACGTGTTCGCTGAACCCGGTGAAGTTCGGATTCGCTGCGAACCGAACTTTTCGCGATGTTCGGACCGAAACCGGGTTCGGTTGTCCTGGTTCGCTCATCTCTATACAGTAGGTTTCCCGTTGACTCTCACTTAAAAAATATATATGGTAAACATATTTTATGATGCAAGCCATTATACAGGGTGATTCGAAAAGGATGGTGCAAAAGTTAAAGCTTGTAGTTAAAGTGACATCAGTGGTAAATGGCCAGTTACTGAAAATCAAAGCAAAACTGGCTTAGTTGCCCATAGCAACCAATCACAACACAGTTTTCATTTTCAAGAGCCAAATTTGAAATGTGCTTACATAGTGTGACATAAGATGGTGACATTATACAAGAAAAAGCTCTTTGCGTGTTGGAATTGGCAAGAATGGGTCTGTTATGACGGTACAATGAAACGTTTAGAGTAAATTTGGTAAATTTAGTACGCATGGAAACTGTATTTCGCATTGGGTGAAGCAATTAGAAACCATTTATGTCATGGGAAAAGTCTGGGTCGCCCAAAGACATCAGAAGAGACCGTGAATAGGAGTTGAGCCATGTACGAGCATAGTCCTAGAGAGTCGACCAAGCTGACTAGCATGGAACTAGAGGTGCTACAAACCACAGTATGAAGTATCTTACGAATACGTCTGCTGAATCCAGATGACAAACCGACATGCTGTGACTTTAGCATTGACTTGCTTGCAGGGTCGATTGGAAGTTGAAGAATTTGCTGACTGGCTGGTGTTCAGCGATGAGGCTACCTTTCATCTCAGTGGGAAGGTCAATCATCACAATGTTAGAATTTGGGGCTCAGAAAAATTATGTGCCCTTATCGAGAACATGAGGGACTCACCAAAAGTAAACTTGGTCTGTGCAATGAGCAGGTGCAAAGTCTACGGTCCCTTATTTTTTGCCGAGGATACTGTCACTGGCCAATCCTATCTGGGCATGTTAAAGGAATGGCTTATGCCACAGATAGAGTAAGATCTGCCAAACGTAGTAGATCAGCAGAATAGTGCACCTCCACAATTCCATCTGGATGTGTGCCGATACCTGAATGAAAATCTACTGGAATGTTGGATCTGACGCGCTGGAAACTACAATTCACCAATGTTGCGCTGGCCTCCACGATCGCCAGATATAACACCCTTATTTCTGTGGGGCTACATCAAGGACTCAGTGTATCTGCCCCCCAGCCACAGGATCCTAATGACCTGAGACAACACATCATTGAAAGAGTGGAGTCCATATCCAAGGATATGCTGACATGCGTCTGGATAGAACTGGACTACCGCCTAGACATCTGCCGTGTCGCCAAAGAAAATCACTTTGAACATTTGTAGTGTATAGATAAAACTTGGATAGATAGTGTGTATTTTCATGTTAATAAATGTGTTCTGTTGTTTCGGTTATGAAATTCGAGGCTATAATTTTGCACGATCCTTTTTGAATCACCCTGTATTGAAAGTGACGCCAACTACACTTTACAATGCAATAAAACAGGTATGTATGCATGGCCCCCAGACGTGTACCAAAAGGAGAGTTTTAGGCATGCATCGACCCCATAGAAGTCCATAGAGCTTGAACAATACATGCATTAATACATTAACCCCTTCCCGACATTTGCCGTACATGTACGTCATGGAAAGCATTGACTTCCCGCAAAATGCCGTACATGTACGTCAAATGTTTGGCACCGGCTCAGAAGCTGAGTCGGTGCCATCATCACCGGATCTCAGCTGTATCTTACAGCTGACATCCGACTGTAACGGCGGGGACCGAAATTACCTTCGATCCCCGCCATTAACCCCTTAAGTGCAGCGCTCAAACGCGATCGCTGCACTTAAGGTGTTTGCAGCTCATCGGAGCCCCAGCAATGAAATTGCCGGGGTTCCGGTGGCTGCAATGGCAACCGGAGGCCTAATACTGGCCTCCCGGTCTGCCTAGCACCGAAGCCGGTCAAGATCCGCCCGGCGGCGGAGCCTGATCGGCTTCCGTAGCTGCCGGCAAGATGGCGCCGGGTCAGGAGCTGATCCGGCGTCATCAGCGGTGGAAGTCAGCTGTACTGTACAGCTGACATCCACCTGTAACGGCAGGAACCGGAGCTAGCTCCGATCCCTGCCATTAACCCCTTCGATGCAGCAATCGAAAGCGATTGCTGCATCGTAGCGGTTACTAGCAGATCGCCAGCCCTGACAGGCAATCGGGACTGGCGACTGCTGTTATGGCAACAGGAGACACAATGGTCTCCTGCTCTGCCATTACGGAAGCCGATTTAGGCCCCGCCGGGAGGCGAAGCCTAATCGGCTTGCTGTCAGTGAATGACTGACAGATCTAATACATTGCACTACATAGGTAGTGCAATGTATTAGAAAAAAAAAAATCTGACCGTTGGACCTTCAAGTCCCCTAGTGGGACTTGAAGAAAAGTGTAAAAAAAAGTGTAAAAAAGTGTAAAAAAAAGTGCAAAAAATAAAAGTTTGAAAACAATAAAAGTTTCAAGTAATCAAATAAAACACAATCCCCCTTTTACTCTTATCAAGTCCTTTATTATTGAAAAATAATAATAAACCATATGTATTTGGTATCGCCACGACCGTAACGACCTGAGGTATCAAAATATTGTATTATTTATTGCACGCGGTGAACAGCGTAAAAAGAAACGTCAAAAACGTTACCAGAGTTTCTGTTTTTTAGTCACTTTGCCCTACAAATATTAGAATAAAAAGTGATCAAAAAGTTGCACGTATCCAAAAATGGTACCTATAAAAACTATAGCTCGTCCCGCAAAAAACAAGCCCTCATACACCTCCGTCGACAAAAAAATTAAAACGTTATGGTTCTCACAACTTGGCGACAGAAAAAAAATACATTCTTTTTACAAAAGTAATTTTATTGTGAAAAAAGTTGTAAAACATAAAAAAGTGCTATAAATTAGGTATCGCCGGAATCGTACTGACCCACAGAATAAAGTTAACATGTAATTTATAACGCATGGTGAACACTGTATATAAAAAACGAAAAAAGCTGTGCCAGAATTGCATTTTTTTGTTTACCTGGCATCCCAAAAAATAGGGTAAAAGGTGATCAAAAAGTCACATGTACCCCAAAATGGTACCAATAATAACTACAGCTCATCCCGCAACAAACCAGCCCTCATAACGCTACGTCTATGAAAAATAAAATTAGTTATGGCTCCAATAAGTCAGGAAATAAAAAAATATGCAGTTGTGCCCGAGGGGAACATTTCTTCAGTTTGAAGAGGCGATTTATCAAGGACCTAAAATTAGGGAACCAGGAAAGGGAGGGCCCAAACATATCCGCTGGAAGCGACGGTGCCCGTATTATACCAGGACAACACTTCCTAGCAAAATTCCCCAAACTACAAAAGGTGCGGAGTGTGGACCAAAAGTGGGATAAGAAATTACACCATTTATCAGTGCGACACTGGCCTGTGCGGAAAGGATTGCTTCACAGCGTAACACACATCTATGGATTATTTTATTTTTTTCATACCACCTGACTATGCCCCTTATATACTCCGCCCCGCTTACATGTACCCCCACATTATAAAACACCAGCAATACTCAAACAAATTTAGTACCAAGCAAAATCCGCTCTCCAAAAGCCAAATGGTGCTCCCTCGGCTCTGAACCCTACAGCGTGCCCAAACAGCAGTTTCCTTCAACATATATGGCATCGTCATAACCGGGAGAACCCTTTTAACAATTTTTGGGGTGTGTGTCTCCAGTGTCATAAGCTTGGCATGACACATTTGCCACTGAATGGCATATCTAGGGAAAAATATACATTTTTAATTTGCACCATCCGCAGCGCATTCATTTATGGAAAAGACCTGTGGGGTGAAAATGTTCACTACACCCCTTAATAAATGCCTTGAGGGGTTCAGTTTCCATAATGGGGTCACTTCTCAGTGTTTTTTTTGTTATTTCACATCTGAGCCTCTGCAGTTGTGAACCAATACTTTGTAAATCGCCAAATTAGGCCTCCACTCCGCATGGTACTCTTCACTCCTGAGCCCTGTCATATGTCCAGGCAAAAGATTAGGGCCACATGTAGGGTGTTTCTAAAACCGGGAAACACCGCATAATAATTAGAGGGCTGTCTTGTTATGGTGGCACAAGCCGGGCACCACATATTGGCATATCTATGGAAGAAAATCCCATTTTCACTCTGCAACATCGAGTGAACACTAATTTCTACAAAACACCTGCAGGGTTAAAATGCTTACTACACCCCTTGGTAAATGCATTGAGGGGTGTAGTTTCCAAAATGGGGTCACTTCTGGGGGGTTTCCACTGTTTTGGGCCCACAGGCGCCCAGAAACCAATCCAGCAACATCTGCACTCCAAATGGCGGTCCTTTCCTTCTGAGCCCTGCCGTTTGCCCAAACAGCAGTTTATGACCACATATGGGGTATTGCCGTACTCGGGAGAAATTGCTTTACAAATTTTGGGTTCTTTTTTTCCTTTATTTGTTGAGAAAATGAAAAAAATTGCGCTAAAGCTACGTCTTATTGAAGAAAAAGGACTGTTTTTATTTTCACTGCCTAATTCTAATAAATTCTATGAAACATCTGTGGGGTCAAAATGCTTACTACACCCCTAGATGAATTCCTCAAGAGGTGTAGTTTCCTAAATGGAGTCCCTTTTTGGGCGTTTTCATTGTTTTGTCCCCTCAGGGGCTTTGCAAATGTGACCTGGCCTCCGCAAACCATTCCTGCTAAATGTGGACTCCAAAAGCAAAATGGCGCTCTTTCACTTCTAAGCCCTGCTGTGTGTCCAAACAGCCGTTAATTACCACTTGTGGGGTATTGTTTTACTCGGGAGAAATTGCTTTACAAATTTTACGGTACTTTTTCTCCTTCAGACCTTGTGAAAATGAGAATAAATTAGCTAAACCTACATTTTCTTTGAAAAAATTTAGATTATCATTTTCACAGCCTACTTCCAATAATTTATGCAAAAAACCTGTGGGGTCAAAACGCTCACTATACCCCTAGATAATTTCCTCAATGGGTGTAGTTTCTGAAATGGGGTCACTTGTGGGGGGTTTCCACTGTTTTGTCCCCTCAGGGGCTTTGTAAATGTGACATGGCCTCTCAAACCATTCCTGCTAAATTTGAGCTCCAAAAGCCAAACGGCGCTCTTTCCCTTCTAAGCCCTGCCGTGTGTCCAAATATCCATTTATTACCACATGTGGGGTAGTGTTTTACTCGGGAGAAATTGCTTTACAAATTTTGCGGTGCTTTTTCTCCTTTAGTCCTTGTGGAAATGAGAAAAAAAAATCGCTAAACCTACATTTTCTTTGAAGAAATGTTGATTTTAATTTTCACGGCCTACTTCCAATAATTTCTGTAAAAAACCTGTGCGGTCAAAATGCTCACTACACCCCTAGATAATTTCCTTGAGGTGTCTAGTTTCCCAGATGGGGTCACTTTTGGGGGATTTTCACTGTTTTGGCACCGCAAGAGCCCTTCAAACCTGACATGGTGCCTAAAATATATTCTAACAAAAATAAGGCCCCAAAATCCACTAGGTGTTCCTTTGCTTCTGAGGCCGGTGCTTCAGTCCAGTAGCACGCTACGGCCACATGTGGGATATTTCCTAAAACTGCAGAAACTGGGCAACAAATATTGAGTTGCATTTCTCTGGTAAAACCTTCTGTGTTATAAAAAAAATTGTATTAAAAATTTATTTCTGCAAAAAAAATATGAAATTTGTA
The DNA here is from genome assembly GCF_050947455.1 of Rhinoderma darwinii. Lineage (NCBI taxonomy): Eukaryota > Metazoa > Chordata > Amphibia > Anura > Rhinodermatidae > Rhinoderma > Rhinoderma darwinii. The sequence continues at coordinate 133,560,603 of NC_134690.1, read as the reverse complement.
AATTTCACCTCTACTTTGCTTTAATTCCTGTGAAATGTGTAAAGGGTTAAGACATTTTCTAAATGCTGTTTTGAATACTTTGAGGGGTGAAGTTTTTAAAATGGGGTGACTTTTTTGGGGTTTCTAATATATAAGGCCCTCAAAACCACTTCACAACTGAACTGGCCCCTGCAAAAATAGCCTTTTGAAATTTTCTTGAAAATGTGAGAAATTGCTGCTAAAATTCTAAGCCTTGTGAGGTCATAGAAAAATAAAAGGATGTTCAAAAAACGATGCCAATCTAAAGTAGACATATGGGGGATGTTAATTAGCAACAATTTTGTGTGGTATAACTGCTTGTCTTACAAGCAGATACATTTAAATTGAGAAAAATGCTAATTTTTGCAATTTTTCACTATATTTTCGTGTTTTTAACAATTAAATTCAGAATGTATCGACCAAATTTTACCACTATCTTAAAGTCCAATGTGTCACGAGAAAACAATCTCAGAATCGCCCGGATAGGTGAAAGCATTTCGACGTTATTACCACATAAAGTGAAACATGTCAGATTTGAAAAATGAGGCTCTGTCAGGAAGGTCAAAAGTGGCTAAAGAGGGAAGGGGTTAAAGAACATTTTTCTCAAATCCATTAAATCTCTTTAAAATGCACGTCCTTCGGTTAAATTTTGTGTATAACTCCATCAGAGTTTAACAGTATAAAACCCTGAGTTAGACAACGGTGTCTGTAAATGTCTCCATTATAATCACCCACGTGTAAAAGTCTTAGCCTAACACACAAAGTTACAGCAAAGTATTGCAGCAAGTTGCATTAGCTTTTAGCTATTCAAAATAGCCAATACAACTATACCGCAACCCTTTTAAAAAAAATTGTATGTTTAAAAAGCAAATCAATAAAGATGTAGACTTCTATACTTTTAATTGATAATAACAAAAGTTGAGTTTCAATACACCAGCAGTTAGTGGGAAATTCTTATTTTTGGATTGCGGGATGTAGTCTATTGGTGTATATATTTGTAAAGCAATATATCCCCCTGCATTGGTGTCTAGCATGGGACACATTTCTTTACTGTCTTCAAAAGCTCATACGCACAAGCATATTACACAATAGAGGTGCATGAGGCCTCTTTTATATTTTCATATACCTACAATTTTATATGGAGGCGTACAGAGGTTTGCTCCATTAGACTCCATACAGCACCCAAGAACTTATGCACAGAAGCATGGAACCTGTGTGACTGTGCATGGAGGCCATACGGCTTTAGTACCGAGCTCTATCAGTCACTGTATGTGCAGAGATCTGCTTCTAGGGGAAAATACCTTCACAAATGCGCAGTCCGATGTAACATGAAAAGATTTTTTTTTTGCTATTGGATTCTTAGGCCTAGTTCACACAGAGTTTTTTGCAGGTAGAAAAAATCTGCCTCAAAATTAATCTAGGAATTTTGAGGCAGATTTTGACCTGCCAGAGCATGCGTTGCTGCGTTTTTTTAGTGGCGTTTTTCGCCCGCGGCCATTGAAAAACGCTTGGAAACGAGCACTGTAGGTTTTTTCTACCTCTCTTTTGATTTCAATGGGAGGTCAGAGACGGAACCACGGCAAGAAAGGGCATGCTGCTTTATTTTCGCCGCAAACGGCTGAAATAATCCGCTTCTGCCTCCCATCAAAGCTCTGTGGTAACTTTGCCTAACAGAATCTGACAGGAAAATACTCTGTATGCCTCCTTTAAGAAATTGGAGACATGTGAATGTGCAGTAGAGCATGTACCTCTGTGGAAGCTCTAATTCTAAATCGGGCCATAATACAGTCATCTGCATGAGCCCTAATGAGAATGTGACAGAACATAAGATAAAATAGAAATTAGGCAGAAGAATTATCATATGTACAACTAAAAATACAAATAATTCACATAATCTGCAACATAATTTAAAGCACATCTCCACTCTTTTCCAAGATTTAAAATCATGGAGGTTATTACGTACAGGCAAAGTGGGTTATACCAAAATGGCAAGAACGCATGGAAGTGAGAGTTGCTTTCACAGGTAGATCAATTTCCAAGTATAAATATCTATTTATACTAAAGTCATTGTGAATTGATTGCCTCATACACCACCAGTAAATCTAAATTGATGTACTGTCTAAAATGGGGGTACAGTTTCTTGAAGGGATGCCTTCTCCTTAGCACTAATCGTCTAGACAAGTTTAATATTTGGCTTCTCATAATGACACCGTAAGAGTAATTGAGATTAAAATGTTATGTGTATAGTTTTTTTTATTAATGTATCAAAATGACTATGTCAATTAAGAATACATTTCCATGTATAAAAATGTCTCTTAAGCAGTTTTGAATTAAGCAGGAAAACTGTTCTAGCTACCATGCAGAAGAACACGCAGAAGAGGATGCACATGGCATCCTGAGATATTACAGATAAGAAAACATTGTTATATATGTCATAAAGTTTAGTGCTGAGAAAGACAGAACATAGATAATATCATGTGATAGTCTAGACATAATTAAGCAACTATGAAAATAAGTGCAGTAAAGCTAAACAGCCTAATGCTTTTATTTTTATTGCTCAAAAAAAAAAAAATGAAGCAATTTTGCAAAAAGTCTGCATTAAACATATTCTACTGTGTTGTGTCTACAGCTCTTTGCATAACTGTGTGCATCGGTGTAACCATGTAACCAGCCACAGCAGCTACTATAGGGCCCAGAGGTTGAGTGGCCAACTCAGGTACAAGAACATTGCTCAATTTTGTGGAGAATAGTAAATTGGTGGCTATCTGCCACAATTATCCATACCTTTAATTCGTGCTCTTATGCTGATGCCTCAGTTTTCTGTCACCATGTGGTGGGGATCCATCGAATTTTGCTATGGGGCCCTATGAATTCTAGTTACGCCTCTTCCTGTGTGTCTGCATTACTACAGACTACAAAAAAAACCTGATTAGATACTGGAGTCATATCCCTTCTATCTGTGCCTTACTTCTTGCCAATGCACATTAGCTAAGTTGGCATGAAGTAGGGGACAAATAAGCACATGTGGACTTAAAGATAAGACTATCCAGGTATTTTGAAGTCTGTTACTAGAAAACACACAGATCTGTATATGAGCTATAGATACTAAATGGTAGGATATTGTATATAAAGAAAATGTTATTCATTTTTCCTTTTAAATGCATTGATGCAATAAAAAAAATGGCTGTGAAGGTATAGATAGCCCGCGTAGCCTTTAATATTTCTAAAGTTAGGAAAGTAGTTGTAGCTCTCTTTCACTCTCTCACTCTCTGTATATATATTCCAAAATGTTTTTTTTCTCTCTGTGTGTATGTGTATGTATGTGTGTGCGTGCGTGTGTGTGTGTGTGTGTGTGTGTGTGTGTGTGTGTGTGTATACATATATATATATATATATATATATATATACTGCAGCGTGATATCACACAACAGAAGTAATTGAAAGGCCATTGAAAAAGTCAGGTTAAAGTTTATTGGCACAGTAGATTTAACACGTTAAGAGTCAAGGTGAATATTGCTACATCTTATAACAATATTGATAATATAAGCATAAAAATATATTTAATTGTCATTGCTTACACAAATCTTCACACAAATTTTCATTGAATAAAAATTTTTTAATGCAACAGAGACTACGTTTCTGTATGTCAATTTGACTGCTTTCAGTTAGGTGATGAATATACATGTGTAAATTCACAGGAAATTTGCATGTTTACATGTAAGGGTGTTTCTGGTGAGGGATAAATCCATTGAAAGTGATGCCTGCTAGGAGAACCAGTGTGACCTAGTTTCTTTTCCGAACTGAATTGCCTTGTGTTTCATCTTAATTCAAGAGAGTGGAGAGATTACTGAATTCAGTACCAAGGGTAATGCACATTATCTTTCAATGACAGTTCAAAACTTTGATTATTTTGTTTTCGAAAAGCAACATTAAGCTTTTGTGACAGATGTTGTGAATAATATGGATCCCCAGTTAAACAACCGTATAAGCTCATTGAAAAGTTATGGGAATCTTAATAATGGGAAAAAAAACATTCTTTACTGGTGTCATTTTTTCCATTTTATATTACATACATCTCCGCTATATTTTTTAAAGTTATATCAATATGAGAAAGAATGTAAAGATTTTTTTTAATAAAATCCTGTTGAAATGCATATTTATATAGTATATCTCACATGCATATCTGTTGGCTCTCAGAATATTTGAGCCTTAGGTCTTATGCACCCAACTGTATTGAATCTATTTAAATATATAAATATGTATCACGATCTGTTGGTATGTGAACCCACTGGGCTGTACCACCATAGCGGGATAGCAGCTGGCCAAACAGTGTAGCAATGTCAATGTCTGTATAGTCCAAGCACAAGCGTACCTGTTCAGACAGTAGCAACGGCTAGGCTCAGATGGGACCTTGGCAGCAGACACGAGGCATGGTGAAACACAGCAGGTGTGACCGATGGCACAACACGACTCCAACTTTCTAAGGCACAGGAACAACGGTAGCACGGGATACAGGATACAGGTAGCAGGTATGGGAACACTGGGAACAGGATAACACTAAGGGACAGTTTGCAAGACTAACACAGGTAAACACAACAATGCTCAGGCAATGAGTGAAAGGGCAGAGCCCTTTTTATAGTCCTGGCTGATCATGGCTTAATTGTTGATTATTTTAATGTGCGCCCCTACGGGACACAGTAGAACGGAGTGGAAGTGAGCGCTGGCGTCTCCTGGGGCGGAGATGTGGGCCAACGCTCACAGATCCATGGCTGCAGCTGTCGGGGGGGTGAGTAATCCCGATGGTCCGCGGCTGTGGACACTACAATATGGATTTCAAATACAGAGACAATGGGAAGGTATTTTGTCAAAACTGCTGATAAGGAAAACTGGAAGCCCATAGCAACCAATCAGATTCCAGATCTAATTTTTAGAGACCATTTTTAAAAATGAAAGAAGGAATCTGACTGCTCCCCTTTCCTTAGCAGCAGTTTTGATAAATCTCCACCTATATCGTTTTCAGGCTCCATTCACCTCTATTGGTACTACTGTATAATATAGATGACAATGCTTTATGTTTGAAATACAGATGTAAATATAGTCATGTCCTGTATTTAATTTATGTTACTTTTTAGATATATTTAATAAAGAAACCTTTGTTTTAAATTATTTTGGTGTGTCAGACTCCGAACTTTAGGTCTTGCTCCTTTCAAATATGGAACTAACATAGAGATACAATGTGCTTGAATTCTAAACAAAGAAAATTATTTTTTTAGGTTAGATGAAATCAAATACACAACACTTTAGACTATTTATGGTCATTTTCTTGTCTCATTTCCAATGGGCCTGTCTACTAATAACCATATTAATTTGGGGACAATAATTCAGAGAAAATTTGTCATATTTAGTCATGTATTACAAACTGCTATTTTAAATGTTATGTTTGATATATATATATTAGGTCCTCAAAATACATAAGAACATAAAAATGAATCTTCTTCTATAACTCACTGTATATCACTGTTTAGTATGTGTAAAAAATTATAATATTTGTGGTGTCAACCTCTTGTTCGCAAGCCAGAAAATAGTTTCTGCACGTCCATAATGCAGACCTGCGGTAAATTCAACCTTAGCAATTCATCCAACAACATGTTGAACTCCTCAGAAACAACCAAATTCTCATAGGGTCTAGACTCAGCAAGTCCTGCTTCTTCTAGGACCCATTTAATTTCGTAGTTATTAATTATTCTTATGCTCTACTGTGTACCAAACCCTGCAAATGTATGACTACGACCAAACTCTGCATACAACTCACCATGGCTGCATCCTCTCTCTGTTGTACTCCTTTACCTGCAGACCAGCCATTATTGTGGGACTATCCTGAGAACAGTGACCTCGGAATCTCCTTGCAGCAAAGTCCATACCCCCTTGTGGGGGTTTAGGCTGGGGAACAGAGTATTTCTTAGACTCCACACCACCGGTTGGAGCAAATACAATTACAGTTACTTCTTATTTTAACTTGCTGCACTACAACTACTTTAAATGCAGCTCCTAAAATGCTACAATCTTCTATGCATTTAAACTGACTATTAATGTGAACTGTGTTGTTGCCTCTCCTATTGGATTTCAGCCCCAAAAACCAGTATCACTACAACTGATCAGGTACAGTCCAAGAATAAAATCTAATAGCTCACAGATGACCTCTACTTTGAGTGTAGTTGTTCACTTTATCAATCTTTTCTATCTAGCCCAGACTGGCATGAAGGCTTCTTCTTCCAGCTATGACACACCCCTGCATAGTTTTCATCTCACTCTACTCACTTTTACACCACATACCACCAATGACAACCACAGATTACCCTCACATTAGCCGCTATTGACCTTATTCCAGCCACATTGCCCCAATCATAGCTACAATGCTCAATGACAGCCATAATGTCCCTTATGCCAGTCACAACTCCCACCTGACAAAATGTCCCCACAACAGTCACAATGCACTTGGGAGAATGACAATGCCATCAATTTGCCCTGTGCCAGTCACTGTGTCCCATTACAGCAACAATGCCCTATAATAGCCACAATGCCCACACGACAACCTCAATGCCCCTCATGCCAGCCACAATGCCCCTTATGTCAGCCACAATGTTCAATAACAAGTGCAGTGCCCCTATGCCAGGCATAATGTTTACTATTCCAGTCACAAAGTCCCCATGGCAGCCTATTTAAGCCTGATATGCGATGCTAACATCCGTACATTTGATGCAATAACTGATGTCAGCAACAGTGTCAGATAATTAGAAATCTGGATTCTTCCCCTGCTAGTTTTCAATTGTATCCGCAATCTAAGAACCCAGTGCTAGTGGTACCACTCCTTTGGAATAAATGATATAAGATAAATTAGAGAAACTGAGAAACTATTATCTCATGGGACTAATATATACAATTGCGTAAACATCACAGTGTTATCAACTCGATGGGGATAGATAGAAAGTTCCTTTCTGTTTCTTACATTTTTTGTTGTTTTTACAATATTATTGTGTAACCTTTGTTTATATGACTGGGTTTGTTTTAATACTGGAAAATACATCTTGTTCCACATTGCAGTTTTCCTTCACACTGTAGCACATTTTCCACTAATATCTTTAGGCTAATTTCACATCTCGTTTTTACTGTACGTCTGACGTGCACGTTTTGACATGAAAAAACAGTGTCAAAACATGTACCACAGCGTGTACATTGATTTCTATGGTCAGGACGAATGCCCTAATGGTGCAGATTGTGCATACGTTTTGTGTGCTTACGTTCTATCCTTTTTCTTTCAATGTCCTGAAAAGCGTAATCTACTATGCTTTTCAGTACTTTTCCAAAACATATACCACACGTATATGTTTTTATTTGTATAGAAGTATGCAATCTTAAACCCTAAGGTTGCATACGTAAAATTTATACGTTTTTGTCAACCTATATGGGAAATATTGACTTTACAAAGTTTGATTTAGTTCAATAACAAAAAAAGTATACGTTTTTAGACGTAAGAACGGTCACAAACATATAAAAATGTATACGAGATATACTACAAAAAAACGTAAGCTTATGTTACAAATGAACACGTTTTTGTAACTTTAAACCCTTCGTTCACCCAGATGTGCTATTACGTCCAGGTGCGGGGGGTGATGTTTGGAGCGTGCTCCTGTGCTGAGCGCGCTCCATATGCAATATTTTACAGTGGATACCCTGGAATAACAGCCGAGAGCAGCGATCGCGCTGTTCCTGGCTATTTAACCCCTCAAATGCTGTGGTCAATCGCGACCACAGCATCTGAGGCGTTGAAAAGAGGGGGGCCCCTTCCAACAGCTCACTGCCCCCTCCCACAGTGAGATCGGGGGGTGACCATGGTTGTTATGGCAGCCCAGGGGCCTAATAAAGACCCCCAAGGCTGCCTTCACTTTGCCTCTGTTAGGCCCTAAAAAAAAAGTTAAAAAAATTGGTATCACTGCGTCTGTAAAAGTCTGAACTATTACAATATAGTGTTATTTAACCCCTTAAAGACGCAGCCTAGTTTGGGCCTTAAGGCTCAGAGCCCATTTTTCAAATCTGACATATTTCACTTTATGTGGTAATAACGTCAGGATGGTTAAACCTATCCAATTCTGAGATTGTTTTCTCGTGACACATTGGGCTTCATGTTCGTGGTAAAATTTTGTCGATATATTTAGTGTTTATTGGTGAAAAATTGCAAAATTTAGAGAAAATGTTGAAAAAAATAGCATTTTTCAGAATTTAAATGCATCTGGTTGTAAAACAGACGGTTATACCACCTAAAATAGTTACTAGTTCACATTTCCCATATGTCTACTTTAGATTGGCATCATTTTTTGAACATTCTTTTATTTTTCTTGGACGTTACAAGGCTTAGAACATAAACAGCAATTTCTCATATTTTTAAGAAAATTTCAAAAGCCTTTTTTTTAAGGTACCTCTTGAGTTCTGAAGTGGCTTTGAGGGGCCTATGTATTAGAAACCCTGATAAAACACCCCATTTTAAAAACTAGACCCCTCAAAGTATTTAAAACAGCATTTAGAAAGTTTTTTAACGCTTCAGGTATTTCACAGGAATTAAAGCAAAGTGGAGGTAAAATTTGCAAATTTCATTTTTCATGCTGAATTTCAATTTTATTAAAAAAAATTCTATAACACAGAAGGTTTTACCAGAGAAACACTACTAAATATGTATTGTCCAGATTCTGCAGTTTTTAGAAATGTCTCACATGTGGCTCTACTGCGCTCGTGGAATAAAACACAAGCCCTAGAAGAAAAGAAGCACCTAGTGCATTTTGAGGCCTCTTTTTTTATTAGAATATATTTTAGGCAACATGCCAGGTTTGAAAAGGTGTTGAGGTGCCAAAACAGTAGGAATCCCCCAATAGTGACCCCATTTTGGAAACTACACCCCTCAAGGAATTAATTTATGGTTGTTGTTACCATTTTGACCGCACATTTTTTTCACAGCACGTATTTGAATTGGGCTGTGAAATGAAAAAAATGTAATTTATTAAAATAAAATGTCATTTGTGATCAAAATTTCTTATTTTCACAGGGAACAAAATACCCCATTTTGTTGCCCAATTTGTCCTTAGAGCGGCAATACCCCATTTGTGGTGATAAACTGCCGTTTGGGCCCATGGGAGGCCTCAGAAGGGAAGGAGCGCTGTGTGTTCTTTGGAGTGCAGATTTTGCTGGTTTGGTTTTCGGGTGCCGTGTCGCATTTGCAGAGCCCCAGAGGTATCAAAGCAATGAAACCCACCAGAAGTGACCCCATTTTGGAAACTACACCCCTCAAGGAATTAATTTATGGGCAATGTGACCATTTAGACCCCATAGTTTCTTCACAGAAATTATTTGAATTGGGCTGGGAATTTAAAAATATATATTTTTTCCAATAATATGTCGTTTTAGCTCAAAAATTCTTATTTTCACAAGAAATAAAATGCTCCACTTTGTTGCCCAATTTGTCCTGAGTGCGGAAATACTCCATTTGTGGTGATAAACTGTCGTTTGGGCCTGTGGGAGGGCTCAGAAGGAAAGGAGCGCTATTTGTTCTTTGGAGTCCAGATTTTGCTGGATTGGTTTTCGGGTGCCATGTCGCATTTGCAGAGCCCCAGAGGTATAAAAGCAATAGAAACCAACCACAAATGACCCCATTTTGGAAACTACACCCCTCAAGGAATTCATTTATGGGTGTTGTGACCATTTTGACCCCATAGCTTTTTCACAGAACTTATTTGAATTGGGCTGGGAATTAAAACAAAATTATTTTTTTCAAGTAATATGTAGCTTTGGCTGAAAATTTCTTATTTTCACAAGAAACAAAATACCCCATTCTGTTGCGCAATTTGTTCTGAGTGCCGCAATACCCCAGTTGTGGTGAGAAACTGCCGTTTGGGCACATGGGAGGGCTCAGAAGGAAAGGACCACCATTTGGCCTACTGGGGATTTTACTAGTGCGAAGTCATGTATGCATAAGCCCCTGAGGTACCAGTACAGTTGAAACCCGCAAGAAGTGACCCCGTTTTAAAAACTATACCCTTAAGGCATTCATCTAGAGGTGTAGTGAGCATCTCTTGGGTATGGCAATACCCTACATGTGGCTGTTATCAGCTGCCTGGGCACACAGCAGGGCCCAGAGGGAAAGATGAGGGGGGATAAGATGTGCGGAGTGCATCAGGGTAAGTAAAATTGGGGTAAATTATAAACCAAGGGATGTATGATAAATTTTAAAACACTCTTTCATACAGAGCTCCGGTTATTCGGGACACGTGTCACATTGATATATTGTGTCATCCCTTATCGCCCTCTTATAGCAGACTTTGCACCTCTTTTGACTTTTTCCCTTCTTGCCAGTTTGGGGAACTTCTCCTGGAAAGTGTTGCCGCCCTGGTACGATGCGTGTGGCCTCACTTCCAGAAGTACTGGGTGCCCCCCCTTCTTGGTCCCTAAAGATTAGGTTCTTGATAATCACCTCTTGAAATTCCAGGAAAGTTCCCCTCTGGTCTGTACATCGACGTAGCACGTACACATTGTACAAAGCCATCTGTATGATGTGCCCGGCCAGCTTCTTATACCACACCGCATGGCGCTGTAGGGCTTCAGGACTTGATCTGACAAGTCCATCCCTCCCATGTACCTATTGTAGTCCAGGATGCAGTCTGGTTTGGGGGTGGCCTTTCCTTCATATATCCTAAATCTGTAGGTATACCCTGATGCACTCTCGCACAGCTTATACATCTTCACGCCATACCTTGCCCTCTTACCCGGCAGGTACTCCTGAAATTGAACCCTCCCTTTAAAATGTACCAGGGACTCATCAATAGAAATACACTTCTCGGGGGTGTATGCTTGGGAAAACCGGGCACTGAAACGGTCTAATAGGGGTCTCCGTTTATACAAACAGTCAAAACTGGGGTCATCTCGGGGTGGGCACGGCTCATTATCAGTATAAAATAATTCACTTTTTGTGTTACCTTATTCTAAGCGCCAGAACTTTTTTTTTTTTCAATCAATAAAGCCGTGGGAGGACTTATTTTTTGCGTAACGAACTGTAGTTTCGATCAGTACCATTTTTAGGTACATGCGACTTTTTGATCTCTTTTTTTGGGAGGTGAAGTGACCAAACAATTGTGATTGTGGTACGGGTTATTATTATTTTCTTTTACGGCGTTCACCATGCAGGATAAATAACGAAATAATGTTGTAGTTCAGGCCGTTACGGACGCGGCGATACCAATTATGTATAGTTTATTTGTTTGTTTATATATTTTTATTAATAATAAATGAATAATAAGGTAAAAAGGGGGATTTTTACTTTTAATAGTTTTAAAACTTTTTTTTTCTTATTTTTACACATCTTTTTTTTTCTTTTTTTATACTTTATTACTTTGTCCCACTAGGGGACTTGAGGGCAGGAGGCCCTGATCGCTATTCTAATACACTGCACTACATGCGTAGTGCAGTGTATTAGAACTGTCAGCTACTCACTGACAGCAAGCATAGTGGGTCCTGACGTTGTCAGGACCCACTAGGCTTCCGTCTATGGCATAGCCGGACGCCATTGTTTGGTGTTCGGTTGCCATAGTCACCATCGCCGGCCGCTATCGTGTAGCAGGCCGGCGATGGCAGCTTAACCCCTAAAAAGCCACGATCTCTATAGAACGCAGCTTTTAAGGGGGTTAATCAGCGGGGACACAGCGATCGGTCCCCGCTGTAGGAGCTGTGACAGCTGCTGTACGAGACAGCAGCTGTCACAGCTCCTGTATGTGTCGGGAGGACGGCCGAAACGGTCGTTACTCCCGAGACGTACTATTAGGTCATGGAGCGCGAACGATACAGCTGCCATGACCTAATAGTACGTCCAGGAGCGGGAAGGGGTTAATGCGCACGGTGAACGCCGTAAAAAATAAGAAATGTAAAATGCCATAATCGCTGTTTCTTGGTCAACTTGGCTCTCAAAATTTTTTTTAATAAAAAGTGATCAAAACGTTCCACATTACAAAAAATCGTACCGATAATAACTACATCTTGTCCTGCAAAAAAGAAGCCTGCACAAGGCTCAATCGTTGAAAAAATATCAAAGTTATGGCTCTCAGAATGTGGCGACACAAAACATTTTTTTTTTTTAACAAAAAGTTTATTATCATTGAAAGTAGTAAAATATAAAAAAAACGATATACATTTTGTATCACCATAATTGTATTGAGCCACAGAATAAAGATAAGTTGTCCTTTTTAATGTACGCTGAAAGCCGTAAAAACGAAACCCAAAAAACAATTAAGGAACCGCAGTTTTTTCCAACTTCAGCCCGCAAATAATTTTTTTTCAGTATCCCAGGACATTATATGAAACTATAAATGGTACCAAAAGAAACTACAACAGCTCCCGTAAAAATAAGCTCTCACACCACTCTATTGACGGAAAAATAAAAAAGTTATTGCTCTTGGAATGCGGGGGGTGAAAAACGGAAATGAAAAAACAAAAAAAGGCTATATCCCGGAGGGGTTAAAAACGTATACGTCGTCGTGTGCACAAAACGAGATGTGAACTTAGCCTTATCCTTCATAACCCATCCATATACTGTTTCAGAAAAGCATTTCCACAGTTTTATACTAACACCATCGTGCTTTACAGTGGGAAATCTGTGTATTTCAGTACTTCCTGCATATGGGTCATATATAACTTATCAAATGTAAACTTTAAAGGAGTTGTCTCACCAATTTTCCACAGGTCCATCTCCTGAGACCCGCGGCAAATAGTTGATTATGCGGAGGGAAGCTGAAGCAAGCTAGACTTTTCTCCTGCGACGCTCACTTCATAGGAGATGTAGTGTTACATGTCAAAAATTCCGATGAATACACTGTCAATGTAATAAATTAATGGCCTGAGTGTGCCTGATAGGGCATATAGAAAGGTGTAGTCCTAATGGAGCAACTCCTTTAATGAAAAATATAGTTTTGTAAGAATTGCTATGATAATTCTGATTTAACTGGCATTAAGGACATGTCACTTAGGTATTTAGAACACAGCAAATTTTTCCGTTTTTGCCTCACTGCATTCCAAGAGCCATAACTTTTTTATTTTTGGAAAATCTTTGTTTTTACTTTATAGCTTCATAATCATCAAGTACATATATTCATCAAAAATGAGTCCAGACAGTAAGTACAATGAAAAGAGTAACAAACCGAGGAAAAAAGAGAAAAAAAAAATAATTATTATACAATAATAATAAACCTCTAAAAACAAATACAAATACCCCTACACCCCCATGTCAGAATCAGAGGAACAAGACACCCTAGACAGGCACAAACTTCTCTGTCATGACCCTCCAAGAATGGCTCTATAAGTTTCTCTCTGTTAAAAAAACTTCCATTTATACCATGTTCCATGGAACCTGTCATACCTGCATTTTCTTGTAGAGGTCAAATTCTCCATCAGCATTATGTCATCAACCTTAGCCATCCACTGGGATAAGGTAGTAGTTCTTTTTTCCTTCCACAAAGAAGGAATACAATGACGTGCTGCCATTACTAGAAAACGGAGTAGTGAACTCTTATATATTTTAATTGGTACATCGCAACGATGGAGAAGGATCCATTGTAATAGTAGACCCCGTTACCTCACAGATTACGTGCCCGATCTATTCCCAAATAGACGATAGCATTAGGCAGGACCAAAAAATATGTAAAAAGGTGCTCCATTACAACTCCAGCACTTTGGTGATATTCCTGGAAAAATTACGTGTAGGCGTGTGTGAACTCTGTACCATCTGGTCAACAATTTATAACTCGTTTCTTGGTATCGAGAGCTAACAGAGGACCTCTGTACTAGAGTAAGAATTTGAGTCTTTTGTGCAAGAGATAGAGACAGACTTAAATCCTCTTCCCATTTAAGTAAATAAGGAGGATGAGGTTGATCTGGAGGACTTTGGAGATAGGAGTAAACCAAGGACAAATTGTGTCTGAGTAATCCTGAGCCCATACAGAGGGCTTCAATTGGTGTCTCTGAACCTCTATACAAGTGGCTTTGGGCAGAGGCACAAAAATGCAGAAGTTGAAGTGCTCTCCAAGGCCCCAGCGGGCTGGAGTCCATTAAGGACGTCAGTTCTGTGATGGCGAGCCAATCCAAGTTCTAAAGAAACTCAGATGCGCAAAAATTTCCGATTGGAGGACCACAGTCGAAAAATCGGATCTTCCAGATCATCGGCAAAATGAGAATTTCCTAAGATGGGATACAAAGGGGAATGAATAGGAAGGAGCAAGGCACTGACTATTGTAGACGAGCAGCATAGTAAGGTCGGTCCAATAGTTGTGTGAGTGCGTAAAAGATTGTTCCAGAGTAACCCAGGGTTTTTCCCTCGTATGTCTGCACCAATCTAATACCCCTACTAAATGAGTTGCTAGATAATATAATTTGATATCTGGAAGGGCAAGTCCCCCTCTCCCCGTTGATCTACATAATAGTAAGCACCTTATCCGTGGTAGTTTCCCTGCCCATATAAAGGTAACTTGCATAGAATTAATCATTTTGAAAAAGGATGCTGGGATCTTAATCGGGAGTGTCTGAAATATATATAAAATATGAGGTAATATATTCATTTTAACACCTTCCCGCCCAATCATGTACAGTTATGTCGTAAGCATGTAACTGTACGTGATGGTGATGGAGCGGGCTCAGAGACTGAGCGCGCGCCATCACCAGTGGGTGTCAGCTGTATATTACAGCTGTATATTACAGCTGACATACCGCTGTAACGGCCAGGACTGGAGCTAGGCTCAGATCCCGATGATTAACCCCTTAGATGCAGTAATCAAGCGATCGCTGCATCTAGGTGGTTTCTAGCCTGTCTGAATCTTTGCGCCGCTGTCACCGGGATGCCGGTGCTTGCAACGGCAACCAGAGGCCTAATAATGGCCTCTGGTATGCCAAGCACGGAAGACTTTTGAAAGGCTTACTATTAGAGCCAAGAAGATGACGCAGGCTCAGAAGCTGAGCCTGTGCCATCATCCATGGATGTCAGCTGTTTGTTACAGCTGACATCCTGATTTAACGGCCAGGACAGGAGCTTGCCTCCAATCCGGCTAATTAACCCCTTAGATGCAGCAAACAAAAGCGATCGCTGCATTTAGGTGGTTGGATCGCAGCCGATGGTTGCTATGGCAACAATCGGCACCCGCGTTGTTGCCGATGGTTGCTATGGCAAAGCCTAAAAGGCTTGCTGTCAGTGAATAACTGACAGCTCTAACACACTGCACTATGTAGGTAGTGCAGTGGATTAGAATAGCGATCAGGGCTTCATACCTTCAAGTCCCATAGTGAGACAAAAAAAATAATTAAAGAAAGTTAATAAAAATTTGAAAAAGTAAAAAAAATTAAAGTTAAAAAACAAACACTGCCTTTTATCCCCATAATAAGTCTTTTATTATAGGAAAAAACCAATATGAAAACATTATAAAAAGTACACATAATTAGTATTGCCGCATACGTAACGACCCAAACTATAATGATATCCCGTTATTCACCCCCTCCCCCTTGGTGAACACCGTAAAAAATAAAACAAAAAACAATTCCAGAGTCGCTGTTTTTTTTGGTCACCACCCCTCCCAAAACAGAATAAAAAGTGATAAAAATGTTGCATGTACCCCAGAATTGTACCAATAAAAACTACAACCCATCCCGCAAAAAAACAAGCCCTTACACAACTTTTCTGATGGAAAAATAAAAAATGTATGGCTCTCAGAATATGGTGATACAAAAAATAAATGTTTTGTTTTTTTTTAAAAGTGATTTTATTGTGCAAACGCTGCAAAATATAGAAAAAACTATAAACATATGGTATCACCGTAATCGTATCGACCCGCAGAATAAAGTGAATGTCATTTATAGAGCATGGTGAACGGCGTAAAAAAATAAAAAAACATTGTCAGAATTGCTTGTTTTTTGTCACCTTGCTTGCCAAAAAAGTTGCATAAAAAGTGATAAAAAAATCGCATGTACCCCAATATAATAAAATTTGTAATCGTTTAAAAAACCGAGGTTATCCTCAATGGAGTCTGGACAGGGCTATTAATTTGGGTGAGGACAGAAAACGTTGTGATTTACTACAAAGAAAGCACACACATAAAAAGAACAAATATGCATCTCTTGCGTTTGTTACATCGTACAGTAAAGAATATCATACCATACGATCTATAGTGTCCAAATATTTACCAGTCCTCTTTCAAGATGAGGGCTTACGCCAGATATTAGAGCCAGGTTGTAAATTTTCCTCTCGGAGAGCGCCTACTTTGGGTTCTATGCTTTCACCTAGTTTAACGCAATTTTCATCCAAACAGAATTCATGGCTGTCATCAAAGGGTTTTTATCCTTGTGGAGCAAATATATGTATGTGTTGCAATTATGCACACCAAACTAAAGAAGTTATTTCAGCCATTGATGGATCTATACATAAAATTAAACAATTCATCAATTGCAACACACGACATGTAATCTACCAAATAAATTGTACTCTCTGTAATTTATCTTATGTTGGGTGCACTAGTCGCTCCCTTAATGGTATGTGTGATCAGAACTGACTACGGATTAATTATTCTGCTGCCTAAAAACAATAATTTATAAATGAATGTTGACCTTTCTGTTGGTGAGAACATGATTAAGTAAGTCTTTAACCTTGATTCTCCCAATATTTAGGAACAATGAATATTTGATTACCTACAAATCTAGGTAATCAAATACATTTTTTGTTACCATGGAGCCAAAAATGACTGATTGCTTTTGCATCAAATGTCGATTGTTTTTTTTTTTTTACATCAGAAGAACATTTGGTGGTCATCTCTAGGATTATTATTTGTCACGAAGATACATGAGCTCAATTGTACAAATCTGAAGGAAAATCTGAACACGTCAATATTGGTATAACCCATTTCGTACACTATTAGGGCATGACCACACGTGGCGGATTTCGTCCGCAACTGTCCGCATCAATGCCGCACAGAATCTGCGTTGCAGATTCTGCTGCGGATCTGCACAAAATGTGCAGTAAATTGATGCGGACTAGCTGCTGCGGACTGTGGGAAAAGTGCTTCCCTTCTCCCTATCAGTGCAGGATAGAGAGAAGGGACAGCACTTTCCCTAGTGAAAGTAAACGAATTTCATACTTACCGGCCGTTGTCTTGGTGACGCGTCCCTCTTTCGGCATCCAGCCCGACCTCCCTGGATGACGCGCCAGTCCATGTGACCGCTGCAGCCTGTGCTTGGCCTGTGATTGGCTGCAGCCGTCACTTAGACTGAAACGTCATCCTGGGAGGCCGGACTGGAGACAGAAGCAGGGAGTTCTCGGTAAGTATGAACTTATATTTTTTTACAGGTTGCTGTATATTGTGATCGGTAGTCACTATCCAGGGTGCAGAAACAGTTACTGCCGATCGCTTAACTCTTTCAGCACCCTGGACAGTGACTATTTACAGACGTCTCCTAGCAACGCTCCCGTCATTACGGGAGCCCCATTGACTTCCTCAGTCTGGCTGTAGACCTAGAAATACATAGGTCCAGCCAGAATGAAGAAATGTCATGGCAAAAAAGCAAGACGCATCCGCAGCACACATAACATGTGCATGACAGCTGCGGACTTCATTGCGGAACTTAGAATCTCCATTGAAGTCAATGGAGAAATTCCGCCATGAGTCCGCCACTGCTCCGCAACAGACAGAGCATGCTGCGGACACCAAATTCCGCTCCGCAGCCTATGCTCCGCAGCGGAATGTTACGCATCGTCTAAACGAACACTTCTAAATAGAAGTGGAAGTCAATGCAGAAACGGCTCCGCTGCGGATTAACGCTGCGGAGTGTCCGCAGCGGAATTTAAGTGAAATTCCGCCACGTGTGAACCCAGCCTTACTGTTGCTTCCAGCATTCAATCTTATTTCAGATATTATTTGATTGGTTGCTATCATAAATATCACATATTATTTACAGACTATGGGGGGATATATTGAAAGGTTTACACCAGTTTTCTAGCATAAACAAAGACTTTTTACTTCTTTGTCAAGAAAAAGGGACGGGTGTATCTGAAAGGGGCAAAGGCTCTATCAGAATGACAGCTTTACCATAATTTATGCCAGAATCTGGCATAGATTATGGCACAAATCTAAACCTGAACATACCAGGCGTAGATTTGCATTTCTGTTACACAAACAGACAAAAATGTGCCAAATTTATTAAGAAGTGTGCACCTCTTAATAAATTTGGCGCATTTCCACCGACATAAATTAGCTTAAGACAGGCATTTGAAAATACCAGCCTTAATTTATTACCCCCGTTTTTTTTTTG
The DNA here is from genome assembly GCF_050947455.1 of Rhinoderma darwinii. Classification (NCBI taxonomy): domain Eukaryota; kingdom Metazoa; phylum Chordata; class Amphibia; order Anura; family Rhinodermatidae; genus Rhinoderma; species Rhinoderma darwinii. The sequence continues at coordinate 133,542,213 of NC_134690.1, read as the reverse complement.
TTTTGTTTTTTATTTGTATCCCTCTGTAAACTTATTTTTGGAAGCTGGTTTTCACCAAATCTGGATTATATATGTTTTCTTAATTTGAAGTAACCTTGCTACTGTAGTCAAACTATTACCCTACCATTTGAGATAGTAGTATAATTTAATGTGACTGATCTACACTTTTTTCCATTGTATCTGGATCATAGAGCAAACTGTGATTTGAATTATTTTATAGAAGATGTGGTGTAGTAAGGTGGGGGACTGTTCTCAAGGGACCAGCATGAAACTAATACGATTTGCTAATGGCTTGAGCCTTTGTAATTTGATGAGAAGTCTAACAGAAGAATAAAAATAGCCACATTTTTAATTGGATATTGATCTCAACAGATATTCTCTCCCTAAGTACCTGTGAGAATTAGTTATCTTAAAATCATTGGATACATTATATTTATCATGATTTCCTAATAATTGTTTGTGCTGCATAGTTATATACAAATGCATTAACACTGTAATTATTTAATAGATCAATTCAATTAACTTCTTTTGATTTTCAAAGCATTTAAATGCTTCTTTAGAGCAATAGCAAGGCTATTTAAAATGGCTTAATGACCTCTTATGTGTATACTTACACTCTAACAGCTGTATTATATTTATATTTTTTTGTGTTGTAGAGCAACAAGGGACATGTAAAACAATTAAGAGAATTTACCAATAGACATAACAGAATGGTATTGTGTACAAGCATTTTCTGGAATAATATTGTGATATTGTTCAGGAGCGGACATACCGCCTGTGCAGATGATTCCGGAGGGGTAGGGGGTGGCCGATGGGCCAAAATTAAAAAGCAGTAATAATTATCTTTACTCTGTTTTAAAGGAGACACAATTATTGTGTCCAGTGGGTGGCAGCATCACACTGAGGTCTGAATATTTTAGTCTGGTCTTATATTTGGGTCTTGATCTGTGGTATAGTCGATCATCTAATGTCTTAATATTGGAGTCTGATCTCAGGTCTGGTCTGGTGTCTGAATATTGGTGTCATGTGGCCTGTGGATAATGAAACTGTCAAGGGACCTGCAGAGGGTGGTTTGAACCCACTTTGTCACCAATAGATTTGACGTAGGGCTAAACCAGGGCGTGGAGTTTTAAACTTTTCCCCTCACAGCAATTTTTGGGATTTTCATTTAAATTTTTCTCCTGACCTTCCAAAAGCCATAACTTTTTAATTTTTTCTGTCGATAAAGCCATATGAGGGCTGTTTTTTTGCGGAACGAGTTGTACAGCACCATGTTTGTTGTACCATATAATGTATTGGGAAACTGGAAAAAAATTCTTTGTGGGATGAAAAAACAGCGATTCCTCAATATTTTGAGGGGTTTCGTTTTCATGGATTGGTAAAAATGGCCTGTTAACTTTATTCTACTGGTCAGTACGATTACGCCGATACCAAATTTATTATGATTTTTATGTTTTACTACTTTTAAAATTAAGAAACTAATTGTTGAAAACAATATTTGTGTTTTGTCGCTACATTCTGGGAGCCATAATTTTTTTTTATTTTTCCAACAATTGAGCGTTCTTTTTTGCCGGGCAAACTGTAGTTTTTATTGATATCATTTTGGGCTACATGAGACTTTTTGATCACTTTTTATTTCATTTTTTTGGGTTATGAAGTGAACAAAAAACTGCGATTCTGAGGTTTACATTTTTTTTTACCGTGTAGGTAAATAATTATATATTGTAATAGTTTGAACTTTGGCAATTTTGTTTATTTTAGACATTACTTTAGAGGAAAGTTTTTTTTGCAATATTAATGTGTTGCATTATAGAGTCATTTTTACAGGCTCCTGTTAAGCCCTGCCAGATGTGAAGAAAGGCAGTCCATTGGCAAACATTGGCACCCCCCCACCCCCTCTTTCTAACATCTTAGGTGCTGCGATCAAGATTGATCGCAGCATTTAGGGAGTTAAATGACCATTAGTCCCAGGTGTCAGCTGTAATACACAGCTGACACCCGCTGCATACGGAGCGGGCTCAGTGGGTGAGACTGCTCCAAACATCACCCCCGCCGCACCACGATGTGCTATTACGTCGTGGTGTGGGAACAGGTTAAGGGAACCCCTGGTATTCACCATTTAACCCCTATACAGGGATCTGAACTTTGCTGTAGGGAAATCACAGGTCGTTACCCCCTGAGTTGTCTCCCTTGGTGACCACAAACGTGAACAGACGTAGTACAAAATCACAAGACAATATGCAGGTTTAGATAAATAGCAAAAATCAGGAGAGGCGGCAAACGGGCACTCACGGTTGATCGAGCAAAGCGTCAGGGCAGGTGGCTATGGTTCATGACGAGTCACTAGCATGAGGTCAGGGAAGGCGGCAGGCAAGTCACAAAGTACAGGCAAAGGTTAATTACAGAAAATCCAAGAAGCGTTGGCAGGGATACCCTAGACAAGCTAGGAAGAACCTAACTGATCAGTAAAGGTGTACAGGAAAGGGGGAAACCTGGGTGGATAATTTGACATGCGCTGGCTCTTTAAGGCAGAGTCAGCGCGTGCGCGCACTAAGAGCCAAATCAGAGCGTCATCGCCGTGGGAGACGGTTAGAAGCGAAGATTGGGGAACAAAAGGGAAGTTTGTTTTAATCTGGGGTCTGAATTCAAGGGTCTCAATTCTGAAATAATTGTTGGGTCATGTCAACAAGAAATGGAAAAAGGTAATTTTTAAGCTATTTTTCTTTGCCTATTATCTGCAGAGGGAAGACCGGTGAACATTCGAGAGCGCTACAGAACAGTATGATACAGATAAAGTTAGGGAACACTTTCTACTATTATCATTGTTAAGTATTATGGTAATCATTACAATGTAATACTCATAATAAGTAACAGAGTAATGTACTAAATGGAAAGCATTATTGACCGAGCATGGTACAGTAGTTATGGAGACTAGTCAAATCCATTGTTAATTAAGGAATCTTAAGTTAGGCCACCTAGGCCAGTGTAGTTTCTGATGAGTTACTCATTAGGTATTAGTACCGTTACATGTACTGGGGATTGCAATGAATGCAGATTTAATTTGCTATTGATTTAAATGCAGACAAATGTGTTGGTTAACACATAACCTTCAGTACAAAATGTCAAGTATAACTAAGTAAACAACTATTCTTATTGCCATTCTACATCCAAATTCTTATTAAATGTTTAAATCAGGAATAAAATAATTATACAATATCACATGTGCCATACAAGATTTGCACTATTAACAAGAAAAATGCAATTCTTCACTAAATTATATATACTGTATTGTGATTTATATTAACACAAAGGATAAAAAAACGTCCTTAACTAGACTCACCATATCTAGCAAGATTATACATTATAAGGCCCTGTTCACACAGTTTTTTGCAGGCAGAAAAATCTGCCTCAGATTTCCTTCAGGAATTTTGAAGCAGATTTTGACCTGCCTGCGCTTTTTTTGCAGTGTTTTTTTTGTGGCATTTTTCCCCCGCGGAAATGGAAGCCAATGTAAGGACATCTGGCAAAAAAACGCTGCAAAAAACGTTTGTAAACAAGCAAGAAACCTCGGCAAGAAACTTCGGCAAGAAACGACATGCCGCTTTTTTTTCCTGAAAATCAATGTGGGGAGGGTGATTTGGGCGTTTTTTTTGGCGCTGATTCCAAGGCGGTTTCCGCGTCAATTTAAACAAAATATAACAATGTGAACAGGGCCTAATACTGGCTTATCGGGGAGGAGTTTAGCAAATCACAAGGGACTTCCAATGGCTTAATTGATTGCCATTTAGATGTTGGTATTCAGGAAGTCAGTCTTTTTAGATCACAAATGAAAGAAAATACTGTAATCTGTACTATACTTATAAAATATTAAAGTGTAGGGGTTTAGCCCTTTCAGGATCAAGAGTCATTACAAGTTTAGGAATGATGCATTTTAAGGGGGATGATTTTTCTTACTTCATATTCAACCAAAATGTTTTCTTTTTTTTTGCCAGACAGATTGACCTTTTTATGGCATGCAAATGAAACCACTAGCTTTCTAGTATACTGGCGTAATGTAAATGGTCGCTGTCGATTCAACAAACTTTATCATAAATCAATAGTACAAGCAAATACAAGAAACGTTGTACTATATAGTATTAGAAAAAAAATATTTTCCCCCTGCCTCCTTCACTACTGAGGGATCAGGTTATATGCTGTCCATAGAAGTCTACACTGTGTTCCAAATTATTATGCACATTGGATTTAAGTGTCATAAACATTTAATTATTAGTTTTTCAATTAAACTCATGGATGGTATTGTGTCTTAGGGCTCTTTGGATCATTGTAATCAATCTCAGACACCTGTGATAATTAGTTTGCCAGGTGTGCCCAATCAAAGGAAAACTACTTAAGAAGGATGTTCCACATTATTAAGCAGGCCACAGGTTTCAAGCAATATGGGAAAGAAAAAGGATCTCTCTGCTGCCGAAAAGCGTGAAATAGTGCAATACCTTGGACAAGGTATGAAAACATTGGATATTTCAAGAAAACTTAAAGAGGCTCTGTCACCAGATTATAAATGCACTATCTCCTACATAATCTCATCGGCGCTGTAATGTAGATAACAGCAGTGATTTTTATTTTGAAAAACGATCATTTTTGAGCAAGTTATGAGCAATTTTTTCAGCCCAGCATGATCCACAGCACAGTGAGATTGTGCAGTGAAAGGAGCTGGGCTGGAACAATGAGAAGTGTAGGACACTGATTGGTCACTGATTGGTCAGCCTCATACACTTCTTTACAACACCCACTTGGTCAAAAGTAAAAACACGCCCAGTTGGGCATTAAGAAACTAAATCTAAAATTGCTCATAACTTGCTCAAAAATGATCGTTTTTCAAAATAAAAACCACTGCTGTTATCTACATTCCAGCGCCGATCAGGTTATGTAGGAGATAGGGCACTTATAATCTGGTGACAGAGCCTCTTTAAGTGTATGATGCTGACGAATCAGCATCATCCACTTCTCTTCGTTAACACCCAGCTTCTGGCAGTGCACAGACACAGCGTGTTCTCGAGAGATCACGCAGTGACGTCACTCACTTCCTGCCCCAGGTCCTGCATCGTGTCGGATGAGCGAGGACACATCGGCACCAGAGGCTACATTTGATTCTGCAGCAGCATCGGCGTTTGCAGGTAAGTCGATGTAGCTACTTACCTGCAAACGCTGATGCTGCTGCAGAATCAACTGTAGCCTCTGGTGCCGATGTGTCCTCGCTCGTCCGACACGATGCAGGACCTGGGGCAGGAAGTGAGTGACGTCACAGCGTGATCTCTCGAGAACACGCTGTGTCTGTGCACTGCCAGAAGCTGGGTGTTAACGAAGAGAAGTGGATGATGCTGATACGTCAGCATCATACACTCCCATTCACAACGCCCAGCTAGTAAAAGAAGTAAAAACGCCCAGATGTACGCACATAATACACGCCTAGTTGTACTTTTACTTTAAACACGCCCAGTTGTACTTTAGAAAGCCTAATTTGCATAAATATAAAAATGGTCATAACTTGGCCAAAAATGCTAGTTTAAAAAAACAAAAACGTTACTCTTATCTACATTGCAGCGCTGATCTGCTGCAATAGGAGATAGGGGTTGCAAAATCTGGTGACAGAGCCTCTTTAAGCGTGATGATCGTACTGTGAAAAGATTTCTGGCTGATTCAGAGCACAGACGGGTTTGTTTAGATAAAGGCATAATGAGGAAGGTTTCTGCCAGATAAATTAATAGGATTAGGAGAGCAGCTGCTAAAATGCCATTGCAAAGCAGCAAACAGGTATTTGAAGCCGCTGGTGCCTGTGGAGTCCCGCAAACTTCAAGGTGTAGGATCCTCCAGAGGTTTGCAAGTGTGCATAAAGCTATTATTCCGCTACCCCTAAACAATGCTCACAAGCAGAAACGGTTGCAGTGGGCTCAGAAATACATGAAGACTAATTTTCAAACCGTGTTGTTTACTGATGAGTGCTTTGCAACCCTGGATGGTCCAGATGGATGGAGTAGTGGATGGTTGGTGAATGGCCACCATGTCCCAACAAGGTTGCGATGTCAGCAAGAATGTGGCGGAGTCATGTTTTGGGCTGGAATCATGGGGAGAGAGCTGGTAGGCCCCTTTAGGGTCCCTGATGGTGTGAAAATGACCTCTGCAAAGTGCGTAGAGTTTATGACTGACCACTTTCTTCCGTGGTACAAAAAGTAGAACCATGCCTTCCGTAGCAAAATTATCTTCATGCATGACAATGCACCATCTCATGCTGCAAAGAATATCTATGTGTCATTGGGAGTTCTGGAAAAATTGACAACTAGAGATAGAGCATAAATAATGGTTGTGGTGGGCAGCTCAAATAAGAATGCTGAATGAACTGGTAATAATGATCCTACATATCACTATGTGTATATACACACACACACACACACACACACACACATGCATATATATATATATATATATATATATACACACACGCATACACACACACACACACACACACACACACACATATATATGTGTTTTATCCCAATATCCTAAAAAATGCAATCTAAAATAAAAAATAATAACAAAAGGACAAATCAATACTATAAGGTATATAAAAAAATTATAATATTAACCCCTTCCCGCACACGGGCGTGACTGTACGTCCAAAATCTAAGTGAGTTCCCGAACTCGGGCGTACAGTCACGCCCTGCAGATAAAGCGAGCACAGGAGCTGTGCGCGCTTTATCTTCAGCGGCTGTCAGCTGTTATACACAGCTGACATGCCGCTGCAATGGCTGTGATGGCTGTTACCGCCAATCGCAGCCATTTAACCCCTTCAATGCGGCTGTCAATGACGTCCGCCGCACTGAAGTGGTTTACAGAGGGAGGGAGCTCCCTCTGTAACCCCCGGGCCCCCCCCCACGATGAATAGCGGGTGGCGATTGTTGCTATGGCAACCAGGAAGCCGTTACCAGGCTTCCTGGTTGCCAAGGCACGGTAGCCTATTAGGTCCTGCCCGAGGCAGGACCTAATACGCTAACTGTCAAATGAAAAATGACAGTTACGATACACTGCACTACATAAGTAGTGCAGTGCATCGTACCGGGGATCAGAAGACCAGATCTTCAAGTCTCCAGGTCAGTGTAAAAGAAAAAGTAAAAAATTTTAAAAAAAATGTGAAAGAAAAATAAATAAATACAAGTTAATAAATAATAAATAAATATAAAAAAAAAAACACTTGCCCTGTTTCCCTGATCAACTCTTTTATTATTAGAAAAAAAATATGAAAAAAAACTATAAATAATAGGTATCGCCGCGTTCGGAACGGCCTGATCTATAAAAATATCACATTATTTTTACCTCACGGTGAACACCGTAAAATTTTTTTAATAAAGAACAATGACAGCATTTTATTTTTTGGTCATTTTGTCTCAAAATTTTTTTAATAAAAAGTGATCAAAAAGTTGCAAGTAACGCAATATAAACTACAGTTTGTCACACATAAAACAAGCCCTCCCGCAGTGATATCAACGAAAAAATAAAAAAGTTATGGCTGACAGAAAATGGCGACACTAAAACATGATTTTTTTAGAAAAGAGTATTTTTATTGTGGGAACGTAGTGAAACATAAAAAAATGAAATAAATTTGGTGTCGCTGTAATAGTATCGCCCCGCAGAATAAAGTTAACATGTTGTTTATACTGCACGGTGAACACTGTAAAAGAAACGTGCTAGCATTGCTGTTTTTTGGTTTCCTCATCTCCCAAAAAATGGAATAAATAGTGATAAAAAAATCGCATGTACCCCAAAATGGAACCACTAAAAATTACAGCTCGTTCCACAAAAAACGTGCCCTCGCACAGCTCCGTCACCGGAAAAATAACACGTTATGACTCTCAAAACGCAATGATGCAAAATGATGCAAAATGACGGCCCAGACTAATTTTTAGGTCCAGTAGAATTTCACTAAGTATCCACATCGTCATTAGCTGGACCCCACAGGTGGACCCTGTAGATGCAGCGGAGATGAGGAAACTTTAGGGCCTTGTGCGGCTTATAGGGCTAGTGAAGAAGTCAAAGATTAGGCAATACTGGAGCGCAGATATTTTGTATAATACCCAATAAACCGGCCTGTGCATAAAGGATTGGTTCAAAGCGTACCACACCAATCCATGGATTATTCATTCACCCCATTATTACATCATCCTATTATAACCTGATGCACTCCGCCCAGTTTACATATGCCCTGATGTACTCCGCCCAGTTTACATATACCCTGATTTACTCTGCCCAGCTTACATATGCCCCCAAATTATAAGCGGAAATACCACTAATACACCAAGCAAAATCTGCGCTTCAAAAGCCAAATGGTGGTCCAACTAAGCCTGGCAGTGTACCCAAACGGAAATTTATGACCACATATGGGGTATTACTGTATTCTGGAGAACCCGCTTAACAATTTATGGGATCTGTGTCTACGGTGGTACAAGCTGGGCACAACACATTGGGCACTGGAATGGCATATCTGTGGAAAACAGCAATTTTCAATCTGCAACATCTATTGTTTACTCATTTTTGCAAAACACTTGTGCAGTCAAAATGCTCACTACACCCCTAGATCAATTCTTTGAGGGATCTAGTTTACAAAATGGGGTAATTTTTCGGGAGTACCACTGTACTGGTACTATAGCTCAATGCAACATTGCGTCAAAAAACGAATCTTATAAAATCTCCACTCCAAATACTAAATGGCGCTCCTTCCCTTTAGAGCATTGCTGTGTGTCCAAATAGCAGTTTATGACCACATGTGGGGTATTTCCGTACTCCGGAGAAGTTGCTTTACAAATGTGATGGTGCTTTTTCTCTTTTATTTGTTGAGAAAATGAAAAATTTTGAACTAATGCTTCGTGTTATTGGAAAATAATGTAATTTTTCATTTTCACTGCCCATTTGTAATAAAATCTATGAGACACCTGTGGGGTCAAAATTCTCACTACAACCCTAGATGAATTCCTCAATGGGTGTAGTTTGCCAAATGGAGTCACTTTTGGGTAGTTTCCACTGTACTGGTACCCAAGGGGCTTTGCAAAAGCGACATTGTACAGAAAAACCAATCCAGCAAAATCTGCTCGCCAAATGGCGCTCCTTCCCTTCTGATCCCTGATGTGTAGTCATACAGTGGTTTATTACCACATATGGGGTATTGCCGTACTCTGGAGAAGTTGCTTTGCAAACATTATGGTGCTTTTTCTCCTTTATTTGATGAGAAAATGAAAAATGTTGACCTAAAGCTACATCTTAGTGGAACAAAATTAAATTTTTAATTTTTACTGCACAATTCTAATGAAATCTATGAAACACCTGGGGGGGGGTCAAAATGCTCACTACACCCCTTGTTGAATTCCTCTAGTGGTGTAGTTTCCCAAATGGAGTCACTTTTGGGGGGTTACCACTGTACTGGTACCTTGGGAGCTTTACAAATAAGACATGGTGCCGAGAAATTAATCCAGCAAAATCTGTTCTCCAGAAGCTAAATGTCGCTCCTTCCCTTCTGATCCCTGATGTGTATTCATACAGTGGTTTATTACCACATATGGGGTATTTCCGTACTCTGGAGAAGTTGCTTTATAAATGTTACAGTGCTTTTTCTCCTTTATTTGATGAGAAAATGAAACATTTTGACCTAAAGCTACATCTTAGTGGAAACAAATGTAATTTTTAATTTTTACTGCACAATTCTAATGAAATCTGTGAAACACCTGGGGGGTCAAATTGCTCACTACACCCCAAGATGAATTCCTCTAGGGGTGTAGTTTCCCAAATGGAGTCACTTTTGGGGGGTTACCACTGTACTGGTACCTTTAGGAGCTTTACAAATGTGACATGGTGCCGAGAAATCAAACTAGCGAAATCAGCGCTCCAAAAGCTAAATGGCGTGCCTTCCCTTCTGAGCCCTGATGTGTATTAAAACAGTGGTTTATTACCACATATGGGGCATTTCCGTACTCTGGAGAAGTTGCTTTACAAATGTTGGGGTGCTTTTCCTCATTTATTTGTTGAAAAAAATAAAAAATTCTGAGGTAAAGCTACATCTTATTGAAAAATAATGTCATTTTTCATTTTCACTGCCCAATTCTAATGAAATCTATGAAACACCTGTGTGGTCAAAATGATCACGACACCCCTAGATGAATTCCTCTAGGGGTGTTGTTCCCAAATGGAGTCACTTTTGGGGGGTTTCCTTTGTTTTTGCACCACAAGACCTCTTCTAACCTGACATGATGCCTGAAAAATAATTTAAGAAAAGGAAGGCCGAAAAATCCACTAGGTACTCCTTTGCTTCTGGGGCCTTTTTTCAGTCCAGTAGCACACTAGGGCCACATGTGGGATATTTTTAAAAACTGCAGAATCAGGTCAATAAATATTCAGTTGGGTTTCTCTTGTAAAAACCTTCGGTATTACAGGGAAAATGGATTAAATTGGAATTTCTGCAAAACAAAATGAAATTTGCAAATTTCCCTTCCACTCTGCTTTAATTCCTGTGACACGCATAAAGGGTTAATAAACTTTGTAAAGGCTGTTTTGAATACTTTAAGGGGTGCAGTTTTTAAAATGGGGTGATTTGTGGGGGTTCCTAATATATAAGGCCCTCAAAGCTACTTCAGATCTGAACTGTTCCCTAAAAAAATTGCCTTTTCAAATTTTCTTGAAAATGTGAGAAATTGCTGCTAAAGTTCTAAGCCTTGTAACGTCCTAGAAAAATAAAAGGATGTTCAAAAAATTATGCAAACATAAAGTAGACATATGGGAAATCTTAACTAGTCACTATTTTGTGTGGTATAACTATCTGTTTTACAAGCAGATACATTTGAATTTAGAAAAATGCTAATTTTTGCAAATTTTCTCTAAATTTTGGTGTTTTCCACAAATAAATATTGAATTTATCGACCAAATTTTTTCACTAACATAAAGTACAATATGTCACGAGAAAACAATCTCAGAATCGCTTGGATAGGTAATATCATTCCAGAGTTATTACCACATAAAGTGACACATGTCAGATTTAAAAAATGAGGCTGTCATAAGGTCCAAAAGTGGCTGCGTCCTTAAGGGGTTAAAACTGTATATAAACATGCTTGGCAGATAAATACATTAATGCCTACCATGGGCCCTTGTGGTTAGGTGTTGTTTATGTAATATATGCATGAGGCTAGCCCATCAATTTTTTGGAACCTTTAAAGTCTTTAATCAAATTCAAGCAAAGGATGGACACATCTGTATCTTAGTTTAATATTATTTTTATTATTGATGGTATTTTTTAAGATATTTGGGTAACATACTTGTGCATATATGTAGTGTGATATGTATGATTTATTATCATTATTTCACTTTTAATAAATAAGGATTTTATCCATTTGACTTAAGTCGCATGGAGAGATGTTCTTTGGCATTTTTTAGAGATGTATCATACAGAGGGGAAAACTGGTGAAAAATGCAATATATAAAACATATAAAAAAGTCAGAAATAGTGTTATTCCTTATGTACATACACATTACAGCTTATTCTGGAAATTCAGCTGAAACGACAGGTACGCTTCAAGGAAAAATGGACAAAAATGTGAAATTATTTCCCCTTGTACTCTGATGCACTTGGTATAACAGATTAAATTTACCAAATAAAATAATCCTCAAATTATATAATCAAACCAAATATATACAGGTTATTTGTCACCTCACAGCAATTACAGCCCAAAACAAAGATCCGTATTAAGGTCTTAAGCCTGTCCCCCAGCAGCACTCACTTACAGCAATGGCTGCCTGTGCCTGCTTAAAGAGGTTCTGTTACCACATTATAAGTGCCTTATCTCCTACATAAGGAGATGGGCGCTATAATGTAGGTGTCAGTAATGCTTTTTATTTAAAAAAAAACTATCTGTTTTCACCACTTTATTAGAGATTTTAGATTTATGCTAATGAGTTGCTTAATGCCCAAGTGGGCGTGTTTTTACTTTAGACCAAGTGGGCGTTGTACAGAGGAGTGTGTGACACTGACCAATCAGCTCCAATGATTTTCCAGAATAATTTTTCAAAATAATTTATTATGTTCAGTTTGTGAACTCGTCACATTGGTTTAAGGCGATTTAATTAACGTTTCAACCCAACCTGGGCCTTTATCACAATCGCTAGGGTAAAGAATAATAATAATCAAGCGCACTACACACAGTAATGCTGTGTGTTTGGAACACAAGCAAAGTCAAGTCCAAAATATCTATTTGGACGTGATCGTGAATTGGACTTAAAAGATCAATAATATGGTATGTGCTTTGCTAAAATGGTAAATCAATACTCAACTACAGAAACTAAAGGCAACCCTAACTAATAAATGAATTTACGATCAAACGTTTGAAACATAGTATCTAGGAATATGCATGGTTAGGTATAGATCTTAATTGATCCTAATAGGGTATATGTGAATATGTGAATTAGTAATATGTAAATTTACGATCTAACGTTTAATATAGTATTAAGGAATAGATAAAGTTAGGTATAGACCTTAATTGATCCTAATGGGGTATATGCAAATATGTACTGACTACATAATGTTGCATTGAGAAGCCCCCTCTTGCTATAACCATTCTTTTGAATACTTACCTTCATGAGTGTATTTACTGCAATGTTTCCTTGAGTATCGTTATTTCTTATCCACTTTTGAGGAAGTCCCTATTTATTTATTTATTATTTACTATTACCATTTATTTTACTACTATGCGATAGTATTAGTATACTAAATATCATATGGATTTCTACCTAGATTGCAATATGTATTGTTCATAATACTTACTGTTGACACATTGTGATGAAATTGCTTTAATCCTACAAGACAAATTACTGAATTATGTGTATGTTTATTATTGATAATGGTTATTGTTAGAGATGAGCGAACCGGGACAACCGAACCCGGTTTCGGTCCGAACTTCCGGTAAAGTTCGGTTCGCAGCGAATCCGAACTTCACCGGGTTCGGCCGAACCCGTTTTGACCGAACCCGGTCAAAAACATTATACAAATCGGCAGCCACTTATCTCTATCAATCACTGATAGAGAAAAGAGGCTGCTGATTAAAAATAAAATAAAAAGCATTTCATACGTACCCGGTCGTTGTCTTGGTGACGAGTCCCTCTTCTTCCTCCAGTCCGACCTTTTCCGACGCGGCAGCCTGTGATTGGCTGCAGAGGCCTCTGCAGCCTGTGATTGGCTGCAGAGCCCGCGGCAGCCTGTGATTGGCTGCAGCGCTCACATGGGCTGCATCGTCATCAAGGAATGTCGGGCCGGATGTCGAGAGGGACGCGTCACCAAGGCAACGGCCAGGAGACCGGACTGGAGGAAACAGAAAGTTCTCGGTAAGTATGAACGTCTTTTTTTTTACAGGTACTGTGATCGGTAGTCACTGTCCAGGGTACTGAAACAGTTACTGCCGATCAGTTAACTCTTTCAACACCCTGGACAGTGACTATTTAGGGTATGTGCACACACACTAATTACGTCCGTAAATGACGGACGTATTTCGGCCGCAAGTACCGGACCGAACACAGTGCAGGGAGCCGGGCTCCTAGCATCATAGTTATGTACGATGCTAGGAGTCCCTGCCTCTCTGCAGGACAACTGTCCCGTACTGTAATCATGTTTTCAGTACGGGACAGTAGTTCCACGGAGAGGCAGGGACTCCTAGCATCGTACATAAATATGATGCTAGGAGCCCGGCTCCCTGCAGGGTGTTCGGTCCGGTACTTGCGGCCGAAATACGTCCGTCAATTACGGACGTAATTAGTGTGTGTGCACATACCCTTACTGACGTCGCCTAGCAACGCTGCCGTAATGACGGGTGCACACATGTAGCCACCCGTCATTACGGGGCCTCATGCACACGACCATTAAAACACCCGTTATCACGGGTTGTAATTACGACCCGAAATAGCGGGCCCATAGACTTCTGTTAGCCACGGGTACCTTCCCGTTTTCTCACGGGAAGGTGCCCGTGCCGTTAAAAAGATAGAACATGTTCTATTTTTTTATTTTACGGGCCGTGCTCGTAATTACGACTCGTAACTACGAGCACGGCCGGCCGGCCACGGGCAGCCGGCCGCTTTTGTGAACCGTGCTGTCATTATAATTATAGCAGCACGGCCCGTAAAATAGAAAAATAGAACATGTTCTATTTTTTTAACGGCACGGGCACCTTCCCGTGAGAATACGGAAAGGTACCCGTGGGTAACAGAAGTCTATGAGCCCGTTATTGCGGGTCGTAATTACGACCCGCAATAACAGGTGTTTTTACGGTCGTGTGCATGATGGGAGCACGGCTCGGAAAAACGAACGGCTGCCCGTGCTCATCTCCTGAAATACTCTGTGCTGCCTTAAACTCTGTGGACAGGTCAGGATCCTGTTTCTTTTAAATGCTGCTAGGGAACCCGCTCGATCCACTATATAAGGCTACGCTACAGTGCAGCATTTAAAAGAAACAGGATCCTGACCTGTCCACAGAGTTTAAGGCAGCACAGAGTATTTCAGGAGATGAGCGTGCAGATTCAGTGCTGTTGTGAACTCTGCTCTTACCATTACGTAGCTCTCAGTCTGTTATCTCTCCTCCACTCCTGTCCTCAAGAACACCTTCACATGATTGGCAAGTCACCACGTAATGGTAAGAGCAGAGTTCACAGCAGCACAGAGTATTTCAGGAGATGAGCGTGCGGATCTTGTGCGTGGTGGTGACTTGCCAATCATGTGAACGTGTTATAGAGGACAGGAGTGGAGGAGATGTAACAGACTGAGCTACGTAATGGTAAGAACAGAGTTCACAGCAGCACAGAGTATTTCAGGAGAGGAGCGTGCAGATTCAGTGCTGCTGTGAACTCTGCTCTTACCATTACGTAGCTCAGTCTGTTACCTCTCCTCCACTCCTGTCCTCAATAACACCTTCACATGATTGGCAAGTCACCACCCCGCACAAGATCCGCACGCTCATCTCCTGAAATACTCTGTGCTGCTGTGAACTCTGCTCTTACCATTACGTGGTGACTTGCCAATCATGTGAAGGTGTTCTGGAGGACAGGAGTGGAGGAGAGGTAACAGACTGAGAGCTACGTAATGGTAAGAGCAGAGTTCGCAGCAGCACTGAATCTGCACGCTCATCTCCTGAAATACTCTGTGCTGCCTTAAACTCTATGGACAGGTCAGGATCCTGTTTCTTTTAAATGCTGCACTGTAGCGCAGCCTTATATAGTGGATCGAGCGGGTTCCCCAGCAGCATTTAAAAGAAACCGTGTTTGTGTATGTGTGTGTTTGTGTATATATGTGTGTTTGGGTATGTGACTTTGTCTGTTTTTGTTTTTATATGTGTGTTTGTGTATATATGGGTGTGTTTGTGTATATGTGTTTTGTGTATATGTTTGTGTATATATGGGTGTATTTGTGTATATGTTTGTGTGTAGATGTTTGTGTGTGTTTTTGTATGTGTGTATATGGGTGTGTGTTTGTGTATATGTGTTTGTGTATATGTGTGTTTGGGTATGTGTGTTTTTGTTTGTATATGTGTTTGTGTATATGTGTTCGTGTATGTGTGTATAACTGTGTGTGTGCGTGTGTTTGGATATGTGTGTTTTTGTTTGTATATGTGTGAGTTCGTGTATATGTGTGTGTTTGTCTGTTTATGTGTGTGTGTATATCTTGTTGTGTTTGTGTATATATGTGTGTGTCTGTGTATGGTTGTTTGTTTGTGTGTGCGTGTATATATGTGTGTAGGTGAGTAGAAGTATTGGTATTGTTCACATTGATAACTGTTTTTTTTTATGTTGTTGCAGATTTTGATGTACCGATTGGACTACATCTTCGATTCGTTGGACTACTGCGTAGATCTGCGTTTTTTCAAATTTTAATAAAATGGTTAACGAGGGTTTTGTTGGGGATTTCTTATTTCAATAAAAAAGAATTGTCTTTGTGTTTTTTTTTTCAAACTTTATTAGTGCCTAGATAATGGCAGTTGGCTGATTGACAGCGTTCATTATTAAGGCGGTACTTAGTGTTAGCCGGTGCAGAGGCTAGCACTAACCACCCATTATTACCCCGGTACCCACCACCACCAGGGGTGCCGGGAAGAGCTTGGTACGATCCAGTACCCGACCATCTGTTGTGATGGTCGGGTACTGGGGCGGCCGTAGGCTGGTATTATGAGGCTGGGAAGGGCCCAAATCAGTGGACCTTCCCACCCTTGTAATGCTAGGCTGCTGCTGCTGTGTTGTATCGGGCTGGTTATAAAAATGGGGGGGGACCCCCACGTCGTTTTTTTTTTGGAATTTAACAAATTTAGCAATAGACGGGTCCCCCACATTTTTAATAACCAGCCATATACAAGGCCGCAGCAGTCTGGCATTACATGGGTGGGAAGGGCCACTGGTTTTATCCATTCCCAGGCTAATAACACTGTGTTGTATGTGGCTGGTTATGATAAATTGGGTGGAACCCCATGTCTTTTTAAAAAAAAAAATGTAAATAAATAAATAATTTAAAAAAATGACGTGGGGTCCCCCCCACTTTTATAACCAGCCAGATACAACACAGCAGCAGCAGCCTAGCATTACAAGGGTGGGAAGGTCCACTGTTTTTGGCCCTTCCCAGCCTCATAATACCAGCCTGCGGCCGCCCCAGGGCCCGACCATCACAACAGATGGTCGGGTACTGGATCGTACCTGGCTCTTCCCGGCACCCCTGGTGGTTTTGGGTACCGGGGTAATAATGGTGGTTAGTGTTAGCCTCTGCACCGGCTAACACTAAGCCTCGCATTAGTAATGGATGTTGTCACTCAGACAGCGGCCATTACTAAAGTGGTAATAATAAAATTTGAAAAGAAAAAGACAAAGATATAGATAAAATATTTTATTGAAATAAAGCACCCCCAACACAACCCTCATTAACCATTTTATTGTAGAAAAAAAAAACGTCATCTAAGTAGTCCTCGAAACCGACGTAGTCCAAACACCAAACCTGTAAAAAAAAATAATTATGAAATAAAACATGTCGTAGGCTTAGATTCAGTTTAATGTGTGATACTGACTGTTATACCATGTATAGAAGCCTGCCGTGAAGTTGACTTAGATACAGGGCGCCAGCAGACAGTATCATACATGGCCATACATACATATATACAAATATACATACATACATATATACAAACATACATACATATATACAAGCATGCACATATATACATGCAAATATACATACATGCAAACATACACACATATATACATGCAAACTATCATACATACATGCATACACACACACATGAAAACATACATACATACAAACAAACAAACATGCAAAGATACATATATACAAGCATGCACAAATATACATGCAAACATAAATACATGCAAACATAATTACATACATGCACATATATATAAACATACATGCAAACATACATGCAAAAATAAAAACATGCAAACATACATACATGCACATATATACATACATACATGACAACATACATACAAACATACATGACAACATACATACATACATGCAAACATACATACATACATGCAAACATACATACATGCAAACATAGATACACACATGCAAACATATATACATGCAAATATACATACAAACATGCACATGTATACATACATGCCAACATACATGCAAACATACATGCACATATATACATACATACATGACAACATACATACATGCAAATATACATACATACACACATGCACATATATACATACATGCACATATATACATACATGACAACATACATACATACATGACAACATACATACATATATATATATATATACACACATGCAAATATACATACAAACATGCATACATACATGCAAACATACATTCATGCAAACACACATACATGCAAACATACATACATACAAATATACATACACACATGCACATATATACATACATGACAACATACATACATACATACATGACAACATACATGCAAAAATACATACATGCAAACATACATACATACATGCAAATATATACATGCAAATATACATACAAACATGCACATATATACATACATGCCAACATACATGCACAGATATACATACATACATACATGACAACATACATACATGCCAACATACATACATGCCAACATACATACATACATACATACATACATACATACATACATGCCAACATACATACATGCCCCAAAAAAATAATAATACGTTCATACTTACTTTCCTCCTGTCCGGCCTCCAGCGATGACGTTTCATTCATGTCGCCGCTGCAGCCTGTGATTGGCTGCAGAGGCGGTCACGTGGGATGAAGCGTCATCCTGACGTGCGTGACCGCCACTACAGCCTGTGATTGGCTGCAGCGGCGAAAGGGATGAAACGTCATCGCTGGAGGCCGGACAGGAGGAAAGTAAGTACGAACGTATAATTTTTATTTTTTTATTACATTTATGGTATTTTCCGCGCGCCGAGCATGTACTGTGAAGGTTGCTGAAAGAGTTAGTGCAGCCCATTAACTCTATCAGCACCCTGGACAGTAGCATGCTCGGCGCACGTAAGTGACAGGTTCGGTCAGAACTAGTTCGGTCCGAACCGAACTTTTTTGTGAAATTCGGCGAACTAGCCGAACCGAACTTTTGATAAGTTCGCTCATCTCTAGTTATTGTGTACATTTCATGCCATTTCTAGACAGGGATTCTGTTTTGCATTATTTTTGATATTTTCAATTGTCTATTGTATCTTATTATGTTATCGTATATGTTATATATACTATATGATTATTATTATTCTTTACCCATAGCGATTGTGATAAAGGCCCAGGTTGGGTCGAAACGTTAATTAAATCGCTTTAAACCAATGTGACGAGTTCACGAACTGAACATAATAAATTATTTTGAAAAATTATTCTGGAAAATCATTGGAGTGCTTTCAGGTTATTTCTTGGATCTTCATTGTGGGTTTCCAGCCCGAACCTCTACAGCACTAATATAGCGCTATTTTAAGGAGTGCATCCTTACATATTGGAAAATATTATTGTTTGGTCTTGATAAGGTGCACCCATACCCAGATGACGTCTGAAACGTTTGCATACGATCAATCAACCACTGCGTCCATACTATCGCAAGTGACTAACTCTGGAGAGTTTCTCCGTATTCCACCTCAAGAATTACGCACCAGGGACTACAAAAAGGAATTACGTAAGTTCACTTCTCAGGACCTACATTGTATCACCTTAGTGGAGTATCATCGTCTCGGTAGAATCCCACGGGGTCTACGTAGCCACCTGAGACCAACATTATTTTCGGAAGACCGACAATACTGTGATCAATTCCAAAAAATACTTAATAAGTGTTCCCTGGATTTGATTTTACTTACGGTTGAATACTTACAGAAATCTATTAAGGAATCAACAGAGAAAATCAAAAATTTGGAAACACAACTATCTTCGTCTCTATCTAGTAGTGAATGGGAATCTCTAAAGAATCGTACGGATAACGCCATCAAAGACTACACCAAGGAAGTTGAGTTGAGGAAAAGGGAGAAATTCCAAAGAGACGCTAACGATTACTCCAACAATACAGTCTATAGATGGCAGGAATCCTCCAGTACATGGCGGTCACGCAGAGGATTTGCGCCTGGCAACAGGTCTACTTCAGGGAGCGACACATCTATAGAAAGACCTACTTATCGTTCTCAACGTTTTTTAGGGAACCGCAGGGGCAGAAGCGCCCAACCCGAAGGTCGTTTAGGGGAAATGAGAAGTCGAGAACCTGGCATACAGACAAGGTCCCAGGTAAGGACTATAACTTGGTAGTAAATATCTTCTCCCACACCTTGGATCCTGCTGAACTTTCGGTTCTACAAAAAGGTTTATCCTTTTGCCCAACCACTCCATGGAACACATTCACCCTGGACCAAGAACTTAATAGCTTCTATAGAAGTTTAAGATTGAAAACCCATTTTGGTCTATCAGATGTTATTTTGAATACTAATCCGGTTGTGTCCACAGCTATTTCCACACCACTTTCTATTGACAAATTAGGTTTACGCAATCGTAGCCAATTTTCTCCTCCTAAAATATACCATGCTACGGAGGCATTCATAGATTTAGTTAAAAGGGACACTTTATCCCTCTTGGCCAATTATAGATTGGGACGATATCCACATAAATATAATCTCTCTAGAATTGAATCAGATGCTCTCAAATCTTTGAGTGACAATAAAGAGATTGTCATTAAACCAGCCGATAAATGTGGAGCGATAGTGGTGTGGGATAAGAAGGACTACATCACAGAGATAGTGAGACAATTATCTGATAACAATACGTATACCAAAATTGATAGTGATCCAACGATGAAAATTTATGCTAAAATCTCTGTTATCTTAGAGGATTTTAAGAGACGGGGTACAATCGATGACAAGACGCTGAAATTTCTATTGAACCCTCATCCGATAATACCTGTCTTTTACATATTACCCAAAATCCACAAGTCCATACAAAACCCACCTGGCAGACCCATAGTGGCCTCCACTGATTCTATCCTCTCACCATTATCTATCTTTCTGGAGAAAATATTAACACCCCTATTAAAATCTACAAGATCCTTCATCTTGGACACAGGTCATTTTCTACGTAATATTAAGGAGCTTTCAAGGGTAAATTCCTCGTGTATTCTAGTCACTCTAGATGTTAATAGCCTTTACACTTCCATAAGCCATCACAAGGGAATTCAGGCCGTTACACACCTACTCAATACCACCACGATGAACACCGATTCAATATCCCTATGTCTTCAGTTACTCAATCTGATTTTACATGAAAATTTCTTCCTATTTGGAGATGACTATTATGTACAGGTTTGCGGGACAGCCATGGGCTCAAACGTAGCACCTCCCTATGCCAATGCTTACATGTCTCTCTTTGAGGAAGAATATGTATATACCAATTCTTTATTCCTACAACATGTAATATGCTGGTACAGGTTTATTGACGATATTTTCTGCATATGGGATGGTCCCCAAGGATCCCTTGAGAATTTCTTTGATTACATAAACCAGGTTAGAGAGGAATTTAAATTTACATTGAATCTCAATAAGGATAAAATCTGCTTTTTAGACACTACCATCATAAAGGACGATGATGGATTCCTTACTTCTGATCTCTATTCCAAACCAACAGATAAAAATAGTCTGCTACATTATAACAGCAGCCATCCGAGCAGTATGATACGATCTTTACCAAGGTCACAGTTCACAAGAGTTTCTAGGATTGTATCCAATATCGATGTAAGAACCACCAGGTTACAACAAATGTCTACAAAATTTGAGGAGAGAGGTTACCCTACATCGCTTTTAACACAGGAACTCAGTAGATCACTTACGACAAATGGGACCACATCACTCACTAGAAAACCTAAACAAAATAGATTTCCGCTAGTGCTTACGTACCATCCTATAATACCAAAATTATATCAGAGCATTCGGAAACATTGGTCAGTACTACGTACTGCCTATCCCCACATTGCAGATTTTACTGGTCCGGTGATGATGTGTTCAAGAAGATCACCTAACATTCGTGATCGCCTCATTAAAGCTGATATTGGCAGTTTTACGAAGGTCCCTAGACAAACCTTTCTTCAAACCAAACGCAACGGTACCTTTCCTTGCTTGCATTGTGCATGCTGTTCCAACATTATTAAGGGCGATAAGACCCAACACCCACACTACAATAGGACCTTTCCGGTGAAAGGTTATTTTGCATGCGACTCCAATTTTGTAGTTTACCTCATCAAATGTCCATGCGGTCTTGTCTACGTGGGTGAGACCACACAGCACATTAGAGATCGACTATCTAGCCATAAATCTACTATACGATGTAAAAAAACTTGGCTACCCCTTCCTGACCATTTTGAGAAATTCAATCACAATCTTTCTCAGTTAAAATTCCAGGTTATCGAACAGGTACACAGACCTCGAAGGGGTGGTAACCATATTAAGTTATTAAAAATGAGAGAATCTTATTGGATACATACACTTGAGACTCTTGCGCCTAAAGGTCTCAACAGGGAATATGATCTTCTTCTCTAAACATTGTTTGTATTCCTGTTTATTTCGGGATTTCCGTATATAACACCTATATTCATTTCTTTCAGGCACGCTAAGAAAACATGAGATCGATTAGATGACCAGATACAGGTACCATAAAACCGGTTCACCTTTCTTCGTTTGTCTTATTTGTCCTTTTCCTTTTCCATCTATCTATATCTATGATTTTATACAAAGATGTTCTCTTTCTTTCTTTCTTTCTCTCTCTTGCTCAATAAATATATATATTAGCTATATTAGTCCACCAGCAAAACCAATAGTAAAATTTATGGTAATTATTCATATATTATTCACTCTCTTTTCATAACTCATATTTTCTATATCCACCAGCAACAAGATTGGCTTCTCAATGCAACATTATGTAGTCAGTACATATTTGCATATACCCCATTAGGATCAATTAAGGTCTATACCTAACTTTATCTATTCCTTAATACTATATTAAACGTTAGATCGTAAATTTACATATTACTAATTCACATATTCACATATACCCTATTAGGATCAATTAAGATCTATACCTAACCATGCATATTCCTAGATACTATGTTTCAAACGTTTGATCGTAAATTCATTTATTAGTTAGGGTTGCCTTTAGTTTCTGTAGTTGAGTATTGATTTACCATTTTAGCAAAGCACATACCATATTATTGATCTTTTAAGTCCAATTCACGATCACGTCCAAATAGATATTTTGGACTTGACTTTGCTTGCGTTCCAAACACACAGCGTTACTGTGTGTAGTGCGCTTGCGCTGGATGACGTGTGCGTTCCACACACCGGATACCTGGTGTTGGCGCGCTGTATTTAAACATCTACTCGGGGACACAGTGTCAGACTAGAATCTGAAACTAGAGCGTCTGGTAGACGCCGTTACTACGTTGTACTCATACTATCATCAGGTATGCCGATACTTAGCTTCAGTTTAATTGTATCTTCTTGTCTTCTTCTAATTTTCTTCATTCTGTGCACACCAAATATTAACCGGTATTTTATGGTATGGTCTGAGGGGACATCGTAGTTACACCCCCTCTTGCTATAACCATTCTTTTGAATACTTACCTTCATGAGTGTATTTACTGCAATGTTTCCTTGAGTATCGTTATTTCTTATCCACTTTTGAGGAAGTCCCTATTTATTTATTTATTATTTACTATTACCATTTATTTTACTACTATGCGATAGTATTAGTATACTAAATATCATATGGATTTCTACCTAGATTGCAATATGTATTGTTCATAATACTTACTGTTGACACATTGTGATGAAATTGCTTTAATCCTACAAGACAAATTACTGAATTATGTGTATGTTTATTATTGATAATGGTTATTGTGTACATTTCATGCCATTTCTAGACAGGGATTCTGTTTTGCATTATTTTTGATATTTTCAATTGTCTATTGTATCTTATTATGTTATCGTATATGTTATATATACTATATGATTATTATTATTCTTTACCCATAGCGATTGTGATAAAGGCCCAGGTTGGGTCGAAATTAATTAAATCACTTTAAACCAATGTGACGAGTTCACGAACTGAACATAATAAATTATTTTGAAAAATTATTCTGGAAAATCATTGGAGTGCTTTCAGGTTATTTCTTGGATCTTCATTGTGGGTTTCCAGCCCGAACCTCTACAGCACTAATATAGCGCTATTTTAAGGAGTGCATCCTTACATATTGGAAAATATTACTGACCAATCAGCGTCATGCACTCCTCTCCATTAATTTAGACAGCGCATAGGAATCCTTTTAGATCACTATGTGCTGTCTTATACTAACACATTATCGATACTAAAGTGTTTAGACAGTGAATAGACATTCCACGGGATGTCTATTCACAATCTCTGCACTTCGTTACGCTTTCTGTGGTAGTTACAGCAGGGCAAGCGTAATCTCGCGAGATTACGCTGTAGATGACAGGTTACAACGAGATTACGCTTCCTCTGCTGTAACTACCATAGAAACGAGTAACGAAGTGCAGAGATTGTGGAAAAAAGTTTGGGAGGATTCCTCCAGCTCACCTTATCGCATCAGTAGACTTGCGCACGGGTCCTCGTGTCGGCACACGTATGGAATGGAAGAAAGACAAAGAAAATGGATCCAGCGCTGAGTCCTCTGAAGTCTTTAAAAGGAAACTATTTCCAAGTTTTATTAAAGAATTGTCAAAAAATTAAGAACATTAGCATGATAGGAAAATATTCTCAAAAGGAATGAGGATTTATGGCAGTGTAAGCGGTGCCTACGCGTTTCTGACGCTTGCAGCGTCCTTAGTCATGGCTTTTATGAAATCGCTTAGTCAGTCTGAGACTTTATAGCCAGTCTATTTTTAGCAATGGTTAATTGCGGGTCAAAGTAGGGAACTCCCTGGTATACCTTGGAACGCAAATCACTTCCTGGTAGGAAGGAATAGAATAAAGCTAACCGAAGAAATATAGTGTGCTTTACTTGCGGGGTTTTTCCTACGGGATTTTATTAAAAAACAAACTGACTGAGAATATGTTAGGTGTAAGAATAAAGGGTAAAAATGGTTAAAAGATTTTAATCTAAATTGAAGGAGACATTCGGAAGACTGAAAAATATTATTTAAATTAATTATTAAGAAAAACGTAAATGGAAATAATTAATATATAAGAAATCTGTGTGATGTGATTCATTATATCACAAGGAGTTAATATTAAATAAATTTGGCTGGGCATATTATTGTATGTAGAGAAATTCGTTATATTCTGTAATTATATGGGCTGTCTCTTTGGCCGGAGGAATACAATGTTCCGTTTTGACTCAAACTAGCTGGTGTACTTGAAACGCAAATCTATGATTTTATTTGGGTTGTTCTAAATTGTCAAGATGTTTTTGTCATTAGTCCTGAAAAAATTGGACGTTAAAACTAAATGATGTATTTATTACCGATATGAGTAAATATTTTGGGAATGAAAACATGGATTATCATCAGAAATGTTAACATTTTGTATACATAAATGGAGTCTCAGAATTGATATTATCTGTAGATTGTTAAGTGTGTGGTGAAACCACTCCGTCATAGATTCATTTATTATGTTAAATTAATGGGGGGGAGGAAGGCTATCAGATACCTCAAATCATTGTCACGCTTCACAAAGAGAAGCTGAAGTGACATCACGTGCATGTATCCGGCATCAGGCCAACCAGAAATATGTCTTAGTCCCCTGAATCAACAGGTCCATAACCATATCCCTCGGAGAAAAACCCAGGGACGGCTCTCGATGGCCAATCTCGCAAGGTGAGTATAAATTATTTTTATAATGTATCGAGCGAAGAAAGGTATACTGTGCTGGTTATTTATTGTAATAATATCGGCTATCTCTTAGTCCGGAGGAATATAAGACTCTGCTATGACTAAAACTAATTTGTTGAGATATTTTTGTCAATAGTCCTAAAAGAATTGGGCATTTAAACTAAGTGATGTATGTATTTGCGGTGTAAATGGATATCTTGGAAATGAGAACGTGTATTGTCACCCGTAATATTAAAATCTTGTATACATAAAAGGAGTCTCGTATTGATATTATCTGTAGATTGTTAAATATGTCGATGTTAATTTGTCCGTGGTAAGACCACTACGTAGTAAGTCCATTTATTTTGTTATATTAATGTGGGAGAAGGCTATCAAATATCTCAGATCTTTGTCACTCTATACGGGGAGAAGCTAAAGTGACAGCACGCGTGTGAAACCCACATCTAGGTCAACTGGAAATATGTCCTCGTCCCCTGAATCAACAGGTCCATAACGGTGTCCCTCCGAGAGGAACCCGGGGACAGCTTTCGGGGACTAATCTCGCAATGTAAATATAAATATTTTTTTTGTGTTGGACGAAGGGAAAAATACTATACTCGTTATTAATTGTGTGTGAAGGAAGCTTGACATTAGGGAATATTTATGCTATATTGAAGATGTGAACTAGGGGTTTAAATATGAAATTTGAAATTTTTATTGGGGTTCCCGTTCGTTACTCCTTATTTAATTATTGATTTGTGAATAATTATTCCGTCAGTATATATTTGTAGCAAAAATTTGCAACGACTAATATCTTTTGTTTTAGAAGAGAAAGTTGTTAACTTACTATAATTTGGGTCTGAGAATGAGTGTTTTCGATTTGGTCAATAATGAAACATCAGATCTCTCCTTAGATTAAGACCGTTGGGTGTTCGCGTTTGTAGCCTATATATCCAGAAAGCCTCTCTAGTATGTGTCTTGTATTTAATGTCCCCTCCTCTTCTAGGTGTGTGAATTTTCTCAATACCATAACATATAAAGTTGTTAATTGATCTGTTATGATGTTCCACAAAATGCTTCGCTGCATTCGATATATTTAATATGTTTGGGTTGCGGATATAGCCTAAATGTTCGAGTATTCTAATTTTAAGTTTTCGATTGGTGCATCCAATGTATTTGAGATTGCATTGTGTGCATTCTACAGTGTAGATGACTGACTCTGAATTACAATTTATATAATTTTTGATGGTGAAAGTGTTAGAGTTTGTGGAGTTCCTAAATACTTTGGTCGGAAATGCATACTGGCAAACTTTGCAAATTTTTTGACCACATTTATAAAACCCTTTTTGTTCAAGCCACGTGGACTTGGGCGAGTTGGAACTGAAGAATGAGGGGGATAGAGAACTGCTGAGGGAGGGAGCTTTGCGTGCCACCACTCTGTAACCCTCGCTTAGAATATCTGCCAGTATCTCATCATCCATTAACATAGGGAGACGTTTGGTGATTATCTTCTTAATGTCGTTAAATTGGTTACTTTGGCCCAGGACCAAGGTCGGTTTGTTTGGTTCTGAAATGGAATGTGCTTGTTTTTGTGATAGAAGGACTTCTCTAGTTTTTTTGGAGGTAATGTTGGTTGCTCTCTCAAGTGACCACTGTGGATATCCTCTTCTATGTAATCTACTGGTGATTTGTTGCTGTTCCAATTTGAATTGGGTGTCAGAACTGCAATTGCGTTTTGCTCTATGGAATTCTCCTACTGGAATGGAAGTAATGGTTGATTTTGCGTGGTTACTGTGAGCATGTAAGATTGTATTGCCCGCTGTGGGTTTCCTAAAAGTTTTGGATTGTATTGGTGCATAATTAATGCCTGTTAATTCTAGATCTAGGAAATTTATGGTATTACTGTTGTGAGAGAATGTAAACCTTAAATTGGAAGAATTGGAATTTAGATACTCAACAAAATCCGGTATGGCAGATACAGTCCCCTTCCAGATGAAGAGGAGATCATCTATGTATCTGCCATACCAGTGAATGCTGTCTCCAAATGGATTTGACATGGAAAAAATTGTGGTTTCCTCCCACCACGCCATCACAAGGTTGGCTAGAGAAGGGGAGAATTTAGCACCCATGGAGACCCCCCTTAACTGCAGATAGAAAGTGCCATCAAAATGAAAATAGTTGTGGGTCATCAAAAAAGATAATACTAGTAGAATGAAAGTCTGGAGCTGGTCGCTATAGTCACTATGCATATTCAAGTGATGTTTAACTGATATGTGGGCAATGTGATGGGGGATGCTGGTGTATAGTGATGTCACGTCGCATGTTAACCATGTATAATTTTCAGACCATGTTTCAGTGTGAAAGGCACGAAGTACATCCGCTGTGTCCTTAAGATAACCTGGTGTATGTTGTGATATAGGCTGTAACAGGGAATCAAGCCACTCGGATGTTTTTTCCAAGAGGGAGCCTATACCTGACACAATAGGTCTCATTGGTGGAGGGAAAACATTTTTGTGAGTTTTAGGGAGTGCGTGCATGATGGGTGTGATTGGATGATTAACATACATATATTCATATTGTTTTAATGTTAGTGAACCAGTTTGAAGTCCTGTGTCTAATAGATGTTTAATTTCTTTTTGAAATTTAGATGTAGGATTGTCCTTCAGAACTTCATAGGTGTCAGGATCTGCCAATAGTTCTTTAATTTGGGTTTTATAATCGTCCTTGTTCATGATGGTGATGCTCCCCCCTTTGTCAGACATTTTGATAACAATATCCTTATTTTCTTGAAGGGTTTTGATTGCCTTTTTGAGGTTATTGGATAGATTCCTTGGTTCTTTTGACTTATCTTGGGTATCTAGTAGGTGTTGTAAGTCCTTTTCTACAATTGCTTGAAAGCGGTCCATGTTGTCAGTCCTTGAATTAGTGGGATAGAATTTGGTGTTTGGCGTCTTGAAATTGTTTGAAATATGACTATCCCTGGATTGTAATTCTGTGTTCAAGTTTTCCAAACAAATGAGGGTCCTGGATTCTTCAAATGAGAGGGTATGATGGATAGGTATATCCTTTGTTCTTTCGGTATTTTGTACTGTCGTGGGTGTCTCTTCTGTTGTGGTGATCATGTCCTTTTGCTCAATTTCATGTGTCTTTGACTCTTCCATATAAAAATGCCTTTTCACAGTTAAGTTTCTGACGAATTTATTGATGTCCATTAGGGTTCCAAAGAGGTCAAAGCTTGAACTGGGAGCAAAATTTAAACCGAGAGATAGTACCTCTGCTTGCTCTTTGGTGAGTACCGTGCTGGAGAGATTAATGATACTCAAATCGGATACAGGTTCTTGCGAGAGCGGAGGCGACGGCTCTGTTCTTGATCCGTGTTTATGTTTACGGCCGCCCCTCCTCCCCCGTTTTTTGATGTATGTTTATTTTTGTCAAAGATGTGCCTGGGTTTATATCCTCTCGTATTTTCGGTGTCAGATCCATCATTATCGCCCTCAGCTGAGTCAAATTCGGTGGAACTGAAACTCACTCGATGTTGGTAGTTCCCGTAATTTTTGCGGCGTTGTCGTTGTTTAAGAATAGGTTTTGTTTTGTTGTATATTTGCGTACGATTCTTCCACTCATATACTTGGTTGTTGGCATAATCATGTAAGTCCCGCTGAAATTTAGTTCTTTTAATATCAGCTATGGACTTATCCACCTTGTCTATGTTTTGCGTGGTACGTATTTCCAGTGCGACAAATTCAGGTGAGCTGGGGAATGAATCCAGTTTTGTTTTGGATCTGGAAATTTCCTCCTTTAATTCCGCAAGCTTGAACTCTTCCTGTTGTATAATAAGTTCCATCAATTTTAGGGAACAATTTGTGAGAGTCTGATTCCACTCATTGCAAAAATCGTCAGAGTAATTGAATGATGGAATTTTTTTCAGACGTAGGCCTCTGGGTATCATTTCTTTTGTGCGATAATTTTTAAGGGTTGTTAAGTCCCACCATATTTTCGCCTCTTGTATCATGGATTTCTCTAATGAATGGAACATATCCTTCATTTCAAAATCTGTTTCACCACTGTTAGTTATGTTGCCGAACACTCTAGCAGCCATTTCAGATCGAACTTGATATGCATCAGATGCCATTGTATAGCAAAATTAATAGTTACTCGTTGGAAGATGGTTTGTATACAGTTTTTCAATAGTCTTCACTTCAAAGAAATAGGGAGTGCCTCAGCACTATGGATTAAAAACAAAGAAAATCGGCCACTGAGCTAGGTATATTCTGGCAGTATATTGAGAATGAAAACAACTTTACTTCTTTAATCTCTTATTGTATAAGTAAGACTGCCGTCATAAACCTCATGAAAAACCAACGTTTGATATCACAATGTATGGGAATATCTGTAAATTCCTATTCGATAGGAGCACGCAAGAAAAAACCGAAAAAGATAGAAAAAAGTTTGGGAGGATTCCTCCAGCTCACCTTATCGCATCAGTAGACTTGCGCACGGGTCCTCGTGTCGGCACACGTATGGAATGGAAGAAAGACAAAGAAAATGGATCCAGCGCTGAGTCCTCTGAAGTCTTTAAAAGGAAACTATTTCCAAGTTTTATTAAAGAATTGTCAAAAAATGAAGAACATTAGCATGATAGGAAAATATTCTCAAAAGGAATGAGGATTTATGGCAGTGTAAGCGGTGCCTACGCGTTTCTGACGCTTGCAGCGTCCTTAGTCATGGCTTTTATGAAATCGCTTAGTCAGTCTGAGACTTTATAGCCAGTCTATTTTTAGCAATGGTTAATTGCGGGTCAAAGTAGGGAACTCCCTGGTATACCTTGGAACGCAAATCACTTCCTGGTAGGAAGGAATAGAATAAAGCTAACTGAAGAAATATAGTGTGCTTTACTTGCGGGGTAAAGCACACTATATTTCTTCGGTTAGCTTTATTCTATTCCTTCCTACCAGGAAGTGATTTGCGTTCCAAGGTATACCAGGGAGTTCCCTACTTTGACCCGCAATTAACCATTGCTAAAAATAGACTGGCTATAAAGTCTCAGACTGACTAAGCGATTTCATAAAAGCCATGACTAAGGACGCTGCAAGCGTCAGAAACGCGTAGGCACCGCTTACACTGCCATAAATCCTCATTCCTTTTGAGAATATTTTCCTATCATGCTAATGTTCTTAATTTTTTGACAATTCTTTAATAAAACTTGGAAATAGTTTCCTTTTAAAGACTTCAGAGGACTCAGCGCTGGATCCATTTTCTTTGTCTTTCTTCCATTCCATACGTGTGCCGACACGAGGACCCATGCGCAAGTCTACTGATGCGATAAGGTGAGCTGGAGGAATCCTCCCAAACTTTTTTCTATCTTTTTCGGTTTTTTCTTGCGTGCTCCTATCGAATAGGAATTTACAGATATTCCCATACATTGTGATATCAAACGTTGGTTTTTCATGAGGTTTATGACGGCAGTCTTACTTATACAATAAGAGATTAAAGAAGTAAAGTTGTTTTCATTCTCAATATACTGCCAGAATATACCTAGCTCAGTGGCCGATTTTCTTTGTTTTTAATCCATAGTGCTGAGGCACTCCCTATTTCTTTGAAGTGAAGACTATTGAAAAACTGTATACAAACCATCTTCCAACGAGTAACTATTAATTTTGCTATACAATGGCATCTGATGCATATCAAGTTCGATCTGAAATGGCTGCTAGAGTGTTCGGCAACATAACTAACAGTGGTGAAACAGATTTTGAAATGAAGGATATGTTCCATTCATTAGAGAAATCCATGATACAAGAGGCGAAAATATGGTGGGACTTAACAACCCTTAAAAATTATCGCACAAAAGAAATGATACCCAGAGGCCTACGTCTGAAAAAAATTCCATCATTCAATTACTCTGACGATTTTTGCAAAGAGTGGAATCAGACTCTCACAAATTGTTCCCTAAAATTGATGGAACTTATTATACAACAGGAAGAGTTCAAGCTTGCGGAATTAAAGGAGGAAATTTCCAGATCCAAAACAAAACTGGATTCATTCCCCAGCTCACCTGAATTTGTCGCACTGGAAATACGTACCACGCAAAACATAGACAAGGTGGATAAGTCCATAGCTGATATTAAAAGAACTAAATTTCAGCGGGACTTACATGATTATGCCAACAACCAAGTATATGAGTGGAAGAATCGTACGCAAATATACAACAAAACAAAACCTATTCTTAAACAACGACAACGCCGCAAAAATTACGGGAACTACCAACATCGAGTGAGTTTCAGTTCCACCGAATTTGACTCAGCTGAGGGCGATAATGATGGATCTGACACCGAAAATACGAGAGGATATAAACCCAGGCACATCTTTGACAAAAATAAACATACATCAAAAAACGGGGGAGGAGGGGCGGCCGTAAACATAAACACGGATCAAGAACAGAGCCGTCGCCTCCGCTCTCGCAAGAACCTGTATCCGATTTGAGTATCATTAATCTCTCCAGCACGGTACTCACCAAAGAGCAAGCAGAGGTACTATCTCTCGGTTTAAATTTTGCTCCCAGTTCAAGCTTTGACCTCTTTGGAACCCTAATGGACATCAATAAATTCGTCAGAAACTTAACTGTGAAAAGGCATTTTTATATGGAAGAGTCAAAGACACATGAAATTGAGCAAAAGGACATGATCACCACAACAGAAGAGACACCCACGACAGTACAAAATACCGAAAGAACAAAGGATATACCTATCCATCATACCCTCTCATTTGAAGAATCCAGGACCCTCATTTGTTTGGAAAACTTGAACACAGAATTACAATCCAGGGATAGTCATATTTCAAACAATTTCAAGACGCCAAACACCAAATTCTATCCCACTAATTCAAGGACTGACAACATGGACCGCTTTCAAGCAATTGTAGAAAAGGACTTACAACACCTACTAGATACCCAAGATAAGTCAAAAGAACCAAGGAATCTATCCAATAACCTCAAAAAGGCAATCAAAACCCTTCAAGAAAATAAGGATATTGTTATCAAAATGTCTGACAAAGGGGGGAGCATCACCATCATGAACAAGGACGATTATAAAACCCAAATTAAAGAACTATTGGCAGATCCTGACACCTATGAAGTTCTGAAGGACAATCCTACATCTAAATTTCAAAAAGAAATTAAACATCTATTAGACACAGGACTTCAAACTGGTTCACTAACATTAAAACAATATGAATATATGTATGTTAATCATCCAATCACACCCATCATGCACGCACTCCCTAAAACTCACAAAAATGTTTTCCCTCCACCAATGAGACCTATTGTGTCAGGTATAGGCTCCCTCTTGGAAAAAACATCCGAGTGGCTTGATTCCCTGTTACAGCCTATATCACAACATACACCAGGTTATCTTAAGGACACAGCGGATGTACTTCGTGCCTTTCACACTGAAACATGGTCTGAAAATTATACATGGTTAACATGCGACGTGACATCACTATACACCAGCATCCCCCATCACATTGCCCACATATCAGTTAAACATCACTTGAATATGCATAGTGACTATAGCGACCAGCTCCAGACTTTCATTCTACTAGTATTATCTTTTTTGATGACCCACAACTATTTTCATTTTGATGGCACTTTCTATCTGCAGTTAAGGGGGGTCTCCATGGGTGCTAAATTCTCCCCTTCTCTAGCCAACCTTGTGATGGCGTGGTGGGAGGAAACCACAATTTTTTCCATGTCAAATCCATTTGGAGACAGCATTCACTGGTATGGCAGATACATAGATGATCTCCTCTTCATCTGGAAGGGGACTGTATCTGCCATACCGGATTTTGTTGAGTATCTAAATTCCAATTCTTCCAATTTAAGGTTTACATTCTCTCACAACAGTAATACCATAAATTTCCTAGATCTAGAATTAACAGGCATTAATTATGCACCAATACAATCCAAAACTTTTAGGAAACCCACAGCGGGCAATACAATCTTACATGCTCACAGTAACCACGCAAAATCAACCATTACTTCCATTCCAGTAGGAGAATTCCATAGAGCAAAACGCAATTGCAGTTCTGACACCCAATTCAAATTGGAACAGCAACAAATCACCAGTAGATTACATAGAAGAGGATATCCACAGTGGTCACTTGAGAGAGCAACCAACATTACCTCCAAAAAAACTAGAGAAGTCCTTCTATCACAAAAACAAGCACATTCCATTTCAGAACCAAACAAACCGACCTTGGTCCTGGGCCAAAGTAACCAATTTAACGACATTAAGAAGATAATCACCAAACGTCTCCCTATGTTAATGGATGATGAGATACTGGCAGATATTCTAAGCGAGGGTTACAGAGTGGTGGCACGCAAAGCTCCCTCCCTCAGCAGTTCTCTATCCCCCTCATTCTTCAGTTCCAACTCGCCCAAGTCCACGTGGCTTGAACAAAAAGGGTTTTATAAATGTGGTCAAAAAATTAGCAAAGTTTGCCAGTATGCATTTCCGACCAAAGTATTTAGGAACTCCACAAACTCTAACACTTTCACCATCAAAAATTATATAAATTGTAATTCAGAGTCAGTCATCTACATTGTAGAATGCACACAATGCAATCTCAAATACATTGGATGCACCAATCGAAAACTTAAAATTAGAATACTCGAACATTTAGGCTATATCCGCAACCCAAACATATTAAATATATCGAATGCAGCGAAGCATTTTGTGGAACATCATAACAGATCAATTAACAACTTTATATGTTATGGTATTGAGAAAATTCACACACCTAGAAGAGGAGGGGACATTAAATACAAGACACATACTAGAGAGGCTTTCTGGATATATAGGCTACAAACGCGAACACCCAATGGTCTTAATCTAAGGAGAGATCTGATGTTTCATTATTGACCAAATCGAAAACACTCATTCTCAGACCCAAATTATAGTAAGTTAACAACTTTCTCTTCTAAAACAAAAGATATTAGTCGTTGCAAATTTTTGCTACAAATATATACTGACGGAATAATTATTCACAAATCAATAATTAAATAAGGAGTAACGAACGGGAACCCCAATAAAAATTTCAAATTTCATATTTAAACCCCTAGTTCACATCTTCAATATAGCATAAATATTCCCTAATGTCAAGCTTCCTTCACACACAATTAATAACGAGTATAGTATTTTTCCCTTCGTCCAACACAAAAAAAATATTTATATTTACATTGCGAGATTAGTCCCCGAAAGCTGTCCCCGGGTTCCTCTCGGAGGGACACCGTTATGGACCTGTTGATTCAGGGGACGAGGACATATTTCCAGTTGACCTAGATGTGGGTTTCACACGCGTGCTGTCACTTTAGCTTCTCCCCGTATAGAGTGACAAAGATCTGAGATATTTGATAGCCTTCTCCCACATTAATATAACAAAATAAATGGACTTACTACGTAGTGGTCTTACCACGGACAAATTAACATCGACATATTTAACAATCTACAGATAATATCAATACGAGACTCCTTTTATGTATACAAGATTTTAATATTACGGGTGACAATACACGTTCTCATTTCCAAGATATCCATTTACACCGCAAATACATACATCACTTAGTTTAAATGCCCAATTCTTTTAGGACTATTGACAAAAATATCTCAACAAATTAGTTTTAGTCATAGCAGAGTCTTATATTCCTCCGGACTAAGAGATAGCCGATATTATTACAATAAATAACCAGCACAGTATACCTTTCTTCGCTCGATACATTATAAAAATAATTTATACTCACCTTGCGAGATTGGCCATCGAGAGCCGTCCCTGGGTTTTTCTCCGAGGGATATGGTTATGGACCTGTTGATTCAGGGGACTAAGACATATTTCTGGTTGGCCTGATGCCGGATACATGCACGTGATGTCACTTCAGCTTCTCTTTGTGAAGCGTGACAATGATTTGAGGTATCTGATAGCCTTCCTCCCCCCCATTAATTTAACATAATAAATGAATCTATGACGGAGTGGTTTCACCACACACTTAACAATCTACAGATAATATCAATTCTGAGACTCCATTTATGTATACAAAATGTTAACATTTCTGATGATAATCCATGTTTTCATTCCCAAAATATTTACTCATATCGGTAATAAATACATCATTTAGTTTTAACGTCCAATTTTTTCAGGACTAATGACAAAAACATCTTGACAATTTAGAACAACCCAAATAAAATCATAGATTTGCGTTTCAAGTACACCAGCTAGTTTGAGTCAAAACGGAACATTGTATTCCTCCGGCCAAAGAGACAGCCCATATAATTACAGAATATAACGAATTTCTCTACATACAATAATATGCCCAGCCAAATTTATTTAATATTAACTCCTTGTGATATAATGAATCACATCACACAGATTTCTTATATATTAATTATTTCCATTTACGTTTTTCTTAATAATTAATTTAAATAATATTTTTCAGTCTTCCGAATGTCTCCTTCAATTTAGATTAAAATCTTTTAACCATTTTTACCCTTTATTCTTACACCTAACATATTCTCAGTCAGTTTGTTTTTTAATAAAATCCCGTAGGAAAAACCCCGCAAGTAAAGCACACTATATTTCTTCGGTTAGCTTTATTCTATTCCTTCCTACCAGGAAGTGATTTGCGTTCCAAGGTATACCAGGGAGTTCCCTACTTTGACCCGCAATTAACCATTGCTAAAAATAGACTGGCTATAAAGTCTCAGACTGACTAAGCGATTTCATAAAAGCCATGACTAAGGACGCTGCAAGCGTCAGAAACGCGTAGGCACCGCTTACACTGCCATAAATCCTCATTCCTTTTGAGAATATTTTCCTATCATGCTAATGTTCTTCATTTTTTGACAATTCTTTAATAAAACTTGGAAATAGTTTCCTTTTAAAGACTTCAGAGGACTCAGCGCTGGATCCATTTTCTTTGTCTTTCTTCCATTCCATACGTGTGCCGACACGAGGACCCGTGCGCAAGTCTACTGATGCGATAAGGTGAGCTGGAGGAATCCTCCCAAACTTTTTTCTATCTTTTTCGGTTTTTTCTTGCGTGCTCCTATCGAATAGGAATTTACAGATATTCCCATACATTGTGATATCAAACGTTGGTTTTTCATGAGGTTTATGACGGCAGTCTTACTTATACAATAAGAGATTAAAGAAGTAAAGTTGTTTTCATTCTCAATATACTGCCAGAATATACCTAGCTCAGTGGCCGATTTTCTTTGTTTTTAATCCATAGTGCTGAGGCACTCCCTATTTCTTTGAAGTGAAGACTATTGAAAAACTGTATACAAACCATCTTCCAACGAGTAACTATTAATTTTGCTATACAATGGCATCTGATGCATATCAAGTTCGATCTGAAATGGCTGCTAGAGTGTTCGGCAACATAACTAACAGTGGTGAAACAGATTTTGAAATGAAGGATATGTTCCATTCATTAGAGAAATCCATGATACAAGAGGCGAAAATATGGTGGGACTTAACAACCCTTAAAAATTATCGCACAAAAGAAATGATACCCAGAGGCCTACGTCTGAAAAAAATTCCATCATTCAATTACTCTGACGATTTTTGCAAAGAGTGGAATCAGACTCTCACAAATTGTTCCCTAAAATTGATGGAACTTATTATACAACAGGAAGAGTTCAAGCTTGCGGAATTAAAGGAGGAAATTTCCAGATCCAAAACAAAACTGGATTCATTCCCCAGCTCACCTGAATTTGTCGCACTGGAAATACGTACCACGCAAAACATAGACAAGGTGGATAAGTCCATAGCTGATATTAAAAGAACTAAATTTCAGCGGGACTTACATGATTATGCCAACAACCAAGTATATGAGTGGAAGAATCGTACGCAAATATACAACAAAACAAAACCTATTCTTAAACAACGACAACGCCGCAAAAATTACGGGAACTACCAACATCGAGTGAGTTTCAGTTCCACCGAATTTGACTCAGCTGAGGGCGATAATGATGGATCTGACACCGAAAATACGAGAGGATATAAACCCAGGCACATCTTTGACAAAAATAAACATACATCAAAAAACGGGGGAGGAGGGGCGGCCGTAAACATAAACACGGATCAAGAACAGAGCCGTCGCCTCCGCTCTCGCAAGAACCTGTATCCGATTTGAGTATCATTAATCTCTCCAGCACGGTACTCACCAAAGAGCAAGCAGAGGTACTATCTCTCGGTTTAAATTTTGCTCCCAGTTCAAGCTTTGACCTCTTTGGAACCCTAATGGACATCAATAAATTCGTCAGAAACTTAACTGTGAAAAGGCATTTTTATATGGAAGAGTCAAAGACACATGAAATTGAGCAAAAGGACATGATCACCACAACAGAAGAGACACCCACGACAGTACAAAATACCGAAAGAACAAAGGATATACCTATCCATCATACCCTCTCATTTGAAGAATCCAGGACCCTCATTTGTTTGGAAAACTTGAACACAGAATTACAATCCAGGGATAGTCATATTTCAAACAATTTCAAGACGCCAAACACCAAATTCTATCCCACTAATTCAAGGACTGACAACATGGACCGCTTTCAAGCAATTGTAGAAAAGGACTTACAACACCTACTAGATACCCAAGATAAGTCAAAAGAACCAAGGAATCTATCCAATAACCTCAAAAAGGCAATCAAAACCCTTCAAGAAAATAAGGATATTGTTATCAAAATGTCTGACAAAGGGGGGAGCATCACCATCATGAACAAGGACGATTATAAAACCCAAATTAAAGAACTATTGGCAGATCCTGACACCTATGAAGTTCTGAAGGACAATCCTACATCTAAATTTCAAAAAGAAATTAAACATCTATTAGACACAGGACTTCAAACTGGTTCACTAACATTAAAACAATATGAATATATGTATGTTAATCATCCAATCACACCCATCATGCACGCACTCCCTAAAACTCACAAAAATGTTTTCCCTCCACCAATGAGACCTATTGTGTCAGGTATAGGCTCCCTCTTGGAAAAAACATCCGAGTGGCTTGATTCCCTGTTACAGCCTATATCACAACATACACCAGGTTATCTTAAGGACACAGCGGATGTACTTCGTGCCTTTCACACTGAAACATGGTCTGAAAATTATACATGGTTAACATGCGACGTGACATCACTATACACCAGCATCCCCCATCACATTGCCCACATATCAGTTAAACATCACTTGAATATGCATAGTGACTATAGCGACCAGCTCCAGACTTTCATTCTACTAGTATTATCTTTTTTGATGACCCACAACTATTTTCATTTTGATGGCACTTTCTATCTGCAGTTAAGGGGGGTCTCCATGGGTGCTAAATTCTCCCCTTCTCTAGCCAACCTTGTGATGGCGTGGTGGGAGGAAACCACAATTTTTTCCATGTCAAATCCATTTGGAGACAGCATTCACTGGTATGGCAGATACATAGATGATCTCCTCTTCATCTGGAAGGGGACTGTATCTGCCATACCGGATTTTGTTGAGTATCTAAATTCCAATTCTTCCAATTTAAGGTTTACATTCTCTCACAACAGTAATACCATAAATTTCCTAGACCTAGAATTAACAGGCATTAATTATGCACCAATACAATCCAAAACTTTTAGGAAACCCACAGCGGGCAATACAATCTTACATGCTCACAGTAACCACGCAAAATCAACCATTACTTCCATTCCAGTAGGAGAATTCCATAGAGCAAAACGCAATTGCAGTTCTGACACCCAATTCAAATTGGAACAGCAACAAATCACCAGTAGATTACATAGAAGAGGATATCCACAGTGGTCACTTGAGAGAGCAACCAACATTACCTCCAAAAAAACTAGAGAAGTCCTTCTATCACAAAAACAAGCACATTCCATTTCAGAACCAAACAAACCGACCTTGGTCCTGGGCCAAAGTAACCAATTTAACGACATTAAGAAGATAATCACCAAACGTCTCCCTATGTTAATGGATGATGAGATACTGGCAGATATTCTAAGCGAGGGTTACAGAGTGGTGGCACGCAAAGCTCCCTCCCTCAGCAGTTCTCTATCCCCCTCATTCTTCAGTTCCAACTCGCCCAAGTCCACGTGGCTTGAACAAAAAGGGTTTTATAAATGTGGTCAAAAAATTTGCAAAGTTTGCCAGTATGCATTTCCGACCAAAGTATTTAGGAACTCCACAAACTCTAACACTTTCACCATCAAAAATTATATAAATTGTAATTCAGAGTCAGTCATCTACATTGTAGAATGCACACAATGCAATCTCAAATACATTGGATGCACCAATCGAAAACTTAAAATTAGAATACTCGAACATTTAGGCTATATCCGCAACCCAAACATATTAAATATATCGAATGCAGCGAAGCATTTTGTGGAACATCATAACAGATCAATTAACAACTTTATATGTTATGGTATTGAGAAAATTCACACACCTAGAAGAGGAGGGGACATTAAATACAAGACACATACTAGAGAGGCTTTCTGGATATATAGGCTACAAACGCGAACACCCAATGGTCTTAATCTAAGGAGAGATCTGATGTTTCATTATTGACCAAATCGAAAACACTCATTCTCAGACCCAAATTATAGTAAGTTAACAACTTTCTCTTCTAAAACAAAAGATATTAGTCGTTGCAAATTTTTGCTACAAATATATACTGACGGAATAATTATTCACAAATCAATAATTAAATAAGGAGTAACGAACGGGAACCCCAATAAAAATTTCAAATTTCATATTTAAACCCCTAGTTCACATCTTCAATATAGCATAAATATTCCCTAATGTCAAGCTTCCTTCACACACAATTAATAACGAGTATAGTATTTTTCCCTTCGTCCAACACAAAAAAAATATTTATATTTACATTGCGAGATTAGTCCCCGAAAGCTGTCCCCGGGTTCCTCTCGGAGGGACACCGTTATGGACCTGTTGATTCAGGGGACGAGGACATATTTCCAGTTGACCTAGATGTGGGTTTCACACGCGTGCTGTCACTTTAGCTTCTCCCCGTATAGAGTGACAAAGATCTGAGATATTTGATAGCCTTCTCCCACATTAATATAACAAAATAAATGGACTTACTACGTAGTGGTCTTACCACGGACAAATTAACATCGACATATTTAACAATCTACAGATAATATCAATACGAGACTCCTTTTATGTATACAAGATTTTAATATTACGGGTGACAATACACGTTCTCATTTCCAAGATATCCATTTACACCGCAAATACATACATCACTTAGTTTAAATGCCCAATTCTTTTAGGACTATTGACAAAAATATCTCAACAAATTAGTTTTAGTCATAGCAGAGTCTTATATTCCTCCGGACTAAGAGATAGCCGATATTATTACAATAAATAACCAGCACAGTATACCTTTCTTCGCTCGATACATTACAAAAATAATTTATACTCACCTTGCGAGATTGGCCATCGAGAGCCGTCCCTGGGTTTTTCTCCGAGGGATATGGTTATGGACCTGTTGATTCAGGGGACTAAGACATATTTCTGGTTGGCCTGATGCCGGATACATGCACGTGATGTCACTTCAGCTTCTCTTTGTGAAGCGTGACAATGATTTGAGGTATCTGATAGCCTTCCTCCCCCCCATTAATTTAACATAATAAATGAATCTATGACGGAGTGGTTTCACCACACACTTAACAATCTACAGATAATATCAATTCTGAGACTCCATTTATGTATACAAAATGTTAACATTTCTGATGATAATCCATGTTTTCATTCCCAAAATATTTACTCATATCGGTAATAAATACATCATTTAGTTTTAACGTCCAATTTTTTCAGGACTAATGACAAAAACATCTTGACAATTTAGAACAACCCAAATAAAATCATAGATTTGCGTTTCAAGTACACCAGCTAGTTTGAGTCAAAACGGAACATTGTATTCCTCCGGCCAAAGAGACAGCCCATATAATTACAGAATATAACGAATTTCTCTACATACAATAATATGCCCAGCCAAATTTATTTAATATTAACTCCTTGTGATATAATGAATCACATCACACAGATTTCTTATATATTAATTATTTCCATTTACGTTTTTCTTAATAATTAATTTAAATAATATTTTTCAGTCTTCCGAATGTCTCCTTCAATTTAGATTAAAATCTTTTAACCATTTTTACCCTTTATTCTTACACCTAACATATTCTCAGTCAGTTTGTTTTTTAATAAAATCCCGTAGGAAAAACCCCGCAAGTAAAGCACACTATATTTCTTCGGTTAGCTTTATTCTATTCCTTCCTACCAGGAAGTGATTTGCGTTCCAAGGTATACCAGGGAGTTCCCTACTTTGACCCGCAATTAACCATTGCTAAAAATAGACTGGCTATAAAGTCTCAGACTGACTAAGCGATTTCATAAAAGCCATGACTAAGGACGCTGCAAGCGTCAGAAACGCGTAGGCACCGCTTACACTGCCATAAATCCTCATTCCTTTTGAGAATATTTTCCTATCATGCTAATGTTCTTAATTTTTTGACAATTCTTTAATAAAACTTGGAAATAGTTTCCTTTTAAAGACTTCAGAGGACTCAGCGCTGGATCCATTTTCTTTGTCTTTCTTGCAGAGATTGTGAATAGACATCCCGTGGAATGTCTATTCACTGTCTAAACACTTCAGTATCGATAATGTGTTAGTATAAGACAGCACATACTGATCTATTAGGATCCCTATGCGCTGTCTAAATGAATGGAGAGGAGTGCATGACGCTGATTGGTCAGCGTCATACACTCCCCTGTACAACGCCCACTTGGTCTAAAGTAAAAACACGCCCACTTGGGCTTTAAGCAACTCATTAGCATAAATCTAAAATCGCTAATAAAGTGGTGAAAACACATAGTTTTTTTAAATAAAAAGCATTACGGTCACCTACATTATAGCGCCCATCTCCTTATGTAGGAGACAGGGCACTTATAATGTGGTGACAGAGCCTCTTTAACTAACACACTGACTGACTTCTCTCTCTCTGTAAAATCTACCCCTCTAACAAATGATTGTAAA
Organism: Rhinoderma darwinii; assembly: GCF_050947455.1. Classification (NCBI taxonomy): domain Eukaryota; kingdom Metazoa; phylum Chordata; class Amphibia; order Anura; family Rhinodermatidae; genus Rhinoderma; species Rhinoderma darwinii. The sequence continues at coordinate 133,499,669 of NC_134690.1, read as the reverse complement.
TTTAACTATCTATTCTCTTCTACTCACTATGAAACACTCAGTGCCACTAATCCACTACCTATACGCAGCAGCAGTCATACCACCCAACTTTTGAATTCGGAAAAGAGGGACATTTTAAGCCACACACCCTAACCCTAACCACGCCCAATATCCCGCATCAACACATCAAATCAGATCCTTCTGCAAATAACAAGCACACATTCTCACTGAGGATCTCTAGACTGTCTGGATATTACAGATATTATGGATCAAGTTATATCGTCTTTGTGTTACTTTTCCTATCTTGGGTATAACATTTGCTCATCACGGCGGCAGCAGCTGCAGGACAAACCTGAAGGCTGAGAACAATGAAAGTGAAGAGGGAGACCCTGTGGTGGATGACTTTTCAATTGACAGGTAGCAGAGTTACATGATGGGGATTGATGGGGATTTTTTTTTCCAGTTGTGTAACTCTGCTACCGGTCAATGCAAAAATCATCCACCAGAGCCCCCCTGTAGATCACTCCACACACAGTCCCCCTGTAGATAGCACCACACACAGCCCCACTGTAGATAGCTCCTGATACAGCCCCCCTGTAGATAGCGCCACACACAGCCCCCCTGTAGATAGCACCACACACAGCCCCCCTGTAGATAGCTCCAGATACAGCCCCCCTGTACATAGCGCCAGACACAGCCCCCCTGTATATAGCGCCAGACACAGCCCCCCTGTAGATAGCGCCAGACACAGCCCCCCTGTAGATAGCTCCAGACACAGTCCCCCTGTAGATAGCGCCAGATACAGCCCCCTGTAGATAGCGCCAGATACAGCCCCCCTGTAAATAGCGCCTGATACAGCCCCCTGTAAATAGTTACACACAGTCTCCCTGTAGGTGCCACATTGCCGCCAGAGTGGAGAGCGGTAGAGGTAGCCAGCCCTACTGCTGCCAATCTCCGCTCTGCTTTTGACGTCACTCACCGTCAGAAGTCAGGAGTCTTGCAGCGGCGTTCTTACTCGTGTCTATGCCAGCCCGGGAGTGGACCAGTTCAGTCACCTGACCGTTGAGGTCAGATGACAGGTCAGGTGACTGGACTGGTCCACTCCCGGGCTGGCATCGATCGCAGTGAGAACACCGCCGCAAGACTCCTGCCTTCTTCTGATCGCTGCTGCAGTCAGCAGTGATCAGCTGTTTGGATGCAGTGACCAGCGGGACATTTTGCAGGCCGCCGGGAGGGCGGGACAGCGGTGAAAAACCGGGACTGTCCTGCCGGATCCGGGATGGTTTGGAGGTATGGCAGCATTTTCTGGTTGGGTAGTTTATACTGGCTATGACTCATATCAGTGACTCACACATATACCCCTCCTGACTGGCTGTGCTAGAGGGAGGGCTGGCTACAAGTCATTGTGGGGCATATGTGTGGGACATATTCCAAAAGTTTCGGATTTGCTAAAATCCATAACATGTGGGAAATTCATAACAAATTTGATTTGTATTAAATACATTCAGTCTCACGAAGACAAACTATTTCTTTCTTCCTTGGAGAAAATGTTTGGCAATTTACAGCAAGGTGTGTCATTAATGGCTTATTTACACGAGCATGTTAAATGTCCGTGGGACGGTTGTTGAAACAGCGGCTGTCCCACGTACCTATGTAATTCAATGTGGCCGTTCACACAGCCGTTGTTTCAACGGACCGTGTGAAGGGTCCGTGCGAAAATAAGACATGTCCGTTCTTTTCGCGCATCACGCATCGCTCCATAGACTCTCCTATGGGGGATGCGTGACGTCGCGTCCCGCAGCGCTGAGCACGGACGCACCTCGGACGTGAAAGACTGAAGTTTTTCATGTCCAAGATGTGCAGCGCTCGTGTGAATCAGGCCTAACAATGCTACGATACACTAACGGTGTTGCAACCTATCTCTGGATAGACTTCACCTTGAAGGATACTGTTGAGGTTTTCAGAGCAAGGTAATACCTTTCACCACAACAACACATAGATTGTGATAGAACATCTTCAGTTGCCACATTTTCAGCAAACCAGCAATGTTGTTTTTCTATTCTCCTTTCTGTTAGTATTATTATAAAACAAATAATGCAAGTTACAGTCGAGTCACCATATACTAATGTGTTCTTTTATAAAGGCAGCAATAACATACATTCTTCTAAGTCTTACGGAGCTTGATTCACCTCTGCTACCTTGCGAATCTGATCCACACAGGAATAGAACATGTATTACAGACCCATAGGGAGATTTGGCTTCAATACCTGCAGATGAATAGCATGGCTGTGTTTTTTCCCAGTCAGAGATGAGAATTTCATGTAATTACATTTCAAGAACGTTTTATTGTTTATATAAATCAGGAGACAGGAAAAAATGTATTCTATGGGATTCAACACATACAGAAGGGCAGTATTCAAATGACTCAAAATATTATAGTAGGAGGTTTAGTTCCCAACAAAAGTCTCCATTTCTGGAAATTGTTACGGAGCCGCATTTAAATTATAAGAATCTTAGCAGAACACATTGCCGCCTTTAAACTACTCCATTTTCAATGTAATTGTGTTCTTCTTATCTCACTGAACTGCCGACAGGATTCTAATAATATTTATTTTCTTTGTTTTGACCTCTACGTTCTGCTAAAAATGAACATATATTATTCTTTGTTTTAGCAACTGGATGCTGGCATTCTTGGTGCCTCATCTATTTTCTTATGTAAAATTACTTATCCAACAGCAAATTCTCTAAGGCCCGAAGCTCAAGGACTGTAGAGTCATTTATATAATGAATCCCAGAGTGAAAGTAATTCATCTGGGGACAGAATGTACTGAAATTGAAACTAACAAGGGAGGTTTAGACAGAAAATACATTTCTAATATTTGTCAATCTACTTTCTGCAGTATTAGCTTTTTATAGCATCTAAATGCATAAAATACAGGGCAGTAAAAGTCAGAACAGGAACCATAAATGAAGCAGTTGGATGTTATTCTCCGGTTTCCTTTTCCTTCTTTTGGCTACTGCAAACAAAAAATAACTATTTATAGAATCTATAAATAAGATTGAATATTTTATTGGTTGCCTTGTCAATGGTTATTGTAGTTTTTACTTTTGGTATTACTAGTGTATGCATATATCTAACGGAAATAGAGCACTATAAGGCCGGGTTCCCAGGTAGCGTAAAAGCTGTGGAAATTCTGCAGCATTTACAGTAGCAGCAAAGTGGATATGATTTTGAAAATCTCATGCCCACGCTGCTGAAAACAATGCAGCGAAAACTTTCATAAATTGACCTGCAGTGCGGAATTTAAATCCGCAGCATATTAATTAATTCTGCATTTTCATTCCTTTTCTTTTGCAGGTTTTCCCCTTTGAATTCAATGGGGATGGGAAAACCAGCAACAATCAGCAGTGTTGCGACTTTTGCAGCGGAATAGCAAAAATCGCAACTCAGAAAAAAAACCAATTATGCTTACCCAGAGCTCCCTACTTCTTCCTCCAGTACAGCCTCCTGGGATGATCCCCAGCATCATCTAGGGTGACCGGACAATGTGGTGCAGTTTTTCAGACGGAATGTGCTGCGGTTTCCAGGTCGGATATACTGCGTAGCATGTCCTCACATCTCAACACTTTCGTTACCATATAAAAGTTTTAGGTTCCAGGCTTAAGCACCAAAAATAGGTGGATTGTGGTGCTTTAGCCAGATAAACCAAACATGAGACCTGCATTAATGGAAATGTTGTAATGTGATGTCATGATGAAACCGGTTCCTACAACGGTTTCTGGAGAAACTATAACAGTATGACAGCCTGTAACAGCTCTGCATTCGTTGGTGTACTACTGCTCCCAGCAAGCACAATAGCCAGGTTGCCTTTGGTACACTCTGTACGGTTCCTGGATTTCCACACTGCCGTGCACTTCCTTCTGCTGCTGTTGTTGCTGGGTCTGACTATAGGGCAGGTGCACGCTCACTTCCTGCATCTTATAAGGCCAGCATGCGCACCCAAATAATCCCCAGTTGATCCCTGTCAACCACCTGATATATAAGTCTACTTCACTGGACACACTGCCTGAGCAACATTGGACAAAGCTTGACTTATCCTGCAAAGGTTCCTATTTCCCTTATCCATTGTCCGTGTCCAGCCTGTGTCCGGTAATCCAGCATCTGCCTGTGTCCAGTAATCCGGCACCTACCTGTGTCCAGTAATCCAGCACCAGCCTGTGTCCAGTAATCTGGCAAATACCTGTGTCCAGTAATCCAGCACCAGCCTGTGTCCAGTAATCCGGCAAATGCATGTGTCCAGTAATCCAGCACCAGCCTGTAATCTGGCACCAGCCTGTATCCAGTAATTCGGCACTTGCCTATATCCAGCTACCAGTTACCAGCCTGAATTCAGTTTCCAATTACCTCCCTGTGGCCGGTTATCTGAGGCCAGCTGGTACTCTCATCTATGGAGTAGTCCAGAGGGTCCACAACCCAGTGGATGTTACAGTTTGATCAGGCCATGGGCCCCGCTGGTAATCCCAAATGTACGGTACAGGCACTCTATGACGCCATCAAGGTGATCAGCGATTGTCAAGATCAAATCCTGCAGTTTATGAACACTTTGGCTGTCCAACAAGTGGTTAATCCTCCTCCAGCAAATCCTCAGCCTGTACAACAACTTGCACCTTGTTCACACTGCAGTAGTTCTGGTATTCAATTGCCTCTGCCTCCTCATTATGATAGAAACTCCAAATCCTGCCGTGGTTTCCTGAACCAGTGTATAATCCACTTTGACCTGCACGCAAACCTGTTTCTTTCTGACCGAGCTAAAGTGGCTTTCATTGTGTCTTTACTTTCTGGTGAAACTTTGGACTGGGTTAACCCCTTATGGGAACGAGATGATACTGTGGTGTCCATCCTGGTTAATGACATGCATCCAGATGAGCCCTTTTACCCAGCGCCCATGAGAAAGCTGTCCAAGGAGGTTCTTGATGTTTTATCTGCCTGTTTTCTCGATACCAAAAATAATTCTACTGGATCAGAGCCTCCCAGTCCCTTGTCTTTTTTTTTGCCTGTTCCTGTTCTTCCTTCCTCCACCAGTAGCAGAGAGAGATGTCAGAGAGGTATGAAAATCTACTCCTCAAGTCTTTCCTGCTTCCTGGGGATTTAAAGTCGAGTCTGAGTTTGGGGATATTTCAGACTCCTAGGAAGCGGATTGGGGAGATATTGGTTCTTATGACTCAGAGAACATCCTGGTCTCAGAAGAAGTTGATTGGGAAGACTCGGATCATGAAGATATTAATGCTCTAGCCCTTCGCTACTCCGGATCTGAGAAGAAAGATACTGTAATGCCAGCGTTCTGTGCTCGTTGGTGTACTACCGCTCCCAGCAAGCACAACAGCCGGGTTACCTTTGGTACGGTTCAGGGATCTCCACCCAACCACACACTTGCTTCTGCTGCTGTTACTGCTGGGTCTGACTATTGGGTGGGCGCGCGCTCACTTCCTGCATCCAGCACACACACCCAAATTCATTCCCAGCCTATCCCTGTCAATCACCAGGTATATTCGTCTGCCTTACTGGACACACCCTGCCGGAGCAACATTGGACAAACCTTGTGTTATCCTGTGAAGGTTCTTGTATCCTGTGTCTCTTATCCTGTAGGAGTGTCCAGCCTGTGTCCGGTAATCCAGCACCTGCCTGTGTCCGGTAATCCAGCACCTGCCTGTGTCCGTTAATCCAGCACCTGCCTGTGTCCAGTAATCCAGCACCTGCCTGTGTCCGGTAATCCAGCACCTGCCTGTGTCCAGTAATCCAGCACCTGCCTGTGTCCGGCAATCCAGCACCTGCCTGTGTCCGGCAATCCAGCACCTGCCTGTGTCCGGCAATCCAGCACCTGCCTGTATCCAGCTACCTGCCTGTGATCTCCTGCCAGCTGCTACTCTCATCTGTGGAGTAGTCCAGAGGACCCACAACCCAGTGGACATTACACAGTCTCTGGACAAGCAGCCTCTGTAAATCCAGAGTCTGGGGCTTGACCCACAGATAAATTGTATTGCACTATTAATAGCACAACTAATCCAAGTGAGCGACATTCTGAAAGCTTTTATCACTTAAAACTACTGCCATTTCCCTCTTTTTATTTTTTAAGTAATTATATCACCTTGTTGATTATCCATGTGCTTGAAGTATCATTATATGCTTTATTCCTGTGCTGTAACATGACTTTGTGCATTATGCATTATTTTTGTACTGTGATATCACTGGGTACATTATCACAGTACTAAGTAGTAACAGCATCCACGTGGATAAAGTGTCCTATTCAAACCAACATTTTATAACATACAGGATGGCAACAGCCAACCCCTCAATTCAGGGTCTTTCTCAAGCCTCGAGAAAGACTAAGATGTTGGGTTAAATAAAAAGACAGGTTCAACACGGATGTTGTGTTCCTTGGTACAATTTGCTTGATTGTTTGGGAGTGAACCATTCCTTTAATATGACTCTGCATTCACTGCAGCACGTGGAGTGGTTGCTGCTCCAAACTATTTTTGGATTATCCCTGTTCTGTGACATCACAATATGCATTACTACTGAGGTCCCCTGTTATTAGTACTACTTTGACATCTCTTTTTACAGAATTACTGAGCTGTAACTTTGTTAAATGTATTATTCCTTTACGGTGACATCACTGTGCACATTGCCTTTTTGCTGTGACATCACCATGTACATTATCTTAGTCCTGTGTCATCACTGTGAACAATATCAGAGTGAATTAGAAAAACATATATGACACAGATCGAAGACCAAAATGATCATAAGCTTTTAATGCTTGAATACACTGCTGATGGTGGTTACGGTGGAATGGTTCCTTTGTTTCAAATTTTGCCTTGGATTGAAACAACATATTACTGGACACAAGAGATACTCTGGAATAACAAACCACTAGTTTGATAAAGCAAATATATTCATAGCATAAAACATTCCTTATAAATGTTACACCTTGCCACCTTTTAACTACTTTAGACTAAGATAGGACCTGTGAATGATAGGACTCCGACATGCCGATTCTCTTTAACCTTTTATACTCTAAACCTTACCTACAGTTGCAGCTTTGCTATGCTGATGAGCGAAGTGTGGAGCTATGAACCCTGCTGACTAATTATGCCACCTGAAAACAGAAGTAAATGGGAAACTGAACAAAAATTACCAACGCTTATGAGTTAACAGTGGTAACTAATCCCCCCAACACCACCATGTATCTTTAATCCCTTAATGACCAGCCTATTTTAAACCATAATGACCAGGGTATTTTTAGCGTTTTTCCATCGTTGCATTCCAAGAGCTATACATTTTTTATTTTTGGGTCGACACAGCTGTATAAGGTCTTGTTTTTTTGCAGGACAAGTTGTATTTTTTAATAGCACCATTTAGGGGTACATGTAATATATTGATGAACTTTTATTAACTTTTTTGGGGGTAATGGAAAAAAAAACATAAATTTTGCCACTGTTTTTTGCGTCTTAGATAAATAACATAACTTTATTCAGTGGGCCATTACAATTGTGGCGATACTAAATTTATATAGATTTATGTTTAACTACTTTTACACAGTTAAAACTTTTTTTTAATTCTTTGTTTTTGTGTCGCCATGTTTTTAGAGCCATAATTGTTTTAATTTTATGCCGATGCAGCTGTATGAGGAATTGTTTTTTTGCGAGACGACTTCTAGATTTATTGGTACCATTTTGGAGAACATGTGACTTTTTGATCACTTTTTATCAAATGTTTTTGAAGGCAGGATGAACAGAAAACAGCAAATCTGGCATTGTTTTCTTATTACATTTTTTACGACGTTCACTGCGCGGGGTAAATGAAATAATAGCTTTATAGATGGGGCCGTTACAGACATGTCGATACCAAATATGTGTAATGTTTTAAATATTTTTTTTTCATACTAAAGTATTTTTTAAGGGTAAAAGTGTTTTTTCATTTTGTTTATTTGGGATTTTTATTTATTTATTATTAACTTTATTAAACTTTTTAAAGAACTTTATTTTTAGTCCCACTAGGTAAAGAGACATATTATTTGATCATATCTGTAGTAAGCTCATTCCTTTTTAATATTCAGTGTGGTTCAACACCAACTGGTGTATAGCACAGTGTCTCACAACCTACAAAAAGGTTGGGTAGCCCTGCCCTAGATGAATGAGGTAGGGAATGCATCTTCCATCCAATATTAGAACAATAAACTTTTTCACTGCATTCTTCCTCTATTACTCTTCAGTGGGCCAACTTTCTCCCTTCAAACCATGTTATCAAACCTGATTCTAGGACAATGCCTGCAGTTTTGCCTGTACATATTCATTCAATGAGCAGAAAAAAAGAGAAACGGTTAGTCAAATTGGTTTACCACATAGCCTTTGGTGCTAAACCTGCCCTGCCAAAAAGTTCTGCTTATGAAATATTTAGCCTAAAAAATTATTAACATGATTTTGAGGTTTACCTTTTAAAGACTAAGTTGTTACTTGGTTCAACATTAAGTTAGTAATCAATTAATTTGTTTTTTAGTTCACTGTAAAACCATGTTCAGTATTTAAACTTTTAATGCAAAAGTGAACAATATGCAGTATGTACAGTGCATACGGATATTTTATAGCCCTTCATTATGAACTTTTTAAACTGTGGTACATTACCTTAGAGTCCATTCAGCAGCATCTTATTCAGCATGTTTTAGGTTTTACTGCAAATTTGCTTCATGTAGCAAGAAACAGCTTTATTCTTCATTTAGGAGTCTTCAAATCAGGGGAACTACTGTGATTAGACACGGGTGGGCATTATAGAACTTATTATGTGTCTTGTTAAAGCAATTTGCTGTACCTTAGTTAATGCGCTCATTTATAGTGCTAAATTGGTAAAACAATAAAAATTAAAAAAATGTACAAGGGAAAAAGGGACGTTAAGTAACAGGTCAGTAATGGAACCAACTGCTATTCATTTTTTCTCATTTAGTAATAGGAATCTCACTGTATTTAAAGGTACTAAAATGTTAAGGAAACGATAGTTTAAACATTTATTTAACATGTATGCGGCAGCCGTTAAGGGGAATGGAGCGGGCTCACGGGCTGAGTGTGCTCATATTTAGCGGGTGACCACTGTGTAATACAGCCTACAACTCATTGCAATGGGCGGAATCAAAGATCACTTTGATTCTGCCCGTTTAACCCCTTAAATGCCATGGTCAATCGCGACATTAACATTTTTAGAATCAGAAGGGCGACCCCCACCGATGTGCCATTGGCCCCCCACGACACGACCGCGGATAGCCGATGGTTGTCATAGTGGCCTGGGGACTAATTAAGGCCCCAGGTTTGCCATCTTTGTACTCCTTTGAAGACCTGCCTCTAATAGGGCTTCAAAGGAGACTGTCGGTATAGCGATATACTGCAATACAACGATCACTGGTGCAATTCCCCTAGGGGTACGAATTAAAAAAAAAACAAAACAGTTGAATCAAGTTTATTTTAATGTTCCACAGATTGCCTAATCTGCTTTTTGTTAAATTAAATAAATATAATTATTAACCCCTTCCCGACGTGCGCTATATATATATATATATAGCGCACGTCGGGTGGGGGAGTATGGAGCAGGCTCACTGGCTGAGCCTGCTCGATAGAAACAGGAGGACTAATTCAAGTCCTCTAGGGGGACAAGTAAAAAAAAACAAACAAGAAAAATACAGTTTTGCAGTATATTGTGCAAGAGGACCAATAATTGGTCTCCTAGTGTGACTTTAAAAAAATATTAAATAACATTTTTAATAAATGTACAAAAAAATGTAATGTAAAAAAATTAAAAAGTATACCTAATGGTATCGCCAAGTCTGTAAAAGTCTGAACTATTAAAGTATCACGTTATTTAACCCGTCGGATGCACGCCATAGGAAAATAAAATCCAGAGGCAAGAATTTATGTTTTTTTGTTCACCACGCTTCCCAAAAAAGGTGGAATAAAAAGTGATCAAAAAGTACCCAAAAATGGTAACAATAAAAGCTTGCCTCGCAAAGAACAGGCTCTCACACTGTTCCATAGACAGGAAAATTAAGTTATAGGTCGCTGAATATGGCGACACAAAATTATTTTTATTTTTAACAAAGTGTAGTTTCTTTGTAAAAGTAATGCATCCTAAAAAAAAGACAATATAAATGTGGTATCCCCATTGTCGTATTAACATGTAGAATAAAGTTGACATGTCATTTTACCGCACGTGAATGCTGTAACAAAACCCGAAAACAATGGAGGAAAAGTTTTCCATTTCCACCCCACAACGCTTTTTTTTTTTTCAGTTTACCAGTACATTATATTGTACTGTAAATGGTGCCATTAAAACTATATCTTGTCCCACAAAAAACAAGCCCTCACACGGCTGTGTGTATGGAAAAATGTAAAAGTTCTGGCTTTTGGAATGTAGGGAGGAAAAAAATGAAAATAAAAAAAAATTGCCGTGCGCTAAGAGGCTCATAAATGCTGCCAAAAAAATGTTTCAATTTAGTAATGTATGTGTTTTGTCGTTTTCTTCATAGGGGTTTAGGACTAAGATAAGGCAAAATTAAGCTCTGTTCACACCCTATTTGATGTGCACTCCCAGCTTTTGCGCTTGGAAAATCTTTAGATGTATACGCCAGGAAACATTCTTTTTCAACTGTATTACAAAGCATAATCCACTACGCTTTCTAATACAAGGGCAGATGTATGCAACTGTATGACTTTACATTCGGTGTATAAGCCAAACGTGGTGTGGACAGATCCTTATCAAAATAAAGTCCTGCTTTCATCATGTTTATTAATAGACTATTAATTGCTTCTCAGAAGCAAACAAAAAGGTGATGTGTGAAAGAAAATATATATTTTTCAATTTACTAATATGCAACATCTGGATAATAGAAAAGCCTATGTAAATAAACACAGCTTCATTATTCACGTTAAAGGAAACCTAAGGTCATGTTTATATAGTATTTTCAAGGCAAAATTGCTATTGCAATACTTTATGTCTCAAGGCAGTACAATCCTAGTAATGAGTAATTTTTTTTTAAAGAAATGAAGAAAGAAAATTGAAGAAATGTAATTAACTTTTGAAAAGTCAGTGAGTTTTAAATTATTTGTAAACATCAATTTCAATATGATACTGTATATTAATCATTTCAGTTCAAGTTACCAAGATTCTTAGCACATTTTGTCTTGGTTTTCACATATTTTTGAACAAATATTTTCTTAATTGCCTTCTGACTTAACCCCTTACGGACGTGGCCTACTTTGGGCTTTTAGGATCCATCACTTTTGTTCATCACCGCATTCCAATAACCATAATTTTTATATTTTTCTATTGGCACAGCTTTATGAGGACTTATTGAGTAACTTTTACTAATTTAATTTTTTGGAGGGGAACAACAATACCGGGCAATAATATGGGTACAAAGTGGTTAGCACTGTTGTCTTGCAGCACTGGGATCCGAGGTTTAAATCCAACTAGGCACAACATAGTATATATGTTCTCCCCATGTTTGTGTGGGTTTCCTCCACATGCTCCGGTGTCCTCCCATACTCCAAAAATCATACAGATATGGTATTTAGATTGTGAGCCCCACTGGGGTCAGTGGGTGAGAACAACCTCTGTACAGCGCTGTGGAATATGTCGGTGCAATATAAGAAACAGTAATAACTAATTAAATAATAAAAATACCACCACAGTTTTTTTAGGATTTTTTTTACTCTGTTTATTGTGCAGTGTAAACAACAATTTAACATTATTCTATGGGTTGTTGCAAATGTCTGAACATCAAAATATATACAGATGCAGTGATTTAATTTGATTTTCTACGCATTAAATAGACAGCAGCAAAAATTTACATTTGAATGAATTTTCAATGGCTCAAGTTATAAATTATCACACTGCAGCAAGTTATCAGAGTCAATATAAGGATTGCTATAACTATAGTTATTTTTATATTATTTTACTACTTTAACAATAAATACTCCTTAGACAAAAAATGTTTTTGTATCGCCATCTTCTGAGATACATAACTTTTAAATGTTTCCATCCACGTAGCTGTATGATGGAAAGTTTTTTTTTTTTTACTGGACCAGTTATATTTTTCAAAGCCACTTTACATAGAATGGGTACATTTAACTCATTATTTTACATTTATAAATTACGAGTTTATTTTTAATATTTATCTTTTATTTGAACATTTCTTTTTTTTTTAATATACTTATTTTTTTGGGAACTTGAACAGTATTACACGGACATGAGGTACATACCTCATTGGCACCTTTCAATTCATCCAATGGGGTAAAGTGAGAGAGGGAGCCCCCTCCCTCTGTCAAACTCCTTAGGCAGTCTAAGGGATTAAACAGACAGAAATTGAGTCATCTCTGTGTCACGATCTGTGGGTATGTGGACCCACTGGGCCCTACCTCCATAGCGGGATAGCAGTTGGCCAAACAGTGCACCAAGTCAATGTCTATATAGTCCAAGCACAAGGGTACCTGTAGCAGTTCAGACAGTAGTAACGGCTAAGCTCAGATGGGACCTTGGCAGCAGACATCAGGCGTGGTGTAACACAGCAGGCATGACCGATGTCACAAAACAACTCTCTAAGGCACAGGAACAATGGTAGCATTGTATACAGGTAGCCGGTACGGGTACACTGGGAACAGGATAACACTAAGGGACCATTTGCAGGACTAACACAGGTAAATACAACACTGCTCAGGCAATGAGTGAAAGGGCAGTGAGCGGAAGCGGAAGTGAAAGCTGGCATCTCCTGGGGAGGAGATGTGGGCCAGCGCTCACAGATCCATGGCTGTGGCCATCGGGGGATGAATAATCGGATGCTACACTCTGATCTCGGCCCTTACAGAGGGATGTTGGCTATTAGTTACAGTCAACACCAACTGGGGTGCAGCACAGAAGCACAACACCAGGATGTACAGAGCTTTGCTAAATTATTTACCCCCTTCGTATTTTTATAAATATTCCCAATTGTTACACTGGAATGAAAAACAAAACCTTGTTTATAATAAAAGTAAATAAAACCTAAAAGTTGTGAGTGCATATATATTCATCCCCTCTGCTATGATATCCCTAAAGATTTTGCCACCATTTTATGAAAATTGCGGCGAAGTGGCACGAATTTGCCATAATTCGCTGCAAAGAAAAAAAAAAAAAAAAGGGACATAACTTCCTAGTCTAAATAAATTTGTCAAACCAAATAACTTCAGAAGTCAAATAGTTAGCTGAATAAGGTTCCCCTGTATTCAGTCAAAGTGTCACATGTCAGTATAAATACACCTGTTATGAAAGGCACTTAAAGAGGCTCTGTCACCAGATTTTGCAGCCCCTATCTGCTATTGCAGCAGATAGGCGCTGCAATGTAGATTACAGTAACGTTTTTATTTTTAAAAAACGAGCATTTTTGGCCAAGTTATGACCATTTTTGTAGTTATGCAAATGAGGCTTGCAAAAGTCCAAGTGGGTGTGTTTAAAAGTAAAAGTCCAAGTGGGCGTGTATTATGTGCGTACATAGGGGCGTTTTTAATACTTTTACTAGCTGGGCGCTGTGAAGAGAAGTAACATCCTCTTCTCTTCAGAACGCCCAGCTTCTGACAGTGCAGATCTGTGACGTCACTCACAGGTCCTGCATCGTGACGGCCACATCGGCAGCAGAGGCTACAGTTGATTCTGCAGCAGCATCAGCGTTTGCAGGTAAGATCGACTTACCTGCAAACGCTGATGCTGCTGCAGAATCAACTGTAGCCTCTGGTGCCGATGTGGCCGTCACGATGCAGGACCTGTGAGTGACGTCACAGATCTGCACTGTCACAAGCTGGGCGTTCTGAAGAGAAGAGGATGTTACTTCTCATCAGAGCGCCCAGCTAGTGAAAGTATTAAAAACGCCCCGATGTACGCACATAATACACGCCCACTTGGACTTTTACTTTTAAACACACCCACTTGGACTTTTGCAAGCCTCATTTGCATAACTACAAAAATGGTCATAACTTGGCCAAAAATGCTCGTTTTTTTAAAATAAAAACGTTACTGTAATCTACATTGCAGCGCCTATCTGCTGCAATAGCAGATAGGGGTTGCAAAATCTGGTGACAGAGCCTCTTTAAGTCTGCAACACCACTAACCAAGCAACATGAAGACCAAGGAGCTCTCCAAACAGGTCAAAGTTGTGGAGAAGTATAGATCAGTGATGGGTTATAAAAAACCAAAACAAATCCTAAACTTTGAACATTCCACGGAGCACCATTAAATCCATTATAACAAACTGGAAATATAAGGCACAACTACAAACCTGACAAGAGAAGGCCGCCCACCAAAGCTCACAGACTAGGAAGGAGGGCATGAATCAGTGATTCTAATGATTATATTGAAGGTTCTCCAAAGATCCACATGAGAGATGGAATTATCTGTCCTTAGGACCACTATAAGCCATACACTCCACAGAGTTCGGCTTTATGGAAGAGTAGCCAGAAAAAAAAGCTATTGCTTAAAGAAAGACATAAGAAACACGTTTTGAGTTTGCCAAACAGCATGTGGCAGACTCTCCAAATACATGGACGAAGGTTCTCTGGTCAGATAAGACTAAAACTGGACTTTTTGGCCATCATGGGAAACTCTATTTGTTGGGCGAACCCAACACTTCTTATCACTCTAAGAGCACCATTTCCAGAGTGAAGAATGGTAGTGCCATCATTATGCTGTGGGAATGCTTTTCATCGGCAGGGGCTGTAAAACTGGTCAGGATTGAATGAAAGATGGATGACAGTAAATACAGAGCAATTCTTAAGCAAAACCTATTTGTCCGCCAGAGATTTTTAGACTGGGATGAAGGTTCACCTTCCAGTCGGATAATGGCCCTGACATACTGCTAAAGCTACACTGGAGGGGTTTAAGGGCAAACATTTAAATGTCTTAGAATGACCTAGTCAAAGCCCAGTATAATTAAGAATCTGTGACATGACTGGAAGACTTCTGTACACCAATACAACCATTTAACTTGAAGACGTTCGAGCAGTTTTGCCTGGGAGAATGGGCAAAAATGTAAGTGTCTATATGTTCTAAGCTAAAAGAGACAACCCCCAAGAGAATTGCATCTGTAATTGCAGCAAAAGGCGGCTCCACAATGTTTTGACTTTCTGGGGGTTAATACTTATGCACATCAAAATTCTCATTTTTTTTTTTTCTTAATTATTGTTTGTATCACTGTAAAAAACATATTTCACACCTTGAAAGTGGTAGGCATATTGTGTAACTCAAATGGTACAAAACCTTTGAAAGTCCTAAAAATTATTTTGATTCAAGGTCGTAATGCAACAAAACAGGAACAACACTAAGGGTGTGAATAATTTTTAAAGGCACTGTAAAAGTACTATAACATTATGAGGCACAAAGAGTCTAAAATAGCAGCTTTATAAGGCACCAGGGGTGTTTCAGGAGATTATGAACAGAAGTATTTTTTACTTCAATGGGTGTTATATACAGTAAATGCAGTACACAGTACGAATTTAAAAGGATTGACCATGACTATTAATTGATGGCTTATGCTTAGGAGTACTGTGGCCCCTTCGTTGTTTATCGAGACACAGTAGCACACATACGAGTGGGACTGTTGTGGGTATTGAAGCTTATCCTATTCAGTTGAAAGGGGCTAAATGTGGCTAAGTTGCATGTACCAAGCACACCCAAAACACATCTATACAGCGCTGTGCATTGATAAACAATGAATGGGTCCGACCCCTATTGATTATTCATTGGTGACATTTTTTTTAATTTTCATCTTTCTGCATTCCGAAAGCCATATATTTTTGGTGCTGCCCACCATATACCAAGAAAAACACATTGTCTTTACAGTATGGGTTGTTATGGTTACAGGAAAACCAAATATGTACGGATTTAGCCATCTTTATCTTGACTCTGATAACTTGCTGTGGCGTGATATCCACACAACAAAAGCCATTGAAATGCCATTGAAAAAGTCCAGTTAAAGTTTCTTGCCACAGTGTAGTCAATGCGCTAAAAGTAAAGATAACGATGGCTACATCTGTATAAGTTTTTTTTGTGGGGGGGTTGTGATATTTATTAAAAACAATTTTAAAATATGTTTATTCTATTTTTCACATTTGTACGTTCATTTTTTTTATTTACATAATATTTATTTAAATACAGTTAGGCCCAGTTCACACTGAGTTTCTGGACACGTTTTTTGACGCGGAAACCGCATCAGAAAAAACGCCAAAATCTCTTGCGGGAAAAAGAAGCGACATTCCCCATCTTCGGGTGTTTACGCCTCTGACCTCCCATTGACATCAATGGGAGGCAGAGAAAGCTTATTTAGTGGCGTTTTTGTCCGTGGCTCTCAATGGGCGCGAGCGAAAAATGCCGCAAAAAAAGCAGCAAACGGCGTGCAGGCAGATCAAAATTCCAAACGGAATTTTGAGGCAGAATTTTCTGCCTGCAAAAAACTCTGAACTCAGCCTTAGGCCTTATTCACACGACAGGGTCCCGACCGAGTCCGAGCGTCGGACGATAAAATTGTCCTTTTTTCCCGGGCCGGTTTGCATCTGTTCCGGGCCGGGCATATCTGGACAGTGACATCAGGGGCAACTCCTGAAGGGGAATCCCCATGTGGCCGGTGATTCCACTTCAGGAAAAGCCCCTGTCGTCTGTGTCCATTTATGGACACTGAACGTTACTGGCTTCGCCTGATGTGGAATCCCCAGTCACAGAGTGTTCGGGGATTCCGTTTCAGGAGTTTCCCCTGATGTCACTGTCCAGATATGGACAGAGACATCAAGCGCTCTGTCCAGGAGCGGAATCCCCGTTCGCACGGGGATTCCGCTCCTTCAGGGAGCTAAAGTGGGGCTAGCACATAGCAGAGCAGGGAGATACCTCCCAGCTTTGCTATAGTGGCGTCGCTACAGCAGTAGCAGCCGATAGCCGCGGCATCGGCCATGGGAGGTGTCGCCGGGCCAGGGCACTTTTAAAACAAGCAGGGGAAGAGAGCTAGCGCAGTACTCCCTTCCACCTGATGTACACCCTGTCCCTGCCACACAGTACCCCTGTATACAGCACCCCCACATTGTAGAAACTTACCTCCAGCATACAGCCATTCGTTCGAATGGCATAAACTCCTCCTCCTCACATGCACTTTGCGCTGTGAGGAGAGCGTGAGTGACGGTAGACACGGCCGTCACTCGTGACACATTCCGGTGATGGCCGTGTATTACCCGGCCCCATAGACTTCTATGGGAGCCGGGCGGCCGTGTGGACGGCCGAAAATAGAGCATGTCCCATTTTTTGACAGCCGGTTTCCCCTGCTCGTCAAAAAATCGGTCGTTTGAATAGCCCCATTAGGGGTCTATTGTTCCTAATGCAGCCGGGTGACAGCCGTTTCATGAACGGCTGTCACCCGGCCGGGAAACCCTGTCGTGTGAATAAGGGCTTAGATCCAGATTTATTTGGACAGTGACAAGTTTTGGTATTTTAGCTGTTTACCAAAACATATTGAATATACAGTTATATAATCAATATGGGCTTAAAGTGCAAACTCTTGGCTTCTTAATTTGAGGGTATTTACATCTTAATTTGAGGTAGGGTTTAGGAATTACAGCTCTTTAATAATATGTAGCTGCCTCTTTTTCAAGGGACCAAAGGGTAATTGGACAATTATCTCAAAAGCTATTTAATGGGCTGCATGGGCTATGCCCTCATTGATCCATCATCAATTAAGCAGGTAAAAGGTCTGGAGTTGATTCCAGGTTTGCATTTGGAAGCTGTTGCTGTGAACCCACAATATGAGGTCAAAGGAGCTCTCAATGCAAGTGAAACAGACCATCGCTAGGCTGAAAAAAATGAACACATCCATCAGAGAGATCGCACAAATGTTAGGAGTTGCCAAATCAACAGTTGGTACATTCTTGGAAAAAAAAAAAAAAAGAAGAAGAAGAGCGCACTGGTGAACCCCAAAAGGCCCGGACGTAATAAAAAATAAATAAAATGGAACAAAAATTGGACCAAAAAAGAGCAATTCTGACACAGTTTTGAATTTTTTTTTGTACAGCGTTCACCACGCGTCATAAATTACATGTTAACTTTATTCTGTGGGTCAGTAAGATTCCGGCGATACCTAAATTATAGCACTTTATGTTTTACAACTTTTTGCACAACAAAATTACTTTTGTAAAAAGAAAGTAATTTTTTGATCACTTTTTATTTCAATTTTTGTAAGACAAAGTCACCCAAAAACAGCAATTCCGGCAAGGTTTTTTAATTTGTTTTTTTTTACGGCATTCACTGCACGGGAGATGTAACATAATATTTTTATAGTTCAGGTTGTTACGGACGTGGTGATACCAAATATGTATTGTTTTTTTTTTTTTTTTCAATAGTAAATTACTTGATAAAGGGAAAAAGGGCGATTGAGTTTTATTTTATTACTTGAAGCTTCTATTTTTACTTTTTTTTTACACTTTTTTTTTGTAGTCCCACTAGGGGACTTGAAAGTCCAACTGTTTGATTGCTGTTCTAATACATTGCACTACCGATGTAGTGCAATGTATTAGAACGGTAGGTTGTTCACTGATAGCAAGCCGATTAGGCTCCGCCTCTGGGTGGGGCCTAACCGGCTTCCATAATGGTGTAGCAGGAGGCCATTGTTAGGCCTTCTGTTGCCAAAGTAGCAGTCGGCAGATTTGCTTCAAACTACTAAGATGCAGCGATCATTTTTGATCGCTGCATCTAAGGGGTTAATATAGAAGAGACCCAAATGCACTCCAGAGATATTCGACTGTATGAATTTTTCGTTGACGTTATGTTATATTTTGCTTTCTCCATAGCGATTTTGAAAAAGGCCTTTGATAGGCCGAAACGTCAAAAGAAACGCTTATCGCTTGCAAATGTTATGTTGTACAAATGATCTTTGTTGGAATGAATGAAAATAAATAATTCTTCCACGAAAAATTCATACAGTCGAATATCTCTGGAGTGCGTTTGGGTTTCTTCTATATTCTACAATTGGGGTACAACCCACACCTAAACAGCACCAACATACAGGAGTGCATCCTTACTATTTCTATCTAAGGGGTTAATGGCAGGGATCGGAGCTAGCTTCAGCTGACACCCACTGCTGACGACGCTGAGCCGGAAGTTGAGCCGGCACCATCTGGCTGTTTGTACCGGAAGCCTTTTAGGCCCCGTCTCTGAGTGGGGCATAGGAGGCTTCCATTGCTGGCAGACCGGGAGGCCAGTATTAGGCCTCCGGTTGCCATTGCAGCGACCGGCAACCCAGCGATCACATTGCTGGGGTGCCGGTGGCTAAAAACCCCTCTGATGCTACAATCTCTATTGAACGCAGCATCTGAGGAGGTTATTCGGCCGGATCGGAGGCTAGCTCCAGTCCAATACATCAGGGTGCCAGCTGTAACATACAGCTGGCACCCGGCACTGATGGTGCGGACTCCGCTCCTGAACTCGCACTATCACTGCAACGTAATGTTACTACGCTTAGCGGGAAGCCCTGCCCAGCAGCACCGTATATATACGGTGGATGTCGGGAAGAAGTTAACTGGTTTCAGCAAGTTATTGTTATTTTTTGTATTAATAAAAGTTATGCAATTTTCCAATTTACTTTCTGTATTCCTCAAGGTTATTAAGATCTACGCTTGTTGTTGTTATTCAGTAGGAACATGCATTGTTTACTTCCAGTAGATAAAAATCTGCCCATGGTCATGTGATGGACACACAGGTGCACGGGATGTTACAGTTGTTGTATGTGCATCAGAGCTTTGTCTTCTAATGATCCCAGCACCTGTGTGTCCATCACATAACAATGGACAGAACTTTATCCACTGGAAGTAAACAATGAATGTACCTACTGAACAACAACAATCAGAGAATTTGAAAACCGTGAGGAATTATTACCGAAAGCATATTACAAAACTATATTTTTTACTTTTACAAAATATTGCATTAATTTGCTGAAATTTGCTCAATATTGAAATTGCAAAACCAAGAAGGGCAAGCTGTAAAGATACGCAAATCGAGAAAGTAACGTGTTGCTAAGAACTGCAAATTATGAAATTTTCAACCCCCTAGCTCCAATCTGGGGCATGTGGGAGGGGCATAAAAGCCAGATTGAAAACAAAACCTCAAAAATTAGATCAAGTGGTGCAGGATGATTGTGCGATGCCTGCTGTTCGTGGACGTGCCAGTTATCGCCACTTGTCGAAAACTGAGAGGAATAGAATCCTTGAACTGAGAGACTATGCACCTAGGCCAATATGTCAGCACTGCTCAACGTAGCACGTCCCGGAAATTTGGAGAAAAACAACGAACAGCAGAGGCAAACCTCTGCAGGGACAGATCATCTGATTGGAAGAATGGCACGTAGAATGGTGCAAGTGAAATTGGACGCTACATCCCAAGCCTAGGGCAGCAACCAGTGTCGACACAAACCATCAGAAGGCATTTTCAAGACATTGGGCTGTGAGCCAGACGTCCAGCTACAGGTGTTCCATTTACCACATGCCACCACTCCCAAAAGCTATCATAATGCACAGCAAGATGGCAATGGAGGCTGGAATGGAGGTCTATCCTCTTTAGCGATGTGTCACTCTTTTTTCTCTGACTCAATGATAGCCGGAGATTGAACTGGAGACCACGTGGGCAGGGCCGCCATCAGGGGGGTATTAGGGGTAGTGGTGTGAGGGGCCCGGCCAAACCTAATTGAAAGGGGGGCCCGGCAACTGCCTCGACATTCTTTTGGTAGGAAAAAACGGGCCCCTGCAATGGGGCCCGTTTTTTTCACCAAAAGAATGTCGTGAGCTGCTGCTGCTGCGGGCCCCCTCCCCTCCCCTCGTCATGGGGGGCCGTCAAACCGTCCGCCCGCGCGCGCGCACCCGATCGCGCGCACAAGGAAACTCCCGCGCGTGCGCACTCGCGAGCGCGCATCCACGAACGCCCGCACTGGAGACCGGCCGCGCGCGCACCCGCGATCGGCCGCGCGCGCACCCGCGAACGAAGCGCGCGCAGCCGCGGACACACATGGACAAAACTTACCTGGAGCCTGGCTGGAGGTGAAGGACTGGACGTCTGGACCGAAGACCTCCCCTGGAAGACATCGCCGGAAGAGGACTGGAGTGGGAGCAGCTCTTCTGACACAGTGAGTAAATTATCTCAAAGTGCTGTTTATGTATGGCCCTGTTCACACAGTATTTTGCAGGCAAAAAAAAATCTGCCTCAAAATTCCTTAAAGAATTTTGAGGCAGATTTTGACCTGCCCACACTATCTTGCCGCGTTTTTTTGCTGCGTAATTTGCTCGCGGCGATTGAGGACAGCAGACAAAAAACGCAGCGAAAAATGCATTTTCTGCCTCCCATTGATTTAGATGGGAGGTCAGAGGCAGAACCGCGGCAAGAAAGGACGTGCTGCTTTTTCTTTTTTCCGCGACTGGCTCCCATTGATTTCAGATTAAATCAATGGGAGGCGGTTTTGGAAGTTGTTTGCTGCTGATTCTGACGCAGTGTCCGAGTCAATATCAAGGCCCAAAAACTCTGGGAACTGGGCCTTATTGTTAGGGCTTATTCAGACGAACGTGTAATACATCCGTGCAACGTGTGTGATTTTCACGCGCCTCGCACGGACCTGTGTAACTCTATGGGGCCGTGCAGACTGTCAGTGATTTTCACGCAGCGTGTGTCCGTGTGTCCGCTGCGTAAAACTCACGACATGTCCTATATTTGTGCATTGTTCGCGCATCACGCACCCATTGAAGTCAATGGGTGCGTGAAAATCACGCCCAGCACTTCCGCAGCCGTATAAACTATGAATGAAAACAGAAAAGCACCACGTGCTACAAACATACAAACAGAGTGTCATAATGATGGCGGCTGCGCGAAAATCACGCAGCCACGCATCATACGCTGCTGACACACGGAGCTGTTATGGACCTTTTGCATGCGCAAAATGCCACGTTTTTTGCGCGTGCAAAAAGCACACGCTCGTGTAAATCCGGCCTTAGGGTAGGAACACACTAGGCATGAACACTGCGGATTTTATGCAACACATTTTATTGTGAAAAATCCGTAGCGTATCACAGTCGCAGCAGAGTGGATGGGATTTCAACAAATCTCATCCACACGCTGCAAAAAAAATGGACCTGCCGTGTGGCTTTTGGCTTTTTAAGCCGCAGCGTGTCAATGTATTCTGTGGAATCGCTGCTCCTCTGTTGCGGAAATGCTGCGGTTCTGCCGCAAAAATCACACAAGAGAAGAAAAAAAAGGTACTTTTTTAAATTGATAAAGTTTAGACTTGCCCCGGCCGTAGTCCTGGTGACGCGATCCTCTATTCTTAGCGCAGCCCCGCCTCCTGTCATGACGTTTCATCCCATGTGACTGCTGCAGCGGTCACATGGTCTACAGCGTCATCCCAGGAGGCGGGGCTACGTTCAGAAGAGAGAGATGCGTCACCAGGACTATGGCCCTGGCAAGTCTAAACTTTTTTTTCCCTGCAGGATTCCCGCAGCGGACACGCCTCACCAAACCTGCGCCACTATTTGGTGCGGTTTTGCTGGCAGAATTCCCTGCGGCTACCGGGGCGGATAAGCTGTGGAGTTTTACTCAGCATATCCGCCTAGTGTGTCCCTTATGATGTCGCTCCTGGAGCTGCTGCCGCTCTCTAAATAGGCAGTTGGTCCAGTAGAATTTGGAATTATTTTTTTTTGTGAACCAGCTTAAAAAAATACAAAACTTTTGTGTTAGGGCCTGTTCACATCACTGTTCGCTTCCGCTCCGGGGTTCCGTCTGAGGTTTCCGTCGGGTGAACCCCGCAACGGAAAGTGAAAGTGACAGCACAGCTTCCGTTTCAGTCACCATTGATCTCAATGGTGACGGAAACATCGCTAATGGTTTCCGTTCGTCACCATTCCGGCTGGTTTTCGGACGGAATCAATAGCGCAGTCGACTGCGCTAATGGTGATGGAAACGGAAGCTGTCCTATCACTTTCACTTTCCGTTGCGGGGTTCACCCGACAAAAACCTCAGAAGGAACCCCGGAGCGGAAGCGAACAGTGATGTGAACAGGCCCTAACACAAAAGTTTTGTATTTTTTTAAGCTGGTTCACAAAAAAAAATAATTCCAAATTCTACTGGACCAACTGCCTATTTAGAGAGCGGCAGCAGCTCCAGGAGCGACATCATAAGGGACACACTAGGCGGATATGCTGAGTAAAACTACACAGCTTATCCGCCCCGGTAGCCGCAGGGAATTCCGCCAGCAAAACCGCACCAAATAGTAGCGCAGGTTTCGTGAGGCGTGTCCGCTGCGGGAATCCTGCAGGGAAAAAAAAGTTTAGACTTACCCCGGCCGTAGTTTAAGTGACGCATCTCTCTCTTCTGAACATAGCCCCGCCTCCTGGGATGACGCTGTAGACCATGTGACCGCTGCAGCAGTCACATGGGATGAAACGTCATGACAGGAGGCGGGGCTGCGCTAAGAATAGAGGATCGCGTCACCAGGACTACGGCCGGGGTAAGTCTAAACTTTTTTATAAATTTAAAAAAGTGCCTTTTTTTTTTCTTCTCATTTGTGATTTTTGCGGCAGAACCGCAGCATTTCTGCAACAGAGGAGCAGCGATTCTGCAGCATACATTGACACGCTGCGACTTAAAAAGCCAAAAGCCACACTGCAGGTCCATTATTTTTGCAGCGTGTGAATGAGATTTGTTCATATCTCATCCACTCGGCTGCGACTGTGATACGCTGCGGATTTTCCACAATAAAATGTGTTGCATAAAATCTGCAGTGTTCATGCCTAGTGTGTTCCTACCCTAAAGCCGGATTCACACCAGCGTGTGCTTTTTGCGCGCGCAAAAACGTGGCGTTTTGCGCTTGCAAAAGGTCCATAACAGCTCCGTGTGTCAGCAGCGTATGATGCGCGGCTGCGTGATTTTCCCGCAGCCGCCATCATTATGACACTCTGTTTGTATGTTTGTAGCACGTGGTGCTTTTCTGTTTTCATTCATAGTTTATACGGCTGCGGAAGTGCTGGGCGTGATTTTCACGCACCCATTGACTTCAATGGGTGCGTGATGCGCGAACAATGCACAAATATCGGACATGTCGTGAGTTTTACGCAGCGGACTCGCGCTGCGTGAAAATCACTGACAGTCCGCACGGCCCCATAGAGTAACATAGGTCCGTGCGAGGCGCGTGAAAATCAAGCACGTTGCACGGACGTATTACACGTTCGTCTGAATAAGCACTAACAATAAGGCCCAGTTCACAGAGTTTTTGGGCCTTGATATTGACTCGGACACTGCGTCAGAATCAGCACCAAACAACTTCCAAAACCGCCTCCCATTGATTTAATCTGAAATCAATGGGAGCCAGTCGCGGAAAAAAGAAAAAGCAGCACGTCCTTTCTTGCCGCGGTTCCGCCTCTGACCTCCCATCTAAATCAATAGGAGGCAGAAAATGCATTTTTCGCTGCGTTTTCTGTCTGCTGTCCTCAATCGCCGCGGGCAAAAAACGCAGCAAAAAAACGCGGCAAGATAGTGTGGACAGGTCAAAATCTGCCTCAAAATTCGGTGCGCGGTTCCAGGCGGTCGCCAGTGCGCATGCGCGGGAGTTTGCGGGTGTGCGTGATCGGTCGCACGGGCGGCGGTGTTTGACGGCCCCATGCTACCCAGGGCCGCCATCAGGGGGGGTATTAGGGGTACTGATGTGAGAGGCCCGGCCAAACCTAATTGAAAGGGGGGCCCGCAGCTCATGACATTCTTTTGGTGAAAAAAACGGGCCCCATTGCAGGGGCCTGTTTTTTTTCTACCAAAGGCAAGTCGCGGCAGTTTGCCGGGCCCCCCTTTCAATTAGGTTTGGCCGGGCCTCTCACATCAGTACCCCTAATACCCCCCCTGATGGCGGCCCTGGGTACCATGATATAGTACTGGACG
Organism: Rhinoderma darwinii; assembly: GCF_050947455.1. Classification (NCBI taxonomy): domain Eukaryota; kingdom Metazoa; phylum Chordata; class Amphibia; order Anura; family Rhinodermatidae; genus Rhinoderma; species Rhinoderma darwinii. The sequence goes on along the minus strand of NC_134690.1, from coordinate 133,474,690 downwards.
GAGTACCGTTAACAGGCGGTGCCACGGTAGGGGGGCCCAGAAAATGTAGCTGTAGGGGGCCCTGAAATTCCTGATGGCGGCCCTGCACGTGGGTAACGCCACGAAGAGGCCCTCACAAGCCAACGTCACACCTGTCCCACACCTGGGATTATTATGTGGTGTGGCATAATGTACGGTAGCCGGACCCCTCTAGTCTTCATTTTAGGTACACTAGCAGCTCAGTGTTACATTCTTCCATTTCATCATGGAACGAGTGGTGCAGCCATTTCTCTAACGTGTCCCAGAAGCCATTTTTCAACAGAACAACGCCAGCCTGCATGTTGCTTGTGTTACTGTGAGCAGCCTGTATGGCCCAAACATGCTACCGTGACCTGCGTAGTCTCTGAAACATGTCTCCCATAGATTACATCTGGGACGTCACTGGTCGGCAATTGCAAAGGGAGCTGCCAGCAGTCAATCTTAATGGTTTGCATGCCCAAGTGCATTCATCGTGGCATAACATTCCTCAGACAACCAGTAATCACCTCATGGATAGCATGCCAAGTGTGTGTATTTCTGTGTGTGACGCTCATACTGGATGCTGAATAAATCAAGATGTTTAGAACATTTTTTTTCCATTTGTTTTTTATCATTTGCATATCATTAATATGTTTATCTATCCTGTGATTTCCACAATTCCAAAACTTTCCCTTCTCGGTGTTGCAAATTTCAATGTTGAGGAGTGTATAAGGTCTATTAACACTACAGCTATTATGGCGCTAGTACAATTTTATATGGGTGTTTGTGGACCTTTGTCCTGTTCCATTTAGAGTACAAGTTGCTAACAACAACAAACCATTTGTATATTATTAAATTCTGTTCTGTGCCATGTTAAAAGAGAATAAACAGGTTTTATTGCTTTGTACAAAAATGGTTTTCTTCAACCTTTTTAACTTTCACAAACTGTGCTATAAGTTTAAATGCATAATTTAAGTAGTACACTAATGTCAAGTCAAATTAATCACTAAAACAAATTCATGCCATGGCAACCCTATCAAACATGACCTTTAATTCGGCAAGGTGCCTTCAATTCTAAATGGATTGGGCATTTATCGATTCGTCCTTCATACTAATGCAGTATTCTGTTTCACATACAATTAAGATGCCTATTAATTCTGTTAGAGTGTGGCAGATCCAGTCTTACATGGATCTGCTGTCAAAATATGCCCATTCATATTAAACATACATAGAATAAAAACGGTACATAGTAAAAGACTAATCGTTGTTGCATAAGCATACAACATTCAATATAAATTACTTAACCCTTTCAAACTTGGGCTATACTAAAATTAAGCGGATTTGTACTTCACTATTTTAGGAGAAAAGTTATTTGTTTTGCATTAACACACTGACACTTGAATCTATTTGGTATTAGTTTTGCAGTCATATGACATGACTGGGAATATGGCTACAGAATGACTACAATAAGACACTAGCATTCTATCAATCATTGTTTATCTTATTCTCTGATAATACAGGGAACATAACACTTATCAAGACAATGCAGAGTAACAAAACCATGTAAAAAAAGATATACAGTGCTGTGCAAAAGCTTTAGGCAGTTGTGGAAAAATGCTGCAAAGTAAGAATGCTTTCAAAAATATAAGTTTGTATTTTGTTAATTGATAAAAAAAACTATTAAGTCAATGGACAGATGAGAAATATAAATCAAATCAATATTTGCTGTGACCACCCTTTCCCTCTAAAACAGTATAAAATATTCTAGGTACAATTCCACACAGTTGTTGGAGGAACTTCGGCAGGATTGTCATTCCAAACATCTTGGAGAACTAACCACCGATCTTCTGTGGATGTAGGCTTCCTCAAATCTTTGTCTCTTTATGTAATCCCAGACAGACTTGATGATGTTGAGATCAGGGCCCTGTGGGGGCCATATAATTACTTACAAGGCTCCTTGTTCTTCCTTAAACTGAAGATAGTTCTTAATGACAATAGCTGTATGTTTGGGGTTGTTGTCCTGCTGCAGAATATATTTGGAGCCAATCAGACACCTCCCTCTTGGTATTGCATGATGAATAATTATCTGGCTGTATTTCTCAGCACTGAGGACACCATTAATCCTGACCAATTCCCCAACTCCATTTGCTGAAATACAGCCCCAAACTTTCAAGGAACCTCCCCCGTGCTTCACTGTTGCCTGCAGAAAATGATTGTATCGCTCTCCAACCCTTCAGCGAACAAACTGCCTTCTGTTACAGCCAACTATGTAAAATTTTGATTCATCAGTCCAAGGCACCTGCTGCCATTTTTCTGCACCCCAGTTCAAAGGTTTTTGTGCATAGTTGAGTCGCTTGGTCTGGTTTCCACATCGAAGGTGTCACACTCTGTGGGTATGTGGACACACTAGGCCATACTGCCGTAGCAGGGAGGCAGCTGGCCAAACCACAGAGCACCCCAGCAATACAAAGTCCCGCACAAGGGTACCTGAATAGTCCAGACAGTTGATAATAATGATTGTTCACATGTGCGCGTGCTGGCACCCTACGGGACATGGCGGAACGGAGTTGAGCACTGGCGTCTCCTAGGAAGGAGATGCGAGCCAGTGCTCACTGATCCATGGCTGTGGGCGTCGGGAGGTGAATAAACCCAACGGTCCGCGGCCATGGATGCTACAGTTTCCGCCCTCTTGCGCCCCCTCTTCTTGGGACCAGACCGAGAGAGGAAGTTCTTAATGAGAGCTGGAGCACGGAGGTTCTCTTCCGGCTCCCAGGACCTCTCCTCAGGACCAAACCCTCCCCAGTCCACCAAATAGAAAGTCCTTCCTCCTACCCTTTTGTAGTCCAGGATCTCTCTCTCACCTCAAACACATCAGAAGAACCCCTGGGAGCAACTGTGGAACTGGAAGTCTTACTGTAGTGGTTCAGGACCACTGGTTTCAGGAGGGACACATGAAATGAGTTGGGGAGTCTGAGGGTAGGAGGCAGCCACAGCTTATAGGAGACAGGGTTTATCTGTTGCAAAATCTCCAAAGGACCAAGGAACCTGGGAGCAAACTTGTATGAAGGCACCTTTAAACGGATGTTCCGTGAGGACAGCCAGACTTTGGTAACTGGGAGATACTGAGGTGGCTCTCTTCTCTTTGTATCCACTTTTTGCTTCATGTGATCGATTGCTAGCAAAATAGAGGACCGGGTCGGTTGCCAGATTTGCAGAAAGTCCCCAAATGCAGAGTCAGCAGCGAGTACCTGAGATGTAGTCAACACAAGAAGAGGGACTCTAGGATGTTGACTGTACACAATGTAAAACAGAGTGGAAGTGGTGGACTCACTTGTGTGGTTGTTATACGAGAAGTCGGTCCATGGAAGAAGCAGTACCCTGATATGCTGCAAGGAGATGAAGTGGCGGAGATAATTCTCCATGATCTGGTTGATCCTCTCGACTTGCCCATTGGACTGGGGGTGATGGGCTGAGGAAAAGTCCAATCTCACATCCAGGAGTTTACAGAGTGCTCTCCAGAATTTTGAGGTAAATTGAACCCCCCGATCGGACACAATGTGAAGGAGCAAGCCATGCAAGTAGAAGACGTGCTGAATGAAAAGACTCGCCAATCGGGGAGCAGAAGGTAGGCCATCTTCGAGAACCGGTCCACCACCACCCAGATAGTGTTGCATCCTGCTGAGGGAGGAAGGTCTGTAACAAAGTACGTCGCAATGTGCTGCCAGGGGGCATTGGATACAGGCAGAGGCTGAAGCAGGCCGGCAGGGTTGGAGTACGTAACCTTGTTAGGAGCGCACACCGTGCAGGAAGAGACAAAGTTCACAACATCTTTGGGTAGCGTGGGCCACCATAAGTGACGAGCAATCAGGTCTCCGGTATTACGAATACCAGCGTGCCCTGCCAGTTTAGAGCTGTGTCTCCAGCAGAGAATTCTTCTCCTGTCTGCCAACCGAACAAAAGTCCTCCCCGGAGGGATGACTCTAACCTGCAAAGGATTGTCAGTGACAATGCAGGATTTTTGTATTATACCCTGAAGGGACTCCACCGTGTCATCCATCTCAAATGACCTGGACAGGGCATCAGCCCTCACATTCTTGTCAGCGGGACGGTAAGTGGAGCACAAATTGGAAATGGGTGAAGAACAGCGACCACCTGGCTTGACCGGGATATAGTCGTTGAGCGGACTGAAGATAAATGCGGTTCTTGTGGTCGGTGTAGATCAAGATGGGTTGAGCTGCGTCCTCTAGAAGATGTCTCCATTCCTCCAGAGCCAATTTGATGACCAGTAGCTCCCAATCCCCAATAGAGTAACTGCACTCTGCAGAAGAAAAATATCTCGAGTAATAGCCACATACAACTGCCTTTCCCTTGGAGCTCCTCTGGAACAGAAGTGCACCTGCAACAACAGAAGAAGCGTCCACATCCAAAGAAAACTGCTGAGATAAGTCAGGATGATGGAAGATAGAGGCTGAACTGAAGGCTTTCCTGAGGCTAATAAATGCGGATTCTGCCTCTGGGGTCCACACATTGGGGTTCACAACCTTCTTGGTAAGGGTAGAGATGGGAGCGGTCAGTGAAGAGAAGTTTGGGATAAACTGCCGGCAGAAATTGTCGAATTCCAGGAAACGCTGTATGGACCTCAGGCCTTGAGGACGTGGCCATTCCAGGACAGCTCTTACTTTCCCAGGATCCATCTTGAGACCTTGATCCGAGATGATATAGCCCAGGAAGGGCAGAGAATTCTTATCAAAGACGCACTTCTCCAGTTTGGAATATAAACTATTTTCCCTTAAATCACAGTAGAACTTGACGGACATGCCTCCAATGAGTCGTCGGATCTGGGGAGAAAATCAAAATATCATTGAGATAAACTACAACACAGACATAGAGGAGATCTCGAAAGATATCATTGACAAATTCCTGGAAGACAGCGGGAGCTTTATACAATCCGAACGGCATCACCAGGTATTCATAATAGGGATGCATGATGCATCGAAACTTCGACACGGTTTCGATACTGTGCATCCCCAAACGGTTCGATACCGATGTTTCATGTATTTCAAAACTAAAGTTGTGCGGCCGGACAGCTCAGTGTAGTAACACATGAATGTAAGAGAGCAGACTGTGGCTGTGTAATACATCCATTGCCCCGTTCCTGAGTCCTCACAAGTGCGCGCCGCCAGCATTATATGATCCAGCCAGCGCTGCACTAAAGACAGATCATGGCGGACGCACTACAAAACACCCCTACGTTCTGTCTTCAGTGCCCGCGCTCATTAGTGCAGCGTCGGCGGCCGCATCACCTCATGCTGACCGCGCGCGCATTTACTGTCAGGTGTGGGACAGTGGCTGTATTACAAAGCTGTAGCCCCGCTCTATAACAACGGAGATCAGAGAAACCTCTCATCTCCACCGCTATTCCCCTGAATGCTGCGATCAAAGCGGACTGCAGCATTCAGGAGAAAATGAGAAGGGGGAATTCTTGTGACGCAATCGAGGGTCATACCATATATGGCCAGACAGTCCAGGGTCTATTGAAGGACCCCAGGGCTGTCTTACCATATTTCCTGTTAGGACATAGGTATGTCCTAACAACTGCCTGTGTACTATACGTACACAGGCTAAATGTACTGGTATATCTGATATATGCCAGTACATTAAAGTTTAAAAATAAAAGTAAAAACAAAATATTAAAATAAAAAAAATACACATACCTTTTTTTTTACATTAAAATAAATCTCAATACAAAAAATCTACACATTCGGTATTGGCGCGGCCGTAATAACCTGCAAAACAATTGTTTACGTCATTTCTGATGTGTACGCTGTAAAAAAATAAAATAAAAACTTTTCACTTATTAATGTGAGGCATGAGGTGTGATTAATTTAACCTCCATGTGCCTCACATTAATACTAATTAAACCCATCATGTACATCACACATTAACATATTATGACTGAGAAACATAATGGGGTTAATTACTATTAATGTGAGGCACATGGAGGTTAAATTCATCATCACACCACGCGCCTCACGTCAGAAAATGTAAGAACTTTTTTTATTACTGTTGGCAAAGTATCGCTTTGGTATCGAAATCGCAATACTACACAAAGTAATCGGTATCGAAGTCCAAATTCTGATATCGTGACATCCCTAATTCGCCCCTTGGGAGTGTTGAACGCAGTCTACGGTCAAACAGTTCGGATATAAGTGGCAATGGGTATTTGTTCTTGACCGTGATCTGGTTGGGACCACGGCAGTCAATGCAGGGTTGAAGGGATCAGTCTTTTTTAATGAAGAAAAACCCGACTCCGGCCGGGGAGGAACACTTTCGTATGAAACCCCTATCCAAATTCTCCTTTATATAGGCCGACATGGATGGAGACTCTGGCAAGGAGAGAGGATATACCAGTCCACGGGGGGGGGGGAGAAGCATTAGGAACCAGCTTAATGGGGCAGTCATAAGTCCGATGTGCAGGCAGCGTCTCCGCCTCCCTCTTGCTGAAGACCTCTGCAAACTGAGCGAAATGGGGGGCAGTCCCACCAATGACAGAGACAGAGGAGACTGGACAGGATAGATCTGCAACAGATAACGACCGAGGCACTTTGAGCCCCTTTGGAGAACCTCCCCAGAATTCCAGTCCAGGACTGGGGCATGCAGTCGAAGCCAAGGCAGGCCCAGCAGAACAGGATTAATGGCCTTGGGCAAAACAAGAAATGAAATTAGTTCAGAATGAAGGGCTCCAAATTGGAGCTTCAACGGCTTGGTCTTAGATACGATCAGATGGGGCAGAGGCAGTCCATTCACCAAGGCAACAGCCAAAAGGTGTCTCCAGGGGAACTGTGGGCAAATGGAGATAATCCACTAGCTCCTTTTGGATGAAGTTTGCCACGGACCCGGAGTCTAGATAGGCAGAAACCCGATGCATCCTCTTGCCAGATACTATGGTTACAGGAATAGTCAACTTGGAACAGAATGCTTTATTTGGTACTATTCCACCTAGGGTTATCTGTCCAACCAATCCTAGGCACTGGGGTCTCCCTGGCCTCTGGGGACACAAATGCACAATATGGCCTCCGAGGCCACAACACAGACAAAGTCCAGAAGTGCGTCTGCGCTGTCTCTCCTGGGTAGACAATTTGACTTGGTTCATCTGTGTAGGATCCTCTGGTGGGACGACTGAGGAGGATAGTAAGTAGAGATGAGCGAACCGGGACAACCGAACTCGGTTTCGGTCCGAACTTCAGGAAAAGTTCGGTTCGCAGCGAATCCGAACTTTACCGGGTTCGGCCGGACCCGTTTTTACCGAACCCGGCTACATTTTGGCGCCTGCCACATGTTACATCTAAAATGGAGGATTACAGAAGATCACCTGACATCAGGCTACCCCATAATGCCTTGCAAACGGCTCTCCCAGCCAATCGGGAGGCAGCATATGGGCGGGCTCAAGCCTGCAATAAAAGTCTATGCACGGAGCTCAGCGGCCATTTTACAGACAGGAGCTGTAGGGATAGCATCTCTGTGCAGTAAGGGAAAGCTTTAGGAATCTAAAAGGCAGGAATTCAGAAATCGAAGGGGGTCATCCACTACTCACTACTCAGCCAGTGTGTGAATACGCTTTTATAAGGGGCTCATCCCCATTGCATCCAACTTGCAATACAGGCAGCCTTTGTAGTAGTGGTAGTATTAGTACTACAACGCCCAGCATTCCCTGAGTGCACTGCAGCGAGGCTGATTGAAATTCTCATTCATTGCCATTTGCCAAGCCAGTGTCCGTGTGTGAATACGCTTTTAAAAGGGGCTCATCCCTGGAATAACAATCCAACTTGCCATACAGGCAGCCTAGAAGTACTACAACGCCCAGCATTCCCTGAGTGAACTGCAGCGAGGCTGATTGAAATTCTCATTCATTGCCATTTGCCAAGCCAGTGTCCGTGTGTGAATACGCTTTTAAAAGGGGCTCATCCCCATTGCATCCAACTTGCAATACAGGCAGCCTTTGTAGTAGTGGTAGTAGTAGTACTACAAGGCCCAGCATTCTCTGAGTGCACTGCAGCGAGGCTGATTGAAATTCTCATTCATTGCCATTTGCCAAGCCAGTGTCCGTGTGTGAATACGCTTTTAGAAGGGCTCATCCCTGGCCATTATAACAGGAATAACAATCCAACTTGACATACAGGCAGCCTAGTAGTACTACAAGGCCCAGCATTCCCTGAGTGCACTGCAGCGAGGCTGATTGAAATTCTCATTCATTGCCATTTGCCAAGCCAGTGTCCGTGTGTGAATACGCTTTTATAAGGGGCTCATCCCTGGCCGTTATAACAGGAATAACAATCCAACTTGACATACAGGCAGCCTAGTAGTACTACAACGCCCAGCATTCCCTGAGTGCACTGCAGCGAGGCTGATTGAAATTCTCATTCATTGCCATTTGCCAAGCCAGTGTCCGTGTGTGAATACGCTTTTAAAAGGGGCTCATCCCTGGAATAACAATCCAACTTGCCATACAGGCAGCCTAGAAGTACTACAACGCCCAGCATTCCCTGAGTCCACTGCAGCGAGGCTGATTGAAATTCTCATTCATTGCCATTTGCCAAGCCAGTGTCCGTGTGTGAATACGCTTTTAAAAGGGGCTCATCCCCATTGCATCCAACTTGCAATACAGGCAGCCTTTGTAGTAGTGGTAGTAGTAGTACTACAAGGCCCAGCATTCTCTGAGTGCACTGCAGCGAGGCTGATTGAAATTCTCATTCATTGCCATTTGCCAAGCCAGTGTCCGTGTGTGAATACGCTTTTATAAGGGGCTCATTCCTGGCCGTTATAACAGGAATAACAATCCAACTTGACATACAGGCAGCCTAGTAGTACTACAACGCCCAGCATTCCCTGAGTGCACTGCAGCGAGGCTGATTGAAATTCTCATTCATTGCCATTTGCCAAGCCAGTGTCCGTGTGTGAATACGCTTTTAAAAGGGGCTCATCCCCATTGCATCCAACTTGCAATACAGGCAGCCTTTGTAGTAGTGGTAGTAGTAGTACTACAAGGCCCAGCATTCTCTGAGTGCACTGCAGCGAGGCTGATTGAAATTCTCATTCATTGCCATTTGCCAAACCAGTGTCCGTGTGTGAATACGCTTTTATAAGGGGCTCATCCCTGGCCGTTATAACAGGAATAACAATCCAACTTGACATACAGGCAGCCTAGTAGTACTACAAGGCCCAGCATTCCCTGAGTGCACTGCAGCGAGGCTGATTGAAATTCTCATTCATTGCCATTTGCCAAGCCAGTGTCCGTGTGTGAATACGCTTTTATAAGGGGCTCATCCCTGGCCGTTATAACAGGAATAACAATCCAACTTGACATACAGGCAGCCTAGTAGTACTACAACGCCCAGCATTCCCTGAGTGCACTGCAGCGAGGCTGATTGAAATTCTCATTCATTGCCATTTGCCAAGCCAGTGTCCGTGTGTGAATACGCTTTTAAAAGGGGCTCATCCCCATTGCATCCAACTTGCAATACAGGCAGCCTTTGTAGTAGTGGTAGTAGTAGTACTACAAGGCCCAGCATTCCCTGAGTGCACTGCAGCGAGGCTGATTGAAATTCTCATTCATTGCCATTTGCCAAGCCAGTGTCCGTGTGTGAATACGCTTTTAAAAGGGGCTCATCCCTGGAATAACAATCCAACTTGCCATACAGGCAGCCTAGAAGTACTACAACGCCCAGCATTCCCTGAGTGCACTGCAGCGAGGCTGATTGAAATTCTCATTCATTGCCATTTGCCAAGCCAGTGTCCGTGTGTGAATACGCTTTTAAAAGGGGCTCATCCCCATTGCATCCAACTTGCAATACAGGCAGCCTTTGTAGTAGTGGTAGTAGTAGTACTACAAGGCCCAGCATTCTCTGAGTGCACTGCAGCGAGGCTGATTGAAATTCTCATTCATTGCCATTTGCCAAGCCAGTGTCCGTGTGTGAATACGCTTTTAGAAGGGGCTCTGAAATGTCTGGGAAAAAAAAGGTTGTGAAAGGACGGGGTAGAGGAAAAAACACCCATGCCGTCTCCTCTTCCAGTCCAAATGTTGGATCTGTTGGTGCCAGACCCAGTAGTAGCATTTGTGGCACAAGACATGTGCCCAGTTCCACTAGTAGCAGCTGCCATGTGCCTGCTCGTAGTAGTATCAGCAAGCCAGACTTGTCCATCTCCTCCGGTGAGCGGGTTACTTTAGACAATACGGCCATTGTGGACTGGTTGGCTGGCTCGCGGTCATCTCAGCAGGAAGACTCTGACGATCTGGCTTCAAGCCAGGTTTCGTTGGATTCCAGATCCTCTACAGTTCCTTGGCACGGTGACAGTAGTAATATAGGTATTTCTAGCGTTTCCATTCCATCATCTATGTCTTCGCTCCCCCTTCCTAGCGGGAAGCCATCTTTCCTGAGAGTCCTAAGAGACATCTCCTCGGGTGTGAAGGAAGATATTGAACAACATAGTGATGATGATGATGATGATTTGTTTTCCGCGAGTCAGCCAACGGAGTGTGTTGCGGCGGTGGTGGAGGTGGAAGCGGTGACCGAGACGCATAGCTGCAGTAGTGGGGGTGTTGGTGGTGGTAGCCGTGGTGGCAGACGCAGTAATGAGGGGGGGCATGGAGCCCGCCATGATGTCACATCACATTCACAACACAGTGACAGAAGTGGCGGGGATGATGAGGAAGGCTATGATGATGATGTTGTTTTAGACAGGACGTGGGAACCAGGTGACGAGGTGATGACGGCGTCAGAGGAGGAGGGTAGTAGTGGCGGCACTGGACGTGATAAACAGCCAAGCCGAGGTAGGGGCAGAAGTCAATCTGCAAAACGTTGCAGCGGTAGGGTCAGCTCAGGAGCCGGTGACGGCGAAACAGATGCTGGTGTAGGCTCCCGAAAAAAGCCTGCCAGACAAGGGGCAAGCTCGGGTGGTTGTGGTGGTGGTGGTGGTGGTGGTGGTGGTGGTGGACGTGGTAATACCTCTTTACGGTACTCTGCCGTGTGGCAATTTTTCTGTACCTTCCCGGAGGAGGAAAACATGGCACAGTGCCGTATCTGCAAGCAGAAAGTAAGGCGTGGGCAGGGCAGTAATGTAGGAACTACTGCTCTACGTAAACACATGGAACGGCATCACAAGGCCATGTGGGACAATCAACATGCCCCACCATCATGTACATCTAATGAAGACCCCTCTTCCGCTGCTGCTGCTGCTCCGAGTCCCTGTCATCTAAGTAGTAGCCAGGCCTTATCCACCATGTCGTTGTCATCATCATCATCACTGTCATCTAGTGCTCCTCCTATGTCCCGTCAGTTATCCATTACGGAATCGTTGTCCAATAAGCAACAATATATACCCAGTCATCCACTTGTCGTGCGGCTTAATTCACACCTGGCTAAGTTGTTGGTGGTGCAGTCGCTGCCGTACCACCTGGTCGACTCCGCCGGCTTCAAGCAATTGATGGCGTGCGCTCAGCCTAGGTGGCGAATACCTAGCCGACATTACTTCTCCAAAACAGCTGTCCCTGCCTTGCACAAGCATGTGGAGGAAAAGGTGTCCAAGTCCTTGCAATTATCCGTGTGCAGCAGGGTACATGCCACCGTCGACACGTGGAGCAGCAACTATGGGCAGGGACAGTACATGTCTTTCACGGCCCACTGGGTCAATATTTTGCAGTCCGATGCACCACCGCAGCAATGCCAGGCATTACCACCTCCACGCTTGTATGTTTCTAGTTTAACTCCGGACACCAGGCGCCTACCATCCTTCTCCTCCTACTCCTACTCCTCCTCCTTGCCTTCCTCCTTGGAGGTCTTCCCGTCCCCGACAGGACACAGCGTATCTTCCACTCCTCCTCCCTCCTCTTTTCATAGGTGCAAGGTGAAGCGCCACAACGCTGTCTTACACCTGCTGAGCCTGGGCGAGAAAAGCCACACAGGGCAGGAGCTGCTGCTGTGCATCAAGGAGGAAATCGCACGCTGGCTGTCTCCTCTGAAACTCACACTGGGCAATGTTGTCTCTGATAACGGCAAGAACGTTGTGGCTGCACTGCGTCTAGGTCACCTGACACACGCTCCTTGCATGGCACATGTGATCAATCTGGTCATAACACGCTTCTTAAAGTCATATGTTGGTTTGAAGGGTGTGCTGGCCATGTCCAGGAGGGTTTGCGTTCGCTTTAGACGTTCGTATGCATTTAAGCACGCCCTCCTGGACTTGCAGCGACAAAACAATCTCCCAGAACACAGCCTGATTTGCGACGTTCCAACACGATGGAATTCCACCCTGCACATGTTGGACCGTCTGTACGAACAGCGGAAAGCCGTGAATGATTTCCTGATGCAGCAGACGGGCAGCGTTTGGAGCCAGTGTAATTTCGAGCTCAGGCACTGGCAGCTGGTTAGAGACGCATGTCGCGTTTTGAGGCCCTTTGAAGAGGCCACACGATTTGTGAGCCGTGATGCTAGCGGAATGAACGATGTTATGCCGCTGATATTCATTATGGAGCAAACGCTCACAGCGATGATTCAGCAAAGGATGGAGGAAGGATCACATCTGGCTATGGATGTTGAGGAGGAGGAGGAGGAGGATGAGGATGAGGAAACAGGACCTGAAGAGGAGCTGGATTTGGAGATGGAATCACAGGAAGGGATAGGGGACGAGGCAGCCGCACAACATGACAGTGATGGTGGTGATGACGAGTCTGACGACGACCTTGATGATGGACAACCATGGCAGTATGGGGCGGAGATGGAACCAACCGGGCCCTCTGAAACGCTGGCCAGGATGGCGAGCTGTATGCTTCGTTACTTGCGCGCTGACTGTCGTATTGTTAGCATGAAGCAAAGAGATGACACTGGATAGCCACACTTTTAGACCCTCGGTATAAAGCCAGAATGGGGGAGTTTTCTGCGCCTTCCGAGAGGGAGGCAAAATTGGCTTATTATAGAGAGAAGCTATGCAGCCAGCTTGTCACGGCTTTCAAACGGCAAACACCCGCTGCAAGCATGTCTGACCGGGGGGCCACTCTCCGCTCCCCACTGTCTCATCGTTCCACCGCCTCTGGCAGAGCTACCACTGCAACAGGCGGCAGCCGCGGCAGCAGCGGCAGCAGCAGCAGCAGAAGCCAATTCAGTTTGGAAAATATGATGACAACATTTTTACATCCAATACCCCGACCTGACACACATCGTAGTACTAGTCACCAAAGGGATGTTCACCATCTCCAGGTGCAGCACCTAAACAACCAGGTTCACTCGTACCTGGACTGTGCCCTTTCTCCGTCAGAAATGCTGATCCCAGACCCCATGGACTTCTGGGTCAGCAGATTGGATCATTGGCAAGAACTGGCCCAGTTTGCCATGGGTGTACTCTCTTGTCCACCCTCCAGTGTAGCGTCAGAGAGGGTATTCAGCGCAGCAGGGGGCTTCGTCACCCCTAAGCGAACAAGATTGTCCGCCAACAGCTTGGAAAATCTCACGTTTCTGAAAATGAATCAAGCGTGGATCGGTGAGGATTTTAAAACCCCTGTGCCTGATGCCACTGATTAGATCTGACATTGCTGCTGCTGCTGCCGCTGCCGACTGCTACTGCCGCCTGCTACTACGGGATTCTGTCCTGTCCACTCTTTTTTTAACGTGCCGCTGTTGGTGCTGCAGCTGCTACTACTTCTACCACCAATCCACCCCAGTGCCGTCTGCTACAAGCAGGCCTGCCCCACCAGAGGGCTTTGTCCCGTGACTCTCCAGTCTCTTTTTTTAATGTGCTGCTACTACTGCTACTACTGCTTGCACCCTTGCTGTCTGTGTTGGCTAGTACCTCTACTACCACCAATACACCTACACTGCCATCTGCTACAAGCAGGCCTGAGGGCTGCCCCACCACAGGGCTTTGTCCTCCTGTGACTGTCCAGTTTTTAATGTGCTGCTACTACTGCTACTACTGCTTGCACCCTTGCTGTCTGTGTTGGCTACCTCAACCTCTACTACCACCAATACACCTCCACTGCCGTCTGCTACAAGCAGGCCTGAGGGCTGCCCCACCACAGGGCTTTGTCCTCCTGTGACTGTCCAGTCTCTTTTTTTAATGTGCTGCTACTACTGCTACTACTGCTTGCACCCTTGCTGTCTGTGTTGGCTACCTCAACCTCTACTACCACCAATACACCTCCACTGCCGTCTGCTACAAGCAGGCCTGAGGGCTGCCCCACCACAGGGCTTTGTCCTCCTGTGACTGTCCAGTCTCTTTTTTTAATGTGCTGCTACTACTGCTACTACTGCTTGCACCCTTGCTGTCTGTGTTGGCTACCTCAACCTCTACTACCACCAATACACCTCCACTGCCGTCTGCTACAAGCAGGCCTGAGGGCTGCCCCACCACAGGGCTTTGTCCTCCTGTGACTGTCCAGTCTCTTTTTTTAATGTGCTGCTACTACTGCTACTACTGCTTGCACCCTTGCTGTCTGTGTTGGCTACCTCAACCTCTACTACCACCAATACACCTCCACTGCCGTCTGCTACAAGCAGGCCTGAGGGCTGCCCCACCACAGGGCTTTGTCCTCCTGTGACTGTCCAGTCTTTTTTTTTAATGTGCTGCTACTACTGCTACTACTGCTTGCACCCTTGCTGTCTGTGTTGGCTACCTCAACCTCTACTACCACCAATACACCTCCACTGCCGTCTGCTACAAGCAGGCCTGAGGGCTGCCCCACCACAGGGCTTTGTCCTCCTGTGACTGTCCAGTCTTTTTTTTTAATGTGCTGCTACTACTGCTACTACTGCTTGCACCCTTGCTCTCTGTGTTGGCTACCTCAACCTCTACTACCACCAATACACCTCCACTGCCGTCTGCTACAAGCAGGCCTGAGGGCTGCCCCACCACAGGGCTTTGTCCTCCTGTGACTGTCCAGTCTTTTTTTTTAATGTGCTGCTACTACTGCTACTACTGCTTGCACCCTTGCTGTCTGTGTTGGCTACCTCAACCTCTACTACCACCAATACACCTCCACTGCCGTCTGCTACAAGCAGGCCTGAGGGCTGCCCCACCACAGGGCTTTGTCCTCCTGTGACTGTCCAGTCTCTTTTTTTTAATGTGCTGCTACTACTGCTACTACTGCTTGCACCCTTGCTGTCTGTGTTGGCTACCTCAACCTCTACTGCCACCAATACACCTCCACTGCCGTCTGCTACAAGCAGGCCTGAGGGCTGCCCCACCACAGGGCTTTGTCCTCCTGTGACTGTCCAGTCTCTTTTTTTAATGTGCTGCTACTACTGCTACTACTGCTTGCACCCTTGCTGTCTGTGTTGGCTACCTCAACCTCTACTACCACCAATACACCTCCACTGCCGTCTGCTACAAGCAGGCCTGAGGGCTGCCCCACCACAGGGCTTTGTCCTCCTGTGACTGTCCAGTCTCTTTTTTTAATGTGCTGCTACTTCTGCTACTACTGCTTGCACCCTTGCTGTCTGTGTTGGCTACCTCAACCTCTACTACCACCAATACACCTCCACTGCCGTCTGCTACAAGCAGGCCTGAGGCCTGCCCCACCACAGGGCTATGTCCTCCTGTGACTGTCCAGTCTCTTTTTTTAATGTGCTGCTACTACTGCTTGCACCCTTGCTGTCTGTGTTGGCTACCTCGACTACTACCACCAATACACCTCCACTGCCGCCCATCTGCTACAAGCAGGCCTGCCCCACCACAGGGCTTTGTCCTGTGACTGTCGTCCAGTGTCTTTTAATGTGCTGCTACTACTCACCCTTGCCAATAAAAAGGGTCCATTTTTGGAGGGCTTGTGAAAAGCCATTGCTTGTTGCTTTTACATCCATGTATGGAAGAACCCCGGCAGGCATCTGCCAATAAAAAGGGTAAATTTTTGGAAGGCTTGTCAAAAGCCATTGCTTGTTGCTTTTACATCCATGTATGGAAGAACCCCGGCAGGCATCTGCCAATAAAAAGGGTCAATTTTTGGAGGGCTTGTCAAAAGCCATTGCTTGTTGCTTTTACATCCATGTATGGAAGAACCCCGGCAGGCATCTGCCAATAAAAAGGGTCAATTTTTGGAGGGCTTGTGAAAAGCCATTGCTTGTTGCTTTAATGCTTTTATATCCATGTATGGAAGAACCCCGGCAGGCATCTGCCAATAAAAAGGGTAAATTTTTGGAGGGCTTGTCAAAAGCCATTGCTTGTTGCTTTTACATCCATGTATGGAAGAACCCCGGCAGGCATCTGCCAATAAAAAGGGTCAATTTTTGGAGGGCTTGTCAAAAGCCATTGCTTGTTGCTTTTACATCCATGTATGGAAGAACCCCGACAGGCATCTGCCAATAAAAAGGGTCAATTTTTGGAGGGCTTGTCAAAAGCCATTGCTTGTTGCTTTAATGCTTTTACATCCATGTATGGAAGAACCCCGGCAGGCATCTGCCAATAAAAAGGGTCAATTTTTGGAGGGCTTGTCAAAAGCCATTGCTTGTTGCTTTTACATCCATGTATGGAAGAACCCCGGCAGGCATCTGCCAATAAAAAGGGTAAATTTTTGGAGGGCTTGTCAAAAGCCATTGCTTGTTGCTTTTACATCCATGTATGGAAGAACCCCGACAGGCATCTGCCAATAAAAAGGGTAAATTTTTGGAGGGCTTGTCAAAAGCCATTGCTTGTTGCTTTAATGCTTTCACATCCATGTATGGAAGAACCCCGGCAGGCATCTGCCAATAAAAAGGGTAAATTTTTGGAGGGCTTGTCAAAAGCCATTGCTTGTTGCTTTTACATCCATGTATGGAAGAATCCCGACAGGCATCTGCCAATAAAAAGGGTAAATTTTTGGAGGGCTTGTCAAAAGCCATTGCTTGTTGCTTTAATGCTTTCACATCCATGTATGGAAGAACCCCGGCAGGCATCTGCCAATAAAAAGGGTAAATTTTTGGAGGGCTTGTCAAAAGCCATTGCTTGTTGCTTTTACATCCATGTATGGAAGAATCCCGACAGGCATCTGCCAATAAAAAGGGTCAATTTTTGGAGGGCTTGTCAAAAGCCATTGCTTCTTCTTTTACCACCTTATATGTATGAACCCTGGCAGGCATCAGCCGCCTAAAATGGTTAATTTTTGTACCTTTTTTAACAATGCATTAAGCATACAACATGCACAAGTGCAGTGGTTTCTGTTAGTTATCTCCGTGTCCCATCCGTTTTCCTAGAGCCATACATGTTGGCGTAACTTTGACACTAACTTTGCATTAAAGACAGCTCAAAAGTACTTGGATACACTCATGGGTGACCTAAGAGTGTTATACAGGGCTTCTAGGGCTTTAAAACAGTGTTATACACGATTTTTAGGGGCTTTCTTGTATTACAGGTTCGGTCAGAACTAGTTCGGTTCGAATCGAACTTTTGCACGAAATTCGGCGAACTTGCCGAACCGAACTTTTCATAAGTTCGCTCATCTCTAATAGTAAGGATTGATGGAAAGTAGAATCCAGCCTAGGAAGTTCTCTCTCCCGGAGGACCTCTTGGGAATGCTCCCGAATCCTCATGTCAACCCGGGTGGCAAGTAGGATGAGATTGTCCAGGGTAGATGGCAGATCGCGAGTGGCTAGCTTGTCTTAATCCCAGAAGACAGTCCCTGCCAGAATGTGGCCACCAAAGCCTCATTGTTGCAAGTTAATTCACGTAGTTGTCTGCCTGGTGTAGGGTCTGTAGGGATGCAGCAGCTGAAGAAACTCTCCCAGGTTCCTCAAAAATCAAGCTGAAAGTCCGTAAGAAGCACTGCAAGTCACGGGTCTCTGGTCCCTGATGTTCCCACAGAGGATTAGCCCATGCCAGGGCTTTGCCAGTAAGGAGAGAGATGATGAAGGCGACCCTGACGTCATCAGAAGAGAAGGCCCTGGCATGTAGTCTGAAGTGGATCTGGCACTTATTCAGAAACCCCCTGCAGGTCCTCGTGTCTCCGCCAAAACGAGGAGGTAGTGGCAAGAAACACAGGGGATCGGCACTGGTACTGACAGGAAGTGTAATAGAAGGAACAGCAGAAATGGGTGCGGTACGGTGACGACTGCGGTTGGAGCAACCAGCTGATGAGCAATGGCGTTCACCGGCAGGAGGAGTTGGTCTTACTGTGCATCTTGGCCAGCATGGCTTGTGTCGTCAAGGTCTCAGGTTGACCAGTGGGGTCCATGGCCTGAGCATACTGTCACTGTCTGTGGGCATGTGGACCCACTAGGCCATAGTGGGGAGGCAGCTGGCCAAACCACAGAGCATCCCAGCAATACATAGTCCCGCACAAGGGTACTTGAATAGTCCAGACAGTGGCCGAGGCTTTGGCATGGATGAAGGTAGGTGCAGCACGTTGCGCCAGATGTGGCGGATCACACTGTATGTGGAAGATGGCACAGGACGTGGCAAACGACAGCAGGTGCAGTAGACATGACTTTAACACTAGTAGGCACAGGAACAAGAACACAGCATGGGATACAGGAACAGGTAACAGGGCACGGTAACATCTGGAACGGGAAACTCTAAGGGACCATTTGCAATATAGACTTGGGATACACTAACAATGCTCAGACAAGGATCAGATGGGCAGGGCCCTTCTTATAGTCCAGGAAATCATGTAAGTTGATGATGATTGTTCACATGTGCACGCGCTGGCCCTTTAAGACCGGGCACAAGTGTGAGCGCGCACCCTACAGGACACAGCAGAAGGAGATGCGAGCCAGCGCTCTCTGATCCATAGCTGCGGGCGTCAGGAGGCGAGTAAACCCGACGGCCCGCGGCCATGAACGCTACAGAAGGTATGGCTTTTTGGCCGCAATTCTTCCATGAAGATTACTTCTGGCCAGACGTCTCCAAACAGTAGATGGGTGTACCTGCGTCCCACTAGTTTCTGCCATTTCTGAGCTGATGGCACTACTGGACATCTGATTTCTAAGGGAAGTAAGCATGATGTGTCTTTGATCTGCAGACCTAAGTTTCCTTCGCCGACCACAGCGTCTACAGTCCTCAACTACCTGTTTCTTTGTGCTACTTCAAAAGAGCTTGAACAGCACATCTTGAAACTCCAGTCTGCTTTGAAATCTTTGACTGGGAGAGACCTTGCTGATGCAGTATGACTACCTCGTGTCTTGTTGCTGGGCTCAGTCTTGCGACGGTGGACCTGTGACATGAAACGGTCTTTCATAACCTCCTCTTTGTAGCAATGTTAGGCTGTTCCTCACCCAGTTTTAATCCTCTTACACAGATTTTATGTTACAGTTAATGACTGGTTCAACCTACATATGAAAATGATGATCATTATCATTTGTTAGTTGTGCAATTAACGAATTATACCAGAGTATAATCCTACAAAATCCATCAGCCGTCGGGTTTACTCAGCTGATGTAGCTGGTGTTAGTGTTGTTAATATATCAGCTGATATACTGAATGTAGATGTGGTCCAAGCTAAATAAAATAAATGTGCACAAGGCCCTGGGACCAGATGGGTTACACCCTAGAATTCTTAAAGAGCTTAGTTCAGTTATTTCTGTCCCCCTTTTTTTAATATTCAGATTCTCTAGTGACTGGTATAGTGCCAAGGGACTGGCGCAGGGCAAATGCGGTGCCTATTTTCAAAAAGGGCTCTATCCATCGTGGGGAAAATGTTTGAGGGCCTATTGAGGGACTATATACAGTATTATGTGACAAAAAAAATAGTATTATAAGTGACAGCCAGCACGGTTTTACTAAGGACAGAAGCTGACAAACCAACTTGATTTGTTTTTATGAAGTGGTGAGCAGAAGCCTAGACAGAGGGGCTGCTGTGGATATAGTGTTTTTGGACTTTGAAAAGGCATTTGACACTGTCCCTCATAGACGTCTAATGGGTAAATTAAGGACTATAGGTTTAGAAAATATAGTCTGTAATTGGATTGAGAATTGGCTCAAGGACCGTATCCAGAGAGTTGTGGTCAATGATTCCTACTCTGAATGGTCCCCGGTTATAAGTGGTGTACCCCAGGGTTCAGTACTGGGACCACCATTATTCAACTTATTTATTAATGATAGAGGATGGGATTAATAGCACTATTTCTATTTTTGCAGATGACACCAAGTTATGTAATATAGTTCAGACTATGGAAGATGTTCGTGAATTGCAAGCGGATTTAAACAAACTAAGTGTTTGGGCATCCAGTTTGCAAATGACGTTTAATGTAGATAAATGTAAAGTTATGCATCAGGGTACCAACAACCTGCATGCATCATATGTCCTAGGGGGAGCTACACTGGGGGATTCACTTGTTGAGAAGGATGTGGGTGTACTTGTAAATCATAAACTAAATAACAGCATGCAGTGTCAATCAGCTGCTTCAAAGGCCAGCAGGATATTGTCGTGTATTAAAAGAGGCATGGACTCGCGGGACAGGGGTGTAATATTGCCACTTTACAAAGCATTAGTAAGGCCTCATCTAGAATATGCAGTTCAGTTCTGGGCTCCAGTTCATAGAAAGAATGCCCTGGAGCAATTACAAAGAAGAGCAACAAAGCTAATAAGGGGCATGGAGAATCTAAGTTATGAGGAAAGATTAAAAGAATTAAACCTATTTAGCCTTGAAAAAACATGGCTAATGGACATGATTAACTTATATAAATATATTAATGGCACCATGGCCGGCCTTAGCTATGTGCGACACGTGCGGTCGCACAGGGCGCCGGCCACCATGCTGTAAGGTCACGAGCCGCACATCATAGAGGAGAAATGTTCCTTCCTCTACACTGCTGTGTGAAGTGAGCGCTGCTTGGAGGAGCAGCAGGTGCCTCTGTCTGCTCCACCAATCAGCACAGCCTGTACTGCACAGTCACACAGACTCAGCACCTCACGCAGCTCCTTCCTGCTGTGCTGCTGCCACAGTGAAGACTCCTCCACGGAGCTCCGGAGTCTGGTAAGAGCAACTGCTTTAGGTTAATCCATGTTTATTTATGTGCTGTGTGAGGGAGGAGGAAATAGGGAGCTTTAACCCCTTAATGACCGGGCCATTTTGCACGTTAAAGATCAAGGATTATTTTTTGTTTTTTCACGGTCGCATTCCAAGAGTTGTAACTTTTTTTTTATTCCGTCGACATAGCCGTATTAGGGCTTGTTTTTTGCGGGACGAGTTGTATTTTGTAATTGTAGCATTTTTAGATGCTTACAATATATTGATTAACTTTTATTAACTTTATTTTAGGAGAGAATTGAAAATAAGAAGCTATTCCAGCATTAATTTTCACGTTATAAATTTACGCCGTTTACTATGCAGCGTAAATAACATGTTAACTTTATTCTATGGGTCGGCACAATTACGGGGATACCAAATATGTAAAGGTTTTATATGTTTTCCTACGTTTGCACAATAAAAACCCTTTTAGAAAAAAATTACTTGTTTTTCCATCGCCGGGTTTCCAAGAGCCGTAATTTTTTTATTTTTCCGTCGATGTGGCCGTATGTGGGCTTGATTTTTGCGGGCCAATGTGTATTTTTCATTAGTACTATTTTGGGGTACATAGGACTTATAGATTAACTTTTATTTTATTTTTTATGGGGGTAATGGGAGAAAAGAGAGAATTTTGCCATTGTTTTTTGCGTTTTTTTTGGACGCCGTTCATCCGGTGGTTTAATTAATGTGTTCATTTTATTGGTCAAATTGTTACGATCGCGGGGATACCATATATGTGCATGTGTTATTTGTTTTGACACTTTTACTGAATAAAACCACTTTTTGGGCAAAAAAGGTAGTTTTATTTGATTTTGACTGTAAACTTTATTTAACTGATTGACATTTTTTTTTAAGTCCCACCAGGGGACTTCACTATGTGATGTGCCGATCGCATATATAATACTTTGGTATACTTCGTATACCAAAGCATTATTGCCTGTCAGTGTAAAACTGACAGGCAATCTGTTAGGTCATGCCTCCGGCATCGCCTAACAGGCAGTTGCTGAAGACAGACCTGGGGGTCTTTGCTAGAGCCCCGGCTGTCATGGAAACCCGACGGCGACCCGCGATTTGTTTGCGGGGGCGCCGATGGGGTGACAGAGGGAGCTCCCTCCCTCTGTCAAACACATTAGAGGCCGCTGTCACTATTGACAGCGGCATTTAATGGGTTAAACTGCCGGAATCGGAGTGCGCTTCGATTCCGGCAGTTGCAGCAGGAGCCAGGCTGTGTATAACAGCCGTGCTCCTGCCGCTGATCGCGTGGGTACAGTGGCAGTACCCGCGCCATCACAGGACGGATATATCCGTCCTCCTGCGTGAACTAGCAGCTGCTGAGGACGGATATATCCGTCCTTCGGCGTCAAGGAGTTAAGTGATGTGTAACATTTTTTTTTTTTTTTCAAAGATCGATTTTGTGGGGGAGGGGAGACTAGGTTATAGGTGCTTTGTGTGTGTGTATTTTTTACAGATCGATTTTGAAGGTGAGGGGACATTGCCCTAAGGGCGGATTCACACGAACGTGAATTGCGTCCGTGCAGGCCGCGTGGTTTTCACGCGGCTCACATGGACCAATAGAAGTATATGGGGCAGTACAGACAGTCCGTGCTTTTTGCACAGCGTTGTCCGCTGCGTAAAAAGAGCGACATGTTCAATATCTCTGCGTTTTTTGTGCATCACTAACCCATTGAAGTCAATGGGTGTGTGAAAACCATGCATGCCGCACGGAAGCACTTCCGTGCGAACTGGCTGTTTCGCGCAACAGCTGTCAAAAGGATGAATGTAAACAGCAGTAAAAGAATGAATGTAAACAGAAAAGCACCACGTGCTTTTCTGTTTATAAACATCCAAATGGCGTGTCATAATGATGGCGGCAGGGCGAAAACCACGCAGCCGCGCATCATATGCTGCTGCCACACGGAGCTGTCAAGTGGCTTTTGCGCAGGCAAAATGCTGCGTGTTTTGCGTGCGCAAAAACGCCACGTTCGTCTGAATCAGCCCTAAATGCTATAGGAGTGTGGGGGGATTCTTTATAAATGTAATTTGTGAGGAGGGGGGGGACTTCTATATAATTTATTTTGTGGTGTAGGAGCTTATTATGAATCATGGGGGAGGAGTACTTGGCGTTATGTATGGGGAGGAAGGATTCTTTAGGGTACGGCCACACGGAGCGGCCCTCACACTGTCGCAACGCGGCCAACAACCTCGCTGGCACTATGTAGGAGCGGCTGTCAAATACCTCTTTATGGGGTATTCCGGTTACATGCGCATGCGCACTGCTGCTCCATTCATTTTCTATGGGAGCGCCGGAGATAGCCGAGTGCAGTGTTCGGCTTTTTCCTGCGCTCCCATAGAGAATGAATAGGGGGTAAGTTGTTGTAATTTGCAAAATAGTGCGGCCATAAAGGGTGTATTAATTCATGGCCGCACGTTAACGCGGGTAAACCGTCCCTTTATCTGCAAAATCGTGCGGCCATGAATTAATACACCCTTTATGGCCGCACGATTTTGCAAATTACAACAACTTACCCCCTATTCATTCTCTATGGGAGCACCAGAAAAAGCCGAACACTGCACTCGGCTATCTCCGGCGCTCCCATAGAAAATGAATGGAGCGGCAGTGCACATGCGAATGTAACTGGAATACGTGCGGCCACTAACAGGCTGTTTGACAGCCGCACTGAACATGGTGCCGGCGTGGTTGTTAGCTGCGTTGCAACCGTGTCAGGGCCGCTCCGTGTGGCCTTACCCTAAGGCCGGGTTTTCACGAGCGTGTGCGTTTTGCACACGCAAAAAACACAGCGTTTTGCGTGCGTAAAAGGCACTTAACAGCTCCGTGTGTCAGCCATGTACGATGCGCGGCTGCGTGCTTTTCGCGCAGCCGCCATCATTATGACACTCCGTTTGGATGTTTGTAAACAGAAAAGCATGTGGTGCTTTTCTGTTTACATTCATAGTTTTACTGCTGTTGCGCGAATCTCTCTTGTCCCACGGAAGTGCTTCCGTGTGGCATGCGTGATTTTCACGCACCCATTGACTTCAATGGGTGCGTGATGCGCGAAAAACGCCGAAATATAGGACCTGTCGTGAGTTTTACGCAGCGGACTCACACGCGTTGCACGGATGTATAACACGCTCGTGTAAATGAACCCTTAGAGATAATATTTATGGGGGAGAGCAACTTGATTATAAGGGTAGGAACACACAGGTTGGATACGTAAAACTACACAGTGTATACGTCCTGAGAACCGCGGGAATTTCACCTGAAAAACGGTACCAAATTTTGGTGCAGTTTTTTGGGCGGAAAGACTGCAGAAATAAATTTTAAAAAAAGCTAATACTCCCAGCTGTAGTCTCTCTCTCTCTTTGAGCGTAGCCCGGCCTCCTGCGATGACGCTGTAGTCCATGTGACCGCTGCAGCCTTTGATTGGCTGCAGCTGTCACTTGGGATGCATCGTCATTCCTGGAGGCCGGGCTACGCTCAGAACAGAATACGCATCGCTATGACTACGGCCGGGTGTATTACCTTTTTTTTCTCATTTGAGATTAACGATAAGCAAAGTTTTTATAATTGATCTTCCCCTTTGTTAACACTGACCAAATAACATTATAATTGGTCAGAAACTAGCGAATCATGATGATAATTGGCTAAACTAAATAGGCCTTTAATGGGGGTATATTCAGGCTTAGTGCCTAGGGCAGCGTGAGTTGTAAATACGGCCCTGCTAAAGTCGCAGATACTATTCAACACTATAGCAGAGCAGGGAGATATCTCCCTGCTCTGCGATCTAATAGGCTGGTGGTTCCCAACATGAGGTTCCCATTAGAACCCTCCAGGGGTGCCGCGACAGGGGCTTCTCTTGGAGTGGAATCCCCGGTCACAGCGTCGGCAACGCTGTGGAAAGGGATTCCGCTTCAGGAGTTAGTTGCCCCTGATGTCACTGTTCATATATGGACAGATACATCAAGCGCTCCATCAAGGAGCGGAATACCCAGCCACAGGGAGCTACAGTGGCGCTGTCTACAGGAAGGGAGTGTTACCTACACGGGGGCTGTGTGGCACTACCTACAAGGGGGTGTGTGGCACCACAAGGGATCTGTGTGGCACTACCTACAAGGGGGCTGTGCGGCAAGGGGGGGGATTTGTGGCACTACTTACTAGGAATGCACAATGCATCGAAACTTCGATACTGTGCATCCCCAAATGGTTCGATACCGTTGTTTCATGTATTTCGATACTAAGCTGTGCGGCCACACAGCTAAGTATAGTAATACATGACTGTATGAGAGCGGGGCTGCGGCTGTGTAATACAGTCATTGCCGCGCTCCTGAGTCCTGACAAGTGCGCACCGTCAGGATGATGCGATGCGGCCAGCGCTGCACTAATGAGCGGCGGCACTGAAGACAGAACATGGCGACCGCACTGCAAAACACCTCTTCGGTGTCTGTGCCGCCGCTCATTAGGGCAGCGCCGGCCGCATCACCTCATGCTGACCGCGCGTGCACTTAATGTCAGGAGCGGGACAATGACTATTACACATCCGCAGCCCCGCTCTATAACGGCGGAGATCAGAGAACCCTCTTATCACCGCCGCTATTCTCCTGAATGCTGCGATCAAATCTGACTGCAGCATTCAAGGGAAAGTGAGGAGGGGGGATGCCCCTGGATCGCGTCATCGGGAATTCCTGTGATGCGATCGAGGGCCATACCATATATGGGCAGACAGCCCAGGGTCTATTGAAGGACCCCAGGGCTGTCTTACCATATTTCCTGTTGTTAGGGCATACTTTGGTATGTCCTAACAACTGCCTGTATACTATACATACACAGGCTAATGTACTGGCATATGTCTGATATATGCCAGTATATGAAGGTTTGAAACTAAAGTAAAAACATAAAGTAATATTTAATTTAAAAAAATACACATACGCCTTTTTTTTACAATAAACATTAAAATAAGTCTCAATACATAAAATATACACATATTCGGCATTGGCACGGCCGTAATAACCTGCACAACAATTTTTTTGCGGCATTTATGATGTATACGCTGTCAAAAAAATAAAATAAAAACTTTTCACTTATTAATGTGAGGCACAAGGTGTGATGAATTTAACCTCCATGTGCCTCACATTAATAGTAATTAAGCCCATCATGTACCTCACACATTAACCCATTACGACTGAGAAACAGGGGCTGTGTTGCACGACCTACAAGAGGGCTGTGTGGCACAAACTACAGGGGGGCTGTGTGGCACGACCTACAGGGGGCTGTGTGGCACGACCTACAGGGGCCTGTGTGGCACGACCTACAGGGGCTGTGTGGCACGACCTACAGGGGGCTGTGTGGCACGACGTACAGGGGGCTGTGTGGCACGACCTACAGGGGGCTGTGTGGCACGACCTACAGGGGGCTGTGTGGCACGACCTACTGGGGGCTGTGTGGCACGATCTACAGGGGGCTGTGTGGCACGACCTACAGGGGGCTGTGTGGTACGACCTACAGGGGGCTGTGTGGCATGACCTACAAGGGGCTGTGTGGTACGACCTACAAAGGGGCTGTGTGGCACGACCTACAAGGGGGCTGTGTGGCACGACCTACAAGGGGGCTGTGAGTGGTGGGCTAATGGTCATTTTACTGTGAGTGGAGGGGCTGATGGTCATTTTACTGTGAGTGGAAGGGCTGATGGTCATTTACTGTGAGTGGCGGGCTGATGGTTATTTCACTGTGAGTGGGGGGGGGGGCTGATGGTCTTCAAGTGGTTTCCACCTCTGACCTCCAATTGGAATTAATAGTAAGAAGAAAATAGCTGTGGCGCTGGTTTGGAGCTTCTTTTGCTGTGTCTTTTGCATTCGCTTCAACGGCTTAAAAAAAAAAAAAAACGCAAAAAAACCCCCATCAAATAACACTGTCAATTCAAAAGCTGTTTTTTTTTCTGCCTTACAAAAAACGCTGTGTGAACATACCCTAAGAATGTAGTGCTTATTTTTAGCTATTTTCTGTCTTTCTCTAAACAATTTTTGGCAGGGGGGCCCTGAGGATATTTTTTTTTTACAGTGGTGCCTCAAGTCCGAAAAGGTTGGGAAACTCTGTACCAGGCTACAGAGGTGCCTGCAGCCTATGAGGTGCAGGGACAGGATCCCTGCGCAGTCGGCGTGATGACATCTCTGGATCAAGCCGGCCTACGCAAGGATCCTGTCATCGGCATTGTGGATCAGCTCCATTCGTCGTGGGAACGGGGCCTAGATAAGTAAAAAAAATTTTGTTTGGGGGGCACTGTCTACAAAGTAGAGGTGGGGGCTGTATGGCACCATTTGCAAGGAGGTGGGGCTGTATGGCACTGTCTACAAGGGGGAGGTGGGGGGCTGTATGGCACTGTCTTCAAGGAGGTGGGGGCAGTATGGCACTGTCTACAAGGGGGATGTGGGGGCTGTATGTCACTCTCTACAAAGGGGCGATGGGGGCTGTATGACATTGTCTAGAATGGGGAGGTGGGGGGCACTGTGTACAAGAGGGAGGTGGGGCTGTATGACACTCTACAAGGGGCAGGTGGGGGCTGTATGTCACTGTCTACAAGGAGGAGGTGGGGGATTATGGCACTGTCTACAAGGGAGGCTGTATGGCACAATCTACAGGGAGCACTTTCTACAAGGGGGGCTGTGGGGGCCACTAAGCGGACATCATACTGTGAAGGGGCACTATAGGGGGCAATATAATGTGTGTGGCACTTAGGGGGCATAACACTGTGTGGGCACAATTAGAGGACAAAATACTGTGTCCTTGAAGGCGTTATAATATATTATATTATTATACTGTGTGTGGGGCACTAAAGGGGCATTACACTGTGTGGGGGCACTATATAGGGCATTGGAGGAATTATGCTTTTTTATGGGGCATTTTTTATAATGGCGTGGGGTGGCGAAAGATAATTTTGCACGGGGCGCCATCTACCCTAAGGCCAGCCCTGAATGGCACATACAAAAAATATGGTGAAATCCTGTTCCATGTAAAACCCCCTCAAAACACAAGGGCGCACTCCCTTCGTCTGGAGAAAAAAAGGTTCAAACTGCAGAGAT
Organism: Rhinoderma darwinii; assembly: GCF_050947455.1. Classification (NCBI taxonomy): domain Eukaryota; kingdom Metazoa; phylum Chordata; class Amphibia; order Anura; family Rhinodermatidae; genus Rhinoderma; species Rhinoderma darwinii. Next base: position 133,446,656 of record NC_134690.1, on the reverse strand, counting down.
GACAAGCCTTCTTTACTGTGAATCTATGGAATAGTCTACCCCAGGAGCTGGTCACAGGAGGGACAGTAGATGGCTTTAAAAACGGCTTAGATTATTTCCTAGAACAAAAAAATATTAGCTCCTATGTGTAGAAATGTTTACCTTCCCTTTTCCCATCCCTTGGTTGAACTTGATGGACATGTGTTTTTTTTCAGCCGTACTAACTATGTAACTATGACTTTGTGCAAGTGTACGTAGAAGAATTGATGCTGTTTTGTAGGTAGAGGGTGGTCTCACCAAATATTGATTTGATTTAGATTTCTCTCTTACTTTTTTTTTGTTAAATTGATAAAAAAAAACTATTAACACTTTTTTGAAAGCATTCCTACTTTGCAGCATTTTCCACAACTGTCTAAAAAGTTTGCACAGTACTGTAAATACAAGAAAATACAATTTTCACAAGATAAATTAAATAAACTCTGTGGTGAGATATAAATGAATGAAAAGTAACTTTGGCCACAATAAAAGGGATGTCCGGGCACGGGACCATTTTTCATACGGATGAGCTATCCCCAAAATAGGTCATCAGTATATTATTGGTGGGGGTGCAACATCCAGACCCCGCACCGATCAGCTGTTCTGGCTGCCTCTGGGACACCGGTTGTTATGCAGTGGTCATGCCGGAAGCAGATGACTCCACACACTGCATAGCAACAATGCTGCAGAACTGCAACTCTGCTCCTATTCACTTGAATATGAGCAGAGCTGCAGTACTGCAGCATGACCGCTATACTGTAGCATGACCGCTATACTGTGAACGGTCCCATCTGCTTCCGGCATGGACATCCCGTGGCATGGACATCGGCAAGGGGTCTGGGTGCTGGACCCCTACTAATCATATACTGATGGCTGATCCTTTGGATAGATCATCAGTAAAAAAATAAATAAAAATCCATCCCGGAAAACCCCTTTAAGAGCGAGGAAACAGGGGAGGTTCTACAGGGAAATGAGAAGGATAAAACTCTCAACTATCAGATTGTGGCAATAGAATCAGGAGGTCATCAAACTGTAGCTGATTGAAGGTACCACAGCCATGAATACCAGGTTGACTCAAATTGCTGTAGGCTGTCTTTAAGTACAGTGAATCCTCCCTAGATGACCAACCCTTTGAGAAGACAAATTTTCTTCACTATTATAGTCAAATAGTATAGTATTCACTTGCACCTCTATAAGCACCACTTTTTAGATTTAAAGACCACAAATTGAACGCACATGCACTGTAAATCATCTGGACACAGGTCTGCGCCACACCGCATCATGACACCAGAGAGAGAAGCAGGGAAAGACTTGTTTGGCAAATTAGGGTAGAGAAGCTGCCAGCATCGTGCGGCATCATTTGGGCTGAGAGAGCAGGATGAGAAGAATTTCCCACACCATGGAGCATCATTGGGGAAGAGGGGAAGGGGAGGGTGCAGCCCATGTGATTGCTGAGCATGGAGGCTTGCAGACTGCCACTGAGGTGTTAAGGTTAGCAGTGATATGGATAGTGGAGTCTAAGAATATGAGGAGAGCCATGGTGAGAGGAGAGGCGATCCATGATGGTGTACTGTAGAGAGGGGTGCCATGCATGCCACTAAGAATGATACGGGAGCTCTAATGGCGACCACAAATCAGAGGGTAGCCATGCTATGGACAAAGGGAGGAACTATGCTGGATAACAAGATTAAGAGGGGAGCCATGCTGGGGAATATAAATTTGAGGAGTGACATTCTGGAGACCAGGAATGAGACAAGAAACATGCTGGGGACCAAGTATTAGGGAGGTGCAATACTGGGGACTAGGAATGAAAGGGGGCCATGCTGGGGATCGAGAATTAGTGGGGAACCATGCTTGGGACTAGGAATAAGTGGGGAGCCCTGCTGGGCACTAAGAATGAAAAGGAAGCCAAGCTGGGGACCAAGAATGAGAGGGGAGTCATGCCAAGCACTAGGAATAAGATGGGGAGTCATGCTGGGGACTAAGAGTGAGAGGGCTGTTCATTTGTGTGCTGTACATATTTTCGGACTGCATTATACTCCAGCTTAACCGGCATTCTGTGTAATTTCAGAGGACCACCCCCCATAAAAGACCATTTTTCTGTGCAAATTTTGGAGGGTTGGAGATTTGCAGCTACTAGGATATAAGATAACTTGTGAGAAATTTTTGCAGATATCTCTCAGGGGTTTGCTTCCTAGAGATACTTCTGAAGACTTCAGTATGTTACTGCAAAGTGGATAAAGCTCAGCACCATGATCCACAACTTAAAGGGATTGTCCCATCATTCTATCCCTGGTTAAAGTTGAGGGCAGCAATGTAGTATTACATCACAGCCATTCAAATGAATGGCCATCCATGTGATACAAGGATGGGCTGAGACTGCCAGAGAGGATGCTGCTTATACATATCAGCTCTCCATTCTGGCTCATAAAGGGAGGTCTTCAGCAAAGCATATGATGGGCATATGTCCTAATTGGGCATACGGAAAGGAGAGGAGTTTTCCCTAGTGAGGCAACATTTTTAAATATTTAGCAGCATTCTAACTAAAATATTTCTTCATAATTGCCATTTATGGTTCCATGCATTTAGCTATTATTGTTAAGCTGGCCACACACGAAACATAAAATTGGAATATATACAGAGATGTATGAAGCACGTCTTAAGATACAAAACTCCTACTATCACACAAAGTCATTTTTTTCTAACATGAAATCATAACCTAATTCTTCCCTTTAGTCACAGAAAAGGGATAGTTAAGATACCATTTGTCTTGTCATCTTTGGTGATGCAAAACTGGACAGGGTAGAAACATGTACTTCTTATATATGAATGTATTTACTTTTTATCTGATAAAATGGGCCTCATTTATCAAAACTGTCCACAGAAAAAATGGCTTTGTTGCCTCAGTCAAAGCTCAAGTGTTATCTCTTCAACTGCATTGGAAAAATGAAGGCTGCACTTTGATTAGTTGCTATAGACAAAAAGTCCAGCATTTCTGTAAGACAGTTTTGATGAATTAGGTATAACAAGACAGCAAACATGTTGCGGATGGCGCCAGATGTATCAAAAAGGTGCACGTAGCACTTATGCCACCTGATGGCTGTCTTACATAGATAGAATTTGACCTAAAAAATGGTTTATGTCTAATAAATATGGCCCAATTTCTGACTTTTAACTACGCCTATCATTAAGCAATTCTCAACACTGTTGATGTATAGGTTAAAAGTGTCACAAACATAGAAATTTCGGTGCATGACATGTGCTCCCTTTTTTGGCAAAATTTGTGATAGAAATGCTGGCCTAGTAAATCCCCCCAATGAGAGAGCTTTATTAATATTAATGCACCGCCAAAGCGGTGCAACAGTCTCTTCCTTGCTCTTAAGTTTGAGGGGATGCCAATGAACTGGAGGTGCTGATGTTAATCAAATTTAAATCAGACAAACCAAGGTTGGTAATGGAGGTCACGCAGAACTGGTAGTACTTTAGACTATTTGAGGAACATAGTCATACAAGCAAGGCCAGGTAGCAAAGGCCAGGTAGAACAGAAATTTGCAACTATGGAGTATTTAGGAGCATAGTCAGGAAATCTGGGGTCAACGGAAGTCAGATCAATACTGGTCACAGGCAACAGAACACTACAAAACACTCATAAGCCAAAACAGTGGAAAATACCACTATAACTGGCAAGGAAGCCAGTGAGAAGCCTTCTTGAATAGTGCACTCTTGCATGCGCTGCCTGGCATCTCTAACCACCCTGTTGCTAGATGCAGTCGTGATTGGGAGGAGAAGGATGCATCACTAGAGCCCAAAATGGTAGGTTTATTAAAATATGATATCTATGTATTGTCATGCTGCTTTATATATTTAGCAAATGCTAATTTCATAATGCACTGAACATACCTTTATACTTTACACAGACACAATGGAACAAATCCACTGACATTCATTTTACAACTATAATATATTCAAACATTCTTAAACAATATATATATATTTTTTTTCATAAATGTCTAAGGTGTTCCATAGTTTATTAAAATGCAATTTTGTATTTTCTCTTATAATTAGACATTCAAAAATGCTGAAGGCATAGAGAGAAAATACAACAAACAGGTTGCAAGTATCAGGAAACACAAACAAGCATAAACACTTTTTAGCATTCAGATTTGTTCCTGTTTAATTGTCTTCCTTTCTAGTTTGAATAATAATGAACATCTTGAACATACATAAGTATAACAATCATATTCCATCCTCATAATGTTTATTTACACCCCATTTGTATGTAATGACACCTCAACCTCAGAGTATATTACCATATTTCATTGTATAATCTATGTTTTTAACATAGTATGATAGAAAGCATGTCTATAAATACATAATATTGGAAAGTCTTTAAAGTAGTCAAAAAAACAAACATACAAAAAAAACAATAAAAGATTTGTTTAGTATGCGCTGCAGTTTGCGGTGCTTTAAATAAATTGCCTTATGGTTTATTTGCAAAAAGTTCTTGAAAGTTGTTGGAATAAAATCTAAACATCTGGTTTATTGAGCTCCTGGGGAAGGAATCCGGAATCTAATTTACTATGTCATTAAGCAGAAAGAAGTATGAATGTTCTATACCTGTTTTATTGTTGACAGTAGTAAGGTTGCAATGTCTCTATTAGTCGTCAAAGACATAGAATGTGTATATAGATGAATTAAAGGGGTATTCCCATCACACAAAGTGTTGGCACATTACTAGGATATGACATCACATTGTGATTGGTGGTGGGACTGCCTGTGCAGGGAGCGGAGACACAGCTAAATTAAAGTTAATAGCACTGCAGTCCCTTCATTCTCAGGATTGGTGGGGTCCCGGCCGACAGGCGACTCACCGATCACAAAGTAATAGAACATTCTAAAATTATACAATCTCTGTGTGATGGGAATAACCCTTTAAGCATTAAAGGTAGTATCTGGGATGTGAATTTTTTTTAAGTACGGGCTGCAAATGAAAGAAATAAACCAAAAAAGCAATACTAGCCTATCCTAGCCGCCAGCGATCCAGCGATAAGTCTCCGCCGGCACTCATGGAAGTTGTTTACATAGATATAGCATGTAACGGGGGCATAGCTAAAGGCTCATGGGCCCCGATGCAAAGGTTCTTCTTGCCCCCCCCCCAAAACTTCTTAGGGCCGATGGCCCGAAGCTTTCAGCTGCATCGCTGGGTCTCCTAAGTGACCCAACAATGCAGCACTAGCAGCCAGGGACATCACTCAGGACTTAAAACATCAAGGGGAATAGCCCCAATACATACGTGCCCCCCCAAAAAAAAAAATGTGTGCGTGTATGAATATATATATACATATATATATATATATATATATATATATATATATATATATGAGACAGCATATCTATAGCACTACGACCCTAAAGCTATGGATAAGATTAGATACAGCGGCTCAGCAGAGAGTATCACACATTGTAGGATTAGATACAGTGGCTCAGCAGACAGTATCACACATGATAGGATTAGACACAGTGGCTCAGCAGACAGAATTACACATGAAAAAAAACAAAGAATTGGATCCAGCGAAGAGTCTGTTAGGTTCTGTTAAAATATAGGAATCTTCTTCCATGTTTTAATGAGGCAAAGGATAAAACATGTGCAATGAAATGTGAAAATTCCCAAACATGCGATAGAGGGATAAACAGCGAATGGAGCGGTGCCTACGCGTTTCTGACGCTACAGCAGCCATGACTAAGGACGCAGTCAGCGTCAGAAACGCGTAGGCACCGCTCCATTCGCTGTTTATCCCTCTATCGCATGTTTGGGAATTTTCACATTTCATTGCACATGTTTTATCCTTTGCCTCATTAAAACTTGGAAGAAGATTCCTATATTTTAACAGAACCTAACAGACTCTTCGCTGGATCCAATTCTTTGTTTTTTTTCCTGTGCTTACACGTGTGCCGACACGGGGATCCGTGCTTGAATGACTCAGCATATCTGCAAAGGTGAGCTGGAGGAACCCTCCTATTTTTCTTTAGTATCACACATGATAGGATTAGATATAGGGCCCAGTAGACAGTATCACACATGATGAGATTAGATATAGGGCCCAGCTTGCTGACATTGCAACTCCAGCGCTGGACCCAGGAAAGGTAAGAATAATAATTATTTTCCTTTTTGACGTGATACTAATTATTTTTGTGTGTTTGTTTTTTTATAAGTTCGGTTGTTGGACTACTTCAGATTCGAGGACTACTTCGATAACTGCGTTTTATTTTATTCTCAATAAAATGGATAACGAGGGTTGTGTGGAATTTTTATTTCAATAAAATATTTTATCTATGTCTTTGTATTTGTTTAAACTTTATAACTACCGCCCTAGTAATTGTCACTGGCTGATTCACAATGCCCATTACTATGGGGGGGACTTAATGTTAGACATGAAGAGGATAACACTAATCCCCATTATTACCCTGGTACCCAGCGCCACCAGTTAGAGCCGGGTATGATCTAGTACCCGACCATCTGTAGTGACAGAGGGGCACTGGGGCGGCCGCAGTCTGGTATTATTAGGCTGGGAAAGGCCAAAAACTGTGACCCTTCTCACCCTGGTAATGCTAGGCTATTGCTGCTATGTTGTGTCTGGCTGGTTATAAAAATGGGGGAACCCAAAATCATGCTGTCCAGTAATTTATATATTAAAATAAATATTAATGACGTTCTCCACAACTATTAGGGATCACGAGTGAGGTGAAGTGGAGGTGGAGACACAGACAGCTTTCCCTGACACCCACATCAACTGGGGCTTCGGAAGACCATCCGACCGTGGAGTACAGGTGAGAGATGCCTTCACGGACTACTTCATAAGTCCCGAAGGTTCCTTCCCCCTGGCAGGATTTCAGCCACAGTGTTCAGCAGCCGATCCCGGACTAGGCTCAAGTGTATTTTTCGTTTCCAGTATGAAATTGTGGCTAAAATGCCAAATATACATCGTTCCCCCCCTTTGTATGCACTAGGTGTGGTATATATTTTGCCATGTCTTGTGTTGGTGTGAAAAAGAAAACATTTGTTCTCGTCACATTGTACAGTTCAACCAAAAACTAAAAATAACATTCACACCCCAAAACGTATGTGTTGTCTCAATTGTTCCTTGGATTTTACTTTGTAGTGTTTGTTATTGGATCCCTTTTTGATAACAAAAACACATGTGACATGTTTCATAAGGTAAAATAGTTTTAGTCTGTACTTCACATAAACAAAATGCCAAATAAGAAAGGTAACACTTTACCACAAACACCATCTCCTTTTTCAAACACAGAGATGTTACGTCTCAATATGAAAATTATATTTCAAACACATTAACATAACCTCCACCCAGACAAAAGGTCTATCACATGTGGGTAAATCGGGGAGGATAATCATAGGTTGATGCAGGGGGAAAAGTTGGGGGGTAACTTTGCTGATAAGCAGTTGTGGTATATTGGGAGGGTGGGTAAGGGTAGAAGGATTGGACAAAGTGGGAACCAGCAGAGGGATTGGAATGGGAGGGCGTGGGGTTTGGGGGCTCGGTCTGGGTGGAGGCATTTTGCCATCTTTGGCTGTGGGGCATATATGACTGACCCTCCCTACGGCCCGCGGACCTATTGAGGTTCCCGATTAATTCCTCAACTGGGGGCATGTCGACAGCAAACTCGAAGACTGCCACCGCCGCCTGAAAATAGGTCATGACATCCTGGGCTACTTGGGGTGGCAGCCGACGGCAACGAGAGCTATGCCATAGCCAAAAAAATCAAACTCATCATCGCCGTTGACCCTCCGTATAAAGGACATGGCATCTGACTCTACCTCCAGTTGCCTGTCCATTGTCCGGAGGGTGGGAGCAAGACATGTTGCGGCTGGCCCTGGCAAAGGGGCAGCAGCAGGTGCTTCTAATGTGTCGTCCAATCTCTCTGCTGCTGTGTCCACCCATGAAGGACCAGTGTCATCCTCTGAGTGCCCCTCCGCTTCTCCAGTTGGCTGATGTAAGGAAGATGGAATGGCTTCCCTCTCCCTCTGCTGCTGTTCCTCGTGTTCAGCGGGGTGCCCTTCCATTGGACCTCCTACGTTTCCAGCGGATCTAGGTAAAGTTAAAAAAAAGTATAATGGCTGTTGTGACCGCAACGGACATGTTTATTTGAGTGGGAAGTATTTGCCAACAACAACATATACAAAAAGCACAAATATGATATGAAACACATTCCTTAAACAAACACCTAGGGGACAAGTACCTGCTAATTCTACTTTGCTAGCATGACAACTTGCATGACGAATGTAGTGGGCCAATAAATATTGGTTGCAATGGTTAGCAACCCGAAATACTCCGCTCCTTCATGACACTGCCAGGGTTGTGGTACAATGTAAACAGGGGGAACCGGTGTTTTTTGGAATCACGTCAATGCGTAGGTTACAGTGAGCATGCAATTTAGGGGGTGACATGAACATGTATGCTCTCTAAAATGTAGCAACTTATCTGGACATCTCGACACACACCCACATTGCATGTTAGGAAGATGCAGTTCCAAGGTCGCCATCATGAAGAAACCAGAAAATGTCAGACAGTTGTCTTGCCGATTAGAAAGTCCACATTCCTAAATGGTCTGGGATGAATTAACATGACCAAAGTTACAACAATATGTATTCTGTAAAGGTATGACTACAAATGACCAGCATGCCTTGTTAGTGAATTTTCAGCCCTTCCTAAGGAAATGTACCCAAACTTACTGGTGTAGTGCCCTGTTGGGCAGGAGGAACAGCAGCTGCTCATGGTAGGGACACTGCGTGCCTTCTGAGGGAGAGAACCCACTCCTCTCAGCCTTGCGAATATGCCTCTTGAACCGGTCCCGGACGCTATTCCACCGATTCTGAAGGTCTTTTTCTGTGAAATAATATAAAAACAAACACTCAATACCAAAACATGATAGTATACCTTTCTGGAAGTGGCACTTGATTTGGGTGTTTGATCTGAAACACAAATGTGCCTCAAACACCACACTGCTAAGATGCGCGCGCGTCTGTATGCATGTACATTTTGGTTGCTTCTCAGAGGCATCCCAGACTGTCATGACTAAAACATTGTTTCGCACATACACACCATTTGCCGTTAAAACGCCATAACCTTATTAATGTCTAAGAACCTATGTGTAGATATTATGAACACTCACCAATAACCCCCTGCTCGTTGTTTGTGCGAGCCATCCGGTCTGGGTACAGCGCTAGACAAATTTCCTCCCATGATTCATGTCGGAGGCCTGTGTTGCTTTACCCGGATGTGCCTTTGTCCGATATATTGGGTCACGCTTGCACATTTAAGAAAAAAGCAGAGATAAATTAGCAAAACTATTAGTAAACTCATTGAGTAATCACAAACTAGCGTAAGCAAAGGCCCGTTTTGCATCCTCAGGTTTCCTTGAGTGTACTTACAGAAACCAGAAACACAAATATGCTAAGCTAGTGATTTTGAATCCTTACCACACACACTTTAAGAACATGTACCTAAGGTTAGTTTGTGTTGTAAAGTTCGTAATGGTATCCGCGAGGGTTGTACATGCAAGGAAACGCAAGGAATGAGCAATTGTGTGGAGTTTACACGATGCGGTGCTCCAAACTCAGAACAAACTAATGCACGTCATCACTTTAAATAATCACAACCAGAGAGTGGACATTTGTGACAATTTATCACAGCATAAAGTAGTCCCAAATATGTAGGCAAAAGTCCACCTACAATTTACATACACAGTTAACAAAAGGCAATACAGGTATAGAGTGTTTAAATACATACAATCACCACATTAAAACACAGAATGTCAAGTTAATAACTGCTGCACGTGAGGTCTGAGTGTGCAAAATGGCATCTATACATCTTGCAAACAACATGCCTGCTTCCAAAGCGTTGCAAACATTGGATACATTGCATTGTGGCAGGTAAACTGGAATAACATATAGGAATACACGCACATGTAAGGAACACATTACCTAACATTAATATAACTGTCTAGACACATGTTTGCTCTGGCATACTGTCTGCAGATTTACCCAAACAGTTTTAGCCCTAAAAACATGGATACCCAAAAACAAACTGCATTTTGCTTTAATCTGGTCCTTACCTCGCTTATCAGGGCATCCACATCGATGTGCATCCTGTTGTACGCTCCGGGTGGCATGTTGAACGTCCTGCTTCTTCCCTTTTTAAACACCTTGCTTCACCCCTAAACTGGCCTTTCAAAATGGCTGGTTAGGCAACACCCCTTGGGGGAGTGTAGGCCATGTTTCAGGCGTATTTCGAGGCGTATTTTGAGGCGTAAACACCTCAAAATACGCTCCAAATGTGTGCCAAACGCCTGGACACTGTTTTTTGCAACTTCCATTGACTTCAATGGGCTTACGCTCCGTCAAATACGCCTGAAGAAGTGCCCTGCACTTTTTACGAGGCGTAATTTTACGCGCCGTAATTGCAGAACGACGCGTAAATTTACGCCTCGTGGGAACAGTACACAGTAAAACCCATAGAAAGTAATGGGCAGATGTTTGACGACGTATTGGAGCAGTTTTTTCAGACGTAATTCGAGGCGTAATACGCCTCCATTACGTCTGAAAATAGGTCGTGTGAACCCAGCCGTAGCATGCCACTTCTTGAGGCGTTTTTTGGAGCTAATTTTCCATTGAACACTATGAAAAACGCCTCAAAAGAAGCCCCAAATTAAAAGCAGCTTCATTTTCATCTTCAAAAACGCCTGAAAATAAGAGGCTGTTTTCTCTGAAATCAGCGCCGTGTATTCAGACGTTTTTTGTTAAGCGTGTGAACATACCCTAAGTGCATATATATTCTTCCGAGCAACTGTTCTGAATGACTTGAGTTTAAAATAATTTTTTAGTAGACTGGCTGTTTTAGGCTTCTTTAATTTTTAGGATAATGATGTGCCGTATTAGCCTTATAAATATTTTAAGGGAATGGCTATTTTTGGTGATTGTCCGGCTTATCAATCAATACACCCCCTCCTCATGATATTGCATGATTGATGGACTATTTGGAAAATTTGTAGCTTGGAGCAATGTTAGGGTATGTTCACACACACTAATTACGGACGTAAATCGGATGTATTAACCCCCAAATTACGTCCAAAATTACGGCTTGAATGCGTTGACAAACATCTGCCCATTGAAAGCAATGGGCTGACGTTTGTCTGTTCACACGAGGCGTATATTTACGCGCCGCTGTCAAAAGACGGCGCGTAAATAGACGCCCGCGTCAAAGAAGTGACCTGTCACTTCTTGGGGCGTAATTGGAGCCGTTATTCATTGACTCCAATGAAAAGCAGTGGCAAACCGTAATGGATGCGGCGTTCAAGCGCCTGCACATGCCGTTACGGCTGAAAACATCCCCGTAATTTCAGCCGTTACGGACGCTGCCGTGTGAACATACCCTTAGACTTCTTACATTTTCAAATCTCAACCTTGAAATCCTCAACATTGAGGATTGTATGCTTCTTTAGAAGATCTGGGATTTCAAATTTAGAAATTTGCACGTGCTGCAAATTTTCGACTTAAAGCCTAACTGATACAAACTGATCAACTTATACTTTGCTGTTCATTATTGTAATAAGAAATATGATATATTAAAAGTCACTGTTATATTTGCCACAACCTCATCTTTTAGTTTATTTAATCTTTGGTTGCCCAGTTTTATTCCTTCTACACCTGTTGTGGTTAATTGATTTATTTTGACACTTCTAAAGTGAATGCTTGGAAATCTACTATTTGCTCTTTTCTACTGACACAATTATACAAGAAACCTAAAATCTTTAAAGGTGTATTTCAAAAAACATAAATAATCACCTAGCCACAGGATAATTGATAATTTTCGGATCGCTGGGGGCCCCACCACTGGGACCCCCACCCATCTTGAGAATGGGGGTCCAGAACCCCCAGATCCTCCTTACAGCACTTCCCACATTAAAAAGCTTGATTGGCGCAGTGGTCAAGCATTCACGGTCTATGAAAAAGACGGAAACAGCCAATCGCTGAAATAGGCTTTTTCTTTCATTCCCACGGACAATGAATAGAGCCACTCTATACAATGTCCTCCACACTGTGGTCGAGCAGGGGGTTCGGGAACCTCGATCTCATGATCAGCTGGAGTCCCTGCAGTAGGGCCCAGAGTGATCAGAAAAATCCTGTGGATATGTGATAATTTAGGATTTTAGAAATACCCTTTTAAATAAACCTATAAATATAAAAATATATTTAGGTTTGTATTGACGAAATCAATGTGCTTAAGATATTATAGATCCTGTAATTTAAATGTGTATATCACTAAACATAAACCGGCAACTTTTATAAAAAAACAAAACAAAAAAAAATAATTATTTAATGCAACAAGTTAAGTTGCTGTAATTTTTTATTTTTTTACTCCAAAAATGTTTAGAGCATTTTTTAATGCATTTACATGGTTTGCTACATGGCGTCTAACAGAGATAACAAATGCCCGCAGTTTTAGTTCGGACTTTTGATATAATCAAATAGATTGAGAACTGTATGAAAAGAATGGGCAGTTTGTACTGTGCAGGTTCCTATGTAAGAAAGGCCTTAAATGTTGGAGTTTTGCTTCCTGCTGAACAGATGACAGTAGTCAGCAGCACAGGGATTCCTGCAGCCCCTATTACACACACAGAACTACACAAGGTTCAGAATGTTCTTTGAATGTAATTAATTAACATACTCTTCATTTATCATTCATTGGGTGGCTGCTAAAATTCTTGTAGTAAGCAGAACATTAATGAGATTACTATTATATTTGAAATATATGTAAAAAGCACCCTGTAATATATGCACAGTCACTGCAACCACCTGACTACAATCTTATCTAAAACTATACGGAAATAAAGTAACTTATTATACTTCTAATGCTATCCATACCAGTACAAATTTTTTGCTAATTTGACAATGGACCAAAACAAATGCTTTAGAAATTATTTGGATTGCATTATTGTAATACATACAGTACACAGTCGAGGTTCAGCACTTTAAAAACAACTTTTTTCGGATGATTTTTCAAAATTAAAAAGTATTAATTGCATTATATAAGGCCACAAACACAGTAGTATTTTGGTCATAAATAAATAAATATATATATATATATATATATATATATATATATATATATATATATACACAGTGAAGGAAATAAGTATTTGATCCCTTGCTGATTTTGTAAGTTTGCCCACTGTCAAAGACATGAACAGCCTAGAATTTTTAGGCTAGGTTAATTTTACCAGTGAGAGATAGATTATATTTAAAAAAAAAACAGAAAATCACATTGTCAAAATTATATATATTTATTTGCATTGTGCACAGAGAAATAAGTATTTGATCCCTTTGGCAAACAAGACTTAATACTTGGTGGCAAAACCCTTGTTGGCAAGCACAGCAGTCAGACGTTTTCTGTAGTTGATGATGAGGTTTGCACACATGTTAGATGGAATTTTGGCCCACTCCTCTTTGCAGATCATCTGTAAATCATTACGATTTCGAGGCTGTCGCTTGGCAACTCGGATCTTCAGCTCACTCCATAAGTTTTCGATGGGATTAACGTCTGGAGACTGGCTAGGCCACTCCATGACCTTAATGTGCTTCTTTTTGAGCCACTCCTTTGTTGCCTTGGCTGTATGTTTCGGGTCATTGTCGTGCTGGAAGACCCAGCCATGAGCCATTTTTAATGTCCTGGTGGAGGGAAGGAGGTTGTCACTCAGGATTTGACGGTACATGGCTCCATCCATTCTCCCATTGATGCGGTGAAGTAGTCCTGTGCCCTTAGCAGACAAACACCCCCAAAACATAATGTTTCCACCTCCATGCTTGACAGTGGGGACGGTGTTCTTTGGGTCACAGGCAGCATTTCTCTTCCTCCAAAAACGGCGAGTTGAGTTAATGCCAAAGAGCTCAATTTTAGTCTCATCTGAGCACAGCACCTTCTCCCAATCACTCTCAGAATCATCCAGATGTTAATTTGCAAACTTCAGACGGGCCTGTACATGTGCCTTCTTGAGCAGGGGGACCTTGCGGGCACTGCAGGATTTTAATCCATTATGGCATAATGTGTTACCAATGGTTTTCTTGGTGACTGTGGTCCCAGCTGCCTTGAGATCATTAACAAGTTCTCCCCGTGTAGTTTTCGGCTGAGCTCTCACCTTCCTCAGGATCAAGGATACCCCACAAGGTGAGATTTTGCATGGAGCCCCATTTCGATGTCGATTGACAGTCATTTTGTATGTCTTCCATTTTCTTATTATTGCACCAACAGTTGTCTCCTTCACACCCAGCGTCTTACTTATGGTTTTGTAGCCCATTCCAGCCTTGTGCAGGTCTATGATCTTGTCCCTGACATCCTTAGAAAGCTCTTTGGTCTTGCGCATGTTGTAGAGGTTAGAGTCAGACAGATTAATTGAGTCTGTGGACAGGAGTCTTTTATACAGGTGACCATTTAAGACAGCTGTCTTTAATGCAGGCACCAAGTTGATTTGGAGCGTGTAACTGGTCTGGAGGAGGCTGAACTCTTAATGGTTGGTAGGGGATCAAATACTTATTTCTCTGTGCACAATGCAAATAAATATATATAACTTTGACTATGTGATTTTCTTTTTTTTTTTTTATATAATCTATCTCTCACTGGTAAAATTAACCTAGCCTAAAAATTCTAGACTGTTCATGACTTTGACAGTGGGCAACTTACAAAATCAGCAAGGGATCAAATACTTATTTCCTTCACTGTATATATATATATATATATATATATATACATATATACACATACACACTCAATGGCTTTGGCTAGTTTTAATGTTCAGCATTTCAGATAATAACATTGTATTAGGGGATTGCTAAAAGCAGTATTGGTTAATATGCAGTATAAGGCTGGGTTCACACGACCTATTTTCAGGTGTAAACGAGGCGTATTATGCCTCGATTTACGCCTGAAAATATGGCTACAATACGTCGGCAAACATCTGCCCATTCATTTGAATGGGTTTGCCGACGTACTGTGCCGACGACCAGTAATTTACGCGTCGTCGTTTGACAGCTGTCAAACGACGACGCGTAAAATGACTGCCTCGTCAAAGAAGTGCAGGACACTTCTTTGAAACGTAATTTGAGCCGTTTTTCATTGAAGTCAATGAAGAACAGCTCAAGATTCCGAGCGTCAAAGAAGCCCTTGCATAATGCGAGGAGGAGCTTTTACGTCTGAAACGACGCAGCTGTTTTCTCCTGAAAACAGTCTGTCTTTTCAGACGTAAAAGGAAGCTAGCGTGTGCACATACAATAACACTAGAGGGAAACTAGTAGTATTATGTTAAAATATATATATATATATATATATATATATATCACTATAGTCGGGAAGCAGCACGCCAAGCAAAAAAGTGTATTTATTCACCAAATGTTCTCAGCAAGGTTTCACCCTCTCAATGAAAGCATTTTCAAGCAAATTGTGTCAGAACAGCAGAGTATAAATAGGGAGCATTGCTCAATTAGCACATATTGTGATTAATATATCAATTACAGAATAAAGTGCATCACTATTGTAAACTGATATAATCCATATCAAAAGACAAAGATAAACTACAACAGTGACCATAGTAATTCATATTACAAAAGTGTTAAATATATCAAAAATTCTTAATAAATAACATGTTTAGCCAGAATTGATCACATGTGATTCTCATAAGACTTATTACAAAAACCTTACACTCACCACTTCAAAAGAACAGTAAGATGCTCCATCATTCATAAAATGTGCATATCGGCGTTCCAGCTGTTGCATTGTGCATGTCCGCCTACCCCTGCCTCGTCCAGTGGGCTGAATAGATGAGACGACAGTAGAACAGTGGATAACAATACTAATGCCTACCAGCCTTTGACGCCACATACTCTCGCGAGGCTGAATGGTAGCGCGCATGCAGACATCAAACATCAGGCAGCACCGTCTCCATGTTCCTACAGGTAATATCCCTAACAAACATTAACCCCATCCCTTCACATCTCTACGAGCCAGAATGTCACAGAAATGCTACCGCTCCCCTGTGTCATTCCCCAGGGATCCAATAGTGCATAGATAATCATCCAACTCACGTTCAAACTATGGCAATAAGTAAATATATAAAGAGATTCCAAACTCGACTTTAGGGGTTATTATCCCCACCTCTCGGAAGAATATTATACATCTGCATGAGAAAGATATATACATATATAGGAACCCTGACTCAACCATGGTTATCTTGCGCCCCCAGGGAAGATACACTAAACCATCATGTTCGGCAGTACTCCCCTCAGGATCAATCCCCTATCCCCATGACACTATATAACCGCCACAGGGCTATATGTTGCTGACCCCTCCGGGATCAAAGGGTCCAAGTACTGTACAGGAGACAGGGTGCAATCTGCAGATATTTCATACAGAAATTTACGGACGTTTATCTCATAGTGGGAAACCCATTGCATCTGAAATACATCACTAGACTCAACTAGAAGTCTTTATCAGAATGCGATCCATTTCTCCACGGTTAAAAAAAATAATTTATACAGTGCCCACCAAAAGTTCCGGAACACCCTCATAACGTTTGAATGGCTCGAGCTAGTGGGATTTAATGGTGGTCATGAAATCTACCAGTTAATGCCAAAAAAACAAAACAAAAAAAAAAAAACACACCCCCTTGAGTGCGGTGGGGTGGGCGGGGCAGCAACATCTTAAATTGCATGCGGGGGGTCGAGTAGGGGCTCATTTGAAAGCGCTTTTCAATACAAAAAAAAAATGCTGCAAACGATTTTTAGATAGGATTTTTTTTTTCCGCTGAGATATTTAACATTAAAGTTATCGTCATTATCGGCTACCGCCGGTGTTAGCATTACCCAAAGTGTGCCAAACGGAGGTTGCACCGTCGGCTTTATATCTCATCGGTGTGCTAGATTAATGGGAGTCCCCTTGCCTCTCACTTTTGTGTGTGCGCGGGTATACACAGCCCGAGATAAAGACCCCGGGTCTAATCATTCCCCCGGTATTTAACCCCTTCGCGCTCAGCGACGTACTATTCCGTCGCGCTAACCAATACGTTCGCGCTCAGCGACGGAATAGTACGTCGCGGGAGTAACGCCCATTTCGGCCGTCCTCCTGACACATACAGGAGCTGTGACAACTGCTTTCTCGTACAGCAGCTGCCGCAGCTTCTACAGCGGGGAGCGATTGCTGTGTCCCCGCTGATTAACCCCTGAAAAAGCGTGTTCAATAGTGATCACGGCTTTTTAGGGGTTAAGTTGCAATCGCCAGCCTGCTACGCGATAGCGGCTGGCGATGGTGACTATGGCAACCGGACACCAAACAATGGCGTCTGGCTCTGCCATCGACGGAAGCCTAGTGGGTCCTGACGAAGTCAGGAACCATTATGCTTGCTGTCAGTGAGTACCTGACAGCTCTAATACAGTGCACTACGCATGTAGTACAGTGTATTAAAATAGTGATCAGGGCCTCCTGCCCTCATGTCCCCTAGTGGGACAAAGTAATAAAGTAAAAAAAAAGTTAAAAAAAGATGTGTAAAAATAAGAAAATAAAAGTTTTAAAAGTAATAAAAGTAAAAATCCCCCCTTTTCCCTTATCAGTCCTTTATTATTAATTAAAATATATAAACAAACAAATAAACTATACATAATTGGTATTGCCGCGTCCGTAACGGCCTGAAGTACAAAATTATTTCATTATTTATCCTGCGCGGTGAACGCCGTAAAAGAAAATAATAATAAACCGTACCAGAATCACAATTGTTTGGTCACTTCACCTCCCACAAAATGGAATAAAAAGAGATCAAAAAGTCGCATGTACCTAAAAATCGTATTGATCGAAACTGCAGTTCGTTACGCAAAAAATAAGTCCTTGCGCGGCTTTCTTGATGGAAAAATAAAAACGTTATGGCTCTTAGAATATGGTAACACAAAAAGTGAATGATTTTTTACAAAACGTATTTTATTGTGCAAACGCCATAAGACATAAAAAAACTATAAACATATGGTATCACCGTAATCGTATTGCCCCGCAGAATAAAGTGAATATGTCATTTATAGCGCACGGTGAACGCTGTAAAAAAAAATAGAATAAAAAAACAATAGTAGATTTTCTGTTTTTTAGTCACCACGCCACTTAAAAATAGAATAAAAACTGCATGCACCCCAAGAAAACTACAATGAATTCCTCAAGGGGTCTAGTTTCCAAAATGGGGTCACTTTTGGGGGTTTTCCACTGTTTTGGCACCACAAGACCTCTTCAAACCGGACATGGTGCCTATCAAAAAGGAGACCTCAAAATCCACTAGGTGCACCTTTGCTTCGGAGGCCGGTGCTTCAGTCCATTACCGCACTAGGGCCACATGTGGGATATTTCTCTAAACTGCAGAATCTGGGCAATAAGTATTAAGTTGCGTTTCTCTGGTAAAACCTTTTGTGTTATAAAAAATATGGTATAAAGAGGATTTTCTGACAAAAATAAAATATGTAAATTTCACCTCTACTTTGCTCTAAATTCCTGTGAAACACCTAAAGCGTTCATAAACTTTCTAAATGCTGTTGTGAATACTTTGAGGGGTCTAGTTGCTAAAATGGGGTGTTTCATAGGGGTTTCTAATATATAGGTCCCTCAAAGCAACTTCAGAACTGAACTAAAACCTAAAAAAAAAAAAAAATTAGGCAATACTTCGCTTCTTACATTATACTGATAATGAGCCGTGCTCATCCCGAGATGACCCCAGTTTTGACCGTTTGTATAAACGGAGATCCCTATTAGACCGTTTCAGTGCCCGATTTTCCCAAGCATTCAACCCCGAGAAGTGTATTTCTATTGATGAGTCCTTGGTAGATTTTAAAGGGAGGGTTCAATTCCGCCAGTGCCTGCCGGGTAAGAAGGCAAGGTATGGTGTGAAGATGTATAAGCTGTGCGAGAGTGTATCTGGGTATACCTACAGATTTAGGATATATAAAGGGAAGGGCACCAGTATTCATTCCCCATAATGCCCCCCCCCCTTTACTGGGAGTTAATGCAAAAATTGTGTGGGATTTGGTGCACCCACGGTTACCACCTCTACCTGGATGATTTTTATACCAGCGTCCCACTCTTCAACTGCCTCGCTTCCAGAAGTCCTGTGGCATGCGGCACTGCTAGAAGAAACCTGAGAGGCCTCCCTAAGACTCTGCAGGGCAAACAAGAAGGGGATAGAGCAGGGCACAATCTAGCAGCAACATATTGTGTGTCAAGTACAAGACAAGAGAGATGTCCTTGTATTGGCAACAATACATGGCCACACCAGTACCCATGTACCTGTGCGAGGTACCAGTACAGAGACCCCCAAACCAGACTGCATCCTGGACTACAATAGGTACATGGGAGGGGTGGACTTGTCAGATCAAGTCCTGAAGCCGTACAGCACCATGCGGTGTCGTATAAGAAGTTGGCCGGGCACATCATACAGATGGCATTGTACAATGTGTATGTGCTACGTCGATGTACAGGCCAGAGGGGAACTTTCCTGGAATTTCAAGAGGAGGTTATCAAGAACCTAATTTTTAGGGACCAGGAAGGGGGGGGCACCCAGTACTTCTGGAAGCGAGGCCACACACATCGTACAAGGGCAAAACTTTCCAGGAGAAGTTCCCCAAACTGGCAAGACGGGAAAAAGTCAAAAGAGGTGCAAAGTCTGCTATAAGAGGGGGATAAGGGAGGACACAATATATCAATGTGATACGTGTCCCGAAAAACCAGACCTCTGTATGAAAGAGTGTTTTAAAATTTATCATACATCCCTTGGTTTATAATTTACCCCAATTTTACTTACCCTGATGTACTCCGCACAGCTTATCCCCCCTTATCTTTCCCTTCTGAGCCCTTCTGAGTGCCCAGGCAGTTGTTAACAGCCACATTGAGGGTATTGCCATACCCGTGAGAACACACATTACAGTTTATGGGGTGTATGTCTCCGGTCAAAATGCTCACTACACCTCTAGATGAATGCCTTAAAGGAACAGTGTCATGGCAAATAATTTTTTTATATGTTAAAGATGTTAGTGCTGTAATAAAAACGTTTATATTCATTTGTGTGTTTGTGTTTTACTGTTTCTTATTTTTACACTTTTTCTTCCCTATGGGGGCTGCCATTTTTTGTTCCATTTCTGTGTGTGTCGATTAACGACACACACAGACATGGAGTACGGCAGCCACAGTCCCATAGGGACTGTGAACGGCTCCCGTCCCATTCACGTCCGTGTACGGCGTCTGTGTGGGAACTGCGCATGCGCCGCTCCCACACAGTCCTATTCGAAATTGGCGCCGTCCGGCGCCATTTTCCTGTGGACCGGAAGTCGCGGCCGGACTGTAATATTACTACTTCCGGTCGCGGCTTCCGGACTTGTGCACATGGAACAGCGGCAGCAAAGGGAGCGGACGGGCCGGAGGGAGCCGCGGCGGCAGGAGCAGGTAAGCGATTTCAATGTATGTTAGTGTTTGTGTGTGTTTACTACTGTATGTAAACCTACTACACTGTGGGTTACCTCAAAAAATGGCGACACACAGTGTAGGAGGTTAAACCTTTCAAACCCCTCGTTTATCCCGGCACTAGCCAGGATAAAGGAGGGGGGGATGCTGAGAGCTCACTAGAGCGAGAGCTTTTAACCCAATGTTGCAATGCTGCAATTTTGGGAACTAGCTCCATCTAGTGACCAAAAATGGGTAGTATTATAAATTTGAAAAAATTTATAATATTTCCTGACTCGCGAAAAAAATAAAAAAAATTTGAACAATGTTTAATCACCCACACACTAAATGTTTAAATTTTTTAAAAAAAACATGTTTTTCGGGCGACACCATGCCTTTAAGGGTGTAGTTTTTAAAACGGGGTCACTTCTTGCGGGTTTAAACTGTACCGGTACCTCAGGGGCTTCTGCATACATGACTTCGCACCAGAAAATCCCCAGTAGGCCAAATGGTGGTCCTTTCGTTCTGAACCTCCCATATGCCCAAACGGCAGTTTATCACCACAAATGGGGTATTGCTGCACTCAGGACAAATTGCGCAACAGAATGGGGTATTTTATTTCTTGTGAAAATAAGAAATTTTCAGCCAAAATTACATATTATTGGAAAAAAAATATTTTGTTTTAATTCCCAGCCCTATTCAAATAAGTTCTGTGAAAAAACTATGGGGTCAAAATGGTCAAAACACCCATAAATAAATTCCTTGAGGGGTGTAGTTTCCAAAATGGGGTCACTTCTGGTGGGTTTCCATTGCTTTGATACCTCTGGGGCTCTGCAAATGTGACATGGCACCCGAAAACCAATCCAGCACAATCTGGACTCCAAAGAACAAATAGCGCTCCTTTCTTTCTGAGCCCTCCCATGGGCCCAAACGGCAGTTTATCACCACAAATGGGGAATTGCAGCACTAAGGACAAATTGGGCAACAAAATGGGGTATTTTGTTCCCTGTGAAAATAAGAAATTTTGATCACAAATGACATCTTATTGGAAAACAATTTATTTTTTTAATTTCACAGCCCAATTCAAATAGGTGCTGCGCAAAAACTGTGCAGTTAAAATGGTAACAACAACCATAAATGAATTCCTTGAGGGGTGTAGTTTCCAAAATGCGGTCACTATTGGGGGATTCCTACTGTTTTGGCACCTCAACACCTTTTCAAACCTGGCATGCTGCCTAAAATATATTCTAATAAAAAAAGAGGCCTCAAAATGCACTAGGTGCTTCTTTGCTTCTGGGGCTTGTGTTTTAGTCCACCAGTGCAGTAGAGCCACATGTGGGACATTTCTAAAACTGCAGAATCTGGACAATACATATGTGGTGTATTTCTCTGGTAAAATATTCTGTGTTACAGAAAAAAAAATTAATAAAATTGAAATTCAGCAAGAAAAATGAAATTTGCAAATTTCACCTCCACTTTGCTTTAATTCTTGTGAAATGCCTGAAGGGTTAAAAAACTTTCTAAATGCTGTTTTGAATACTTTGAGGGGTCTAGTTTTTAAAATGGGGTGTTTTATCAGGGTTTCTAATACATAGGCCCCTCAAAGCCACTTCAGAACTGAACATGTACCTTAAAAAAAAGGCTTTTGAAATTTTCTTTAAAATATGAGAAATTGCTGTTTATGTAACGTCCAAGAAAAATAAAATAAATGTTCAAAAAACGATGCCAATCTAAAGTAGACATATGGGAAATATGAACTAGTAACTATTTTGGGTGGTATAACCGTCTGTTTTACAAGCAGATACATTAAAATTCTGAAAAATGCTTTTTTTTCAAAATTTTCTCAAAATTTTGTCATTTTTCACCAATAAACACTGAATATATCGACCAAATTTTACCACAAACATGAAGCCCAATGTGTCACGAGAAAACAATCTCAGTATCGCTTGGATAGGTTTAAGCATTCCGACGTTATTACCACATAAAGTGAAATATGTCAGATTTCAAAAATGGGCTCTTAGCCTTAAGGCCCAAACTAGGCTGCGTCCATAAGGGGTTAAGGACTCCAAAGTGTAAGTGTAAGTGTGTGTGTGTGTGTGTGTGTGTGTGTGTGTGTGTGTGTGTGTGTGTGTGTGTGTGTGTGTCTGTGTGTGTGTGTTCCGGCCAACCAAAGCAAGACAGACGACATGTATTATGTGTATTAGTACAAAACATAACAATTACTGCATTAAATCAAATATTCTAACTGATGTACTTCAACAACTTGACAGTGTCCTAAGCAAACTTAAAACGGGCCGATAATGTTATTTATAACATCTGGTGTGATTGAATTCGAAATGTTCATTATTCATTATTCTTTCCCGCAGCTCGTCTAAGTTTGCAATCCTAGTCTCATAGATTTACTTTTTAAATACCCCCAGTAAAAAAAAAGTCTAATGGGGTTAGATCTGGTGATCTCGGTGGCCATTCTAATCGGGCCTCTTCTACCAATCCATTGATCAGGAAAATTATCGTTCAGAAGATTGAGCTCACAGAGAAATATGAGCCTGGAGCTCCATTCTGCCGATACCAAACATTGCAGAAAGCTTCTCCAGCAATATTTTGAATAGCCGGTATCACTTGGTTTCTTAGCAAATTGCAGTAACCTTCTGCATTTGTTTCCTTCAATGAAAAACGGTCCTACAATATAATTGAGCAATATTCAAGTCCAAACGTTAACCTTCTGAGGATACTGGACATGACCGTCTCTCACCCAATCTGGATTTTAGTCTGCCCAATACCTCATGTTCTGTTGATTCACAGAACCGTTTAATTCAAACGTAGCTTCATCCGAAAAACAGGTCCAGTTGAAAATCTGATTATCATCAAATCGTGTCATCATTGCATCGCAAAATTAGACTCTTTTGTCAATCACCTTCAGATAGCTCCTGAACTAGACGTATTTTATAAGGATGATAATGATGCCTCTTCAAAATTCGACGGACTGATGTGGCACTGATATCATTTAGTTGTGCTCAACTCGAGATAGTTGTAGGAGGATTATCATGTACATTGAGAAGAACATCTAAAGCTTTTTCATCATTACTAGCATGTTTGGGTCTTCCGGATCTTGGTGCGTCTTTAATTGAACTGGTTATTTTGAAAACGATGAACAGTTCTTTTAACAGTTGACAATGAAATTGGATAAGTGGCATTGAATAAAGCCGCTACTTCTCGATAGGATCTTATTTTTTCTTCACTATACCCTCTCATCATCAATAACGTGATCCTTTCCGTTTCACTCAAATGCATTGTGATAGGACAATACAAAACGTACAAAAATTAAAATTACTCTCCGAATTGGCGCTCTCTGAAATTCACAAGAGACTACCGAAATGTGTACACAGGAAATCATGTTACAATCGTAGACCAGGTCCATTTTGTATTGCCGAGGCCAATTGTAATGCGTAATTTAAAGTCACCTTAATGTGACATTCCCAAGCTCACACACATTTGGGATTTTACTTGCGCGGTACATTTTGGGTAATGCTAACAAAGACAGTAGCCGATAATGAAGATGATCACTTTAACGTTAAATATGTAAGCGAAACAAAATCCTATCAAAATAGTTTGAAGCATCGTTTTTTTTATTGAAAAGAGCTTTCAAATGAGCCCCCACTCGACCCCGCGTGCCATTTAAGATTTTGCTGAAACCCCCCCACCCCACCGCCATCAAGGGGGTGAGGTGTTTTTTCCCCCGTTAACTGGTAGATTTTATGACCCAATTAAATCCCACCAAATTTCAACCCTCTACCTCGAGCCATTCAAAAGTTATGAAAGTTTTCCAGAACTTTTAGTGTGTACTGTATAAAAATTTTTTTATAAACATGTTCAACATATATCAAATACAGAAAAATAAGACAGGGTAAAGATATGTATATTGTAGCAGTGCAGCAGAACATGGGCAGGATTTGGGCACAGAATTATATATTTAAAAGGTCTGGGTTGCTGGAGTGGAAGAGAATAGTAAAAGTTCCACTCCATCTTCAGGACAGTCCAGGCTTTGGGCTGCCTTATGAGTCTCATTCGCTGCCAGCTGTGAAGGCTCCTTTAAGAAAGGTGTGATCTATTCACACTATGCTCCCAGTCTGAGGAAGACAGGTATTGCCAGCCTGTGGTAGTCAGAGGTTCTGGTAAGAACATACGTTTGTTGTGAGGGGCGGGGCAAAAGGCCTTTCACGCTGATAGCTAGGGAAGCTATATGTTTACTTAGAGGCTGGACGGCCTAGGGTTTATTTTCAAACTGTTTTGTAAAACTGCTTTTCCTGTATGAAGACAATAAAGCTGGTTGCGGCCAGTTTCATACCAAATACACTGTGTTGGAGTGAAAATTTTTAAGCGTGCCAACCATCTTACCCTGGAGATGGCGATCCTGTGAGCTAACTTACCCCGAGTTTGTCACATATGGTGGAGAAGTGCTTTGGGCACAAAAAGGACACCTGGAATTTAAAAGCCCATAAGCTGGATTTCTGAAAGTGGCTGTCTTAGGAGAGAGGCTGTTTGTGCTGAGTTGTGAAAGTTTGGAGACCGTTGCAATGGGTGTTGTGGAGGAATTTGTCAAACAAATGTGGCAGATACAGCGTCAGGAAGACCTTGCTAAACAAAATGGTCATACCATTGTCCAGTTTGAAGCAGACGAGTCTGTGTGGGCACAACTGCAGAAGTCGCTGTATAAACGGAACTCTGCACAAAGTGGATTCTCCACAACACGAGGTGCCTTGATGTCGATGACTCCTAAGGTTTGCAAGCAAGAGCAAAGAGCTTGGATGCCAAAGATACAGGCTGTGAGTGCCGTTGCTAAGGGCAACCAAACTAAGCCAGGCTGGAGATGTCGGAGAGCAAAATGCTGCATGTTTGGATGTCCTGTTGCTGAGTGGCCAAGTGTTTTTTAACACTTGGCCACTCAGCAACAGGACATCCGACCATGCAGCATTTCGCTCTCCGACATCTCCAGCATGGCTTAGTTTGGTTGCCCTTAGCAACGACACTCACAGCCTGTATCTTTGGCATCCAAGCTCTTTGCTCTTGCTTGCAAACCTTTTTCAAAACCTTAGGATAATCGACATCAAGGCACCTCGTGTTGTGGAGCATCCACTTTGTGCAGAGTTCCATTTATACAGCGACTAACAAGTCGTCTGTGGTGCCATGATGCAGTTGCTAGGGACAACAAAGTTCAACAGTTCAAAGTTCAACAGCAGGTGACTGTTGCTCAGAAGAATCCTGAGAGTGGTGAGACTGTTCTTTTTACTTTTGAGACTGTACAGCACAAACTCATAAAATGTGAGGAACCTCAGCTGGAATTTGTGCCTGGCAGAGACTTTCCTAATTTTTGGCAGCTATGGGATAGACAGTATCCCAAATAACCAGGGTGGCTATTCCTGAGAGAAGCCTTCTTCAGAGTATGCTACTACGAATTCTAAAGGGGGACATGCACCGGTTGTAACTGTGTCTGATGATAAACATGTGTTTCCTGTAATATCTGTAGAAAATGACACACAACAGGTATGTGATGATGCTAATGAAATGTCCAGTGTTGCACTTAACATGTCTAACACATGAACAGGTCATACAGTCTGAACAGCTAAATGCAGCGTGTGAACTGGCTGGTAAAGAAATAGCAGCCGAGACAGAAGAGATGAGATCAAGTGCGCCCCTGGAGGCCGGAGTTGAGAATGTCGAGTGTCACATGTGATGTGCGTGCTGTTACTAATAGTAACCCAGAGAATGTTGCCATGTCAGTTTTGGGTGAAACTAATGTGGTTGTGACTGGCAACCTGCTGCTTTGTGCATCTGTGATTGACTATGAACAAATACGTTTTACTGAAGGAGTGGGTGAATTTGACAAAATGCAAGCTGTAGGGGTTACCCTGAATAAAACTGAAAGTTCACTCATAGAGGTTGATACCGGAGATGCCGTGAAGACACTGCCACATAGTACAGCAGAGAGAGAGCTATTAAATAGAGCAAGTGAGGTGTGTGCGGTGGTGGATGGATCCGTACCATGTAATAAACCAGGTGTATCTAAGGAGATTTCCCTAGAGGTTGGGATTGTTGATGGTAACCTAGAGTACAGCTCGGCCATACCTAATGCTTGTGATGAAAATGTGCATGGTGCAATAGATGTGACTACAGCATTTTTAGAAATATTGCCCCCTACAGGTCATTCTTATCCTGTAGAAAAGGAGACAGATGTAACGCTCACTCATTCCAAGGAGGTGAGGGAAGCACAGGAGACTTCAAACCTTGTTCAGTGGATGCTACTACAGTGTGTGCTTCACCACTGACATTGTATGTGATATAGAACAGGTTACTAATGGCAACAAGCAGTGTTCAGTGGATGCTACTACAGTGTATGCTTACCACTGACATTGTATTTGATATAGAACAGGTTACTAATGGCAACAAGCCGTGTTCAGTGGATGCTACTACAGTGTACGCTTCAGCCACTGACATTGTATGTGATATAGAACAGGTTACCAATGGCAACCAGCCGTGTGCAGTGGATGCTACTACAGAGTATGCTTTAGCCACTGACATTGTATGGGATATAGAACAGGTTACTAATGGCAACAAGCCGTGTTCAGTGGATGCTACTATAGTGTATGCTTCATCACTGACATTGTATGGGATATAAAACAGTTTACTAATAGCAACAAGCCGTGTTCAGTGGATGCTACTAGAGTATATGCTTCTGCCACTGACATTGTATGTGATATAGAACAGGTTACTAATGGCAACAAGCCGTGTTCAGTGGATGCTACTATAGTGTATGCTTCACCACTGACATTGTATGCGATGTAAACATTTTTTGCTAATGGCAACAAGTTGTGTTCTGCCACTGAGCAGGAGCAGGGCCCTAACATTGCTGTGGAGATGACCACTCTTTGGTCTAATAATCTTAAACCTGAAGTGTCTGAACAGTGTCATAGGAAATTCTCCCTGGCTAGCCAGTCTGAGCATGTAAATGCTGAGACACATGTTTTAGACTCCAAGATGGAAGGGAGTAAAGCTGCTGAAAGTGGTGTTGTAGCTGATAATACATGGTGTACCACATCCAATGGGT
This sequence comes from Rhinoderma darwinii, assembly GCF_050947455.1. Lineage (NCBI taxonomy): Eukaryota > Metazoa > Chordata > Amphibia > Anura > Rhinodermatidae > Rhinoderma > Rhinoderma darwinii. The sequence continues at coordinate 133,419,011 of NC_134690.1, read as the reverse complement.
GTATATGTTATGACGCTCAGGTTCCAGGGCTCAGAGCAAGTCAGGCAGATTGTAGTGAGCCAAGTCAATGTACATGCTCACCCTTGTCAGCACACAAAGGGTTAACTTCTGACCGTTTATGTGCAGTAACTGACGTAACATTGTCACATGAAAGTAAAATGCAGAGTGATAAAGAATCATGTGCTTATACTCCAGAGCAAATAGATTATGCACCTTCCATAGATAAAGGTCTACAACCTCATCTTAAGGAGGTGGTCGCAGATGATGACGTGTGTGATAGAGAAGAGACCCCTTGTTCTGATCGGCACAGTGACCTGCAGTATATAGCATGTACTCGGGATGAGATTGATATTATGATGCCCCAGTGTTGGGTAGGTGAGAAAGAGACAAATATGGAGGATGTAAACTATTCCCATGCTGTTAAAGAGGCTCTGTCACCAGATTTTGCAACCCCTATCTGCTATTGCAGCAGATCGGCACTGCAACGTAGATAAGAGTAACATTTTTATTTTTAAAAAACGAGCATTTTTGGCCAAGTTATGACCATTTTTGTATTTATGCAAATGAGGCTTGCTAAAGTCCAACTGGGCGTGTTTAAAGTAAAAGTCCAACTGGGCGTGTATTATGTGTGTTACATCTGGGCGTGTTTACTTCTTTTACTAGCTGGGCGTTCTGACGAGAAGTATCATCCACTTCTCTTCAGAACGCCCAGCTTCTGGCAGTGCAGACACACAGCGTGTTCTCGAGAGATCACGCTGTGTCGTCACTCACTTCCTGCCCCAGGTCCTGCATCGTGTCGGACGAGCGAGGACACATCGGCACCAGAGGCTACAGTTGATTCTGCAGCAGCATCGGCGTTTGCAGGTAAGTCGATGTAGCTACTTACCTGCAAACGCTGATGCTGCTGCAGAATCAACTGTAGCCTCTGGTGCCGATGTGGCCGACACGATGCAGGACCTGGGGCAGGAAGTGAGTGACGTCACAGCGTGATCTCTCGAGAACACGCTGTGTGTCTGCACTGCCAGAAGCTGGGTGTTAACGAACAGAAGTGGATGATGCTGATTCGTCAGCATCATACACTCCCATTCCTAACGCCCAGCTAGTAAAAGAAGTAAAAACGCCCCGATGTACACACATAATACACGCCCAGTTGTACTTTTACTGTAAACACGCCCAGTTGTACTTTTGCAAGCCTCATTTGCATAAATACAAAAATGGTCATAACTTGGCCAAAAATGCTCGTTTTTTAAAAATAAAAACGTTACTGTAATCTACATTGCAGCGCCTATCTGCTGCAATAGCAGATAGGGGTTGCAAAATCTGGTGACAGAGCCTCTTTAATGTTGAATTAAACAAACCAAGAAGATGTGATTTCGAGGTGTGTTCAACAGAAAGGAACAAAGTGTGTCCCACAATTACTGCGAGAACTAATTGTTACGTTTTAGAGTTTGCTGTATATCTATATGATTGCAGTGGAGAACATAGTGGTAATGTATACACATCTGTCTCTGAAGTTTATCTTGATCCTATTGAGTTGTCAGAATACAAAATGGATCTGGTGGATCACATGACCGGGATGTATGCTCATCTTTACCACTGCAGGAGCAATTGGTTGAAACCTCTGGTAAAGGAACACTTGATGTGGTTGAAGAATCACTCTCATAAACATGAATTGAAATGTTGTAAAGTATTTGATATTGCAGAGAAAGTGTCTTGTGTCCCTCTCCTAGTGGAAAGTTCACATATTGCTAAGGTAATGGCAGACACTTGTCAAATATCTGATTTAGGATAGGCCTCCAATTGGATGATAGATCATGTGGTTTATGGAAGATAGTACCACAATGCAGGAACTTTGACCCCAGGGGTTGTAGTCAGGTGATCCCACCCACGGTTGTGATCAAAGGGGAGGATATGTAGCAGTGCAGCTACTAAGGGGCACTATTATGCTCCTGATAACATTGTCCATATATGGACAGTGATGTCAGGGGGTTCCGCAAAGACAGAGTCCCGGGGCAGAGCCGCTTCTAGCGCTCTGCCTGGGACGCCTTTTTTCCTCCTGACATCACTGTCCATATATGGACAGTGAAGTCAGAAGGAGAGAAGCGTATCAGGCAAAGCGCAAGAAGCGGCTCTTCTAAGGGGACTCAGTCTCTGGGGAAGCCTCTGACGGTCAGGGGCTTCCCCAGACACAGAGTCCCGGAGCAGAGCTGCTCCTAGCGTTCTGCCTCGGACTCCTCCTCTTCTCTTGGCATCACTGTCCATATATGGACAGTGATGTCAGGGGCTTCCCCAGTGACGGAGTCCCGGAGCAGAGCCACTAGTGCTCTGCCTGGGACTCCTCCTCTCCTCCTGACATCATTGTCCATATATAGATAGTGATGCCGTGATGACGGCAGCGTCAGCACCCAGATGAGTGAGCCCCCCAAGGGTAGTGTGCCCCGGCACTTGCCCGAGTTCGCCAGGTGCTGACACCAGCCCTGCATAGATAGATCTAGATAGATCTAAATTGCGATTTATTTTTTGTGTTATACGAATAAAGATTATTATTATTTCTACCTATCTATCTGTATCTTTCATATCATATGTATAGATGTATTGTACATTTTTAGGCTTTGGCTGTGACACTGGTCGCAGACACAAAGATAGGTATGGAACCAGCTTTGGAAAATTTGCTCTCCAAAAGCCAGTTTGCGCACCATTCATTTTAAGCTCCGCCTTGCGCCCAGTGTGTAAGACATACACACATTTTTTTTTTTTATACAATATGGAAGCCCAATATGTTCTGAGAAAAACCAAGACCAAATACATGTAGATTGGAAGAGTAATAGAAGAACAATTTGCTTTTAAATTGGCACATGGCTAAAACATGAAAATGGGCCTGGTCAGGAAGAGGGGTAAAGTCTCTGGTCAGGAAGTGGTTAAACACAAATCGGTGTCATCGCAGACATAAAGTTCTGTACTAATAATACAAAGTTATTTAACTTGCCAGACACACACACGTTTTTTTTGTCATTTCACCTCCTAAAAAAGAAAGTGAACAAAAAAAATCCTATGGAACCAATGAAAAATAATGCTCACCCCTAGACTGAAGAATTAAAAAGTTATGTCTCTTGAAACGTGGGGAGAAAAAAAAACGTGTTGCATTTTTTGACTTTATACTGTACATTGAAATAAATTTAAAAAAAAAGTACACTTCAGCTGTTTAGACCAAGGCTACAGGTGGCTATTCTAACTAAACCATCACAACTGGTACTGGTCTGCGGCATAACTTTGTTAAGCGTAGGAATACACACAGCGTATTCAGGGTCGGATACGCTGCCTCAAGCTGCGCATCGTATCCACACTGAACACCACAGTGAATGCCGTCTGAATTCCAGCACCACTCTATGGTGTGTGTTTTTGGGCATAAATTCTGCGGTGTAAACTATCGCACATACTTATCTTCTGATCTCCGCTCCAGCCTCCCTGGATGACATTGCAGGCCATGTGACCACTGCAGTGGTCATATGGCCTGCAACATCCTCCATGGAGGCCGGGCTGGAGAAGAAGCAGGGAACTCTGGGTAAGTATAACTTTATAATATTTTTTTCTTACTCGCAATTTTTTGTGGCAGAATCGCTGTGGTTCCACCGCAAATATCGCAACACACCACTTTATTGCGGGTTTAACCCCTTCCCGCTACTGTACGTACTATTAGGTCATGGTAGCTGTAGCGTTCATGCTCCATGAACTAATAGTACGTCACGGGAGGAACGGCCATTTTGGCTGTCTTCCAGACAGATACAGGAGCTGTGACAGCTGCTGTCTCGTAAAGCAGTTGCCGCAGCTCCAATAGCGGGTACCGATCGCTGTGTCCCCACTGTGTCCCCGTTCAATAGCGGCTTTTTAGGGATTAAACCACCATCGACGGCCCGCTACATGATAGCGGGCAGCGATGGTTGCTATGGCAACCGGATGCCTAATAATGGCGTCCGACTATGCCATCTACGGAAGCCTAGTGGGTCCTGACAAAGTCAGGACCCACTATGCCTGCTGTCAGTGAGTAGCTGACAGCTCTAAGACACTGCACATGAAGTGCAGTGTATTAGAATTGCGATCAGAGCCTCCTGCCCTCAAGTCCCCTAGTTGGACAAAGTAAAAAAAGTTGTGGAAAAATAAGAAAATAAAACATCCCCCTTTTTCCCTTATCAGTTCTTTATTATTAATAAAAACAAACTATACATAATTAGTATTGCCGCATCCGTAACGGCCTGAACTATGAAAGTATTTTGTTGTCTCACACAGTCCTCACACGTCTTCCTTGATGAAAAAATAATAAAAAAAAGTTATGGCTCTTAGAGTAAGGCAAAACAAAAAGTAAATGATTTTTTACAATAAGTATTTTATTGTGCAAACGCCTAAGACATAAAAAACAAACAACATATGGACAAAGTAAAAATCCCCCTTTTTCCCTTATCAGTCCTTTATTATTAATAAAAATATATAAACAAACAAATAAACTATACATAATTGGTATCGCCACGTCCGTAACGGCCTGAACTACAAAATTATTTTGTCATTTATCCCACGCGGTGAACGCCGTAAAATAAAATAATTATAAACCGTACCAGAATCACAATTGTTTGGTCACTTCACCTCCCAAAAAATGGAATAAAATGAGATCAAAAAGTCGCTTGTACCTAAAAATGGTCCTGATCGAAACTACAGTTCGTTACGCAAAAAATAAGTCCTCGCACGGCTTTATTGATGGAAAAATAAAAAAGTTCTGGCTCTTAGAACATGGTAACACAAAAAGTAAATCATTTTTGCAAAATGTATTTTATTGTGCAAACGCCATAAGACATAAAAAAAACTAGAAACATCCGGTATCGCCGTAATCGTATCGCCCTGCAGAATAAAGTGAATATGTCATTCATAGCGCACGGTGAATGCTGCAAAAAAAATAAAAAAAACAATAGTAGAGTTGCTGTTTTTTAGTCACCACGCCTCTTAAAAATAGAATAAAAATGATTAAAAACTCCCATGCACCCCATGAAAAACTACAATGAATTCCTCAAGGGGTCTAGTTTCCAAAAATAGGGTCACTTTTGGGGGGGTTTGCACTGTTTTGTCATCACAAGACCTCTTCAAACCGGACATGGTGCCTAATAAAAAGGAGGCCTCAAAATTCACTAGGTGCTCCTTTGCTTCGGAGGCCGATGCATCAGTCATTTACCACACTAGGGCCACATGTGGGATATTTCTCAAATCTGGGCAATAAGTATTGAGTGGTGTTTCTCTGGTAAAACCTTCTGTTTTAAAAAATGGAATAAAAAGGATTTTCTGGCAGCAAAAAAAAAAGAAATATTTTAAATTTGACCTCTACTTTGCTCTAAATTCATGTGAAACACCTAAAGGGTTAATAAAATTTCTAAATGCTGTTGTGAATACTTTTAGGGGTCTAGTTTCTAAAATGGGGTGTTTCATAGGGGTTTCTAATATATAGGTCCCTCAAAGCAACTTCAGAACTGAAGCCTAAAAAAAAAAAGGCAATGCTTTGCTTCGAACCTTCTACTGATAATGAGCAGTGCCCGCCCCGAGATGACCCCAGTTTTGAACGTTTGTATAAGCGGAGGCCTCTATTAGACCATTTCAGTGCCCAGTTTTCCTGAGCATACACCCCCGAGAAGTGTATTTCTATTGATGAGTCCCTGGTACTTTTTAAAGGGAGGCTTCAATTCCGCCTGTATCTGCCGAGTAATAGGGCAAGGTATGGCGTGAAGATCTATAAGTTGTGCGAGAGGTAGACCTACAAATTTAGGATATATGAAGGGAAAGACACCTGTATTCAGCCCCAAGAATGTCCCCCCCCCACCTTACTGGGAGTTAATGCAAAAACTGTGTGGGATTTGGTGCACCCACTGCTGGACCAGGGTTACCACCTCTACCTAAATAATTTTTATACCAGCGTCCTGCTCTTCAAGTGCCTCGCTTCCATAAGACTGCTAGAAGAAATCGGAGAGGCCTCCCTAAGACACTGCTTGGGCAAACAAGAAGGGATGAGAGCAGGGCACAGTCTAGCAGCAACATATTGTGTGTCAAGTACAAGGACAAGAGAGATGTCCTTGTATTGACAACAATACATGGCCACACCAGTACCAATGTACCAGGACGAAGTACCAGTACAGAGACCCCCAAACCAGACTGCATCCTGGACTACAATAGGTACATGGGACGGGTGGACTTTTTAGATCAAGTCCTGAAGCCCTACAGCGCCATGCGGTGTGGTATAAGAAGCTGGCCGTGCCCCTCATACAGATGGCATTGTACAATGCGTACGTCGATGTGCAGGCCAGATGGGAACTTTCCTGAAATTTCAAGAGGTGGTTTTCAAGAACCTAATCTTTAGAGACCAAGAAGGGGGGCACCCAGTATTTCTGGAAGCAAGGCCACATGCCTCGTACTAAGGCAACACTTTCCAGGAGAAGTTCCCCAAACTGGCAAGGGAAAAAGTCAAAAGAGGTGCAAAGTCTGCTATAAGGAAGGACACAATATATCAATGTGACACGTGTCCCAAAAAAACAGGGCTCTGTATGAAAGGGTTTTAAAATTTATCATACATCCCTTGATTTTTAATCTACACCAGTTTTACTTACCCTGATGTACTCTGCACAGCTTATCCCCCTCATCTTTCCCTTCGGAGCCCTGCTGTGTGCCCAGGCAGCCAGGGGCGTAGCTAAAGGCTCATGGGCCCCGATGCAAAAGTTCTTATTTGCCCCCCCTCAAACTTCTCATGGCCGACGGCCCGCAGCTTTCAGCTGCATCGCTGGGTGTCCCAAGTGACCCATCAATGCAGCACTAGCAGCCAGGGGCATCACTAAGGACTTAAAATTTCAGGGGAAATAGCCCCAATGCATATACCCCGAAAAAAAGGTGTGTGTGTATAGGAGACAGCATATCTATAGCATTACGATCCTATAAACTATGGAAAGGATTAGATACAGTGGCTCAGCAGACAGTATCAATCGATCGGATTAGATATAGGACCCAGCTCGCTGACATTGCGGCTCCAGCGCTGGACCCAGGAAAGGTAAGAATAATGGTTTTGCTTTTTTTTATTTGTTTAATTTTCTTGTTTTTTTTTTTTTTTTACAGGTTCGGTCGTTGGGCTACATCTGATTCGAGGACTACTTCAATGACAGCATTTGTTGTATTATCAATAAAATGGTTAATGAGGGTGTTTGTGTTTTTTATTTCAGTTAAATATTTTTTCTATGTCCTCGTATTCTTTTAAACTTTATTATTACCGCCTTAGTAATGGCCGCTGGCTGATTGACAACTTTCATTACGAAGGCAGGGCTTAATGTTATGCCGGTGCAGAGGCGAACACTAACCCCCATTATTACCCCGGTGCCCACTGCCACCAGGGGTGCCGGGAACGATCCAGTACCCGACCATCTGTAGTGATGGGCGGCACCGGGGCGGCCGCAGGCTGGTATTTTAAGGCTGAGGAAGGCCAAAAACAGCGGCCCTCCCCGCCCTGGTAATGCTAGACTGCTGCTGCTGTGTTTATCTGGCTGGTTATGAAAATTTGGGGGGGGGACCCCACATCGTTCGTTCCAATTATTATTTTTTTTAAATGATGTGGGTTCCCCCTCATTTTTCATAACCAGTCAGATACAATAAAGCAGCAGCCTGGCATTACCAGGGTGGGAAGGGCCGCTGTTCCTGGCCTGTTCCAGCCTGATAATACCAGCCTGCGGCCGCCCCGGTGGCCTATCATCACTATCAGTGCCGGCCCTAGGATAGATGGCGCCCTGTGTGAAATTATCTTTCGGCGCCCCACCCCATCATTAAAAAAAAATGGCCCATAAAAAAATTATAATGCCCCTTTAGTGCCCCCATACAGTATAATAATAATATTATTTAATAATATAATCTATTACAACCCCTTCAAGGACACCGTATTTTGTCCTCTAATTGTGCCCACAGTATTATGCCATCTGTAGCACCCCTACACAGTATAATGTCTGCTTAGTGGCCCCCACACAGTATAGTGCCCCCTGTAGATTTTGCCATACAGCCTCCCTGTAGACAGTGCCATAATTCCCCACCTCCCCCTTGTAGACAGTGCCATACAGTCCCCCACCTCCCCCTTGTAGATCGTGCCATACAGTCCCCGCACCTCCCCCTTGTAGACAGTGCCCCAAAACAAAAACAAAAATTGTACTCACCTAGGCCCCGTTCCCATGACGAACTGAGCTGCTCCATGACGGGACCCTGTAGCCTAGTACAGAAATTCCCAACCTTTTCGGACTCGAGGCAGCACTGGAAAAACAAAATTTCCTCAGGGCCCCCCTATCAAAAATTGTTTTGAGAAAGACAGAAAACGGCTAAGATCAAGCACTACACTCGTAGGGTATGTTCACACACGTTTTTTGTAAGGCAAAAAAAATCTGCCTCAAAATTCCTTCAGCAACTGACAGCGTTGGGTGACCTTTTTTTTGTTTTTTCTTAAGCTGTTGAAGCGAATGCAAAAGACGATGGAAGAAAAAAGCTCCAAACGGGCGCCGCAGGTATTTTCTGCCTCCCATTAATTTCAATTGGAGGTCAGAGGTGGAAACCACTTGAAGACCGTCAACCCCCCACTTACAGTAAAATGACCATCAGCCCCCCACTCACAGATTCCCCCTGTAGGTAGCGCCACAGCCCCTTGTGGGTAGCGCTACACAGCCCCCTTGTGGGTAGCGCCACACAGCCCCCTTGTGGGTATAGCCAGACAGCCCCCTTGTGGGTAGAGCCAGACAGCCCCCTTGTGGGTAGAGCCAGACAGCCCCCTGCAGGGGAGCGCCACACAGCCCCCTGCAGGGAGCGCCGCACAGCCCCCTGCAGGGAGCGCCGCACAGCCCCCTGCAGGGAGCGAGGCACAGCCCCCTGCAGGGAGCGCCGCACAGCCCCCTGCAGGGAGCGCCGCACAACCCCCTGTAGGGAGCGCCGCACAGCCCCCTGGTTGGTAGCGCCACACTGCCCCCTGGTTGGAAAGCGCCACACTGTCCCCTGGTAGGTAGCGCCACACTGCCCCCTGGTAGGTAGTGCCACACAGCCCCCTGGTAGGTAGTGCCACACAGCCCACAGCCCCCTGGTAGGTAGTGCAAGGACTACGAACTGACCCTGATAGCTGGCAGGCACTAGACATTCAAAAAAGGACAACTGTGCAGGAGCACACAAAATACCCAGCTTTTCCAGCTATCAAATAAATGTGTGGAAAGATATAACTTTTATTTAGTCTGAGTAAAGGATTAATCCTTTCAGCTAGATTAAATAAAATTTATATCTTAGTTTATTTCCACACTTTTTTTTGCTACACTGGAAAGCTGGGTATTTTGTGTGCTCCTGCACAGTTGTCCTTTGTAGGTAGTGCCACACAGCCCACAGCCCCCCTGTAGATAAACCCCCCCCCCTTCCAGTAAAGATAACGCCACTGTAGCTCCCTGAAGGAGCGGAGTCCCCGTGTGGCCGGGGGATTCCGCTCCTGGAGCGCTGCTTGATGCCTCTGTCCATATCTTCTGTGTTCATGACATCATTGGCTTCTCCTGGAGTGGAATCTCCGGTCATAGAGTCTGCAATGCTGTGACCGGGGATTCCACTTCAGGAGTTTCCCCTGATGTCACTGTCCATATATGGACAGAAACATCAAGCAGCGCTCCAGGACCGGATTCCGCTCCTTCAGGGAGCTACAGTGGCGCTAGTAGACAGCAGAGCAGGGAGATACCTCCCTGCTCTGCTATAGTGCCCCCCTGTAGATAGCAACCCCACCCCCCTTCCAGTATAGATGGCGCCACTGTAGCTCCCTGAAGGAGCAGAATCCCTGTGTGGCCGGGGATTCCACTCCTTGAGCGCTGCTTGATGCCTCTGTCCATATATGGAAGTGACATCAGGAAAAACTCCTGAAGTGGAATCCCCGGTCACACGGGGATTCCGCTCCTTCAGGGAGCTACAGTGGCGCTAGTAGACAGCAGAGCAGGGAGACACCTCCCTGCTCTGCTATAGTGCCCCCTGTAGATAGCGCCTCTGTAGCTCCCTGAAGGAGTGGAATCCCCGTGTGGCCGGGGATTCCGCTCCTGGAGCACTGCTTGTTGTCGTCATTGTCCATATATGGACATAAACATCAAGCAGCGCTCCAGGAGCGGAATCCACCGCCTTCATGCCCCGTGTCACCGCTAGCAGCCGCTATGGCTGCTACCGCGGTAGCGACGGCCACTAAGTTAAGAAGCGCCCGGGTGGAAAGGCGACTGCAGTTAGTGTGTGTGTATCCCCGCTGGTAGTTGCAATGGTGTGGGGATACACACACCCGCTGGCACCCCTCTTGCCGCGTGGCGGCTGGCGCCCTGTGCAACCGCACTGGTCGAACATAGCTAAGGCCGGCCATGATCACTATAGATCGTCAGGTACTGGATGGTACCCGGCTCTTCCCAGCACCCCTGGTGGCGGTGAGTACCGGGGTAATAATGGGGGTTAAGGTTAGCCTCTGCAATGGCTAACACTAAGCCCCGCCTTAGTAATGGATGCAGACACTTAGCCAGCGGCCATTACGAAGGCGGTAGTAATATAGTTTAAAAAAAAACCACAAAGACATAGAAAAAATATTTTCTTTAACCCCTTCCCTCTTTGGCCACTTTTAACCTTCCTGACAGAGCATCATTTTTCAAATCTGACATGTTTCACTTTATGTGGTAATAACTACGGAATGCTTTCATCTATCCAAGCGATTATGAGATTGTTTTCTCGTGACACATTGCACTTTAAGTTACTGGCAAAATTTGCTCAATATGTTTAGTATTTAAATGTGAAAAACACCAAAATGTAGTGAAAAATTGCAAACATTTGCATTTTTCTCAATTTAAATGTATCTGCTTGTAAGACAGGCAGTTATAATACACAAAATTCTTGCTAATTAACATCCCCCATATGTCTACTTTAGATTGGCATCGTTTTTTGAACATCCTTTTATTTTTCTATGACATCACAAGGCTTAGAACTTTAGCAGCAATTTCTCACATTTTCAAGAAAATTTCAAAAGGCTATTTTTACAGGGGCCAATTCAGTTGTGAAGTTGCTTTGAGGGCCTTATATATTAGAAACCCACAAAAAGTCACCCCATTTTAAAAACTTCACCCCTTAAAGTATTCAAAACAGCATTTAGAAAATGTCTTAACCCTTTACACATTTCACAGGAATTAAAGCAATGTAGAGGTGAAATTTACAAATTTTATATTTTTTTGCAGAAATACATTTTTAATACAATTTTTTTTATAACACAGAAGGTTTTACGAGAGAAATGCAACTCAATATTTGTTGCCCAGGTTCTGCAGTTTTAGGAAATATCCCACATGTGGCTCTAGCGTGCTACTGGACTGAAGCACCGGTCTCAGAAGCAAAGGAGCACCTAGTGGATTTTGGGGGCTTATTATTGTTAGAATATATTTTAGGAACCATGTCAGGTTTGAAGGGCTCTTGCGGTGCCAAAACAGTGAAAATCCACCAAAAGTGACCCCATCTGGGAAACTACACACCTCAAGGAAATTATCTAGGGGTGTAGTGAGCATTTTGACCGCACAGGTTTTTTACAGAAATTATTGGAAGTAGGCCGTGAAAATTAAAATCTAAATTTTTTCAAAGAAAATGTAGGTTTAGCTAATTTTTTATCATTTCCACAAGGACTGAAGGAGAAAAAGCACCGCAAAATTTGTAAAGCAATTTCTCCCGAGTAACACAATACCCGACATGTGGTAATAAACGGTTGTTTGGAGACTCGGCGTGGCTGAGAAGGGAAAGAGCGCTATTTGGCTTTTGGAGTTCACATTTAGCAGGAATGGTTTGCGGAGGCCATGTCACATTTACAGAGCCCCTGAAGGGACAAAACAGTGGAAACCCCCCACAAGTGACCCCATTTTGGAAAGTACTCCCATTGAGGAAAATATCTAGGGGTATAGTGAGTGTTTTGACCCCACAGGTTTTTTGCATAAATTATTGGAAGTAGGCCCTGAAAATGACAATCTAAATTTTTTCAAAGAAAATGTAGGTTTAGCTAACTTTTTCTCATTTCCACAAGGACTGAAGGAGAAAAAGCACCGTAAAATTTATAAAGCAATTTCTGCCGAGTAAAACAATACCCCACATGTGGTAATAACCGGCTGTTTGAACACACGGCGAGGCTTAGAAGGGAAAGAGCGCTATTTGGCTTTTGGAGATCACATTTAGCAGGAATGATTTGCGGAGGCCAGGTCACATTTGCAAAGCCCCTTAGGGGACAAAACAATGAAAACGCCCAAAAAGTGACTCCATTTAGGAAACTACACCTCTTGAGGAATTCATCTAGGGGTGTAGTGAGCGTTTTGACCCCACAGATGTTTCATAGAACTTATTAGAATTTGGCAGTGAAAATAAAAACAATCCTTTTTCTTCAATAAGACGTAGTTTTAGCGCAAATTTTTTCATTTTCTCAACAAATAAAGGAAAAAAAGAAACCAACATTTGTAAAGAAATTTCTCCCGAGTACGGCAATACCCCATATGTGGTCATAAACTGCTGTTTGGGCAAACGGCAGGGCTCAGAAGGGAAGGACCGCCATTTGGAGTGCAGATGTTGCTGGATTGGTTTCTGGGCGCCTGTGGGCCCAAAACAGTGGAAACCCCCCAGAATGACCCCATTTTGGAAACTACACCCCTCAATGCATTTACCAAGGAATGTAGTACGCATTTTAACCCTGCAGGTGTTTTGGGGAAATTAGTGTGCACTCAATGTTGCAGAGTGAAAATTGGATTTTTTTTCCATAGATATGCTAATATGTGGTGCCCGGCTTGTGCCACCATAACAAGACAGCTCTCTAATTATTATGCGGTGTTTCCCGGTTTTAGAAACACCCTACATGTGACCCTAATCTTTTGCCTGGACATATGACAGGGCTCAGGAGTGAAGAGTACCATGCGGAGTGGAGGCCTAATTTGGCGATTTACAAAGTATTGGTTCACAACTGCAGAGGCTCAGATGTGAAATAATAAAAAGAAACCCCTGAGAAGTGACCCTATTATGGAAACTGCACCCCTTAAGGCATTTATTAAGGGGTGTAGTGAGCATTTTCACCCCACAGGTCTTTTCCATAAATGAATGCACTGCGGATGGTGCAAATTAAAAATGTATATTTTTCCCTAGATATGCCATTTCAGTGACAAATATGTCATGCCAAGCTTATGACGCTGGAGACACACACCCCAAAAATTGTTAAAAGGGTTCTCCCAGGTATGACGATGCCATATATGTTGAAGGAAACTGCTGTTTGGGCATGCTGTAGGGTTCAGAGCCGAGGGAGCACCATTTGGCTTTTGGAGAGCGGATTTTGCTTGGTACTATATTTGTTTGAGTATTGCTAGTGTTTCCATTTATAATGTGGGGGTACATGTAAGCGGGGCGGAGTATATAAGGGGCATAGTCAGGTGGTATAATAATGGGGTAAAAAAATAAAATAAAAAAATCCATAGATGTGTGTTACGCTGTGAAGCAATCCTTTCTGCACAGGCCAGTGTCGCACTGATAAATGGTGTCCTTTCTTATGCCCCTTTTGGTCCACACTTCGCACCTTTGTAGTTTGGGGAATTTTGCTGGTAAAGTGTTGTCCTGGTATAATACGGGCACCGTCGCTTCCAGCGGATATGTTTGGGCTCTCCCCTTCGTGGTTCCCTAATTTTAGGTCCTTGATAAATCGCCTCTTGAAACAGAAGAAATGTTCCCCTCGGGCACAACTGCATATTTTTTTATTTCCTGACTTATTGGAGCCATAACTAATTTTATTTTTCATAGACGTAGCGGTATGAGGGCTGTTTTTTACGGGATGAGCTGTAGTTATTATTGGTACCATTTTGGGGTACATGCAACTTTTTGATCACCTTTTATCCTATTTTTTGGGATGCCAGGTAAACAAAAAAATGCAATTCTGGCACAGCTTTTTTATTTTTTTTTATACAGCGTTCACCATGCGTTATAAATGACATGTTAACTTTATTCTGCGGGTCAGTATGATTCCGGCGATACCTAATTTATAGCACTTTTTTATGTTTTGCAACTTTTTTGCACAATAGAATTATTTTTGTAAAAATAATGTATTTTTTCTATCGCCAGGTTGTGAGAACCATAACTTTTTAATTTTTTTATTGACGGAGGTGTATGAGGGCTTGTTTTTTGCGGGACGAGCTATAGTTTTAATAGGTACCATTTTTGTATACGTGCGACTTTTTGATCACTTTTTATTCTAATATTTGTAGGACAAAGTGACCAAAAAACAGAAACTCTGGTAAAGTTTTTTACGGTATTTTTTACGCTGTTCACCGCGTGCAATAAATAATATAATATTTTGATACCTCAGGTCGTTACGGTCGCAGCGATACCAAATACATATGGTTTATTATTATTTTTCAATAATAAAGGACTTGATAAGAGTAAAAGGGGGATTGTGTTTTATTTGATTACTTGAAACTTTTATTGTTTTCAAACTTTTATTTTTTGCACTTTTTTTTACACTTTTTTTACACTTTTTCTCAAGTCCCACTAGGGGACTTGAAGGTCCAATGGTCAGATTTTTTTTTTTCTAATACATTGCACTACCTATGTAGTGCAATGTATTAGATCTGTCAGTCATTCACTGACAGCAAGCCGATTAGGCTTCGCCTCCCGGCGGGGCCTATATCGGCTTCCGTAATGGCAGAGCAGGAGACCATTGTGTCTCCTGTTGCCATAACAGCAGTCGCCAGTCCTGATTGCCTGTCAGGGCTGGCGATCTGCTAGTAACCGCTACGATCAGCAATCGCTTTCGATTGCTGCATCGAAGGGGTTAATGGCAGGGATCGGAGCTAGCTCCGGTTCCTGCCGTTACAGGTGGATGTCAGCTGTACAGTACAGCTGACTTCCACCGCTGATGACGCCGGATCAGCTCCTGACCCGGCGCCATCTTGCCGGCAGCTACGGAAGCCGATCAGGCTCCGCCGCCGGGTGGATCTTGACCGGCTTTGGTGCTAGGCTGACTGGGAGGCCAGTATTAGGTCTCCGGTTGCCATTGCAGCCACCGGAACCCCGGCAATTTCATTGCTGGGGTTCCGATGAGCTGCAAACACCTTAAGTGCAGCGATCGCGTTTGAGCGCTGCACTTAAGGGGTTAATGGCGGGGAACGAAGCTAATTTTCGGTCGATGATGGCACCGGCTCAGCTTCTGAACCGGTGCCAAACATTTGCTTTCCATGACATACATTTACAGAAAATGTCGGGAAGGGGTTAAATAAAAATAAAAAACCCACATTAACCATTTTATTGATAATAAAAAAAAAGCAGTCATCGAAGTAGTCCTCGAATCCGACGTAGTCCAACGACCGAACCTGTAAAAAAAAAGGAAAAGATTAGTAACACGTGGTAGGTTTAGATACATGGCCCTTGTGTGATACTGTCTGTGAAGGTAGGCTTAGATACAGGGTCTAGCAGATAGTTTCACATATGGGTCCTGTATCTAAGCTTACCATGTGGTTATGTAAGATGCTTAAATACAGGGCCCCAGCAGACAGTCATGTTATCCAGTGTAAGATTACAGTCTGCTGGGGCCCTGTACATAAGCTCATATAGGATCACACATTGGCTTACATACAGGGCCCAGCATCACACAATCTGATGCTTTCTTATGGGCCCTCTAAGCCTGCTACATGGTAGGCTTAAGGAGGTTATCAAATCCCTAAACGTTGATGGCCTATCCTCAGGATAGGCCATCAATAGCTGATGGGTCGGGTCCGTCTCCCAGGACCCGCCAATCAGCTGTTTTGAAGGGGCCGCAGCGCTCGTACGACAGCTGCTTCCCCTTCATTTCACTTACTCACTCACACTGTGAATCGCTGACACGGATTCACAGTGTGAAGAAGTGACCGGAATTAAGGGGAAGCAGCTGTCGTACGAGCACTGCGGCCCATTCAAAACAGCTGATTGGCAGGTCCTGGGAGACGGACCCCGCCAATCAACTTCAGCAGACAGGGATATTAATTTACCCTCTTCAGCTGCAGCGGATGTCCTGACTATCCGGAATCAGGATGCTGTCCGGGGCGCATAGCGTTGTGACCTCATGTGCTGCGCACAGCGCTATGACGTCAGGACCTCCGCTGAGCTCCGGAAGCAGGAAGGTAAGTACTATAGTAACTTTTAATTGATGTGGTGCGGGGGGCCCCCTGACTTCGGGGCCCGGTTGCAATTGCGACCACTGCGACCCCTATAGCTACGCCACTGCAGGCAGCTGATAACAGCCACATTGAGGGTATTGCCGTACCCAGGAGAACCCACATTACAATTTATAGGGTGTATATCTCCGGTGACACATGATGGGCACAATATATTGGACACTTGCAATTTTATATATATATATATATATATATGCCATTTCAATCTCACACTGCACCGTCTGCTGCGCGTTACCTTTCAGACAACACCTGTGGGGTCAAAATGCTCACTTCACCTCTAGATGAATGCCTTAAGGGGTGTAGATTTTAAAGTGGTGTTGCTTCTTGGGGGTTTCCATTGCTTGGATACCTCTGGGGCTCCGCAAATGCAACATGGCACCCGAATACCAATCCAGCAAAATCTGAACTCCAAAGAACAAATAGCGCTCCTTTCCTTCTGAGCCCTCCCATGGGCCCAAACGGCAGTTTATCACCACTCAGGACAAATTGGGCAACAAAATGGGGTATTTTATTTCTTGTGAAAATAAGAATTTTGAGCCAAAACTACATATTGGAAAAAAAATATATATATTTTTTTTAAATTCACAGCCCAATTCAATTAAGTTCTGTGAAAAAACTGTGGGGTCTAAATGGTCACAACACCCATAAATTCCTTGAGGGGTGTGGATTCCAAAATGGGGTCACTTTTGGGCGATTCCTACTGTATTGGCACCTCAACACCTCTCCAAACCTGGCATGCTGCCTAAAATATATTCGAATTAAAAATATAAATAAAAAAAAACAAACGCTTTTGCAATTTTCTTAGAACATAAACAGCAATTTTTCATATTTTTAAGCCTTGTAACGTCCAAGAAAAATAAAAGAATGTTAAAAAAACTGTGCCAATCTCAAGTAGACATATGACACATGTGAACTAGTAACTATTTTGGGTGGTATAACCCACTGTTTTACAAGCAGATGCATTTAAATTCAGATAAATGCTATTTTTTCAAAATTTTCTCAATTTTGCAATTTTTCACAAATAAAACACTATATATAACGACCAAATTTTAACACTAACATAAAGCCCAATGTCTCATGAGAAAACAATCTCAGAATCGCTTAGATAGGTTTAAGCATTCCGAAGTTATTACCACATAAAGTGAAATATGTCAGATTTAAAAAACGGGCTCTGATCTTTCAAGGCCAAAACAAGGCTGCGTCCTTAAGGGGTTAAGCACCCTATTGAATTCAATGGGAAGACCCGCAATGGAAGAGCTGCGAATGCGTAGCATCAATGACATGCTGCGGTTGAAATGGATATGATCTTTGGCTTATATTTAATTTACAGTGGTTATAGGATTTGATAAAACATGTCTTAAGGTCTCATGCACACAAACATTTTTTTCCTCACGTAAATACGGGTTCCTCGGTCACACGTATTCGACCCATATTGCACCAGTATTTACGGACCCGTGCCCGTAAATACGGGTCCGGTGTCACCAGTATTCCACCCGTATTTATGGGCACTAATCTGCAGCCCCTTCTCTCTATCAGTGCAGGATAGAGTGAAGGGGCAGCCCTTTCCATAGTAAAAGTAAAAGAAATTCATACTTACCCGGCCATTGTCTTCGTGACGCGTCCCTCTTTCGACATCCAGCCCGACCTCCCTGGATGACGCATCAGTCTATGTGACCACTGAAGCCTGTGATTGGCTGCAGCAGTCACATGGGCTGTAACATCATCCCAGGAGGCCGGACTGGAGGAAGAAGCAGGGAGTTCTGGGTAAGCATGAACGTCTTTTTTTTTTTTTTACAGGTTGATCTATATGGTGATTGGTAGCCACTGTCCAGGGTGCTGAAAGAGTTACTGCCAATCTTTTAACTCTTTCAGCTCCCTGGACAGTTACTATCCCCTGACGTTGCCTAGCAACGATCCAGTAATTACGGGTGCACACACGTAGACACCCGTAATTACGGGAGCCCCATAGACTTCTATGGGCTTGCCCGTGCTGTTATTACGGGACATGTTCTATATTTTCTATATTATAGGACATGTTCTATATTTTCAACGGCACGGGCACCTTCCCATAAGCATACGGGGAGGTACCCGTGGCCAATAGAAGTCTATGGGCCCGTAATTACGTTCCTGTGAATGAGGCCTTAATAATTGAAACTGAATAAAGTTAAAAAAAAATTATCATTTAAATATACTCTCATAATGCAACAAAGATTTCTTAGCAACTATAGTCATCAATATTAGGCACAGATATTAAAATATTATGACTGCTCAAAAAAGTTGAGCACGGACAAAGGGATTGCACAGATAAGAAAAATAATGGTGTTGTTTTTATTAAAAAAAAAAAATTATTTCCCTAGCTACAGGTAAACTTTCTAATTAGAACATCAGGATTGATTCTTGTGTGTGACTTCACCTTGTTAAAGCTCCCTTCTGCAAGTGTCAGTCCCCAGTGTCTCATTACACAGAGCACAGATGCATGGAAACACTAGGCCAGAGTTTGAAGCCCAGCAGGTACTAGCCACCAGAAGAATCATACCAATAAATATTGCAGGATAATGTTTTTTTCTGACAAAGTTTTAATGGAGAAGAAGGAACGCTACTCTCATAAATGTTATCACCAACAGATGTTATTGATGATGTGATTATATGTGATAGTGGGTGATAAAATAATCATAATGAAAGTCATTAGTTTATAACAAAACGTGTGTGTGAAACTAGATATTTGCCTAAGAAATTGTCTGTTGCTACATCGTACTAAAACTAGACAACTATTGAATATATATTTGCGGTAACTGACTACATTATTTCTGTATTATGTTCATTTTTGTGCTCCAGATTTTTTTTGCTTTCAGTATCTTGGACAGAAAGTAGATGTATAACAGCTATCTTAATCATAAATAGTACTCCGCAAATGTGTACCTACCCCTGACACCACCCATTAGGGATAAAGGAGTGATGTGAATTGTAGTACAAGGTATCAGCCATACAGAAGGCTGGATTCCACAGGGCGTTTTGATCGTGTTTTTATTGCATTTTTATGGCAGTTTTGTAGAAATTACCTTGTGCTACTTAATTGCTGTGAAAAAAAACGCATTGCAAGAAAACACATGCATTTTACTGCAAATAGCCATGGTTTTGCGATACGGTTTTTAGCTGTGCAGTTATTGCAGGTAAAGGACATGGTTTCAATGTGCTTCACCTGTAATAAAACTGCGGCGATTCTCAGTAAAATGCATGAGGTTTTGACAATGCATTTTTCATAGCAGTTAAGCACATGATAGTCGCTACAAAACTGCAATAAAAACGCGGTAAAATGTGATCAAAACACCATGTGAAATACCAGAGTTATGACTTGTTCCCACATAGCATAAATGCTGCAGAATTTCCGCAACTGAATTATGTGCGGAAATTCTGCAGCACTTACAGTAGCAGAAAAGTTGATGAGATTTAAAAATCTCATGCCCACGCTGCGGAAAAGAAATGCAACATAAAACGTTAATAAATTGACCTGCCGTGCGGAATTTAAATCCGCAGCATGTCAATTTATGCTGCGTTTTTGTTGATTTTCTGTTTCGTGTTTTCCCCATTGAATACAACGGGGATGCGAAAAACCCGCAACAGAAAGCCAAGTGTTGCAACTTCTGTGGCGTAATCACAGAGTTTACGCCACAAAAATCAAAACACCGTAAAAATAAAAAAATCATACTTACCCAGAACGCCCTCCTTCTTTATGCAGTCCAGCCTCCTGGGATGACGTTGCATCCCATGTGACCGCTGCAGCCAATGACAGGCTGCAACAGCATCCAGGGAGGCAAGAGCAGACATCAGAGGAGGGAGGGGGTGAGTATGAACGGCTTTCTTCCGCAGCAGATATTCTGTTCGAAAAACAGTTTGTGCGATATTTCGGACGGAATGTTCCAGGTCGGACACGCTACGTGATTTTCACGCGGTGTATCTGCGCTGTTGAAACCCGGCCTTAGACTTTCTTCACACACACTTTATGCGTCACATTTATTAGGCAAAAGAGAAAAACGCATCCAAAAAAATCTTACCTTTATTAATAAAATGGTACATACGTACGGCTGGTTTTGTGGCTGTCTTGCTTTATTTGGTGTACTGAGATTTTACCAAAATAAAGGTTTGAAGAGGTCTTGTGGTGACAAAACATAGGAAACACCCCCAAAAAGAGACCATTTTGGAAACTACACCCCCAAGGAATTTATATTATATTATAAGTAATAAATACACCACGTTCCAAATTATTACGCAAATGTTATTTTTCGCTGATTTTCCTAAATAGTCGATGCAAATGACAGTCAGTATAATCTTCAAGCCATCAACCGTTGGAGTATAATGTAAATTTTATTGAACAAATCTCCTAATAACAGATTTTTTTTTTAGAAGTAAAAAACTAAAAATGCACTGTTTCAAATTATTATGCACAACAGAGATCAAAACATTTTAAAGGTTGTAAAGAGAACTAAAATGGTAATTTGTTGAATTTGCAGCATCAGGAGGTCATATTTACAGAAATCAAAACCTCTTTCAATCCAAAACAACTTAAGGGCTTGTTTAGACGAATGTGTGATTTCCACGCGTGTCGTACGGACCTATGTTAGTCTATGGGGCAGTGCAGACAGTCCGTGATTTTTACGCAGCGTGAGTCCGCTGCGAAAAACTCACGACATGTCCTATATTTGTGCGTTGTTCGCGCATCATGCACCCATTGATGTCAATGGGTGCGTGAAAATTACGCATGCCACACGGAAGCACTTCCGTGGGACGAGCGTGATTCGCGCAACAGCTGTCAAACTATGAATGTAAACAGAAAAGCACCACGTGCTTTTTTGTTTACAAACATCCAAACGGAGTGTCATAATGATGGCAGCTGCGCGAAAATCACACAGCTGCGCATCATACGGTGCTGACATACGGAGCTGCTAAGTGCCTTTTGCGCACGCAAAAAACGCCACGTTTTTTGCGTGCGCAAAACACACACGCTTGTGTAAACCCGGCCTAACAGGCCAAGTTACATGTTAACATTGGACCCCTTCTTTGATATCACCTTCACAATTCTTGCATCCATTCAATTTGTGAGTATTTGGACAGTTTCTGCTTGAATATCTTTGCAGGATGTCAAGAATAGCCTCCCAGAGCTTCTGTTTTGATGTGAACTGCCTCCCACACTCATAGATATTTTTCTTGAGGATGCTCCAAAGGTTCTCAATAGGGTTGAGGTCAGGGGAACATGGGGGCCACACCATGAGTTTCTCTCCTTTTATGCCCATAGCAGCCAATGACACAGAGGTATTCTTTGCAGCATGAGATGGTGCATTGTCATGCATGAAGATAATTTTACTACGGAAGGCACGGTTCTTCTTTTTGTACCACGGAAGAAAGTGGTCAGTCATAAACTCTACGTACTTTGCAGAGGTCATTTTCACACCGTCAGGAACCCTAAAGGGGCCTACCAGCTCTTTCCCCATGATTCCAGCCCAAAATATTACTCCGCCACCTCCTTGCTGACGTAACAGCCTTGTTGGGACATGGTGGCCATTCACCAACCATCCACTACTCCATCCATATGGACCATCCAGGGTTGCACGGCTCTCATCAGTAAACAATACGGTTATAAAATTAGTCTTCATGTATTTCTGAGCCCACTGCAACTGTTTCTGCTTGTGAGCATTGTTTAGGGGTGGCCGAATAATAGCTTTATGCACACTTGCAAACCTCTGGAGGATCCTACACCTTGAGGTTCGCAGGAATCCAGAGGCACCAGCGGCTTCAAATACCTGTTTGTTGCTTTGCAATGGCATTTTAGCAGCTGCTCTCCTAATCCTATTAATTTGTCTCGCAGAAACCTTCTTCATTATGCCTTCATCTGAACAAACCTGTCTGTGATCTGAATCAGCCACAAATCTTTTCACAGTACGATGATCACGCTTACGTTTTCTTGAAATATCCAATGTTTTCATACCTTGTCCAAGGTATTGCATGCTTTTCGGCAGCAGAGAGATCCTTTTTCTTTCCTATATTGCTTGAAACCTGTGGCCTGCTTAATAATGTGGAACGTCCTACTTGAGTAGTTTTCCTTTGATTGGGCACACCTGGCAAATTAATTATCACAGGTGTCTGAGATTGATTACAATGATCCAAAGAGCCCTAAGACCATCCATGAGTTTAATTGAAAAACTAATAATTAAATGTTTGACACTTAAATCCAATGTGCATAATAATTTGGAACACTGTAGATAAGCCCATCCAAAGTACCATGCAACAGATGGAAAATGCACATAAAAAAATGACATTAATATTAGGTCTCATGCCCACTTCAGTTATTTTCTTCAGTATGCCATCCGTTTTTTAAAGGATAGCACACTGACCCATTTATTTCTATGGGGCCATGCATACTTTCGTTCTTTTAATGGAACAGTGTGGCCATTCCAAAAGGGGATAGGTCCTACTCCTTTTCATGGATCGGTCACTAGCGGGCGTACGACGGGCAACAGATGTGTGCATGTGGCCTTACAGAAAGTTGAAAAAAGCATAGTTAGCTACTATAAAATATAACCTTTAATCATTACCCCTAAAATCAGGTGTATAATCCCACAGGACAAACAAGAAAAATGATAAACGGTAAGTGGAGACCTCCAGTGTACGATAACTGGAAGAACCCCTAAAAAGTCCACCAACAGTAAAATAGTAGTATGCACAGCAAGGAGATCAGATGCATAAGAAATAAGCCAAAATCAGCACACCATGAGTTAATGTTTACTGAAAAATGAGTGGATCTTAATAGAATCAACAATGGCTGTCTGTGCGCAAATTAATAAGGGTTATATTTTATAGTAGCCACCTATGCTTTTTTTTTTTTTTTTAAATAAAAAAAATAAATAAAAAAAAAGCACCCCAACATTTGTAAAGATAATTCTCCTGAGTACGGAAATACCCCATATGTTCTCATTAACTGCTCCTTGGACACACGGCAGAGCTCAAAAATGAAGTAGCTCCATTTGGCTTTTGGAGCTCAAATTTTGCTGTAACGGTTTTTGGGTGCCATCTTGCATTTACAAAGCCCCTAAGGTGCCAAAACAGTGGAAACACCTGAAAAAGACTCCATTTGGAAAACTACACAACTTAAGGGATTCATCTATGTGTATAGTGAGCATTTTCACCCCACATGTTTTTTTGCTGAATTCAATTGAATTAGGCCATGAAAATTAGAAAAAAAACAAACGTTTTTTCCAATAAAAGTCAAATTTTTTAATTTCCACAAGGGAAAAAAGGAGAAAAAGCTCCCTAAAATTTGTAAAGCAACTACTCCAGAGTATGGCAATACTCCATACATGGTTGTAGACTGCAGTTTGGGCACATGGCAGGACTCAGAAGGGAAGGAGCACAATTTGGCTTTCGAAACTCACATTTTTCTGGAATGGTTTTCAGGTGCAATGTCGCATTTGCAAAGCCCCTCAGGGACCAAAACAGTAAAAAAAAAAAACTAAATGTGACCCTATTTAGGGGTATAGTGAGCATTAAGACCCCACAGGTCTTTTGCAGAATTTATTGGAATTATGCAGTAAAAATGAAAATCTACATTTATTTCACACTAAATTGCAGAATTTTTCAATTTTTACAAGGGATAAAGGAGAAAAAGAACCTTAACATTTGCAAAGCAATTTCTCCCGAGTACAGTAATATCCCAAATGTGGTAATAAACTGCTCTTTGGACACACGGCAGGACTCAGAGAGGAGCGCTATTTGGCATACAGATTTTGCAGGATTGGTTTTTAGGCTCCACATCGCATTTGCAGAGCCTCTGAGGTATGAGTACAATAGAAACCCCTGAGAAGTGACTCAATTTTGGAATTTATCTACGGGGTAGTGAGCATTTTGACCCCACTGGTGTTTCATAGATTAGAATTAGGTAGCGAAAAGAAAAAAATTATTATAACAGAATGCATTTACTCAAAATCTCCCAAGTATGGCAATACCCTATATATGGTCATGAACCGCTGTTTGGGCACATGTCAGGGCTCAGAAGGGATGGAATGCATTTGACATTTGGAGCTCAGATTTTACTGGATTGCTGTTCGAGCGCAATGGCACATTTGCAAAACCCCTGAGCTACCAGGGTACAGTGGAAACCCCCGAGAAGTGACCCCATATTGGAAACAACACCCTTCAAGGCATTTATCTTTTGCCTAGACATATGACAGGGCTAAGAAGTGGGAGAGCACCATGCCCATTTAAGTCCTATTTTGCTGATTTTCATAGCGTTGGCCCCAGGGGCGTAACTAGGAAAGACTGAGCCCCACAGCAAACTTTTGACTGGGGCCCCCCTCCCCTGGGTGTCACACAACCCCCCCTTGTAGATAGTGCCTTTTTTACAGCCCCCCCTGTAGATAAAGCCATCCAGCCTCCCCGTAGATAACGCCATCCAGCCCCCTGTAGATAACGCCATACAGTCCACCCTGTAGATAATGCCATACAGACCCTTTGTAAATAGCGCCATACAGCCCCCCCTGTAGATAACACCATACAGCCCCCCCTGTAGGTAACGGCATACAGCCCACCCTGTAGGTAACGCCATACAGCCCACCCTGTAGGTAACGCCGTACAGCCCCCCTGTAGGTAACGCCATACAGCCCCCCTGTATGTAACGCCATACAGCCCCCCTGTAGGTAACGCCATACATCCCCCCTGTAGGTAACGCCATACAGCCCCCCCCTGTAGGTAACGCAATACAGCCCCCCCTGTAGGCAACGCTATACAGCCCTCCCCCTGTAGGCAACGCTATACAGCCCCCCCTGTAGGTAACGCCATGCAGCCCCAACCCCCCCCAAAAAAATCCAGCCTATAGTGTGTCCTACAAAAGACATGTATCCCCTATCCACAGGATAGGGGATACATGTGTGATTGCTGGCACTGATAAGGAGAACGGGGGACCGAAAGTCCCCCGAAGTTCTCCATGACTAACCTCTGACTTCCGGAGTCTGCGCAGCTCAATAAAAATAAAAGGAGCGCTGGTCACGCATGCGCACAAGCGCAACCGGCACTCCATTCATTTCTACGGAGCTGCCGACACAGTCCCCGGAAGTCCGAGATTTGTGAGGGAGAACTTCAGGGGACTTTCGGTCCCCCGTTCTCCCTATCGCTGCCAGCGATCACACATGTATCCCCTATCCTGTGGATAGGGGCTACATGTCTTATGTAGGAACAACCCCTTTAATGGCAGAGCGGGGAGATACCTCTGCCGTAGTGTTCAGTGGCGTCGCGCTGTAGCAACAGCTAGCGGAGCCTCCGGTGCCATGGTGAGGGCCCGTGCCGGCGGGCGACACGGGCCCCCTCATGCCGCGGGCCCCGTAGCAGCAGCTACGGCTGCTATAGCGGTAGTTACGCCACTGGTTGGCCCACAATTGCAGGGCTCCAAAGTCACATAGTGAAACAAACCCCCCAGAAGTGATGCCATTTTGGAAGCTACACCCCTCAAGGCATCTTTTAAAGTAGTGAGCATTTGACAGCGCAGGTGTTTTTTTCTTAGAAATTAATGCACAGCGGATGGTGCAAAGGGAACATTTATTTTTTTCCACAGATATGTAATTTCAGCATCCAATATGTGGTGTCCACCTTATGTCAATATGAAAAGACAGCGCTCTAGTTATTATGTCGTGTTTCCTGGCTTTAGATACACCATATACATTGCCCTAATATTTTGCCTGGACATACGACAGGGTTCAGGAGTGAGAAGGCACCATTCGCATTTGAGGTAATGTTGGCGATTTATGCAGCATTGGCCGACAATTGCTGGGCTTTCAGATCAAATAGTAAAACAAACCTAAGAAGTGACCCCATTTTGGAAAATACACCCCTCAAGGCATTTATCAAGTGTAAAACAGGACCTTAGGCATCATTTACACGAGCGTGATATACGCGCGTGCGACGCGCGTGCTTTTCACGCGTGTCGTACGCACCTATATTAGTCTATGGGGCAGTGCAGACAGTGCATGAATTTTGCGCAGCGCGAGTGCGTTGCGTAAAACTCACGACATGTCCTATATTCATGCGTTGTTCGCGCATCACGCACCCATTGAATTCCACCTGCGTTGGATGCGCGTTTTTCACGCATCACTTGTCCATGTCCATGCAAATGACTTTATAAAACTGGTCCAAACAAGCACAAACCAGGAAGTGCTTGAGTTTCCTCTGCGAGTTTGCCACAGTGAAAACTCCACCCAGACAAGTGCAGGCATGCCATGTGGGATGGACGTCGAGAGGCTTATCTGCCTGGTGCAGGAGAGGGCCGAAATATGGGACACCCGTGCGGAGTCCTACCATGACCGCTCGGCCAAGGAGGACGCATGGGAGCATATAGCCCAGGCGCTGTTCAGCACTGAATGGTAGAGAAGCAGGACCCGCGCACGCACTAGAATGGGTGAGTACATGTCTTTCTAAACTATGCAATGTCACCCCTATTGAAGTAGTGTGTCCCTGTCTTGGTCTTTTGCTAAATGCCCCACTTTCGTTTTGTGTTGCTGACGCATCACCGTGTAGAATGTACTTTGCTGTGTAGGGACCCTCATGTATTTGTGGGCCGATTTGTTTGTGCGTTACCACAATTTGTGACCATGTTTTTGTTGTTCATCCTACAGTCCGAGATATAAAAACACCCTGACGGAGCTGCAGGGACCAATTCCGGCGTGAGATGGGCGACAGAGGCCGAAGTGGATGTGGGGCTTCCCAAAAACGGCCCTATATGTACACTAAGCAGCTCATGTTCCTGAAGGATATCATGGAGATGTATTGCGAGTCCCTAACACTACAAGCCCCTAACCTAAAACAACAAACACTGGCCACTTGGGACCTGTGGACACAATACACAAATAAATATGCGGCCCTTTAAATGACATCAAGCCCCCATGGTGCGTCTCCTGATGGGCTCTCAAAATATGTAGCCAAACTTTCCCGCACTCGGAGTCCGGATGTGAGAGATCTCCCTAGTGGAATTGTGTTAGTATATATTCTGCATCAAACGTTGCATCATGAATGCGGCAGAAGTTATGCAGAACTACACACGCTTGTATGACACGTGTCACATTCTGCGGTGACAATTGCATTGTAGACAGAAACACCCGCCACCTGTTAGACATAATGACAAAGGCACATTCCACACATCTTCGAGCTCGGCATAGGCGGAGATTGACCATGCGTCGACGCTCATCCAAGCCCCTTCTTGCAAAAGGCCGCATTACTTGCCTTGTCAGGGCAAACCCCTCATCTGCAACTATGACATATGGTATTGGTGGGCCGCTGGAGCCAGGGAGGATGGAAGGTTCCGGCACCGCCAGTTGATTATTCCAAAGTCGTTTACCCATTCTGGATGAACGAAATATTCGGGCATCAGCAGAGCTTCCATTCGAGATTATGTCTACAATCGTGAAACAATAATTAGTGTCCGCCAAGGCCAACAACACGATGGAAAAAAACTGTTTGTAGTTATAGTATCGTGAGCCACTGCGTGGGGGCTTCTTCACACAAATGTGCTTGCCGTCTAGGGCACCAATACAATTCGGAAATTGAGTTGCTCGAAGAAATCCATCCAAAATTCGAAGCCACTGTTCTGTCGTGGGCTGAGGCATGACCGTGGTCTTTAATCGCTGCCACAGCACAACACAGGTGGATGTCACAATAAAGGAAATGGTGGTCACTCCCAAAAGAAACTCAAAATATAACGAATGGTAACTATTGCCTGTGGCCAGAAATCTAAAGTCAAGATAAAACCAAAACAATAATGAACACATGTTAGGGCGGACTTGTAAAACATACAGCGTCCTCGAAGAACTAATTGCAACTGCACACATACCTCAAGGTCATAAGCAGTCGTTCCTCAGGGGAAATGCAGCGTTTCATGTTGGTATTCTGGTAGGTGATTCCAGGGCGAATCTGCGCAAGCAGAAGATCAAAGGTGGACACAGACATGCAGCAGAACGCACAGAATTTTTCGGGGTGACGCCGTAAGTCCTCATACAGAGTATGAAAGTGCCCTTTGGAGGTTCGTTGGGCCACAAGTGGATGAACCCAAATCCGACTTCTTCTACGCGGTTGGTGCTGCAGCATGGCTCGCCGTTCGCCAAAACGACGCAAAATCATCCACGCAAGCAGCACACATGCCAGCGACAGAGAAGGCATAAATGTGGCTTGCAAGTCAAAACACGTGTCAACTGTTTAAACACACACTAGGGTTTCAGCAGAGGCTGCAATAAGGCGCACAACCTGTTCACCCAGCAAGCAGGGGTTGGGCCAGCCTGCCTATTTGTAGTGTACTGTCAAGGGGGCATGTTACTATGGCTGTGACACTGTCCAATCAGATATGGACAGTGTTACAGCAAAAGCGAGGAGAGAGAGTGTGCGTGGGCACGCTCTCTCACTCTTCTGCTTTGAAGATCAGTCTTCTGCCGAACTGGCAAGGGGGTGTGTCACTGCTACGGACAGTGTAAAGAGCTGTGGAGAGGAGAGCGTGCATGCACGCTCTCATCTCTTCAGCTCTTGTGAGACATCAGTCTTGCACTTTGTCTGCCGAACTTGCAAGGGGCGTGTCACTGCTACGGACAATGTTAAAAGAGCTGGGGAGCGCTAACACTGTCTGTAGCAGAGACACGCCCCCTTGCCAGTTCGGCAGAAAACTGATCTTCAAAGCTGAAGAGTGAGAGCATGCGTGCGGGCGCGCACAATCTCTCTCCTTGCTTTTGATGTAACACTGTCCATATCTGATTGGACAGTGTCACAGTCATAGTAACACGCCCCCTTGACAGTACACACCCCGTTGCCTGTTCAGGGGGTTACTTAAATATCGGATGCCAAATATAACGGCACCGATACATTTTAGTGCACAATATGTTGTGCCCAGTCTGTGCCACTGAAAACAAATAACTCAAACTGTTAATCGGGTTCTCCCTGGTATGGTAATGTCATATATGTGGATGTAAACTGCTGTTTGGGCACACTGTAGGGTTGAGACGGGAGGAAGCGCCATTTGGCTTTTGGAGCGTGGATTTTGCTTGGTGGTAGTTCTGTTTGGGGTTTCACTGATATTTCAGTTTAGAATGGGGGGGGGCAAATGTAGGCAGTGCGGAGTACATCAGGGGTATAATAATGCGGTAAATAAATAATAATCCACAGATATGTGGCTAGTGTCGCACTGATAATGCTGATGATGCCAGATCTTATCCTCCTTTTGGAACACACTCTGCACATCTAGTGTCGTAATATTCTCAGAGACAAACTTTAAATTTTTTCGTCAACTGAGTTGTGTGAGGGCAAATTTTTGGTGAGATACTCTATAGTTTTAATTTGTACCATTTTGGGGTTTATGCAACGTTTCTGGTATTGTTTTTTTATTATATTTTTTACGGCGTTCACCAAGCGCTATAAATTACATACTGACTTTATTCTGCAGGTCGATATGATTACAGGGATACCAATGTATATAATTTTATTATGTTTTACAGCGTTACCACAATAGAATCACTTTTCTTTTAAAATCTTTTATTTTTTGGGTTACATAGTTACATAGTTACATAGTTAGTACGGCTGAAAAAAGACACATGTCCATCAAGTTCAACCAAGGGAAGGGAAAAGGGAAGGAAACATTTCTACACATAGGAGCTAATATTTTTTTGTTCTAAGAAATTATCTAACCCTTTTTTAAAGCCATCTACTGTCCCTGCTGTGACCAGCTCCTGCGGTAGGCTATTCCATAAATTCACCGTTCTTACTGTAAAGAAGCCTTGTCGCCTCTGCAGCTTGAATCTTTTTTTCTCCAGACGGAGGGAGTGCCCCCTTGTTTTTTGAGGGGGTTTTACAAGGAACAGGATTTCACCATATTTTTTGTATGTGCCATTAATATATTTATATAAGTTAATCATGTCCCCCCTTAGTCGTCTTTTTTCAAGGCTAAATAGGTTTAATTCTTTCAATCTTTCCTCATAACTTAAATTCTCCATGCCCCTTATTAGCTTCGTTGCTCTTCTTTGTATTTTTTCCAACTCCAGGGCATCCTTTCTATGAACTGGAGCCCAGAACTGAACTGCATATTCTAGATGAGGCCTCACTAATGCTTTGTAAAGTGGCATTATTACATCCCTGTCCCGTGAGTCCATGCCTCTTTTAATACACGACAATATCCTGCTGGCCTTTGAAGCAGCTGATTGACACTGCATGCTGTTATTGAGTTTATGATTTACAAGTACACCCAGATCCTTCTCAACAAGTGAATCCGCCAGTGTAGCGCCCCCTAGGACATATGATGCATGCAGGTTGTTGGTACCCAGATGCATAACTTTACATTTATCTACATTAAACTTCATCTGCCAAGTGGACGCCCAAACACTTAGTTTGTTTAAATCTGCCTGTAATTCATGAACATCTTCCATAGTCTGAACTATATTACATAGCTTGGTGTCATCTGCAAAAATAGAAATAGTGCTATTAATCCCTTCCTCTATATCATTAATAAATAAGTTGAATAATAGTGGTCCCAGCACTGAACCCTGGGGTACACCACTTATAACCGGTGACCATTCAGAGAAGGAATCATTGACCACAACTCTCTGGATACGGTCCTTGAGCCAATTCTCAATCCAATTACAAACTATATTTTCTAAACCTATAGTCCTTAATTTACCCATTAGGCGTCTATGGGGGACAGTGTCAAATGCCTTTGCAAAGTCCAAAAACACTAAATCCACAGCGGCCCCTCTGTCTAGACTTCTGCTCACCTCTTCATAAAAACAGATTAGGTTAGTTTGACAACTTCTGTCCTTAGTAAAACCGTGCTGGCTGTCACTTATAATGCTATTTATTGTCACATAATCGTGTATATAGTCCCTCAATAGCCCCTCAAACATTTTCCCCACGATGGATGTTAAGCTTACTGGTCGCAATAATCTAAGAGCAAAACTTTTTATTTTTTAGTCGACAAGGCTGTGTAAGGGCTTGTTTTTTGCAAGATGAGTTGTAGTTTTTATTGGTACCATTTTGGGGTACATGCAACTTTTTGATCACTTTTTATTAAAATAAATTGGCATTTAAAGTGACCAAAAAACAGTGACTCTGGCAAAGTTTTTTTTTTTTTTTTACGGCATTCAACTTGCAGGAAAAATATTGTTATAGTTTTATAGCTGGGGTCATTACGAATGTGGCGATATCAAATATGTGTACTTTTTTTTAATGTTTTCAGTTTTTTCCTATAATAAAAGATTTATTATAGGAAAAATAGAATTTTTTGATTATGTAACTTGTAACTTTTTTCAACCCTTTTATTAATTTTTTTTATTCCCACTAGGGGACTTGAAGGCCTGAAGCCCTGATCCCTATTCTATTACACTGCACTACTTATGTTTAGAGCTGTCAGTCATACACTGACAGCAAACCTATTAGGTCCCGCCTCTGGGTGGGGCCTAATAGGCTTCCATACTTGGCAGCCAAGAGCCCATTGATAGGCCTCCAGTTCTCAGAGCAACCTTCGGCACCCCCACAATCTTGTCAAAGGGGTGCAGATAGCGTACAAGACAACTAAATGCTGCGGTCACAATTGACCGCAGCATTTATGGCGTTAATGGGCGGGGAACGGGCCTCAGTCTGGTCCCTGCCATTACAGCAGAGTGTCAGCTGTGATATACAGATGACACCCGCTGGTTATGGAGCAGGCTCAGCTTCTGACAATGCGCTAACCCCTTGGCGGCAGCGACATATCTGTACGTGTCGGAAGGATCTATCCTTTCCCTTTTGAGTTTTAATAGAAAACAATATGGATGTTAGCCCTAGACATAATTGCATTTTTTTTAACAAACAAATGCAGCACTTTTATTGTACACCCAGAGACATGTACCTTATTTATGTGAGTACCTTGTAAATGGCAGTATAGAGAGGTGTTCTATACTGTGGCTGTTAATGCTTGTCACAGTACTAAATATATTTCATTTTCATGTTACAGTTATTTTCATGGGCTTGTATTACTGACAAACAGTAATCCTTATGAAACTAAAATCAATAGCTAAATTTGAAACTTCATTGATAGATACCATAAATACATTTCAATATCTCATATTACTATTTAACTTTTAACATTTATATAACTTTTTATTAGGGTACATTTAAAGTAGTAGTATTGTACTATGCGGTTCAAGTACCACATAATCTCCACACAATCAGAGTTATTTTTTTTTTGGGAGGGTTTAATTCAGGGCTTGTTTTTAGGAAAAGCCATATATTTTTAGTCCTAAAATGTCAATATCCAATTTGGGATGTGCTTATAATTTGAAACAATTCATAATTTACTTGGTTTGGAATAGATTACTGTTGCTCACCGTTCTTAGGTTCAGCGCTGCATTTTCCCAGATACTTCTGGTCATCAGACATTGGTGCAACTTGTTTTTTCTTCCCCCAGTGACATTTCAGCATAGGGCAGCAGCTCTAAATGTCCTGCATTTCCGTTCTCCGAATAACCAGTTCCCGGACTTTCGATTTTGGTACTTCTGGTTTCTGCACTTCCAGTCCTCAACACGTCCGAATAACATCATTATTTCCAGATCTCGAGAATATGGCAACACAAAAAAAAATTTCTTTACAAAATAATTATATTTAGTAAACGTAGTAAAACATAAAAATATCGATATAAATTCAGTATCACTGTAATCGTATTGACCCACATAAAAAAGTTAACATGTCATTTTACCGCAGGGGAGAACGTCGTAAAAACGAAACCCAATAAACAATGGGGAAGTTGCTGGTTTTTTTCAATTCCACACCACAAAATAAAGTACACATTGTACTTTATGTCAGGGGTAAAATTTGGTCGATAAATTTATTGCTTATTTGTGAAAACCACCAACATTTTTAATTTGAATGTATCTGCTTGTAAGACAGATAGTTATGTCACACAAAATAGTTACTAATTAACACTTCCCGTATGTCTTCTTTATGTCGACATCATGTTTTGAACATCATTTTATTTTTCTAGGACGTTACAAGGCTTATAAGTTTAGCAGCAATTTCTCACATTTTCTAGAAAATTTAAAAAGCCTATTTTTTTAGGGACCAGTTCAGTTCTGAAGTGGCTTTTAGGGACATATATATTAGAAACCCCCATAAATCACCCCATTTTTAAAATTGCACCCCTCAAAGTATTCAAAACAGCATTTGGAATTTTAGTTTAACCCTTTAGGCGTTTCACAGGAATTAATGCAAAGTGGAGGTGAAATTTACAAATGTCATTTGTTTTATACAAATTCAATTAATCAATTTTTGTTACGTGACACAGCAAGCGTTAACAGAAAAACACAACTCAATATTTATTGCCCAGATTCTGCAGTTTTTTCAAATATCCTACATTTGGCCCTATTGTGCTACTGGACTCAAACACAGGCCTCAGAATTAAAGGAGAACCTAGTGGATTTTAGGGCCTTCTTTTTATTAGATACATTTTCAGGCTCCATGGCAGGTTAGAAGGGGTCTTGTGGTACCAAAACAAAGGAAACACCCACAAACTAATTTTCTAAATTAATCTAGGGGTGTAGTGAGCATTTTAACCCCACAGGTGGTACATAGATTTTATTAGTATTGGCAGTAAAAATGAAAAATTGCATTTTTATCCAATCAGATGTAGCTTTAGCTCAACATTTTTCATTTTCTCAAGAAATAAAGGAGGAAAAGGCTCCCCAACGTTTGTAAAGCAACTTCTCCAGAGAACGGAATTACCCCATATGTGGTCATTAACTGCTGCTTGGGCACACACCAGGGTTTAGAAGGGAAGTAGCACTATTAATGCTAGCAGGCTCCACATCACTATAATTTTAGAAAATGTAGTGTATGTTGGATTTTTTTTTTAAATATAATGACGGGGATAGGGGGGGGGGTCTAATTTGATAAAATATTTGGCCACTTCACAAAATCTGTAATGATAGTAGGGTGTTCATAAACAAATGAAAATCAGCTCTCCAAAAGCCAGTTTGTAATTGTAAGCTTCCAGCAAGTAAGAAATGCAAACACACTTGTTACTGATGAAGGCGGCAATTGCCAAATATGTGTTCAGATGTGTCATGCACCACATGTAACAAAATAAAGTCACCAGAATTCACATATTCACATATTTGTTTTCATTATTTTCTTTATTTCTTCTATATTTAAAAAAAAAGTCAAATATATTACTTATTTTATTACACATTATGCAAGCCCTATATGTACCGAGAAAAACAATATCAAATACATGTAGGTTGGCAGAGTAATAGAAGAATTTGCTATTAAATTGGCACATGGCTAAAACTTGAAAATGTGTCTGGTCAGGAAGGGGGTAAAACTCCTAGCCAGGAAGTGGTTAATAATTCCTAAAAGATGCATTCATGTATGTAAATGCCATTGAAACAATTTTTATGTGTTCTTTACTTAATCTTATATGTTATTTTTGGTTTGTCTTTAAGAACATATGGTTGGGTTTCAAAAGTAACCACGTTGGGCCAATAGTAGCTTATAAAGTAATAAAAATTATGTTGAAGCAATATACTTTCTGTTCACCTCTCTAGACTATATGTAGTGTTTTGTTTGTTTTTCTGGATTCGTACTGATACCATCAATTATAATGTACTTCTGATATAGATTTTTTTTTAGCTTTGTTTTTGATAGTATTGGTTCTCATCACGGAGTGCATTTTATCAAAAAGTAAATACACCAGTATCATACTGCACAGATCATCAATCATTCAACCTGGTTTAAAAAAGGTAATCATGCTTCAGATGACCCCTTTGTCAGAGACGAAGCATTGTCATTACATTGAAAGAACTGCAACTAAACATTTATAGTGCTTTTTGCTTGTTAAGGCAAAAAAAGGAAATTGACAAAAATTGCCCTTCATTATTTTTTAGTGTTTTTGAAAGAATTTTACTTCTAGTGATCTCTTGAATTTAATTATTAATATAAAAAAATGTTTCTCATGTCCTCTAAAATCAGTACAAATATAAAAGTACAGTATGACATTTGTGGGTTAAATCAATTTGGCCTATTTTTTATTGACATTTTAAATGGTCCAAAGAGGTTTTAGAAACTAGAAAGTCTAACTTATTCGACACAGCCTATTGATTATTGAGTTCTTTCTACAGATGGACAGATGGGGGTCTCTTGTTAGCAAATACTCATGCCTCATTCACATGAATGTATTTGTAAAACATATTAGTATTGTGTTCAGAAGGTACTGAATTCAGAGATAATGTAAGTTGTAGTAAAGTGGACTATATCAAGGGTGTAACGCTTTCCATTTTGTATGCTATTATTTTGTACGTAACTGAAAGTCTTTTTATAGCAGGGGCAGAAGTAGTAACTTAGATACGTGACATTTATTATAATTGGTTGGTTTTAAGCAAAAATTAGCTATGAGGTCTACCTGTCTAGTGGTATATAAACTGCACCCATACTGTAGTCCTGTGAAGTCCTGTCACACTGTTGCGAGAAGCAGCTGTTGACTTGTCCTTTCTATTTTGACCCGAAGGCTCCACAGGATATAAGTTAAGTCTGTTTAGTTCATAATATGCTAAATGAGGGCTTACATGTGGTTTTCTTGTTGTGTATTAAAACCATTGTTTATTGAGAATTTACTTGACTACAAAGGCATTTCTTTTGTTCAACACAGATCACTTGTAGCTAGAGATAAGCAAATTTGTCTAATTTTAAAATACTATAGTCACCTCCCCTAGTCTCCCGTAGCAACGCGTCCCTGTCGACATCCTGACATGATGTCATTTTGTCCCATGTGACTGCTCCTGCAACGCGTCCATGGCGGAATCCTAAGATTACTTAGTTTTGTGTGTAAAATGGCAGCTGTCATTTTGCCTGTTCATGCGCTGCAAACCTCAATCGTTTCGGATTTAGTCGAATCCGAAACGTTTGGAAATTTAGACCGAATTTGATTTGTTTAGACTCGATTTGCTCATCTTTACTAGTAGGTCTTTACGCTACATTTGGTGGCAGTGGCGGGATCCGAGTGGAACAAAATAAAACACCTTTCTTTAAGAGAAAGAATAGTGGTAACCACAATTTTAGGTCACATCCACGTTCTAGCTGGGTGCTCCAATGTGGACATTAGGCACCCCTAGCACTTGCATGGAGGGTATGCAGTTATCTAGAAAGGTATCGCCGTGAGTCTTGGTAGCCTGACATGGAACGCCCGCATGCGGGTGACATAGAGTTGATCATGCTGCAAGATTTACAGTAGTTGAGAAATTAATATGGGGTGAATGAGGAGGTGAAAAACTAGATGAGTGCCTGTATTTGATGTGTTTCCTTAATGTATATTGTCATTTATTGTGAATATTTAGTAAAGGTACTTAAAAAAAAAAAAAAACTTTGTTGTGTGAACTTTGTAATGAATGTACAGTATTTAGTGCATGATGATGTTTTTTAAGGATTGATAAGAAAAGAGAATTCTAAGGATGATTATCTAATGATGTAAATTGTCATGTTTGTGTTTTCTTTTCAGGTAAGGTGGGTAATATTCTTTGTGAGAGATGTATGGTATACAAAATCTATGGAATGTGGGCAATGTATATCTTTCCTCGGCGAGTGTTTAAGGGGGGTGACTATTTCTTATTATTTTCTGGTCATATTGTTTGTGCAAAATACAGTATGTTTTGTAATGGATATCCTTTCATATTGGTTGATAATAAAATTAAAAATCCACGTGGTATTTTAATAAGCTCATTTGTTATATTATTGTGTACTCATTTTGGTTTTGACAAACCTTTTTTCTTGATGATCTAATGTTACTTTGTATTTTACAGCTAAAAGACATCCAGAATATTTTCTGCTAGTTCATTTTTTTTTCAAAAAGCTATGTACACCTTTTTTCTTATTTAAAAAAAATAAAAATGTTTATCAGTGTGTTTTATGTAACTTTATAAAAACTATTTGTTAAAAATTGTTTTTACTTTGTGAGATAGAGCTGCTTTGTAGACTGTATACAGAGCAGATGTATCTAGCACTGAAAACTGTATCTGTCAGTCAGATCAGCGGCACTGACAGGATCGAGCTGTTACATATCACATCTACGTTCCTAACTTAGATGTGATCGATAACAGGTGTATCCTGTGCGTGTCTCCCACTGACACTAAACAGATCAGTGCCGCTGACATGTTCAGGTCTCAGCGCACGATACAGATGCTCTGCATACAGAATACAAAGCAGCTGTATCTCAAAATAATTTTTAATAAAATGTATTTAAAAAGTTGCATAAAACACACTGATAGACATTTTTATTAAAAAAATAATAATTCAAAGGTGTACAAAGCCTTTAACAAAAAAATTAACTTGCAAAAAATATTCTGGATGTCTTTTAGCTGTAAAATACAAAGTAACATTGGATCATTAAGAAAAAAGGGTTTGACAAAGCCAAAGTGACTACACAATAAATATATATATATATATATACACATGTATATATATATATATATATACATATATATATATATATATATTTGTATATATATATATGTATATATATATATATATATATATATATATATATATAAAATAAAAATTATTTCGAAGGTGTACACAGCCTTTTAGTGATTGATTGGGTGGGACATGTATCTAACTTTCTGTATATTTGCAGGAGAAAAGAAGACGAGTCTGGGCATTTATAGATGTATGTTATATCACTTATTAGAGTTAGGACAATCAATATTGATATTCCTAGTGACAATTAAAGTATGGGATGGAAATTAGGCTGTAGAACTGCTCCTATCATGATTGGGAAAGGTATAATGTGTGACAAATGATCAACCCAAAATGTACATAACTTTTTTCAGATAATAGAAGAAAATAATTTTGTTTCAGTGGGGATCGTTTGGACTAGAACAAGTCAAATTTGGATCATGTTTAATTTGGTTATAAATTCACATTAATGTGATCTTTTCATTCGAGCAACAGTGTATTTTGAGAGTTCGAAAGAACTTACATATGTAAATGGAAAGGAAACCACAAGTTTCCTTAAATGTGTATTGTGTATGCTTGTATTTTCACCGAAGACCTGCTGAACAGGTGAAAAATATGATGGAAGTTACACACAGCCAGAACAAAGGGGGTGGCAACATGTGAAGTAGAATAACGGGAGGAAGAACGTGAGACTCTTCTGCTCCTTCCCTAAAACAGACATCACACACCATGACACCCTAATGTAAAAAACTTTCCTTTGGATTTAAATATTTGTAAAAAAAAAAAAAAGGCTTATATGTATATTCATATCAATGTCACAGTGTTGGGAAAATCCTGTAATCAAACAAGCCGAAGACGAACAAATATTTGCAAAAAAAAATGTATAAGATTGTATGGGGTTAAATTGGAATACTAATCGCAAGGGTATTTTGGTCTTCTGGTAAAATGTTCTAATATTATTAGATTTTTTTGCCTTGTTGACAATATTTTTAAATTCAAAGGTTTGTATTAAATTTATGTCAACAGATTGTGAGGTATTTTTTGTATGTGGAAGTTTTATTAGATCTATGTATGCAATTTGTACTTCTTATATGTATTTGTGCATCCCTAGGGGCGGAATAATAGTTCTTGGTGTATACTGCCGTAGTTGAAATGTTTAGTGGTTACAATATTTAACAGACCAATTTAAGAGGATAAATTTATATATATACACGCTAGTTTTATCTTGCAATGAGGCTATATAGAAAGGTTATAAAAATTTATTAACACATAGGCGCATAATCATGTAGATGCACATTCCACCGTGCATCTAAGCTGTGCCCGCATGATCACCACGGGAGACCAGCTGTGAATGACAGCCGGGCACCCGCTGCAACGGCTAAGATAGGGGAAACCTCCGATCCCGGCCATTTAACCCCTTAAATGTTGTGGTCAATAGCGACCGCGGCATTTAAGTGATTTGACAGTGGGAGGGGGCTCCCTCTGTCACTGATCGGTGGCCCATGAATGCCAGACGCATGGCCTAATAGGTTACCTATCGGGTTTTACACTGACAGGCAATATTGCTTTGGTATACTAAGCACTATATCTGTGATCAGAAAATTGCTTTGTAAAGTCCTCTAGTGGGACTAAAAAAAAAGATTAAAACAGTTAAATAAAGTTTATTTAGAAAAAAAAAAGATTACAGTAAAAATGAAAATAAACCAATTTTTCCATTAAAAAAAAAATGCACATATCTGGTATCGCTGCGATTGTAACGATCCAAACAATAAAGTTATTACTTTAATTAAACTGCCGATTGAACGCAGTACAAAAAACACACATAAATAACGTCAAAAACGTTTGTTTTTGTCCATTCCCCACCAAAAAATGAAATAAAAGTTAATCAATAAGTCTCATGTACTTCAAAATAGTACCAATGAAAACTACATCTCGTCCTACAAAAACAAGCCCACATATGGCTACATCAACTGAAAAAAAAATGTTACGGCTCTTGGAATACGGTGATTCAAAAATGAATAATTTTTGTTTAAAAGAGTTTTTAATTGTGCAAAAGTAGTAAAACATAAAAAACCTATACATATTTGGTATCGCCATAATCGTACTGACCCATAGAATAATGTAAACTAGTTATTTACACTGCGTAGTGAACAGCGTCAATTTGAAACTCGAAAAACTATGCTGGAATAGGTGTTTTTTTTTAAGACCTACCCCATCAAAA
Organism: Rhinoderma darwinii; assembly: GCF_050947455.1. Taxonomy (NCBI): domain Eukaryota; kingdom Metazoa; phylum Chordata; class Amphibia; order Anura; family Rhinodermatidae; genus Rhinoderma; species Rhinoderma darwinii. The sequence continues at coordinate 133,379,072 of NC_134690.1, read as the reverse complement.
TGAATAAAATTTAATCAATATAATAATCAATAATCAATATAATCAATATAATATATATAATATAATATATATAATCAAACATGGTGCAAAAAATTCAAAAAATACAAAAAAACTGAAAAATACAACTCTTCTCGCAAAAAACAAGCTCTCATATGGCTATGTCGACATAAAAATAAGAAAAGTTATGACTATTGGAAGGTGGAAAAAACAAAACAGAATGCTTGGTCATTAAACGTATTGTGCAACTTTGTAAATACTTTTTATTAAAAATTAACATTTTGAGACACAGCTGCTTTGTATTCTGTATACAGAGCAGCTTTATCATGTACTGAGACCTGAATCTGTCAGGTCTGTGGGATTGACAGGTTCAGTGAATGTGGGTCCTGTGTGTCTCTTATATGCAGGATTCACCTGCAATCGATCACATCTAATTTATGAACTTAGATGTGATCGATATCAGCTCGATCCTGCGTGTCACAGACATGCAGGACCCGCTGTCACTGAACCCGTCAGTGCCACGGACCTGACAGATACAGGTTTCAGTGCTAGATACAGCTGCTCTGTATACAGAATACAAAGCAGCTGTATCTCAAAAAGTAAAAATAATTTTTAATAAAAAGTATTTTGAAAGTTGCACCAATTACACTGAAGACAAATATTGAAGCTCCAACCTGGAACTATTTTAGGGAGCTCTATATATTTATTTACATCCTCAGATATCTGCATTAATCACTCTTCTCCATCTTCTTATATCTACTACGCACTCAACAATTTGATTTTCCTGCCCTTTTCATCTGAATCTGACGTCGATACGTCCTACAGAACATTCCTATGTCAGCCCCTCCCCCTTCACCTAGGAAAGTTCACCAATCAGCTGCCACACTGGGTAGCGTTATTCTTGTGTCTTCTCTGGCCATCGGCTCACTAAAAGCCCTGCGACCAGAGGCAATACATATACAGAATCCCTTCACCTGGCTTGGTACATTAATCAGCTGTCTTGCCGGACATCACAATTTTGAGTCTTTACCAACTTTTGTCTCTCATCTAAATCTGTAACCAGGGACAATTTTTGCACTGTGCAGCACAGGGAACTTAGTCTCCCCATGTATGGGACACCATCGATATCCCCCTATACACCAGCAGCACTCCACCTATCGCCCCGACCGCCAGCCCCCACCGGACACATAAGAATATCAGGTATGGAACAGAGAAACAGAAAAAATGGAACAATAAAATATAAAACTATTTACATTACGCTAAATGAACATCTACACCTACATGTACACCGGTTTCCGCGTCAAAGTTAGCATAAAAAAACCTCTGTGTGAACTGGACCTTTAGGTTCATATTGCAACTGTTTGAGTATTTTTATGTGAATTGTATGTGTGGTAAATTTATCTTTAATGTCTAATAAATTCAGGTTCTGTTGTAAAGTTTTTTTTAACCCCTTCCCAACATTTGACGTGTCCATACGCCAAAGTCAGATTGGGGAAGTATGGAACAGGCTCGCGGAGTGAACCTGCACTATATGATGCCGGTGTCAGCTGTATGTTACAGTCGACACTTCAGAGTAACGAGCGGGATCGTTAAATCGTTAAATGTCGCGGTCAATAGCGACCACAGCATTTAAATCGCTAGAAAGAGGGGGCAACCCCCACTAACAGCTCATCGTGCCCCCGGAATGCAATGGCAATGGTTGTTATGGCTGCTTGGGGGCCTAATGAAAGTCCCCAGGTCTGCCATCTTTGTGCTCCTATTAAGCGCTGCCTCCGGCAGGGCTCAATAGAGGCCTGTCAGAATCACAATATACTGCAATACATTAGTATTGCAGTATATAGTGCAAGCAATCTAACGATAGCTGGTTGAAGTCCCCTAAGGGGACTAATAAAAAAAAGTTACAATTAGTAAAATAAAGGTTTTTGTTCATGTAATTTTTTTTTTACTAATTAAAATTAAAAAAAAAAAAACTTTTCCCATTTTCCCCCTAGAGCATAGTGAAAAAAATAAAAATAAACATAATTGGTGTTGCCACGTCCGTAAAAGTCTGAACTATTACAATATATCATTATTTAACCGGCACTGTGTACGCCATTAAAAAAAAAATGTAAATGCCAGAATCTCTATTTTTTGGTCAACTCATCTCCCACAAAAAATGGAATAAAACGTGATCAAAACGTTGCATGAAAAACTACAGCTTATTCCACAAAAAATAAGCCCGCATACCACTTAATCAACTGAAAAATAAAAAAGTTATGGCTCTCAGAGTTTGCCAACACAAAATAAGTTACATATTTTACACTTAGGTTTTTCCTTGTAAAAGTAGTAAAACATAGGAAAAACTATATATATTTGGTATCGCCGTAATTGTATTGACGCACAGAATAAAGTTAACATGTTGTTTTAATTGCACAGTGAATTCCGTAAAAACGAAGCGCAAAAAACCATGGAGCTGTTTTTTGAATTTTCTAACCCACTAATTTTTTCCCATTTCCTAGTACATTATATGGCACAATAAATGGTGCTACGAAAAACTACAACTCGTCCCGCAAAAAACAAGCCCTCATAGGACTATATCGGCGAAAAAATAAAAAAGGAGGAAAAAACTAAAATGAAAATCTGAAAAATGGCTGTGGCGGGAAGGGGTTAATAGTGTTAATATTCTAGCATTAATTAAAGACTTTAGAGCTTTATTTGAGCCACAAACGGATTATCTAGTCTCCGTTGTGGGAATTACAAAATGAACAAGTGTGCAATTTTTTGGTATATATATATATATATATATATATGTATCTAATTCTCCTAAATTTATAAATTCTGTCTCTGTCTCAATTCAATCTCTTTAAGTTATCTGTATTTAACATTTAGATTATATAAATAAATAGGCCTGTATCACACAGTGATTTTTACAGGCAGAAAATGGCAGATTTTGAATTGCCAGCATTGTTTTGACGCATTTTCTTTTCCACGACCGTTGAATCTAATGCAATAACCGCTGATAAAAAAAATGCCCAAAACGAGTACCGCAGGTTTTTTCTGCCTCGTTTTGATGTCAATGGGGTGTCAGAGGCCGAAACCACTCGATGAAAGAGCATGCTGCTTTTTTTTTCTGCGAGCGGCCAAAAGCCACCTGGGAAAATAAATGACGTTAGATAAATAGATAGATGGGTGATGTGCTGCTGACAAACTATCATTTTTTAGGCAGGATAAAAGATCTGATCACCGTGTGCTCATTCGCTTAATCATCGACCTCTGTAAAAGGATTTTTACAATATGACTTTATTTTATTTGTACTGAAAAAACACCTTTTTATCTTCCAGAGAAAAATAATGTTGTTTTTTCTTTTCATTTAACCCAAGTAGCTTAAAATCAAGCAGTAATTTAATTTAAAAAAAATAATAATTGTAATTGAAAATGTAATGTCATAATTGCAGAATCAAATTACAATTAACAGGCGATTCCATGAAAAATTACTGCTTAAAGTTTTTTAATATATACAATAATTTCTTCTTCAAACTAGTTTTATATTTAAAGGGTACCTGTCACATTAAAAATGCAGTCCGATCTGCAGACAGCATGTGATAATGCAGGAGGAACTGAGTAGATTGAAATATAGATTTGTGGAAAAAGTATAATTTGTAATTTATTGATCTAAATCTCTGCTAATTCTGAGTGACAGCTATCTCTGTATGTGCACTCCTAAAGGGAATGCTGTCAATCATTGTGTAGGACCGCCCATTGGACTTCTAAGCATAGAAAGGGGTTTAGATCAATAAAAAGTTTCTACTGAATATTTTACCACAAAGTTCTACATGTGTCTGTTCAGCTCTTCTTGCTTTATAATGTGCTGCCGGCAGATCAGACTGCTATCTGTCAACTTGACAGCTTCCCTTTAAGAGAACAACATGTATCTTGAGTCATATACTACTTATTGTATAGCAGTTTGAAGCAGGAACACTTTTACATTAATTAAAGTCTATTTTATTTACTTTATTAGCTTGTACAATCATCTTGATCATATTTAAAGAGTTGTCCAATGTCAGGAAAAAAAAAATTAACTTATTTTTCGGACTATAAGACACACCCATGTTTTAGACAACAGAAAATAGGAAAACATCTCATATTTTACTTTTACAAAGAGATAACTACTGGTTAAAAAACATTATTTGTTCAGTTTCACCACATTCTAAGAGCCATAACTTATATTTTTCCATCGTTTGAGCGGTGTGAGGGCTTATATTTTGCGGGACGAGCTGTAGTTTTTATTAGCGCCATTTTTTTGGTACATACAATTTTTTTATCACTTTTTATTTCATTCATTTTAGCTATGGTGACCAAAAGACAACGATTCTGTAGTTTTAAATTTATTTTTTTTACGCCGTTCACTGTGTGAGTTAAATAATGCTATATTGTAATAGTTTCAGACTTTTACAAATGCTTTTACAGATGCAGCGATACCAATTTTTTAATTATTTTTTTCTTTTTACATTGTGCTTGGGGAAAAATGGGAGAAGTTAATTTTTTTAACTTTTACATTTTTTTTTACACTCCTGAAAATGTATCAAATGTTTTTGTTTTTTCTTTACACATTTTATTAGTTCCCCTAGGGGACTTGAAACAGCGATCATCAGATCACTGGTACAATACACTGCAATACATGGATGAATTACGGAAACAGCGTAATTCGCTGAGCTACGCTGTTTCCGTAACTCCCATAGTAGTGAATGGCAGTTACAGAAGCAGCGTGGCATGCTACGCTATTTCCGTAACTACTATTCAGTTCTATGGAAGTTACGGAAACTGCGTAGCTCAGCGAGTTACGCTGTTTCCGTAACTCGACCATGTAACCAGGAAGTGGCCGGAAGACAGCGGAGCTGGGTAAGATAGAACGGGGCCCTGTTCTAGAGATAGATGCGGGTCCCAGAGGTGGGACCCGCATCTACCTGACATTTATGACATATCCTGTGGCTATCTCATTAATGTCCTTCATGGGAAAACCACTATAAATGCAGCGGTTAAGCACCAGTAACAGTTAAACGGCCAGGAACAGTGCGATTGCTGTTCCTGGCCACTAGAGCAGCGTGTCAGCTACTGACACTTGCATTGAAAGGAGCGAGATCAGCGCGCGAGCCCGCTCCAAACATCATCCCCTCCCCGCTCCATGATGTGCCGGCACATCATGGCTCAGGAAGGGGTTAAGTAAGGAGCGGTCAGGGGGCCTGGTCCCTTGACTGCCCACTATAAGACGCAGGGACTATTTAGCACGATTTATTGTCTAAGGCCTTATTCACACGAACGTGTTTAACGTTCGTGATACGCGCGTAAAAATCACGCGAGTCGCACGGACCTATGTTAGTCAATGGGGCCGTTCAGACATTCCTTGATTTTCACGCAGCGTGTGTCCGCTGCGTAAAACTCACGACATATCCTATACTTGGCCGTTTTTTGCGCATTACGCACCCATTGAAGTCAATGGGTGCGTGAAAATCACGTGCAGCACACGGAAGCACTTCCGTGTGTCGCGCGTGATTCGCGCAACAGTAGGCCTTATTCACATAAGCGTGTGCGTTTTGCGCGCGCAAAAAATGCTGCGTTTTTTGCACGTTGCAGTTGCGTTTGTCATCAGTATCTGCTGCATGGCTGAGTGATTTTCACGCATATGCCATGCTTATGACACGCGGTTTTGAAGTTTCGAAAAAGAAATGAAGGAAGTGCTTTTATTTTTTCCTTCATTCCTTTATCTACTGTTGCGCGAATCACGCGCATCACACGGAAGTAATTTCGTGTGCCTTTTGCGATTTTCACGCACCCATTGACTTCAATGGGTGCGTGATGCGCGAAAAACGGCCAAGTATAGGACATGTCGTGAGTTTTACGCAGCGGACATACGCTGCGTGAAAATCACGGACTGTCTGAATGGTCCCATTCACTAACATAGGTCCGTGCCACGTGCGTGATTTTCACGTGCGTATCACGGACGTAATACACGTTCGTGTGAATGAGGCCGTAGATAAAGAAATGAAGGAAAAAATAAAAGCACTTCCTTCTTTTCTTTTTCGAAACATCAAATCCGCATGTCATAAGGATTGGCATATGCGTGAAAATCACGCAGCCACGCAGCAAACACTGATGACACATGGAACTGCAACGCGCAAAAAACACAGTGTTTTTTGCGTGCGCAAAATGCACACGTTCGTGTGAATAAGGCCTTATAGTCCAAAAAATACGTTAGATTTTTTTTCCAAAGAAAGTGCCACTCTTGTCCATGGACTTTGTCTGATAATGCATTTCAGCCCCATTCAAATGAATGGGTCTGAGTTTTAATTCCAGAAAAGGCTCATGGACAAGAGTGGCACTGTTTCTGGAAAAAAGCAAACATTGGTTTCAGATATCAGATCAGCAAAGGATTAGCAATTTGGGCGTTAGGGCTGGGTTTGAGGGTCCATGGCTAGAGGAAGGCCACAACCCCCTTCGTAAGTTACACCATTTTTAAAAATTTAAGTGCAGGTCTGACAAAAGGGAAAGCAGAAAACATCAAAGTCATACGTACTCCTCAAATAAAATGTATTAACCCAAACTAATTATTATTATGGATATAGTGGTTGTTATGGGATTACTCTCAGTCTACTCCTAGCTCAGACAAGCGCTTTAAACGGATGGTTCTATGATTGATAATTAATTTACTCTGTTAAATCACACAAAACATAAAATAAATTTCAATTGTAATCAATTTTTTTTTCCTGTATCTAGACATTTATTTTGCATAGTTTTAATGGTATCCCTGGTGTTTACAGAACATCCACCTAATGTGTCCAGTGCTTCTCTCCATTCATTTACTCTGCACATAGTGATCTACTAGATCACTATGTGCAGCCACATACACTAAAATTACTGAAGTGTACTGAGAGTTAATAGATATCGCGTCCAACCAGGACGGGATGTCTATTCACAATCCCGACACTTGCGTGTGAGTTACAGCACAGCAAATCGAGATCACGCTGGGCTGTCATTTACAGTGTAATCTCGCGAGATTACGCTTGCTGTGCTGTAAATCCCACACAAACGTTGCCGAAGTGTCGGGATTGTGAATAGACATCACGTCCTGGCTGGAGGTGATGTCTATTAACTCTCAGGACACTTCAGTAACCTTAGTGTGTGTGTATGTGGCTGCAAATAGTGATCTAGTAAGATCACTACGTGCAGAGTAAATGAATAGAGAGAAGTGTATGACCCTGATTGGTCACTGATTGGTTAGCGTCATATACTTCTCTCCACAACGCCCACTTGGTCAAAAAGTAAAACACGCCCAGTTGTCTATTAAGAAATTAATTAGCATAAAGCTAAAATAGGTCATAACTTGGTGAAAATAGATCGTTTTTCTAAATAAAAAACACTGCTGTAATCTACATTACAGCGCCGATCACATTATGTAGGAGATAGGGCATTTATGATCTGGTGACTCAGCATCTTTAAGTAATACTTTCCCAGCAAACTTGTTTCTCAGTACCACAAATAGTCACACATAATCTGTACATAGAGACACTGGCTATAGTAAGGTAGCTGTTGCTGTTGCTCTTACATGAAACATAATTTTAAGGCTTGGTTCACACAACCTATTTTCAGACGTAAACGAGGCGTATTATGCCTCGTTTTACGTCTGAAAATAAGGCTACAATACGTCGGCAAACATCTGCCCATTCATTTGAATGGGTTTGCCGACGTACTGTGCAAACAACCTGTCATTTACGCGTCGTCGTTTGACAGCTGTCAAACGACGACGCGTAAAAATACAGCCTCGTCAAAAGAAGTGCAGGACACTTCTTTTAGACGTAATTTGAGCCGTTCTTCATTGAACTCAATGAAGAGCAGCTCAAAATTTACGGCTGTCAGAGAAGCCTCGCAAAATGCGAGGAGGAGCATTTACGACTGAAACGAGGCAGCTGTTTTCTCCTGAAAACAGTCTGTCTTTTCAGACGTAAATGCCTGCTATCGTGTGCACATACCCTAATAGGTTTTCCTGGCGATGATAAGTGGGGCTTCTTAGATCCATCTTCTTAGGATTTGTATTTGTATTTGTCTATGAGTCATAATGTTTTATTTTTCTGTCAATGGAGTGGTGTGAGGAGTTGTAGTTTCTATTGACACCATTTAAAGTACCATATAATGTATTGGGAAACTGAAAAAAAAATTCTATGTGGGATGGAATTGGAAAAAACTGTGATTCCTCCATTTTCTTTTGGGTTTCGTTTTTACGTCTTTGACCGTGGGATAAAAATTACAAATTTACTTTATTCTGCTGGCCAATTTGATTACGGCGATACCAGAGTTATATAGGTTTTTTAATGTTTTACTCCTTTTACAAACAAAAGAAAAAACTATTTGTTAGAAATTTTAAAAAAAGTTTTTTATTCCATATTTTGAAAGCCATAACTTTTTTATCTTTTCATCGATTGAGTGGTGTGAGGGCTTATTTTTTGCGGCACAAGCTGTGATTTTAATTGGCACCATTTTTTAGTACATACGACTTTTATACTTGTACTTTTATTTTTTCACTTTTTATTTAAAAAATAATCACCGCTGAGTGGACCAAAAACAGCGATTCTGGCGTTTTATAATTTTTATTTTCACGGTGTTCACCGTGCGTATTAAATAATGCTTTTATAAAACTTTTACGGATGAAGCGATACCAATTTTGTTTATTTTTTTCCCATTACTTCAAAGGAAAAATGAGAAAATGGGTTTTCTTTAAAGAAAAAATGTCACTACTAAAAACTTTATTTAACTTATTTTTACAAAATCTATTAGTCCCCCTAGGGGACTTGAACCAGCTGGATCGCAGGTACAATACACTGCAATCCTAATGTATTGTAGTGTATAGTCATTTTTACTGGCTTCTGTTAAGCCCTGCCACAGCCAGAGTGAGGTCAGTCCTGGGGGCATTCATTAAGCCCCTGGGCTGCCATGACAACCATCGGCATCCCACAATGGCGTTGTGGGGGCGCCGATGAGCTGTCAGAGGAGGCCGTCCCCTTCTCTATAACGCCTCAGATGCTACGGTCGCGATTGACCGCATAATTTGAGGGGTTAAACGCCTAGGAACAGCGCGATCACTCCTACTGGCCGTTAGTGTCGGGTGTCAGCTGTAATGCACAGCTGACACCCGCAGCGTATGGAGCGCACTCATCGCGTGAGCGCGCTCCATACTTCTCCCCCTGCACCTTGATGTGCATTTACGTCAAGGTGCATGTACACTAATGTTTTTAATGGTCCATTTCCTACTTTGATTAATGTGTTCTTAGATTACTTTTCCCTTGGACGATCCATCGCCAGCCATAAATTCCACAGTAATTCCAAAGCCTGCAAAAGTTTGACAGAAACAAACAAAAATATTAATAGTCCTGACCTTTTTAACATCCTTAGAGATATTCACTAAATCTTAGGTAAATCTGATGGTACTTGTGTAATAATATCTCTAAAATATAATGATAACTCTAAAAGGCTGAACCCTCTGTTGTGGGAATATAGTAATATCATTAGGTCATCATTTATTTATTTTTGCTGGCTTCATGTGAGAATGTGTATGATCTTAAAATGTAAATTTGTAGCTATGTCGTTATTTAACCTCAGAGGAAGATCCTTTTTATGCCTCTTGTGAGTGAGATGATCTGAGCTTTTCCTCTTTTAAATTAATAAATTCTAATTACCATTAGTGCTCACATTTTTAAAATATTTTCTGATATGTTATTGGCGGATCTGTGAACTTTAACCCACATATATTGTCTTAATAAAAGAGACCCTTTGGCTCTCAGTTCAAAGATTTCCGTATCTTAAAACTTTGCTGATGAAGGTTCCACATACCTTACTGATTTGTTCTAGATCCTCAGCAATAGGTAAGAGCACTTTCTGGAAATCTAACACATCTGCAAACTCCTTGAGCATTGTAATAAACTTTTTAAGGTCAGGAACACACACAACGTATTCTGTGCGAATACACTGTGTTAAGCTGCGCAGCATATCCACCCTGAACACCGCAGGGAATGCCGTATGAAAAATGGCACCACATTGTGATGTGTTTTTCCGGTGGAATTTCCGATGCGAAACGGCGCCGGAAAAAAACAAAAATCTTTCATACTTACCCCCTCCCTCTTCTCAGCGCGTAGTCCGGCCTCCTGGGATGACATTGCAGGCCATGTAATTCTGTAGCCTTTGATTGGCTGCAGAAGTTACATGGCCTGCAACATCATCCAGGGTGGCCGGACTGGAGAAGAAGCAGGGAACTCTAGGTAAGAATAACTATTATATATTTTTTCTTACTTGCGATTTTTGCGGCGCATCGCTGTGATTCCACTGCAAATATCGCAACACACACTGCTTTGTTGCGGGTTTAAGCAACCCATTGAATTCAATGGGTAAACCGGCAACACAAGAGTTGCGTATCCGCAGAATTGACATACTGCAGTTGAAGTAACTGCACCGCAGGTCAATTTATGTGCGGTTTTTTTCGGCTGATATTTACTGATATTTATTGAAATCTCACCCACACTGCTGCTACTGTAATAAGCTGCGGATTTTCCGTAATTAATTTGTTGCGGAAAATCCACAGTGTTTACGCTGTGTGTGTTCCTACCCTTAACCCCTTCCCGACATTTGTCGTAAGTATACGACATGGAAAGCCAGTGCTTCCCGCAAAATGTCATATACTTACACCAAATGCTTGGCACCTGCTCAGAAGCTGAGTTGGTGCCATCATCCCCGGATGACAGCTGTATCTGACAGATGACATCCTGCTGTAATGGTGGGGACCGAAGTTAGCTTCGATCCCTGCCATTAACCCCTTAAATGCAGCCGTTAAAAGCGATCGCTACATTTAAGGAGTTTGTAGCTCATCGACACCCCAGCAATGAAATCGGTGGCTGCAATGGCAACCGGAGGTCTAATAGTGGCCTCCCGGTGTGCCTAGCATGGAAAACTTCAAGCCCCCGCCTGGAGGCTGTGGCCTGAAAGGCTTACGTAGCCGCCGGCAAGATGGCGCCGGCTCAGGAGATGAGCCGGCGTCATCAGCGGTGGATGTCAGCTGTTTGTTACAGCTGACATCCACCTGTATGGCAGGAACCGGAGCTAGCTCCAATCCCTGCCATTAACCCCTCAGATGCAGCGATCGGATGCGATTGCTGCATCTTTGTGGTTGTTAGCACCTAACAATGGCCTCCTGTTTGCCATTACAGAAGCCGATTAGGCCCAGCTCGGAGGCGAAGCCTAATCGGCTTACTGTCAGTGAATGACTGACAGATCTAATACATTGCACCACATAGGTAGTGCAATGTATTAGAAAAAAAATCTGACAGTTGAACCTTCAAGTCCCCTAGTGGGACTAAAGTAAAGTGTAAAAAAAAGGGAAAAAAAAGGGAAAAAAAAGTTGGAAAAAATATAATAAAAGTTTTATGTAATAAAATAAAACACAATCAAGTTTTTTCCCTTATCAAGTCCTTTATTATTGAAAAAATACATACATATTTGGGATCGCCGCGACCGGAACGGCCTAATATATAAAAATATTATGTTATTTATTCCACGCGGTGAACGGTGTAAAAAAAAACGTAAAAAATAATGCCAGAATTTCTGTTTTTTGGTCACTTTGCCCTACAAAAATTCGAATAAAAAGTGATCAAAAAGTCACATGTATCCAAAAATGGTGCCTATAAAAACTATAGCTCGTCTTGCAAAGAACAAGCCCTCATACAGCTCCGTCGACGAAAAAATTAAAAAGTTATGGTTCTTACAACATGGCGACAGAAAAAATACATTCTTTTTACAAAAGTAATTTTATTGTGCAAAAAAATGTAAAACAATAAAAAGTGCTATAAATTAGGTATCGCCGGAATCTTATTGACTCGCAGAATAAAGTTAACATGTAATTTATAACGCGTGGTGAAAACTGTATAAAAAACCCCTAAAAAACTATGGCAGAATTGCTGTTTTTTGGTCACCTTGCCTCTCAAAAAATAGGACAAAAAGTGATCAAAAAGTTGCATGTACCCCAAAATGGTACCAATAATAACTACAGCTCGTCCCGCAAAAAACAGCCCTCATACCACTACGTCTATGAAAAAAGAAAATTAGTTAAGGCTTCCATAAGTCAGGAAATAAAAAATATGCCGTTGTAAAGGATCTGCCAGGCACAACTTCTGTGTATACGCCCATAGGTAATCAGTCTGCACCTGAGTCTAGGTCTCTGAGACTGACTCCATCTTCCACCCCTCAGGATGGCAGGCTTAGGAGTGGGAGAGCCTATCACAGCCTGGCCAGACGGAGCTAGCTCCCGCCCTCTGTCTATTTATACCTGCCTTTCCTGTTCCTCCTTTGCTTGTGATTCTTCTCGTGTGGTTTCCTGGCCCAGCTACAGCTTCTGACTATTTGATCCTGCTCCATACTGACCCTGGCTTATTGACTACTCTCCTGCTCTGCGTTTGGTACCTCGTTCACTCCTGGTTTGACTCGGCTTGTTCACCACTCTTGTTGCTCACGGTGTTGCCGTGGGAAACTGCCCCATTTCCCTTAGCTTTGTGTACCCTTGTCTGTTTGTCTCGTGCACTTACTGAGCGTAGGGACCTCCGCCCAGTTGTACCCCGTCGCCTAGGGCGGGTCGTTGCAAGTAGGCAGGGACAGAGTGGCGGGTAGATTAGGGCTCACTTGTCCGTTTCCCTACCCCCCATCATTACATAATCACAAGCCCTATACCTAGTGTACCCTGGTCCCTGACACTACTATGGACACCCTTGAGACCCTGGCCCAGCAAATGCAGGGTCTCTCCCTACAGGTCCAGGCCCTGGCTCAGAGGGTCAACCAGCCTGACGCTACCATGGTAGTGCCCCTCACCTCACCTCTTGAACCCCACCTCAAGTTGCCTGACTGGTTCTCAGGGGACCGGAGGACTTTTCTCTCCTTTCGGGAGAGTTGTAGGCTCTACTTTCGCTTAAAGCCTCACTCCTCAGGTTCTGAGAGCCAGCGGGTGGGTATAATTATGTCCCGGCTCCAGGAAGGGCCCCAAGAGTGGGCCTTCTCCTTGGCTCCTGACGCCCCTGAACTTTCCTCCGTTGATCGTTTATTTTCTGCTCTCGGACTCATTTATGACGAGACTGACAGGACTGCCTTTGCCGAGAGTCAGCTGGTGACCTTACGTCAGGGTAAGAGACCTGTTGAGGAGTATTGTGCTGACTTTAGGAAGTGGTGCGTAGCTTCTCGGTGGAATGACCCTGCCTTAAGGTGCCAGTTTAGGTTGGGCCTGTTGAACGCCCTGAAAGACCTGCTAGTAAGCTATCCCTCTTCTGACTCCCTTGACCAGGTTATGGCTTTAGCGGTATGACTTGACCGACGTCTCAGGGAACGTCAACTTGAAAGTTTTTGTGTTTTCCCCTCTGACTCCCCCATGATGCCTCCCGAGGTCCCGTTGCTTCGCTCTTCCACGGAAGACTCGGAGGTTCCTATGCAACTCGGGGCCTCCGTGTCCCCCCGACAACGTAGAGTAGAGGAAGGATGGTCTCTGCTTCTATTGTGGGGATGACAAGCATCAAGTGAATACCTGTCCTAGGCGTAAGAATAAGCAGTCGGAAAACTTCCGCGCTTAAGTGATCATCGGGGAGGTCACTTGGGCGCACAGGTATTTCCCGTAAATATGAAACGTAATACAATCTTGCTTCCCTTTCAGGTCTCTTTTGGTGGTAGGTCTGCTACCGGCAGTGCCTTCATGGATTCAGGGTCTTCTGCTAATATCATGTCTGTGGAATTTGCTATGTCTCTAGCTATGCCTTTGATTGATTTGCCTAAACCTGTCCTTGTAGTGGGTATCGACTCAACTCCTCTTGCTATTGGTTATTTTACTCAGCATACCCCTGTTTTTGAACTCCTTGTTGGCTCCATGCATTTGGAGCAGTGCTCTGTACTGTTGATGCAGGGATTATCGTCCGATTTGGTTTTAGGCCTTCCCTGGTTGCAGTTGCATAATCCCACGTTTGACTGGAATACTGGAGAGCTTACTAAATGGGGTAATGAATGCTTGACGTCATGTTTTTCTGTTAATTCTAATTCTCCCACTGAGGAGGTTAACACGCTACCTGAGATTGTTCAGGACTTCGCTGATGTTTTCTCTAAGGAGGCCTCCGAAGTGTTACCTCCTCATAGAGAATATGATTGCGCTATCGAATTGGTACCAGGAGCTAAGCTCCCTAAGGGTAGGATATTTAATCTTTCTTGTCCCGAACGTGAAGCCATGAGAGAGTATATCCAGGAATGCCTGGCTAAGGGTTACATTCGCCCCTCTTCTTCCCCGGTAGGTGCTGGCTTCTTCTTCGTAGGGAAGAAGGACGGTGGTCTTAGGCCATGCATTGACTACCGTAACTTGAATAAGGTCACTGTAAGGAACCAGTATCTCCTTCCTTTGATTCCTGATCTCTTTAATCAGGTTCAGGGGGCCCAATGGTTCTCTAAGTTTGATCTACAGGGGGTGTATAACCTTATCCGCATCAAAGAGGGGGATGAGTGGAAGACTGCGTTTAACACGCCCGAAGGTCATTTCGAATACCTCGTCATGCCCTTTGGGTTGTGTAATGCTCCTGCGGTCTTCCAGAATTTCATAAATGAGATTTTAAGAGATTACCTGGGGGTATTTCTTGTAGTGTACCTTGATGACATACTGGTGTTTTCCAAGGACTTGTCCTCCCACATTGAGCATGTCAGGAAGGTGCTCCAGGTCCTTCGGGAAAACAAACGGTTTGCGAAAACCGAAAAATGTGTGTTTGGGGTACAGGAGATATAATTTTTGGGTCAAATCCTCACTCCTCATGAATTCCGCATGGACCCCGCCAATGTCCAGGCTGTGGCGGAATGGGTCCAACCTGCCTCCCTGAAGGCGTTACAGTGTTTCTTGGGGTTCGCTAATTATTACAGGAGATTTATTGCTAACTTCTCGGTCATCGCTAAGCCTCTTACGGACCTCACTCGCAAAGGTGCTGATCTCTTCCACTGGCCTCCTGTGGCTGTCCAGGCTTTTGAGGTCCTTATGAAGTGCTTTATCTCGGCCCCGGTGCTGGTTCAGCCCAACCAAATGGAGCCATTTATCGTGGAAGTTGACGCATCCGAGGTGGGGGTGGGGGCTGTCTTGTCCCAGGGTACCAGGTCCCTCACCCATCTCCGTCCCTGTGCCTAATTCTCCAGGAAGTTTTCGCCCACTGAGAGTAACTATGATATTGGCAACCGCGAACTCTTAGCCATTAAATGGGCATTTGAAGAGTAGCGCCACTTCCTGGAGGGGGCTAGGCACCAGGTAACGGTCCTTACCGACCACAAGAATCTGGTTTTCCTAGAATCTGCCCGGAGGCTAAACCCGAGACAAGCTCGATGGGCGTTATTTTTTACCAGATTCAACTTTTTGGTTACCTATAGGGCTGGGTCTAAAAATATTAAGGCCGATGCTCTGTCGCGTAGCTTCATGGCCAGCCCTCCTTCGGAGGAAGATCCTGCTTGTATTTTGCCTCCTGGTATAATCATTTCTTCTATTGATTCTGATTTAGTCTCTGAAATTGCGGCCGATCAAGGTTTAGCTCCCAGGAACCTTCCTAAGGACAAGCTGTTTGTTCCCCTGCAATTCTGGCTAAGGGTACTTAGGGAGTATCATGACTCCGCACTATCTGGTCATCCAGGTGTCCTGGGTACCAAACACCTCATTGGCAGAAACTATTGGTGGCCTGGGTTGCCTAAAGATGTTAAGGCTTACGTCGCCGTTTGTGAGGTTTGTGCTAGGTCCAAGACTCCCAGGTCCCGACCAGCGCGCTTGCTACGTTCTTTGCCCATTCCCCAGAGACCTTGGACCCATATCTCCATGGATTTTATCACTGATTTGCCTCCATCTCAAGGCAAGTCGGTGGTGTGGGTTGTAGTAGACCGCTTCAGTAAGATGTGCCACTTTGTGCCCCTCAATAAACTACCCAATGCCAAGACGTTAGCTACCTTGTTTGTCAAACACATCCTGCGTCTCCATGGGGCCCCTGTCAATATTGTTTCGGACAGAGGGGTACAATTTGTTTCATTGTTTTGGAGAGCCTTCTGTAAAAAGTTGGAGATTGATCTGTCCTTCTCCTCTGCCTTCCATCCTGAAACTAATGGCCAAACGGAGAGGACTAATCAATCTCTAGAACAATATTTAAGGTGTTTTGTCTCTGACTGTCAATATGATTGGGTCTCATTCATTCCCCTCGCCGAATTTTCCCTTAATAACTGGGTCAGTAACTCGTCAGGGGTCTCCCCCTTTTTCTGTAATTTTGGGTTTAATCCACGGTTCTCCTCCGTTTCACCTGGTAGTTCCAACAATTCCGAGGTAGAGGTCGTTCATCGGGAACTGTGCACAGTCTGGGCCCAGGTTCAGAGCGTACAAAAAACTCAAGCTGATAGAAGACGTTCTGCTAACCCCTTGTTTATGGTCGGGGATCTGGTGTGGTTATCGTCTAGGAACTTGCGCCTTAAGGTCCCGTCCAAGAAGTCTGCTCCCCGGTTTATTGGGAAGTATAAGGTTATTGAAGTCCTCAATCCTGTCTCCTTCCGACTGGAGTTGCCCCCATCTTTTCGAATACACGACGTGTTTTATGCCTCCCTCCTTAAACGCTGCTCCCCGTCCTTGGCTCCCTCGAGGAAACCTCCTGTTCCCGTTCTCACCCCTGAGGGGGTGGAATTCGAGGTGGCCAAGATTGTGGACAGCAAGATGGTCCAAGGCTCCCTTCAGTACCTGGTCCATTGGAGAGGATACGGGCCAGAGGAGAGGACTTGGGTACCCGCCCGGGATGTTCACGCTGGGGTATTGGTCAGGAAGTTCCACCTTCGTTTCCCCAATAAACCAGGTCCACTTAGAAAGGGTCCGGTGGCCCCTCATAAAAGGGGGGGGGGGTACTGTAAAGGATCTGCCAGGCACAACTTCTGTGTATACGCCCATAGGTAATCAGTCTGCACCTGAGTCTAGGTCTCTGAGACTGACTCCATCTTCCACTCAGGATGGCAGGCTTAGGAGTGGGAGAGCCTATCGCAGCCTGGCCAGACGGAGCTAGCTCCCGCCCTCTGTCTATTTATACCTGCCTTTCCTGTTCCTCCTTTGCTTGTGATTCTTCTCGTGTGGTTTCCTGGCCCAGCTACAGCTTCTGACTATTTGTTCCTGCTCCATATTGACCCTGGCTTACTGACTACTCTCCTGCTCTGCGTTTGGTACCTCGTTCACTCCTGGTTTGACTTGGCTCGTTCACCACTTTTGTTGCTCACGGTGTTGCCGTGGGCAACTGCCCCATTTCCCTTAGCTTTGTGTACCCTTGTCTGTTTGTCTCGTGCACTTACTGAGCGTAGGGACCGCCGCCCAGTTGTACCCCGTCGCCTAGGGCGGGTTGTTGCAAGTAGGCAGGGACAGAGTGGCGGGTAGATTAGGGTTCACTTGTCCGTTTCCCTACCCCCCATCATTACACAGTTGTGCAGATCAGAGGGGAACATTTAGTCTATTTCAAGAGATGATATATCGGGGCCCTAAAATTAGGGAACCAGGAAAGAGGGGGCAAACATATCTGCTAGAAGCGAGGGTGTTCGTATTATACCAGGACAATACTTCCTAGCAAAATTCCCCAAACTGCAAAGGTGCGGAGTGTGGACCAAAAGAAGGAAGTATCAGTGTGACACCGTCCTATGCAGAAATGATGCTTCACAGAGTAACACACATCTATGGATTATTTTATTGTTTACCCCATTATTATACCCCCTGACTATGCCCCTGATGTACCCTGCCCAGCTTACATGTGCCCCCACATTATAAACTGAAACACCAGTAATATTCAAACAAAACTACTACCAAGCAAAATCTGTGCTTCAAAAGCCAAATAGCGTTCCCACCCATCTGAGCCCTACAGTGCGCCCAAACAGCAGTTTACTTCCACATATATGTCACCGCCATACCCGGGAGAACCCTTTTAACAATTTTTGGGGTGTGTCTCTAGTGGCATAAGCTGGGCACAACATGCTTGCCACTGAATTGGCAATTCTGGGGAAAAATTTTAATTTTTACTTTGGAGCATATGCAGCGCAATCCAGCAAAATCTGTACTCCGAAAGCTAAATTGCACTCCTTCCCTTCTGAGCCCTGCCGTGTGCCCAAAAATGAGTTTATAACCACGTATGGGGTATTGCCGTACCCTGGAGAAATTGCTTAACAAATTTTGGGGTTCTTTTTCTGCTTTATTTTTTGAGAAAATGAAAAATGTTGCGCTAAAGCTACGTCTTCTTGGAAAAATAATGTAATTTTTACTGCCCAATTTAAATAAAATCTATGAAACAGCTCTGGGATCAAAATGCTCACTACACCCCTAGATTAATTCCTCAAGGGGTGTAGTATCACAAATGGAGTAACTTTTGGGAAGTTTCCACTGGTGTCAAGAAACCAATCCAGCAAAATCTGTACTCCAAAAGCCAAATGCTGCTCCTTCTATTCTGTTCCTCGCCATGTCCCCAAACAGCAGTTTATGACAACATATTGGGTATTGCCGTACTCGGGAGAAGTTGCTTTACAAATGTTGGGATTCTTTTTTTCCTTTACTTGTTGAGAAAATGAAAAATTTTGAGCTAAAGCTACATCTTATTGAAGAAAAAGGATTGTTTTTATTTTCACTGCCCAATTCTAATAAATTCTATGAAACACCTGTGGAGTCAAAATGATCGCTACACCCATAGATGAATTCTTCAAGGGGTGTAGTTTCCAAAATGGGGGTCACGTTTTTGGCGTTTTCATTGTTTTGTCCCCTCAGGGGCTCTGCAAATGCGACCTGGCCTCCGCAAAACATTCCTGCTAAATTTTAGCTCCAAAAGCCAAATGGCGCTCTTTCCCTTCTAAGCCCATCCGTGTGTCCAAACAGCCGTTTATTACCACATATGGGGTATTGTTTTACTCGGGAGAAATTGCTTTACAAATTTAGCTTTTTCTTTGAAAGAATGTAGATTTTCATTTTCACTGCCTAATTCCAATCATTTCTGCAAAAAACCTGCGGTGTCAAAATGCTCACTCTACCCCTAGATAATTTCCTCAAGGGGTGCAGTTTCCAAAATGGGCCACATGTGGGGGGTTTCTACTGTTTTAGTCCCTCAGGAGTTTTGCAAATGCAACATGGCCTCCGAAAATCATTCCTGCTAAATTTGAGCTCCAAAAGCCAAATAGCGCTCTTTCCCTTCCAAGCCGTTTATGACCACATGTGGGGTACTGTTTTACTCGGGAGAAATTGCTCTACAAATGTTGTGGTGCTTTTTCTCCTTTAGTCTTTTTGGAAATTAAAAAAAATTTGCTACATTTTATTTGAAAGAATGTAGATTTTCATTTTCATGGCCTACGTCCAAAAAATTTCTGCAAAATAAACTGTCTGGTCAAAATGCTTACTATACCCCTAAATAAATTCCTCGAGATGTGTAGTTTCACAAATGGGGTCACTTTTGGGAGGTTTCCACTGTTTTGGTACCACAAGAGCTCTTCAAAGCTGATATGGTGCCTAAAATATATTCTAATAAAAAGGAGTATCCAAAATCCACTAGGTGCTCCTTTACTTTTGAGGCCTGTGTTTCAGTCCATAAGCAAACTAGGACCACATGTGGGATATTTCCTAAAACTGCAGAACCTGGGCAATAAATATTGAGTTGTGTTTCTCTGGTAAAAGTTTGTGTTACAAAAAAATGGATTAAAAAAAAATTTCTGCTACAACAAAAAATTAAATTTGTAAATTTCACCTCTACTTTGGTTTAATTCATGTGAAACGTCTAAAGGGTTAAGAAACTTTCTAAATGATGTTTTGAATACTTTGAGGGGTGAAGTTTTTAAAATGGGCTGACTTTTTGGAGATTTCTAATATATAAGGCCCTAAAAGCCACTTCAAATCTGAACTGGCCTCTGTAAAAATAGCCTTTTGAAATTTTCTTGAAAATGTGAGAAATTGCTGCTAAAGTTCTAAGCCTTGTAGCGTCCTAGAAAAATAAAAGGATGTTCAAAAAACGATGTCAATCTAATGTAGACATATGGGGGATGTTAATTAGCGACTGCTTTGTGTGGTATAACTGCCTGTCTTACAAGCAGATACATTTAAATTTAGAAAAATGCTTATTTTTGAAATTTTTCGCTAAATTTTGGTGTTTTTCATATTTAAATACTGAATGTATCAAGCAAATTTTGCCAGTAACATAAAGTCCAATGTGTCACGAGAAAACAATCTCAGAATTGCTTGGATAGGTTAAAGCATTCCGAAGTTATTACAACATAAAGTGAAACATGTCAGATTTGAAAAATGAGGCTCTGTCAGGAAGGTCAAAAGTGGCTAAAGAGGGAAGGGGATAATCAGATTTTGAAAACCATAAGCACAAGCATTTGTTTCTCATCTTCTAATATAAAACTGGGGTAAGGCCACCTAGAGTCAATACATTTTATAAATGAGTTTGCAGAATACTGGTTATCAGAAATAATTCAAATATGTTTTAATTAATCATATATTGATTTTAATACAGCTATACTACACAATATTAAACGTTTTAGAGAAGGAGTGTGCTCAAAGTATTCTTGAAGTGGGATATGTCCTCCTTTAAAATGTTGACAGGGACAGTTGTATTCTGAAATTTCTTGTCCCATTTTATTAAAAAAGTATACAGTGCTGTATACGATTTTTTATATACAACTATATTCAGAAGCTCAGTCGACTATGTTAATAAATACAGTTGAGGCAATTGTATCCTGATGTATACTGGCCAAACACATCTCAAAATCACACTCTTTTGGTATCGGTTTGGCTACATGTTAGAAGAATTCCCCTGCCTACACACCTACATTTAAAACTTGGATTAAACCGAACCTTGAACCTGTATAATTAGCAAGGGTTTGGGGCTAATACATTGGATAGATGCACTTGTGATTGGGTATATTATTTTAGAACATATGTTTCTGGCATGACTAAGGGTTTATAGGGGTATCATTGGCTAAGGCACTTAAGGGGCATTTGTGGATAAAGTATTTATGAAGGCATCTGTTGCTGGCTGTCATGAGGACTTCAAAAGTTTGCACACCCTGTTATGACAGCATCTGTAGGTATTAGTCACTGTTATGTTATCGGCTTCTGTATGTTCCTTTCAGGAATTTTGGGGCCATTAAAAGAGGTTGTGGAAAAACTTGACAAAGCAAGTTTTCTGTATCTTTTTATTTTTTTTTTGCAAATGGAGAGGGGTTGTTCTACCTAGGTTTTTTGTCCTAACATCAAAGAGTAGGTGGTGGCATACATGTACAGTAGAATGTATGTAGTAAGTGTGCATATACTCCATGTAATCATATACTGATTGTGTGTACATGTGATGTATGTAGTGAATGTAAGTATATGCAATACTGTATGCATGTATGCAGTGATCAGGTAGGTATGCTTTCATGTAGTGAGTTTGTGTGTATGTTTTCTTATGCAACCATGCTCATGCTATATGTAATGGTTTTGAAAGTCCACGGTGGAGAGGAGATTACATATTCCGAAAAGCCCTGGACCCAATGCACCCTTTTTCTGGTGGAACATATCGGTACTTGCCATCATCACTTTCAGACACCTGCAACCCACACAGAAAGAGGATCCTCTGTTTTCTAAGTAATTATTATTATTTTCTATTCTGTTTTGTGGAAAAGAGATTGTGGAAAAGAGATTGCAGTATATATATATACATATATATATACATATATATATATATATATATACATATACATACACTACCGTTCAAAAGTTTAGGGTCACTTAGAAATTTCCTTATTTTTGAAAGAAAAGCACAGTTTTTTTTCAATGAAGATAACATTAAATTAATCAGAAATACACTCTATACATTGTTAATGTGCTAAATGACTATTCTAGCTGAAAACTTCTGGTTATTAATGCAATATCTAGATAGGTGTATAGAGGCCCATTTCCAGCAACCATCACTCCAGTGTTCTAATGGTACATTGTGTTTGCTAACTGTGTTAGAAGGCTAATGGATGATTAGAAAACACTTGAAAACCCTTGTGCAATTATGTTAGCACCGCTGTAAACAGTTTTGCTGTTTAGAGGAGCTATAAAACTGGCCTTCCTTTAAGCTAGTTGAGAATCTGGAGGATTACATTTGTGGGTTCGATTAAACTCTCAAAATGGCTAGAAAAAGAGTGCTTTCATGTGAAACTCGACAGTCTATTCTTGTTCTTAGAAATGAAGGCTATTGCATGCGAGAAATTGCCAAGAAACTGAAGATTTCCTACAACGGTGTGTACTACTTCCTTCAGAGGACAGCACACACAGGCTCTAACCAGAGTAGAAAGAGAAGTGGGAGGCCCGGCTGCACAACTGAGCAACAAGACAAGTACATTAGACTCTCTAGATTGAGAAATAGACGCCTCACAGGTCCTCAACTGGCAGCTTCATTAAATAGTACCCGCAAAACGCCAGTGTCATCGTCTACAGTGCAGAGGCGACTCCGGGATGCTGGCCTTCAGGGCAGAGTGGCAAAGAAAAAGCCATATCTGAGACTGGCTAATAAAAGGAAAAGATTAATATGGGCAAAAGCACACAGACATTGAACAGAGGAAGATTGGAAAAAAGTGTTATGGACAGACGAATCGAAGTTTGTGAGACGCAGAACAACTGAAAAGATGCTGGAAGAGTGCCTGACGCCATCTGTCAAGCATGGTGGAGGTAATGTGATGGTCTGGGGTTGCTTTGGTGCTGGTAAAGTGGGAGATTTGTACAAAGTAAAAGGGATTTTGAATAAGGAAGGCTATCACTCCATTTTGCAACGCTATGCCATACCCTATGGACAGCGCTTGATTGGAGCCAATTTCATCCTACAACAGGACAATGACCCAAAGCACACCTCTAAATTATGCAAGAAATATTTAGGGAAGAAGCAGGCAGCTGGTATTCTATCTGTAATGGAGTGGCCAGCGCAGTCACCAGATCTCAACCCCATAGAGCTGTTGTGGGAGCAGCTTGACCGTATGGTATGCAAGAAGTGCCCATCAAGCCAATTCAACTTGTGGGAGGGGCTTCTGGAAGCATGGGATGAAATTTCTCCCGATTACCTCAGCAAATTAACACATAGAATGCCAAAGGTCTGCAATGCTGTAATTGCTGCAAATGGAGCATTCTTTGACGAAAGCAAAGTTTGAAGGAGAAAATTATTATTTCAAATAAAAATCATTATTTCTAACCTTGTCAATGTCTTGACTATATTTCTAGTCATTTTGCAACTCATTTGATAAATATAAGTGTGAGTTTTCATGGAAAACACAAAATTGTCTGGGTGACCCCAAACTTTTGAACGGTAGTGTGTGTATCTATACAGTGGAGGAAATAAGTATTTGATCCCTTGCTGATTTTGTAAGTTTGCCCACTGTCAAAGTCATGAACAGTCTAGAATTTTTAGGCTAGGTTAATTTTACCAGTGAGAGATAGATGATATAAAAAAAAATAAAGAAAATCACATTGTGAAAATTATATATATTTATTTGCATTGTGCACAGAGAAGTAAGTATTTGACCCCCTACCAACCATTAAGAGTTCAGCCTCCTCCAGACCAGTTACACGCTCCAAATCAACTTGGTGCCTGCATTAAAGACAGCTGTCTTACATGGTCACCTGTATAAAAGACTCCTGTCCACAGACTCAATTAATCAGTCTGACTCTAACCTCTACAACATGGGCAAGACCAAAGAGCTTTCTAAGGATGTCAGGGACAAGATCATAGACCTGCTCAAGGCTGGAATGGGCTACAAAACCATAAGTAAGACGCTGGGTGAGAAGGAGACAACTGTTGGTGCAATAGTAAGAAAATGGAAGACATACAAAATGACTGTCAATCGACATCGATCTGGGGCTCCATGCAAAATCTCACCTCGTGGGGTATCCTTGATCCTGAGGAAGGGGAGAGCTCAGCCGAAAACTACACGGGGGGAACTTGTTAATGATCTCAAGGCAGCTGGGAACACAGTCACCAAGAAAACCATTGGTAACACATTACACCATAATGGATTAAAATCCTGCAGTGCCCACAAGGTCCCCCTGCTCAAGAAGGCACATGTACAGGCCCGTATGAAGTTTGCAAATGAACATCTGGATGATTCTGAGAGTGATTGGGAGAAGGTGCTGTGGTCAGATGAGACTAAAATTGAGCTCTTTGGCATTAACTCAACTTGCCGTGTTTAGAGGAAGAGAAATGCTGCCTATGACCCAAAGAACACCGTCCCCACTGTCAAGCATGGAGGTGGAAACATTATGTTTTGGGGGTGTTTCTCTGCTAAGGGCACAGGACTACTTCACCGCATCAATGGGAGAATGGATGGAGCCATGTACCGTCAAATCCTGAGTGACAACCTCCTTCCCTCCACCAGGACATTAAAAATGGCTCGAGGCTGGGTCTTCCAGCACGACAATGACCCGAAACATACAGCCAAGGCAACAAAGGAGTGGCTCAAAAAGAAGCACATTAAAGGAACAGTGTCATGGCAAATAATTTTTTTTATATGTTAAAGATGTTAGTGCTTTAATAAAAACGTCTCCCGTCCCATTCACGTCCGTGTACGGCGTCTGTGTGGGAACTGCGCATGCGCCGCTCCCACACAGTCCTATTCGAAATTGGCGCCGTCCGGCGCCATTTTCCTGTGGACCGGAAGTCGCGGCCGGACTGTAATATTACTACTTCCGGTCGCGGCTTCCGGACTTGTGCACATGGAACAGCGGCAGCAAACGGAGCGGACGGGCCAGAGGGAGCCGCGGCGGCAGGAGCAGGTAAGAGATTTCAATGTATGTTAGTGTTTGTGTGTGTTTACTACTATATGTAAACCTACTACACTGTGGGTTACCTCAAAAAATGGCGACACGCAGTGTAGCAGGTTAAACCTTTCAAACCCCTCGTTTATCCCGGCACTAGCCAGGATAAAGGAGGGGGGGATGCTGAGAGCTCACTAGAGCGAGGGCTTTTAACCCAATGTTGCAATGCTGCAATTTTGGGAACAGCCCCATCTAGTGGCCAAAAATGGGTAGTATTATAAATTAGAAATAATTTATAATATTACATGGCTCGTGCCAAAAAAAAAAAAAAAAATTTGAACAATGTTTAATCACCCACACACTAAATGTTTAATTTTTTAAAAAAAAACATGTTTTTAGGGCAACACCATGCCTTTAAGGTCATGGAGTGGCCTAGCCAGTCTCCAGACCTTAATCCCATCAAAAACTTATGGAGGGAGCTGAAGATTCGAGTTGCCAAGCGACAGCCTCGAAATCTTAATGATTTACAGATGATCTGCAAAGAGGAGTGGGCCAAAATTCCATCTAACATGTGTGCAAGCCTCATCATGAACTACAAAAAACGTCTGACTGCTGTGCTTGCCAACAAGGGTTTTGCCACCAAGTATTAAGTCTTGTTTGCCAAAGGGATCAAATACGTATCTCTCTGTGCACAATGCAAATAAATCTATATAATTTTGACAATGTGATTTTCGTTTTTTTTTTTTTATATAATCTATCTCTCACTGGTAAAATTAACCTAGCCTAAAAATTCTAGACTGTTCATGTCTTTGACAGTGGGCAAACTTACAAAATCAGCAAGGGATCAAATACTTATTTCCTTCACTGTATATATATATATATATATATATATATATATATATATATATATATATATATATAATGAGATAAAGAGTAAAGCAGCACAGCAACAGCAGTGGGTGCAGGCCTCCTAGTTTGAAGCTAGGAACCCTTGTTAATTAAATCCAAAAAAATGAAGAGGCAGCACTCCAAGGAAATTGGTGAAAAAAAGTGGTGTGTTTATTCACCCCAGGCAGGCAACGTTTCGATCCGTCTCTATGGGATCTTTGTCAAGCAATGACCAACAATCTTAACAGGGTATATATAACCCAGTGTGGTAATACAATCGGTGATTCAACCTGAGTTAACAAGTAGGAACAGGTGATACATTAGTGGTTACTGTGGTTACTACATAACAACCTAAGTGAGCGTGAGGCATCTGCGCAGAGAGTCCTCTGTTATAACAGTGTGTATAGCGGTACAGTGTATACAGTGTTAAGTAAACATTGGTGAAGTGGCAGATTTACAATAAAATGTACAGTACAGGAAAGACGATACTCACCATTGGACAACAATCAATGAAGAGAAACTCACTACATCAGCGTCCCCGGCTCACGTATGCGCATGCGCGCATGTGATGCATAAGGGGAGGAAACGGGCGATGACAGTACGAACGTACTGCGCATGCGCACTGCTTATATGATGTTTTCAGTGCGGCAGGGTAAAAGAGGAAAGAAAAGAAGAAAAAGTACCAAGAACGGCAGATAACAGGACCAGGTAAGTAATCGTAACTAGTGCGTAACCAATTTTCAAGACAATGTTACTAACCGCTGCGGTATTACTGCATACTTAGGCAGATATGCCATTCAGGGGTCTGGGAAAGCTGGGTGACATTCCCGTTTAAAACTATAACACTTATGTCCTATGAAAATAGCAAAAGGGGGAAACCCTAGGAAGGCCTAATACTTATTAAAAACCAGGACCCAATTGCACAGAACACAACCCGTCGCAGGGTCCCCACGTGATGGGGTCCACTCCTAGGGGTACAAAGGAAAAAGGGATAACTCATTCGTGTACACACAAGTGAGTATCCCAACCTCCAGTGTCTGTATAGGGTGGTAGTAAAGATATTGTGGAGGCACTTCCAATTCAAGAATGCAAAAACACAGAGACATCAAGTGTAATAAGTATGCTTTCATTATTGAGTTACCGTAAACAGAATAATAATGATTATAATGCAAACTATTTGGTCCTGGTACGGCATATCTGGTGACAAAAAAATGAATACAGTTGCCAGACTGAAAAAAGGGGGAAACATAATTTGTATGTGTGTCCAACGGGGGTGAGGGTCAAACTCCCGGAAGCAAGCAGGGAAAACGAATCCCTAGAAAATAATAATAGAGAAATATTATTGAATAGCAAAATACAATTTGATAAAAGCAATGTAAAGAATGTCAGTACATATCTAAACCATTAGCGAGCGAAGGGTAAGAGAGCACATAAGTGGGATCCAAAGGAGTCCTCAACCTAAACCAGCAGCGCCCACCTTGAAATCAACATTAAGGCCATAGGGTCTAAGGGTATTCAGCCTGAATATCCATTCGAGTTCCCGTTTTTAAAAAAAAAGCCACTCTGTCACCACCTCGACGTAGGGGTGGAATGTGGTCGATTATCCTGAATTTGAACTGTTTCTCCGTATGGTTCATTTCAGCGAAGTGCTTAGAAACAGGCAAGTCTAACCTTTTATTTCTAATGGTGAAACGATGGTTGTTGAGTCGCACCTTTAGTTCTAGGGTGGTCTCCCCAATGTACCACAGTCCGCAGGGACATTCCAGTAAGTAAATCACAAATGAGGAGTTACAGGTTAGATAATGCTTGATTTGCGTTGTCTTGTCCGTAATTGGATGTGTAAAGGAGCGTCCTTTAATAATATAGTGGCATAAGATAAACAGGGATAGCACCCTGTGTTACTTGCTGTCAGGAAACGTTGTCCTGTTTTTTTTTACCTTGGGCTCAAAGGATGCCCTAACCAGTCTGTCTTTTAAATTCTTTGAACGTCTGTAAGAGAATAGTGGTGGAATCTCAAATTCAGGAACATGTCTAAGGCTGCTGTGAAGAATAGGCCAATGTCTCCTTATGATGTTAGCAATCCTGTTGCTTTGTTCAGTGTAAGTGAGTTTTGATGGAAAACACAAAATTGTCTGGGTGACCCCAAACTTTTGAACGGTAGTGTATATATATATATATATATATATATATATATATATATATATATATATATATATGTGCTGGATAAACATGTGGTTTTGGTTTTTAGTACTCAGAGTGATAAATGTACTGAGCAGGGGTTAGGTGAGCAGAGATCATATTCCAAGATATAGTCTGCACTAGCTACTGACTTCATGGCTGATGGAATGATTTTCTTAAGGCCATGAAGAGCTTACACAGGACTCAGGTAAGCTGCTTCTCCGCAGGTAAATATCAGAGTCAGCTAAGCAAATCTTTTCTGCAAAGATAGACAACAAATAGTTGTTTGCAAAGATTACCGTAAAGGTTACTGCAAAGAATACAATCGTATTATGAGTTATAAAAGAGTTTAAAGAAATATCAAATAATTACATTTTTATAGTATGTTCCAAATGGAAAGCTCACAGAGAATTTTCTCTTTACACATATGAATGAACAGCCAAATAAATGTTCAAGATGAATAGATTGATATCAGAGATAGAGATTAGATAGATAGATGATAGACAGACAGACAGACAGACAGACAGACAGACAGACAGACAGACAGACAGACAGATAGATAGATAGATAGATAGATAGATAGATAGATAGATAGATAGATAGATAGATAGATAGATAGATAGATAGATAGTAAAACAAATATATCCAGCAGCACCAGTATATGGTGGGTGCAACTCCTCAGGAACAGACCACGCTCCAATTCCAATAAAATCCAAAAAAGAGGCAGCACTCCGCAGAAAATATGATAAAGGGTGTATTTATTGCCCCCTGTGCGTGCAACGTTTCAGCTCTATCCTCTAGAGCCTTTCTCAAGCGAATAACATGTGATACATTCCAAGTATATAACATAGTGACAATTAAATCAGTGAATCAGTTACAATCAGAAAAAAAGTATATATCAGCATAATATAAATAGAATAATAAATATATGGTGAAAAATAACACAACGATATCAAACGTATAGTGTAAGGATAAGATGAATAATTAACAGTATATATGTCAAAAACCTATAATACAGTCAAAGTATCCAATTAAAGATAGTGTCCGCACATGTGCGAATCATGTGTGTGTATTAAAAACAGATTAAAACAGGAAATCACCTCTTGGGACATAGCATCACGACGCCGCCATGGCGATATGTAAGAAAGCGCTATTGCGCATGCGTAGGTATTTTGCTATGTTCTAGATATCACGGATATCCGGTATGTGAATCGCGCATGCGCAAAAGAGCGCAGACGCGACACAGCCATTTTTGAATAGGGAAAAAGTACCTCCTAATAGGGAATATATCAAGAAAGGTATGTACAAAATACCAGAACATACCTACATAGGAACAATATCGCTCCCGATCTAGATTGAGACTATATCTGTAGAGAGTGCGTATATATCTAAACGGATATCTGAATAAGACATCCAAAATAAAGGTGGGGGGAGGAGGTAAGAGCGCGGTGGTATAACCCCATTCACATTTATGATTTAAAATACTTTAGTGAACATTGGAGTATATAGGTTGGTCAATGGCCATTTTATAAATGCCCATCTCCACACCAATAATGGAGGAACATAGACAATGAAGACATATCATATGCCCCAATGTCATGTTGCTCCCCCTAACCCCTATATATGTTTTTTTGAACTTCAAAGTGAATATCGTATACCTCATACACGTCCAAAACCTCCCAATTCCAAAATTGATCACAGTCTGTATATTTTTTACACCCTCTAGAGATAAAATGGCAGAATAGTTTTAGGTATGAATTATTTCCTATTTGGGGATAATTTTTATCTTCAACTGCAAGGAACGGCGATGGGGTCAAACATTGCCCCCACTTACGCCAATATATTCATGCGTACATTTGAAGAGGCGTTTGTCTATGGATCAAACCACTTTAAACATGTTATTAAGTGGTGGCGTTACATAGACGATGTTTTCATGATATGGTCAGGAGATAATGATACGTTATTGGATTTCTTCTCATGTATTAATCTATATGATGATAAAATTAAATTTACACTGGTACAGTCGGATACTGAGATTCAATTTCTAGATGTTTTGGTTAAGATCAATAATAACATTTTTAGTACTGAGCTCTATACTAAACCAACAGATTGTAACAATCTCCTTTTATACAGCAGTAACCATCCACGCAGTATGGTAGAAAATTTACCAAGTAGTCAATTGATGAGGGTTAAAAGAATACTTAGCGACACGGATATTGCCACTGTAACTCTTGAAAAAATGGTAAACCGTTTTCGCACTCGGGGATACCCCACGGAAATATTGAATAAACATAAGCTTAAGGTGTCACAAACTGATAGGGATACTCTGCTTAGACCTAAAACAACTAAAACACAAACAGATCGTATCCCATTTATATCTACATATACGGACCAGAGTAAGGCCATTACGGGCATCATCAGACGACATTGGCCTATGTTGAAAAATTGTTTGCCACATATCCCTGAATTTTCGAGATATCCACTGCTATCATATCGCAGATCCCAAAGCCTTAGGGACAGATTGGTGAAAACTGATGTTGGGTCCCTTAAATCCACTGGACAAACATATTTGACTAAACCCAAGGTTGGGTGTTTCCCATGTTTGAACTGTATAAACTGTAGTCACATGTTAAAAGGTCCAACTCTTATACATCCTACTACACAAAGAAGTTTTCAGATTAGACACTATCTAACATGTAACACAGATTTCGTCGTTTATGTTCTACGATGTGCCTGTCATCTATTATATGTGGGTGAAACCACACTTGAGTTGAAGATCAGACTAAATCAACATAGATACACGATTAGGAAAAAACGTTTGGACTTACCTGTTTCGAAACATTTTTCGGAGATGGGCCATACGGAACATCAACTAAAATTTTGGATCTTGGACCATATTCCTCCCCTAAGACGAGGTGGTAATAGGATTAGACTATTAAAAACTAGGGAGTTACAATGGATTAAGAGGCTCAATACCCTTAAACCAAATGGACTTAATGTCGATTATGGGTTGAGTGGAGTGGTGTGAGTTCTCCTTTGTTCCATCATACCCCATTATGTGGATGCGCTTGATATTTTTATCAGTAAATATAAATATTAACATGTTGATTCATAGGGTTATTACCTTTTGAGATACTGATACTATTATCTTCTTCTTTTTACTCTAGAGCGTTCTTTTGAACCTGTTGGAAGATCACCTCTACGGACAAAGAATATCACGGATTTTTCTATATATCAACACTATTGAAAAAGAATAATAAAAATTTTTTTGGGGGAATTTTTTGCACAGTCTACTTTTACGGATATCATATTAGAAAATTCTATATAAAAAATATTGTACTATTACATATATTCTGCCATTTTATCTCTAGAGGGTGTAAAAAATATACAGACTGTGATCAATTTTGGAATTGGGAGGTTTTGGACGTGTATGAGGTATACGATATTCACTTTGAAGTTCAAAAAAACATATATAGGGGTTAGGGGGAGCAACATGACATTGGGGCATATGATATGTCTTCATTGTCTATGTTCCTCCATTATTGGTGTGGAGATGGGCATTTATAAAATGGCCATTGACCAACCTATATACTCCAATGTTCACTAAAGTATTTTAAATCATAAATGTGAATGGGGTTATACCACCGCGCTCTTACCTCCTCCCCCCCCAACTTTATTTTGGATGTCTTATTCAGATATCCGTTTAGATATATACGCACTCTCTACAGATATAGTCTCAATCTAGATCGGGAGCGATATTGTTCCTATGTAGGTATGTTCTGGTATTTTGTACATACCTTTCTTGATATATTCCCTATTAGGAGGTACTTTTTCCCTATTCAAAAATGGCTGCGTCGCGTCTGCGCTCTTTTGCGCATGCGCGATTCACATACCGGATATCCGTGATATCTAGAACATAGCAAAATACCTACGCATGCGCAATAGCGCTTTCTTACATATCGCCATGGCGGCGCCGTGATGCTATGTCCCAAGAGGTGATTTCCTGTTTTAATCTGTTTTTAATACACACACATGATTCGCACATGTGCGGACACT
Organism: Rhinoderma darwinii; assembly: GCF_050947455.1. Taxonomy (NCBI): domain Eukaryota; kingdom Metazoa; phylum Chordata; class Amphibia; order Anura; family Rhinodermatidae; genus Rhinoderma; species Rhinoderma darwinii. The sequence continues at coordinate 133,347,142 of NC_134690.1, read as the reverse complement.
ATCTTTAATTGGATACTTTGACTGTATTATAGGTTTTTGACATATATACTGTTAATTATTCATCTTATCCTTACACTATACGTTTGATATCGTTGTGTTATTTTTCACCATATATTTATTATTCTATTTATATTATGCTGATATATACTTTTTTTCTGATTGTAACTGATTCACTGATTTAATTGTCACTATGTTATATACTTGGAATGTATCACATGTTATTCGCTTGAGAAAGGCTCTAGAGGATAGAGCTGAAACGTTGCACGCACAGGGGGCAATAAATACACCCGATAGATAGATAGATAGATAGATAGATAGATAGATAGATAGATAGATAGATAGATAGATAGTCATACACGGATACTGGCTGGTGACTGGATCATGCAGCTTTATGTTACCACCACATGTGTATAAAAATGGCTGGACTATTGTACAGAACAAACACTGTTACACTTTGTGTCTCCATTATGTCCTCATAGATTGTAAGCTCTTGCGAGCAGGGTCCTCACTCCTCAGGTTTGAATTGTAAATTAACTTTGTCACTATGTAATGTCTAATATTGTTTGTTTCATGTTCCCTCTAAATTGTAAAGTGCTGCGTAATATGTTGGCGCTATATAAATAAAGATTATTATTATTATTATAGATGGATAGATAGATAGATAGATAGATAGATAGATAGATAGATAGATAGATAGATAGATAGATAGATAGATAGATAGATAGATAGATAGATAGATAGATAGATAGATAGATAGATACATAGATACAGAAAGAGAGGTAGATGATAGATAGATAGATATTAGAGATAGATATTAGATAGATATAGATAGATAGATATTAGAGATAGATATTAGATATAGATAGATAGATAGATAGATAGATAGATAGATAGATAGATAGATAGATAGATAGATAGATAGATAGATAGATAGATAGATAGATAGATAGATAGATAGATAGATATTAGAGATAGATACTAGATAGATAGATAGATCGATGATAGATAGATAGATAGATAGATAGATAGATAGATAGATAGATAGATAGATAGATAGATAGATAGATAGATAGATAGATAGATAGATAGGTTAGGCTTTACCTCTATAGTGACTATAGTGCCTGTAACAAGGGCATACATGCCATGGAGTGAAGGGGCTCATTGCAGGTTGGTCTTGTCCCAATTCAAATGAGTGATAAGAACCTGCACAGAAATGTTATATGAATCAGTGCTGTAATGTTGGCAAACAATGAAGTAGAAAATTTATCCGTCTTGAAACTGGGATGAAGTCCTCAGGACCTCCTCCCCAAGTGGTTAGAAGTGTGATGGTTTCAATCAGAACCTGAATTGGGTCTAATTTCTATATTTTCTATGGACCCCCCCTTATTTTTACTTACGCCACTGGCCTGTAAAATAAAAGCCACATATAAATTTAAGTCCTTTTGTGTACGATTATTTTTTTCTTAATTTAAAAAAATATTAAGAACTAAAAAATTGGGATGATGAGGACTTAAAAACGCATTTTGTGCATCAGTTGTCCAATCCATAATTCTTTCCTCTAAATAATGCAGATATCCATCCTTGGGTAATGCTTCATGCCCTGACAATGATTTAGTCACAACGTAATACTTAGTTATTCACTGGTTGCCCCAATAACAATAAAAAGAGCCAGCACACGGTGTACATTATTGGGCTCAATTTTCAGAAGCACAGGATTTTTTTATAAATCCAACAAATTCCTTAAATCCTTTTAAATGCAAAGCAACGTCTTCCCGGCTGACAGCCATGATGTCTATTAGGTCTTGAATCACATCAATCGTTTACAAATCTACTATTGACATTTCACTGTTCACATCATACTCCCTCAGGGGGAGGGTTGTCAGTAAATTGTAATTAGTGGTTCACATTTAAATATGATGTAAACTCCGATAGTTAGCAGTGTAGCAAGGTTGTTTGAGGTTACCTAATTAATTTAGACAATGATGATGCTTGTCTGCTTTTATTTTTATAGCTAATCACCACAATTTGTTAAGATATAGTAAACCAACCAAATAACATGGCTTTCTAAAGCTTTAAGATAAAACATGAAACAACAAATGTTAGTTTAAGTCAATTTAATTCCATGCAACTATTCCTTCTCTACTAAATATAGTATACAAACTAAGTACTATACTAGAATGTGCACAGTGCACGTATGTATCGGTATATATTTTACGGACATTAGAACCGGTCAAAAGGAGTATTCCTATAAAACTCCCAATGGTATATTAGTACCCATGCAATTTGTTAAAGATCAGCAGCACAAGTTTCTCAAGGGCAATCCCCACTAGGTGTACACAGCATAGGGACAACCAAAAAGACTCCAAATGATTCAAAAGTCAATTTTAGTCTGTGATTTTAGGATTTGTGTGTTGCTTGGTTCTCAATAAAGATGATTTGTTATGTGATTCATATAGACTTTTGCATAATTTGGGGTCTTGGTTGTGTTTAAGGTGGTGACTAGAGATGAGCGAACCGGGACAACCGAACCCGGTTTCGGTCTGAACATCGGGAAAAGTTTGGTTCGCAGCGAATCCAAACTTCACCGGGTTCAACCGAACACGTTTTGACCGAACCCGGCTAAATTTTGGCGCCTGCGTAGTCAGCATTCCCTGGCTGACTGGCACCTTATGAGTCACTGATTTTCCAGTACGCGACGTCAGGAGATAGTCACTGTCCAGGGTGCTGAAAGAGTTAAACGATCGGCAGTAACTGTTTCAGCACCCTGGACAGTGACTTCCGATCACAATATACATCACCGTGTAAAAAAAATAAAAGTTCCTACTTACCGATAACTCCCTGCTTCTTCCTCCAGTCTGACCTCCCGGGATGACGATTCAGTCCAAGTGACCGCTGCAGTCAATCACAGGCCAATCACAGGCTGCAGCCAATCACAGGCCAATCCCAGGCTGCAGCGGTCACATGGACTGCTGCGTCATCCAGGGAGGTCGGGCTGGATGTCAAGAGAGGGACGCGTCACCGCTGCCTTGGTGACGCGTCCCTCTCGACATCCAGTCCGACCTCCCGGGATGACGATTCAGTCCAAGTGACCGCTGCAGCCAATCACAGGCCAATCACAGGCTGCAGCGGTCAAATGGACTGCCGCGTCATCCAGGGAGATCGGGCTGGATGTCAAGAGAGGGACGCGTCACCGTTGCCTTGGTGACGCGTCCCTCTCTTGAGATCCAGCCCGACCTCCCTGGATGACGCGGCAGTCCATGTGACCCCTGCAGCCTGTGATTGGCCTGTGATTGGCTGCAGCGGTCACTTGGACTGAATCGTCATCCAGGGAGGTCGGACTGGATGTCGAGAGGGACGCGTCACCAAGGCAACGGTGACGCGTCCCTCTCTTGATGAAAGCTGGGTTGTAAGGCAGATCTGCCTTGTTATGCAGCACAGTAATGGAAGATATAACATTCAATACTTTGGAAACTCTTCTGGGTAAGTGCCTTAGAAAGCTGGGATGCAGTAATAGCGGCCATATTGTCTGTCACCCAGCTTTCCCAGAGACAGATATAACAATGGCTGAATTTTAACCACTATACATAAATGTAGAAGGGACAGTCATATTCCATATAAGCCAATGGGAACTGCGCCTGTGGGTGCCCGAGGGCAAATGTACCATGCAGACAGCCCATGCTGCTGCTATGGGGCCCTTGAGAAGAAGGGGCCCAGCTTATCCCTCCTCGCTAAGATCTATCCCCTGGATAGATAAGCAAATGCCCAGAGGGTAATGTTACCCTATTCTACAAGGGATGGAAAGGTCTAACAAGCTTTGGGCCCCCCTGTCCTGGGGTGGAGGGTGTAAGGCCTCATGCACACGACCGTAAAAACTCCCGTTATTACGGGTCGTAATTACGACCCGTAATAACGGGCTCATAGACTTCTATTGGCCACGGGTACCTTCCCGTTTTCTTACGGGAAGGTGCCCGTGCCGTTGAAAAAGATAGAACATGTCCTATTTCAGGCCATAATAACGGCACGGACAGCCCATAGAAGTCTATGGAGCTCCCGTAATGACAGGTGACTACGTGTGTGCACCCGTCATTACGGCAGCGTTGCTAGGCGACGTCAGTAAATAGTCACTGTCCAGGGTGCTGAAAGAGTTAACTGATCGGCAATAACTCTTTCAGCACCCTGGACAGTGAATTCCGATCAGAATATAGAGCAACCTGTAAAAAAAAAAAAAAAAAAAAGACGTTCATACATAGTTACATAGTTACATAGTTAGTACGGCTGAAAAAAGACACATGTCCATCAAGTTCAACCAAGGGACGGGAAAAGGGAAGGAAAAATTTCTACACATAGGAGTTAATACTTTTTTGTTCTAGGAAATTATCTAACCTTTTTTTAAAGCCATCTACTGTCCCTGCTGTGACCAGCTCCTGCGGTAGGCTATTCCATAGATTCACAGTTCTCACGGTAAAGAAGGCTTGTCGTCTCTGCAGGTTGAACCTTTTTTTCTCCAGATGGAGGGAGTGCCCCCTTGTTTTTTGAGGGGGTTTTACAAGGAACAGGATTTCACCATGTTTTTTGTATGTGCCATTAATATATTTATATAAGTTAATCATGTCCCCCCTTAGTCATCTTTTTTCAAGGCTAAATAGGTTTAATTCTTTTAATCTTTCCTCATAACTTAAATTCTCCATGCCCCTAATTGGCTTCGTTGCTCTTCTTTGTATTTTTTCCAACTCCAGGGCATCCTTGCTATGAACTGGAGCCCAGAACTGAACTGCATATTCTAGATGAGGCCTCATTAATGCTTTGTAAAGTGGCAATATTACATCCCTGTTCCGGGAGTACATGCCTCTTTTAATACACGACAATATCCTGCTGGCCTTTGAAGCAGCTGATTGACACTGCATGCTGTTATTTAGTTTATAATTTACAAGTACACCCAGATCCTTCTCAACAAGTGAATCCGCCAATTTAGCTCCCCCTAGGACATATGATGCATGCAGGTTGTTGGTACCCAGATGCATAACTTTACATTTATCTACATTAAACTTCATCTGCCAAGTGGACGCCCAAACACTTAGTTTGTTTAAATCTGCCTGCAATTCATGAACATCTTCCATAGACTGAACTATATTACATAGCTTGGTGTCATCTGCAAAAATAGAAATAGTGCTATTAATCCCATCCTCTATATCATTAACCCCTTAAGGACGCAGCCTAGTTTGGGCCTTAAGGCTCAGAGCCCATTTTTCAAATCTGACATATTTCACTTTATCTGGTAATAACGTCGGAATGCGTAAACCTATCCAAGCGATTCTGAGATTGTTTTCTCGTGACACTTTGGGCTTCATGTTCGTGGTAAAATTTGGTCGATATATTCAGTCTTTATTTGAGAAAAATTGCAAAATTTAGAGAAAATTTAGAAAAAATAGCATTTTTTAGAATTTAAATGCATCTGCTTGAAAAACAGACGGTTATACCACCCAAAATAGTTACTAGTTCACATTTCCCATATGTCTACTTTAGATTGGCATCGTTTTTTGAACATTATTTTATTTTTCTTGGACGTTACAAGGCTTAGAACATAAACAGCAATTTCTCATATTTTTAAGAAAATTTCAAAAGCCTTTTTTTTAAGGTACCAGTTCAGTTCTGAAGAGGCTTTGAGGGGCCTATGTATTAGAAACCCCCATAAAGCACCCCATTTTAAAAACTAGACCCCTCAAAGTATTCAAAACAGCATTTAGAAAGTTTTTTAACCCTTCAGGCATTTCACAGGAATTAAAGCAAAGTGGAGGTGAAATTTGCAAATTTCATTTTTCTTTCTGAATTTCAATTTTATTCTATTTTTTTTCTGTAACAAAGAAGGTTTTACCAGAGAAACACAACTAAATATGTATTGTCCAGATTCTTCAGTTTTTAGAAATGTCCCACATGTGGCTCTAGTGCGCTCGTGGACTAAAACACAAGCCCCAGAAGCAAAGAAGCACCTAGTGCATTTTGGTGGTGCTTTTTTATTAGCATATATTTTAGGCAGCATGCCAGGTTTGGAGAGGTGTTGAGGTGCCAAAACAGTAGGAATCCCCCAAAACTGACCCCATTTTGGAAACTGCACCCCTCAAGGAATTAATTTATGGTTATTGTTACCATTTTGACCCTGTAGTTTTTTCACAGCGCGTATTTGAATTGGGCTGTGAAATTAAAAGAATGACAATTTTTCCAATAAGATGTCATTTTTGATCAGAATTTCTTATTTTCACAGGGAACAAAATGCCCCATTTTGTTGCCCAATTTGTCCTGAGTGCGGCAATACCCCATTTGTGGTGATAAACTGCTGTTTGGGCCCATGGGAGGCCTCAGAAGGAAAGGAGCGCTGTGTGTTCTTAGGAGTCCAGATTTTGCTGGATTGGTTTTCGGGTGCCATGTCGCATTTGCAGAGCCTCAGAGGTATCAAAGCAATGGAAACCCACCAAAAGTGACCCCATTTTGGAAACAAAACCCCTCAAGGAATTTATTTATGGGTGTTGTGACCATTTAGACCCCACAGTTTTTTCACAGAACTTATTTGAATTGGGCTGTGAATTCAAAAAAATGTAATTTTTTCCAATAAGAGGTAGTTTTGGCTCAAAATTTCTTATTTTCACAAGGAATAAAATACCCCAATTTGTTGCCCAATTTGTCCTGAGTGCGGCAATACCCCATTTGTGGTGATAAACTGCCGTTTGGGCCCATGGGAGGCCTCAGAAGGAAAGGAGCGCTATGTGTTCTTTGAAGCCCAGATTTTGCTGGATTGGTTTTCGGGTGCCATGTCGCATTTGCAGAGCCCCAAAGGTATCAAAGCAATGGAAACCCACAAGAAGTCACCCCATTTTGGAAACTACACCCCTCAAAGAATGTATTTATGGGTGTTGTGACCATTTAGACCCCACAGTTTTTTCACAGAATTTATTTGAATTGGGCTGTGAATTAAAAAAAAAATTTTTTTTTCCAATAAGAGGTAGTTTTGGCTCAAAATTTCTTATTTTCACAAGGAATAAAATACCGCATTTTGTTGCCCAATTTGTCCTGAGTGTGGCAATACCCTATTTGTGGTGATAAACTGCCGTTTGGGTCCATGGGAGGGCTCAGAAGGAAAGGACCACCATGTGGCCTACTGGGAATTTTCTGGTGCTAAGTCGTGTGTGCAGAAGCCCCTGAGGTATCAGTACAGTTGAAACCCCCGAGAAGTGACCCTGTTTTAAAAACGACACCCCTTAAGGCATTCATCTAGAGGTGTAGTGAGCATTTTGACCCCACAGGTATTGTGTAAAAGATAATGTGCAGCAGTTGGTGCAGAGTGAAATTTGCAATTTTCTATACATATATGCCGATTCAGTGTCCGATATATTGTGCCCAGCATGCGCCACCGGAGATATACACCTCATAAACTGTAATGTTGGCTCTCCCGGGTACGGCAATACCCTACATGTGGCTGTTATCAGCTGCCTGGGCACACAGCAGGGCTCAGAGGGGAAAGATGAGGAGGGGTAAGCTGTGCGAAGTGGATCAGAGCGAGTAAAACTGGGGTAAATTAAAAATAAAGGGATGGATGATAAATTTTAAAACACTCTTTCATACAGAGCTCTGGTTTTTCGGGACACGCGTCACATTGATATATTGTGTCCTTCCTTATCCCCCTCTTATTGCAGACTCTGCACCTCTTTTGACTTTTTCCCTTCTTGCCAGTTTGGGGAACTTCTCCTAAAAAGTGTTGCCCTGGTACGATGCCTGTGGCCCCGCTTCCAGAAGTACTGTAAGGCTTCAGGACTTGATCTGACAAGTCCACCCCTCCCATGTACCTATTGTAGTCCAGGATGCAGTCTAGTTTGGGGGTCCCTGTACTGGTACCTCGTACAGGTACATGGGTACTGGTGTGGCATCTCCCTGGTCTTGTACTTGACACACAATATGTTGCTGCTAGATTGTGCCCTGCTCTCACCCCTTCTGAGTGTTTGCCCAAGCAGAGTCTTAGGGAGGCCTCTCAGGTTTCTTCTAGCAGTGCCGCATGCCGCAGGACTTCTGGAAGCGAGGCAGTTGAAGAGTGGGACGCTGGTATAAAAATTATCCAGGTAGAGGTGGTAACCCTGGTCCAGCAGTGGGTGCACCAAATCCCACACAATTTTTGTATTAACTCCCAGTAAGGGGGGGCATTCTGGGGGCTGAGCACTGGTGTCCTTCCCTTTATATATCCTAAATTTGTAGGTATACCCTGATGCACTCTCGCACAGCTTAGACATCTTCACGCCATACCTTGCCCTCTTACCCGGCAGGTACTCGCGGAATTGAAACCTCCCTTTCAAATGTACCAGGGATTCATCTATAGAAATACACTTCTCGGGGGTGAATGCTGGGAAAACCGGGCACTGAAATGGTCTAATAGGGGTCTCCGTTTATACAAACGGTCAAAACTGTGGTCATCTCTGGGTGGGCACGGCTCATTATGAGTATAATGTAAGAAGCGAAGTATTGCCTCATTTTTATTTTATTTTTTAGTTTCCAGCTCAGTTCTGAAGTTGCTTTGAGGGGCCCATATATTTGACACCCTTATCAAACACCCCATTTCAGAAACTAGACCCCTCAAAGTATTCACAACAGCATTTAAAAAGTTTATTAACCCTTTAGGTGTTTCACAGGAATTTAGAGCAAAGTAGAGGTGACATTTAATTAATTTAATTTAATTTATTAGGCACCATGTCCGGTTTGAAGAGGTCTTGTGGTGCTAAAACAGTGGAAACCCCCCAAAAGTGACCCCTTTTTGGAAACTAGAGACCTTGAGGAATCCATTGTAGTTTTCATGGGGTGCATGCGACTTTTTGATCAGTTTTTATTCTATTTTTAGGTGGCGTGGTGACTAAAAAAACAGCAATTCTACTATTGTTTTTTATTCAAATTTTTTTACAGCGTTCACCGTGCGTTATAAATGACATATTCACTTTATTCTGCGGGGCGATACGATTACGGCGATACCAGATGTTTATAGTTTTATTTTATGTCTTATGGCGTTTGCACAATAAAATACATTTTGTAAAATATAATTTATTTTTTGTGTTACCTTATTCTAAGAGCCATAACTGTTTTATTTTTCCATCAGGAAAGCCGTGCGAGGACTTATTTTTTGCGTAACGAACTGTAGTTTCGATCAGTACCATTTTTAGGTACATGCGACTTTTTGATCTCTTTTTATTCCATTTTTTGGGAGATGAAGTGACCAAACAATTGTGATTGTGGTACGGTTTATTATTATTTTCTCTTACGGCGTTCACCGCGCGGGATAAATAACGACATCGTTTTGTTGTTCAGGACGTTACGGACGCGGCGATACCAATTATGTATAGTTTATTTGTTTATTTATATATTTTTATTAATAATAAAAACTGATAAGGGAAAAAGGGGGACTTTTACTTTTATTACTTTTAAATCTTTTATTTTCTTATTTTTACACAACTTTTTTTTACTTTTTCACACTTTTTTTACTTTGTCCCACTAGGGGACATGAGGGCAGGAGGCTCTGATCGCTATTCTAATACACTGCACTACATACGTAGTGAAGTGTATTAGAGCTGTCAGCTGTTCGCTGACAGCAAGCATAGTGGGTCCTGATTTTGTCGGGACCCACTAGGCTTCCGTCGATGGCGTAGACAGAGTCCATTGTTAGGATTCTGGTTGCCATAGTAGCCATCACGGCCCGCTATCGTGTAGCAGGCCGGCGATGGCAGCTTAACCCCTAAGAAGCCGCGATCGCTATTGAACGCGGCTTCTAAGGGGTTAATCGGCGGGGACCACCGCGATCGGTCCCTGCACACTAAGCTGTGATAGCCTGCTGTCAGAAACAGCAGTTATCACAGCTCAAGCACGCGCCGGGATTAAATGGCGCCGTGTTTACCCAGGTCAGTAATAGTACTGACCTGAGCGCGAACGTTCTACTTAGCAGGACGTACTATTACTGACCTGAGCGCGAAGGGGTTAATAAATAAGTTGAATAATAGTGGTCCCAGCACTGAACCCTGGGGTACACCACTTATTACCGGGGACCATTCAGAGTAGGAATCATTGACCACAACTCTCTGGATACGGTCCTTGAGCCAATTCTCAATCCAATTAAAAACTATATTTTCTAAACCTATAGTCCTTAATTTACCCATTAGGCGTCTATGGGGGACAGTGTCAAATGCCTTTGCAAAGTCCAAAAACACTAAATCCACAGCGGCCCCTCTGTCTAGGCTTCTGCTCACCTCTTCATAAAAACAGATTAGGTTAGTTTGAAAACTTCTGTCCTTAGTAAAACCGTGCTGGCTGTCACTTATAATACTATTTTTTGTCACATAATCCTGTATATAGTCCCTCAATAGCCCCTCAAACATTTTCCCCACGATGGATGTTAAGCTTACTGGTCTATAATTACCCGGGGAAGACCTAGAGCCCTTTTTGAATCGGCACCACATTTGCGCTGCGCCAGTCCCTTGGCACTATACCAGTCACTAGAGATTCTCTGAATATTATGAAAAGGGGGGACAGAAATAACTGAACTAAGCTCTTTAAGAATTCTAGGGTGTAACCCATCTGGTCCCGGGGCCTTGTGCACATTTATTTTATTTAATTTAGCTTGGACCATATCTACATTCATCCAATTCAGTATATCAACTGATATATTAACAGCACTGGCACCGGCTACATCAGCTGCTCCTTCTGACCGAGAACTTCCTGCTTCCTCCAGTCCGGTCTCCCGGCCGTTGCCTTGGTGACGCGTCCCTCTCGACATCCGGCCCGACATCCCTGGATGACGTTTCTGCCCATGTGACCGCTGCAGCCAATCACAGGTCAATCACAGGCTGCAGCGGTCACATGGACTGCCGCGTCATCCAGGGAGGTCGGGCTGGATGTGAAGAGAGGGATGCGTCACCAAGGCAACGGCCGGGTAAGTATGAATTTCTTTAACTTTTATTACAGAAAGGGCTGTCCCTTCTCTCTATCCTGCACTGATAGAGAGAAGGGGCTGCCGATTAGTGCAGTGCTATTTTGCAGCCAAAAACGTGCCCGTAAATACGGGTGGAATACGGGTGACACCGGATCCATATTTACGGGCACGGGTCTGTAAATACTGGTGCAAATCGGGTCGAATACGTGTGACACCGGACCCGTATTTACGCTAGTATTTACGGGTGGGAAAAAATACGATTGTGTGCATGAGGCCTAATAGAGGGGCCCTATTCCATTCTGGAGGTTAATGATTTCTGTAGATCTCAATGGGGAGAAAAAGTGTCATGGAGGATGGCATTGTCTTGAGACGATATGCACTGGGCATTGCATGGCACAGCTAACCATCTCGCCTTGGCATCCCCGGTCCAGCTTCTTTTGATGCAAATGACCTGCACTTTCCCATCACAGACCAATACTTGTACATACACTATCACTGTGTTGGCACCATCACGGTGACGATACCAACCAGTCACAGACACATTACACCCACCCTAGAGCTACACGGCTCTGCTACATAAATGAGTAGCTTTGGCAATAAGTCATGTAAATATTTTTCTTGCACACACCCGGCTAAACACGATGCCGCTGTCATTAATATTATGCCCCCCTCCCCCTACAGGTCTGTCTCCCCTGGGTGCCAGCTGCCGGCTGCCTCTCCAGCAGTAACCTCAGCACGTGCTGGTATTACTGGACACTTCTCCGCATAGTAAATAAGAGCCACTTCCACTCGGAGGGCTCACCTTTGTGTGGCTTTGTAGTAATAGGGATTTATTTAACCCCTTCTCCAAACATTGGGGTCACTGCATGTTTAGGACTGGTGTAAAATTATTAAATAGCGTTTCCCCTTTAAATATTCTAATCATCTTTTCCTGGAAAAGCTGGACATCCAGTCCGACCTCCCGGGATGACGATTCAGTCCAAGTGACCGCTGCAGCCAATCACAGGCCAATCACAGGCTGCAGCCAATCACAGGCCAATCACAGGCTGCAGCGGTCACATGGACTGCCGCGTCATCCAGGGAGGTCGGGCTGGATGTCAAGAGAGGGTCCGTTGCCTTGGTGACGCGTCCTTCTCTTGACATCCAGCCCGACCTCCCTGGATGACGCGGCAGTTCATGTGATCGCTGCAGCCTGGGATTGGCCTGTGATAGGCTGCAGCCTGTGATTGGCCTGTGATCGTCATCCCGGGAGGTCGGACTGGATGTCGAGAGGGACGCGTCACCAAGGCAACGGCCGGGAGGCCGGACTGGAGGAAGAAGCAGGAAGTTCTCGGTAAGTACGAACGACTTTTTTTTTTTTACATGTTGCTCTATATTGTGATCGGAATTCACTGTCCAGGGTGCTGAAAAAGTTACTGCCAATCAGTTAACTCTTTCAGCACCCTGGACAGTGACTATTTACTGATGTCGCCTAGCAACGCTGCCGTAATGCCGGGTGCACACATGTAGCCACCCGTCATTACAGGAGCTCCAATTACAGGTTCGGTCAGAACTAGTTCGGTCCGAATCAAACTTTTCCATGAAATTCGGCGAACCAGCCGAACCGAACTTTTCATAAGTTCGCTCATCTCTTGTGGTGACCTCAGGATTAGAGTACATATTTTATATTGGTTAATTGGAGTATTCCTTCATTTATAGGTTTATAGATGCACGCAGTATAGGGTCCCCGTTCCAGGATCCACATCATATACTGTACGTAAGATGATAGAAATAGACCGCAGCACTCAAAATGTCACCATTTGTTTTATTTATGAAATATCTGCAAAGTTTTGATCATTGCTTTAGTCCCTCAAGTCAAAAAGTTGTAGATGTTTGGTGAATAAAGAACACAACGGGATTTGGAGTTCTGTGGACTATTTCCTACTCATAGTACCCATACAATAGTACCAGCCAGGCATTACCCGTACACATATATCAGAAAAATGTCTGCAACCGTTAGTGCTCATACTATTGTGTCAGTTATAAATTGTCGCTAAGGCCCTGTTCACACGACAGGGTTACCCGGCTGTGTAACGACCGTTCGAAAAACGTTACATGGCCGCAGTAGGAACAATAGACCCCAAATGGTAACCAGGCCATCCAAAAAATGGGACATGCCCTATTTTCAGCAATTCTCTCGGCCGCTTGGCTCCCACAGAAGTCTATGGGGCTGGGTAATACACGGCCATCACTTGAATGTGCTCCAAGTGACGGCCGTGTATTCCATCGCTTGCTCTCTCTCCTTCTCCTCCTCACAGTGCGAAGTGCATAGTAGGAGGAGAAGGAGGGTATTTTTTTGCTGCCTGTAGGAGCGTAATCCCCAATCCCCGGACACAGCTTCGGCAATGCTGTGGCCGGGGATTGGGGATTCTGCTCCAGGTGAAGTCCCTGACTTCACTGTCCATATATGGACACAGTGACATCAGGCACTTCTGAAGCGGAACCCCCGGCGATGTGGCCAGTGTTTCCGCTCCAGGAGAGGTACCTGATTTATCTGTCCATATATGTACACAATGACGTCAGGGACTTCTGAAGCGGAATCCCCAGAGCTGTGGCCAGGGATTCTGCTCCAGGAGAAGTCCCTGCCTTCACTGTCCATATATGGACACAGTGACGTCAGGGACTTCTGAAGCGGAATCCCCACCGGTGTGGCCGGGGATTCTGATCCAGGAGAAGTCCCTGCCTTCACTGTCCATATATGGACAGTGAAGTGATGGACTTCTACTAGAGCCGTCCTCTACAGGAAGGTAGGAGGGGTGCCATCTATGGGTGGTGACTATGTACAAGGGGGCTGTGTAGCACTACCTATAGGTGGGCTGTGTAGCATTACCTACAGGGGGGCTCTGTGGCATTACCTACCGGGGCTGTGTGGCATTGCTTACAGGGGGGCTGTGTGGAATTACCTACAGGGGGCTGTGTGGCACTACTTACGGGGGTCTGTGTGGCACTACCTACAATGGGGTCTGTGTGGCGCTACCTACAAGGGGGGCTGTGTGGCATTACCTACAGGAGGGCTGTGGCAGTATCTATAGAAGGTAGTGTGTGGCATTAAAAATGTAAGGAGGAATCCTCCAGCTCGTCATTTAGCAGGATTTGACTGCAGACAGTGCCAGGATCGCCGCGACGGCACGCGGCATTAAGACAGGAAAGAAAGAGAAGCGATGATCCAGCGCATTAAAGTTTAAAATTAAACATATTTTTCAATTTTATTCCAAATCTAAAAACAGAAGATAGCTTCCAGGTACAGGGAAGTAAATCAAGGATGTTGCCTACGCGTTTCAGTATACTACGTCCTTCCTCATGGCTTGTCAATGCAGGAATACAGATGATTCGAGGCTTATATCCGATAATTGCAGGTGAAGTAAATTGCGGTTTAGCTTGATTATGCTTGAACGCAAATGGAAATGTACCATGTAACAACCATTAACTCGGACCTTAAGAATTAGTACCGAGATTATAAGGTGAGTGACTACAGATTGTCATTTCGTTGTGTCGTCTGTCAGATGATACTCATTATATTAATTAAAAACAAATGGAAATTTACAATTCATATAAATTGCATGATCGGATATAAGCCTCATAGTACACATATATAAATCCTGATAATGATAATATACATGGAGCTGTGCAATAACTTTTGTTGATTAATACTAAATGTGAATGTTTAACCCCTTAATACCGAAGGTGTTTTAAACCTTAGTGACCAGAGCAATTTTCGCAGTTTTGCTATTCACAGATGTAACGCAGTATAACTCTGTATGTGTTTTATGTATCGATGTGAATTTTGCACATGTAGTGCTTCCTTTTTGTGGTATATATGTATAGGTAACATTTTTGTTATTTTTTTATAGCCGTGGAAAGACAGAAAAAAAAGAAAAATGTAGATTGTTCATCATTTAAAATGTAACTATTTTAAAATAAAAGTAATTGTATCATACAAATGTATTGAAATATATTTTTGTCATTTATCCTGATCATAAGGACACCTGACTTGGAGGTGTGGTTTATTTTTTTTTGACCAGAAATATAATATAAAACACAAGTGCCCCTTTCTTCAATTGCGCACTAAAATGTCTTAATTTAGTTTTTTACACCATGGTATTAATGTATGGGTAATGGACATGAAGTCCAATAAATAATGGTAAAAAACATTGTGATCTACAATCTAGATACTCTAAAGTCTATTACTAGTGATTCAATTTCTGTTTTAACCCTTCACACTTTTTACAGAATTTGTCCAAACTTGGGCCAAAAAAATATAAATTGCATTTTGTTTTACAAAGTGTCACTTTTCCCAAGCCATTTCTAAACACCATATGACATATTGGTAAAAGTGACACCTTTCCACATTCTGCTATTTCTCCCGTGTACGGCGATACCAAATATGTGTGTCTAATCTATTATATGGACCCGTTATAGGGCATATCATAGAAGGAGTCCATTTTGGATTTTGGAGACCTTTTTACACCAGAGCTGATTTGAGGGAACCACGCTATATTTGCCGTGGTACTGCAGGTCATTTGACAAGTATAAATGTCCTGCTAATATTCATCTAGGGGTATAGTGAGTATTTTTAATAGGTGGAAAGAAATGTAAAATAGGTTTTTCCAGAAAATACAGTATTGCTGCATTTTTACAGTGAAATATTTTACAATAAGTAACCATCCCTTTTGGTTCTCCCAACAAAAACATTGTGAAAGTAAATGAGTTAATAATGTAGGTAATATCACGGTCTTTGCCTTCATAGATTCTAAAGGCAGATGTGTAGCCTGTACCGCTCTCACAGAGCTTGTAGATTTTAACCCCATAGTTTTCTCTCTTTGAGGGGATGTACTGGCGGAATGAGAACCTGCCTTTGTAACTCATCAGCGATTCATCCACCGCTAGGTTTTCTTCGGGGTTGTACACCGGCACAAATGACTCCTCCAAAATTTTTATCAGGGGCCCTATTTTATACAGGAGGTCACGGCCTGGATCACTACGGGTGGGGGGGGGGTGGTGATTGCCGTTAAAATGAAGGAAGTGCATTAGCACTTCATATCTGCCTCTGGTCATAACGGCTGGAAAAACAGGTGTGGCATGTGTAGGGCTTGTTGCCCAATATGACCGTATTGAGGGCTGTTTCACTAACCCCATGTTGAGGATGAGCCCCGATTTTTTTATTTAAGTTTGCCAGTATTTGTGGGGTGCCACTGCTTTGCATAGGAGGACGTTGGCTTTTCAGCAAAGAATTGGCGAGCATACAGCTTGGTTTGGTTGACAACCAGCTCCAATAGTTCATCTGTAATGAATATTTTTTTTAAATTGAGGGCTGTAAAATTTTCCACATTAATATTTATCCCTGGTGTGCAATATTTTCTGGGATATTAGGGGAAAATAACTCTGTGGGTAACCACTCATTATATTCTGGGGGAAAAGAGTGGGCCGTGTTTTGTGGTACTTCTGCAACATGCCCTGTGCTTGTGGACTCTGCAGCGACACTTGCATTTGCAGAAAGCGTATCACTGTCGTCGCTATCACTGGTAGACAACATTTTACCTCGGACGCGGTTTCTGTATCAGAAATTAAAATGGTGTATGCCTCTTCCACCGTGAACCTTCTATGGGCCATTGTAATTACACACATACACACGTACAACAAAGACTGTAACCAGACGCACACGCAGACAAATTTTATTATTTTTTCTTTACTTTTCACAGACAAAAATACACGGACGTCACAAAAGCACGCTCCACAAAGAACTGGTGTCGAACAAACACGTAGACTATAAAACTTTTTTTTTACATATATTTTTTTTAACTTTTTTTTTTGCACAAAAAAAATACACAGACGTCACCGTACGCTACACAAAAACCCTAGGCTAAACCTAAACTAAACCTAGGCTAACCCTAGACTAACTCTAGAATAGAACCTAGAATAACCCTAGACTAACCCTAAGGGCACGTTCACACGTGGCAGAATTGCTGTGGAATTCCGCTGCGGACAGTCCGCAGTGGAATTCTCCTGCGGCCGTTTTTTGTATTTATTTCTATACATTTTTAGGAAAGTTTGTGCAGACGTTGTGGAAAACTCCGCTGCGGACCATAGGCTGCGGTGCAGAATTTTCTGTCCGCAGCATGTACTGCCTGTTGCGGAGAACAAGCGAAATTTCACTGCATATTTCAGCCTTTGCAATGCAAAAACTGAAATATGTGGCAAGTCCGCTGTGTTTTCTGCAACGTCTGAATAACCTGTCAAATATGCAAATGTTGGTGCAGATTCGTTGCGTAATTGCCCCGAATCTGCACCAACATTTGCAGCGGAAAAACTCTGCCACGTGTGAACGTGCCCTGAGGATAACCCTAGCCTAGGTATACAATTGAAGTTTATATAAAGTTTATATATTAGATTTTTTGTAATTTTGTGTCTTTGGTGTCACAGTAAAATTCTCTCTCTGTCTCTTCTCATACAGTGTAACAAGTGTGAGGAGAGACAGAGAGACAGGTAGGAGAAACACTTCGTTTTTCATTTTGTGATCACTGTGAATGGTTCTCACAGTGATCACATGAACGGAGACAACTGTTAGGGTATGTGCACACAATAAGTGTCTTTTACGTCTGAAATTACAGACAGGTTTCAGGAGAAAACAGCTGCGTCGTTTCAGACGTATAAGCTCCTCCTCGTATTATGCGAGGCGTCTTTGACGCTCGTAATCTTGAGCTGCTCTTCATTGAATGCAATGAAGAACGGCTCAAATTACGTTGCAAAGAAGTGTCCTGCACTTCTTTGCCGAGGCAGTCAATTTACGCATCGTCGTTTGACAGCTGTCAAACGACGACGCGTAAATGACAGGTCGTCGGCACAGTACGTTGGCAAACCCATTCAAATGAATGGGCAGATGATTGCCGACGTATTGGAGCCGTATTTTCAGACGTAAAACTAGGCATATTACGCCTCGTTTACGCCTGAAAATAGGTTGTGTGAACCCAGCCTTATTGGTCTCCGATCATCACTCTGAAGCCAAGGCTGTTGCTAACAGCCTTGGCTTCAGAAGCAGATTACCCGATGACCGGGAAAACCGCTCCGAAGCGGCCCCCTCCCTCCCAAACCACTCAGATATGGCGCTTGCTATTGAGCACCGCATCTGAGGGGTTAAAACTGGGAGGGGATAATACGATCGGAGACCACTACTAGTGGTCTCCGATCGTTGCCCTGAAGCCCGAGGCTGTTACTAACAGCCCGGTCTTCAGGAGATCCCCGCGAAATCCACTCCGATGCGGCCCCCTCCCTCGCAAACCACTCAGATGCGGCACTTGCTATTTTCAGCAGCACCCCGCACGAAGCGGGGAATGTTCTTCTGAAGTGCCGACGTGAAAAGCCGACACTTCAGAAGAACTACCCTGAACGGCCGACGTAAAAACACTATACGCCGTTCGTTAAGGGGTTAAAAACAATTTGATGGCTGGACTTGACAGCAAAAAGACGAGGTTAATAGCTGTAATCAAAAATATCTCATATTAACAAAATGTCCCGTTTTAGCAGGTATACAGAAAAAAATTATAAATAAATCTGCTCAGTGAGTTATCATTATTATAGAAGATAATGAGATTTAGGGAACTATTGGAGTGGCTCTCAGGGTGTTAATTGTCTTTTAGCATTTTAGCATTGTAAGCCCTCGTTTCTTGGTAAAAACCTATAAGGTTATATGGCACACTAATAAACAGTGTATGGAGCTGGATTTTCATATTGATATTAAATGTTTGTCAAGATAAATTAATTTGAACCCTATTAGATGACCTACAATGTCATTGTGGTTAGTAATGGACCATTAAACGTTTATCAAGATATTTTAAACCCTATATGTGACCTACGAAGTCATTGTAGTTAGCAATGGAACATAAGTTCCTTTCTGTGGTTTAAGCCTTTAGGGAATCTCGTTTTTAGAGTGTAGATCCAGTACGCTTCTCGTGCAAGGATTTTATGTTTAATGTCGCCTCCTCGAGTAGGAGTGGTGACGCCTTCTATTGCATAACATTTGAATGTAGAGACTGATCTGTTGTGTAGTATTATAAAATGTTTGGCAGCATTGGAAATATTTGTAAGATTTTGATTCCTGATATAACCAAGGTGTTCTAGGATTCTGGTTTTGAATATTCTGCTACTGCATCCTACGTAAAGTAAATTACACATAGTACACTCAATAATGTATACCACTGCCACACTGTTACAGTTTATATATGATTGTATTGAGAACGTATTGGTTTCATCTGAGTCTCAAAATACTTTTGTGGGTTTGGCATAGGAACAAATTTTACATGGGTTGGACCCACATCTGAAAAAGCCCTTATGATGAAGCCATGTCATTTTAGTTTCATTGGAAGAGAACATGGAAGGGGAAAGTGAATCACACAACGATGATGCTTTACGTGGTACTATGTGGCAGCCATTTCTAAGGATAGATTCCAATGAGTCGTCTTCCATTAGAATTGGTAAATATTTCAGAATTATCTGTTTGATTGTGTGGATCTGATTGCTGTATTGTAAGACCAAAGTAGTTTTTTGTTGTTCCTCACCATCTGGGGGTTTGGGTTTAAATAAAAGAGAATTACAGGGTTTATTTGAAACAATTGAAGACACTCTTTTTAAGGACCAATCTGGGTATCCTCTTTTGGTGAGTCTATTATGTATTACTTTGTAACTGTTGTCAGTGCTACAATTCCTCTTAGCCCTGTACATCTCCCCAACCGGGATGGATAGTGTTGCCGGAAATAGGTTTACAGTACGTTTTGGAGCAAATAAATTTGCCCTCTGTACCCGTAAGTTCCAAATCCAGAAACCAAATGGTATCTTTTTCATGAGTATAGGTGAATCTGAGATTCAATGGGTTGTCATTGAGGTATTCAATGAACTGTGGGATTGTAGATACATCGCCCTCCCAAATGAATAGGAGATCGTTAATGTATCTGCCATGCCAGTGAATGGAGGTTCCATATATATTATTCATAGAAAAAATGGTAAATTCTTCCCACCAAGACATGACCAAAATAGCCAATGATGGCGAAAACTTGGCCCCCATTGAAACTCCCTTAACTTGAAGAAAAAATTGGCCATCAAATTGGAAATAGTTGTGGGACATGAGGAATCCCAATACCTCCAGTATGTATGTTTGCAGCTCCTGACAATATCTGCTGTAAGTTATTAGATGGTAACGTAGGGCTTGAAAAGCTACCTCATGAGGGCTACTCGTGTAAAGGGAAATTACATCACAGCTTAACCAGGAATATTTATTTGTGTGCCAGATTTTGTCATAGAAGGAGCGTAAGACGTCTCCAGTGTCGCTTAAATGACCAGGAGTTCTCAAAACAAGAGGCTGTAGTAGTTCTGACAGCCTCTCTGTGAGAGATCCTATGCCTGAGACTGTAGGTCTCATGGGTGGGGGATTAGTGCCCTTATGAATTTTGGGCAGCGCATGTATAATTGACGTGATAGGGAATTCTACCAGAATGTAATCTGATTGTTTCTTAGTTAATAACCCTTCTTTAATGCCATCATCAATAAAAAAAATTTGGAAGCTAATAATTGGGTTATGTTCAAGGCGTTTGTATGTGTCTGTATCTGCCAGTAAATTCAAAATTTGTGCTTTGTACATAGCCTTATCCATAACAGTGATACTCCCCCCCTTGTCTGACATTTTTATTATAATGTCCTTATTGTTTTTTAACGATTTTATGGCAGCCTTAAGTTGTATTGACAAATTATGAACATTTCCTTGTGATCTTGAAGTATTGGCTAAAAGCTGTAAGTTTCTTTCGATCGCCTATTGAAATCTGTCCATTGAGTCAGTACGTGATGTGATAGGGTAGAAATTCGGATTCTTTGTTTTGAAATTTATAGATAAACTGGTATCTTGGATAGGAACTTCCGAATTCAAATCTTTAAGGCACTTTAGGGTCCTATGTACCTGAAATGAAAGGCGACTAAGATTTTGAATAGTCGAATTTTGATATATTTCTTCTGTATCCTCATTCTCAGTTTGAAGATTTTGAAAGTGTCTTTTTACTGTAAGATTGCGTATAAATCTATTCACATCTAACAACGTGTTGAAGGTGTCGAAGTTTTTGCTAGGAGCGAAATTCAGACCTAAAGATAACACTTTATTTTGTGCTGGTGTGAGTTCAAATGAGGAAAGGTTAATGACATCTATATTAGGAATTAATTCCTGCGATTCCGCACGCGACAACCTTGATCTGGGTCTATATGAATGGTGCTTCCTGCCCCCTCTCCTCCCCCATTTTTTGACAAATTATAACTTGTGTCAGATTTGTAACCCTGGAAATGTTTGGTTCTAGGGTTATCACTGTCTGATCCA
This sequence comes from Rhinoderma darwinii, assembly GCF_050947455.1. Taxonomy (NCBI): domain Eukaryota; kingdom Metazoa; phylum Chordata; class Amphibia; order Anura; family Rhinodermatidae; genus Rhinoderma; species Rhinoderma darwinii. The sequence goes on along the minus strand of NC_134690.1, from coordinate 133,325,804 downwards.
TCATTTCCTCCATTCATTGAGTCTGCTTCAGATGAGCTGAAGCTGACTCTATTCATATTGCCTCCTTGCTTCCTTCGGTATTTACATTTTTTTAGGATAGGTTTAATCCTAGTACGTGATCTGTCTCTCTTGTTCCAGTCATAGACCTTATGGTTCGCATAATCTCGGAAATCCCTCTGGAACTTGCTTTTTTTAGTTTCAGCAATGGATTTATTGAGCTTATCCAGATATTGAGATGTGGGTAATTCCATTTTTTCAAAGTCAGGTGAGCTGGAGGAGGAGTTTAGTTTACTCCTTAGCTGGGAAATATCCACTTCCAACTCTGACAATTTAATTTCCAACTGTTTAGTAATAAGGTCCATTAATTTTAATGAACAGTCCGATAATATAGACTTCCACTCCATGTTAAATTCTTGTGAGTAGTTAAATATGGTTTTTTTCTGAGTTGTAGACCCCTAGGGATCATTTGTTTTGCAATATAGTTGCAGAGCGTTGTTAGATCCCACCAAATACGTGCCTCATGTGCTGATAATTTCTCCAGTTCATGAAACAATTCCTTGAGAGTACTATCACTATCATCCGTGTTTATAATATTCCCAAATACCAATGCAGCCATTTCTGTTCGGGAGCATCGTGTTTCCTGGGACATGATAACGACCACTGATTATGATTATAGCTGAAGTCCAGTCCAAAGAAGTAATTATAATTAAAAACAGAAACAAGATTCCACAGCCACGTATTTCATAAGTAGATAAATTTATGTTAGTTATGCGTATTCCATAAAATCCCTGTGAACCTGGTATTTACATACATGGGGTCAATAGCATTGACTCTATTGGCAATTTATATGAGAGCAAGGACGGATATAGACCGTATAGCACAAAAAATGTAAGGAGGAATCCTCCAGCTCACCATTTAGCAGGGTTTGACTGCAGACAGCGCCAGGTTCGCCACGACGGCACGCAGCGTTAAGACAGGAAAGAAAGAGAAGCGATGATCCAGCGCATTAAAGTTTAAAGTACTAATTCTTAAGGTCCGAGTTAATGGTTGTTACATGGTACATTTCCATCTGCTTTCCAGCATAAACAAGCTGAACCGCAATTTACTTCACCTGCAATTACCGGATATAAGCCTCGAATCATCTGTATTCCTCCATTGACAAGCCATGAGGAAGGACGTAGTATACGTCTGAAAAGCGTAGGCAACATCCTTGATTTACTTCCCTGTACCTGGAAGCTATCTTCTGTTTTTAGATTTGGAATAAAATTGAAACATATGTTTAATTTTAAACTTTAATGAGCTGGATCATCGCTTCTCTTTCTTTAGTCTGTAGCATTATCTACAGGGGGCTGTGTGACATTAACTACAAGGGGTGCTGTGTGGCACTCCCTACAGGGGCGCTGTAGCAGTATCTACAGAGGGCAGTGTGTGGCATTATCTACAGAGGGAAGTGTGTGGCAAAAAATGTAGAAATGAAATTCATCCGATTTTAAAAGCACAGGGAATAAAACGGATGCAAAATGGATCAAAATCGGCTGTTAAAAATGGAAACACGGCCCGGAACAGAAATGGAACGGATACAAAACGGATGCAAAATGGCCGGGAAAAATGGCCCAAAATGGCCATTTTTATCGGCCGACACTCGGACCCTGTCGTGTGAATAGAGCCTTATATTGTAGTGTCACCCCTATTAATCTGTTATCTGTATATGGGTGTAGATAATAAGTTACAAACTATATGAGGAGCATCTCATAAACAACTTCTTCTCTTCTTGCACCAATCCCTGATAATAGTGAACAGCAAAGTTTGCTAACAAAATTCTACATCAACTTTAATTTCATGTACATTAATTTTAAAAATATGTTTTGTTTCCTTAGACACTAACAGAATTGATGGTTTCACTACCTATCTCAGTTTGTCATTATCAAATTAACAGGTATAGCCATTGCGGGGGTCTTTCTATTTCCAAGTTGAGAAGTAGTATGTGAGTACTGAATGATGGAGGGAAAGAGAGATATTGAGTGTGTTAGAGAAGGAAGAACGAGGCAGTGGATAATAAATTATAGAGTGCTGAGTAGCCAAGAAAGTGTAAAAGTTCATGGGGGGACAGAGAATAGACCATAATCATCATAAACTTTTAATTTCCTAAACTCAATGCTGATGACAAAAAGAGACCCAATTCCAAATTGGGCTGTGGGTCCCTTTGCTTACTTGATACATGCCTATCCAAATTTATAGTTTTTAGTTTTTATAATTTGTAACCAGCATGCGGATCCCCACAGACTTCCCCCTATCATAAGCTGAATATTAACAGCAGGACATTACATATTTATTACACATTGTTAGTTTATCACCATGTAATTGTCATGTCCGTGGCTGTGGGCCGTCAGGTACACTCTCCTCCTGATAGCCGCAGCCATGGGTCTGCGAGCGCTGGCCCCAGTCTCCTCCTCAGACGCCAGCGCTCAATTCCACTCAACTCGGCCGGGTCACGCAGGACTTTAATGTTTTAATCAGCCCATTAATGCCCTGAACTATAAGAGGGGTCCAGCCCCTTGCTTCTATGCCTGAGCGTTGTTTGTCATATCCTAGTTTGTCTAAGCTATGGTCTCCTATTGTTTTCCAGTTCCAGTGTTCACTGTTCCTGTATCCCGTATCCTGTATCCTGTACTATCCTGTTCTAGTGCCGTGCTTTGTTGTAGTCGTGATGTGCTGTTTCTAGGCCTGTCCTGCTGCTCCACCCTTGATGTCTACCCGCTGCCTAGTCCCAGCCGAGCCTGCCTTGCTACTGTCCGAGCTGCCACAGGTGCCTTATACGAACTGTGGACTGTGACCTGCGCCCTGTTGGCCAGCTGCCATACCACCAAGGCAGTACGGCCCAGTGGGTCCACGAACCAAACGTGACAGTAATAATATAGTGGAATGCCACATAGGACATTTCTGCTTCTATACAAAAATAATCATACCAGTATTATCATGCAGGTTGTACATACATGGAATATATAGTTTTGTATCGTGTACATATGCCGGCCAGATATGCAAACCAGAAATAAACACTATTATTATATACCAGTCAATAACTCTAAACCCTGTCACATGTACTCCCACAATTCTGCCCAAATAATAAAAGCTGACATGGGAACTAGCAATGCTTGACTAATTCCATGCGGCTTTACCCCTTCTCTGCAGTCAACATAGTCTCAATACAGCTTACAGTCACTTAAAATAGCTGCTTGGGATACCTTCTTTACCAACTGCACAACTGTTGTTTTGTTTTTGTTTTTTTTGTTTGTTTTTTTTAAATAGCCAGTAATCCGTAATCACTCAGGTCTGCAACCCAATGTGGAATTCCCTCCGGAGCCAGAGAAGGGGCAAGACTTTGCAGTACTCAAAACATGATCTCTATTCCTTACTACAATAATAAAAACATTTCTGTAAAAATACATGTGTCATTTTCTCTGGGTATGTGGACGAACTGGGCCGTAACACATAGCGGGATAGAAGCTGGCCAAACAGAGTATTAAGTCAATGTCTATAGTTCGCGTAAGGGTACCTGTGGTAGCTCAGTAGCGATGGTTAGGCTCGAATAGGACATTGGCAGCAGACACCAGGCATGGTGTAATACAGCAGACGTGATAGGTGACACAACACGACTCCAAAGGCACAGGAATAAGTTAGCATGGGATACAGGATACATGTGGCAGGAACGGGAACACTGGGAACTGGAAAACACTAAGGGACCATTTGCAAAGACTAACACGGGTAAACACAACAATGCTCAGGCAATGAAGGAAAGGGCATGGCCCTTCTTAAAGTCCAGCGTGAGTATGGGCTAATTACAGATTTTCTTCATGTGCGCGTGCTGGCCCTTTAAGGCCGGGCACGAGCGTGCGCGCGCACCATACAAGATACCGCAGAACGAAGCAGAAGTGAGCGCTGGCATCTCCTGAGGAGGAGACGCGACCCAGCACTCACAGATCCTTGGCTGCGGCCGTCGGGGGTGAGTAATCCTGATGGTCCGCGGCCACGTACGTAATAACATGCAGGTGGTAAACCTCTGTATGACAAAAATTACAAAGTCCTTTGTACTTCACAAAATTTGTATATGTTTTGTGCAGAGATATTTCAGATTTTTCTCAATATGGGGTTGTTGAAAAAATGTACCAATTTACTGTAGATATCTAGATATATTCAGTGTTACTGTCATTCTTTTCATAGTAATACAGGAAAATATAGTAAAGTAGTACAATTCTGACAATCAAACTAAAAGCCAGTCAAAAGATTCAAACTTGTTAAAATAGAATTCAAAGATAATATAAATAGAACAAGCGTAAGCTTTCAAGCCTCAGCTATTCCACTGGAGAACCTTACCTTCATTACAGCTATTTACACTTAAAATGTGAATTATTAAAATTTATGTACTCTGGGCTTTTTTCTTTCCCACCAATCTCCATACCTTCTATTCCCGTCTTCAGACATCCACATAGCCATCATCAGCATAGAATACAAGCGGATGTCATGGCTTTAGGTATGTTTGATGCCTTTGCTATCTATGACCTCCCACCACCAGTAACCAATAAGAGACCACAACTTGAAATTGGTGGAAAGGCAACAGCAGCCATTTATTAAAGGGAATGTGTTGCCAGCAAAACATGTATTTTTTTTTTAGTTAAACATTTAGTGTGTAGGTGCATAAACATTGTTCAAATTTTTTTTATTTTTTTCACGAGTCAGGAAATATTATAAATTAGATTCTAATTTATAATATTTCCCAGTGCTGGTCACTAGATGGAGCTATTCCCAAAATTGCAGCATTGCATGTGGTAAAGCAACCACATTGCTTTTTGCTGCAAAATTTGGAAATAAGCACTCGCTCTAGTGAGCTCTGAGAATCCCCCCCTCCTTTATCCTGGCTAGTGCCGGGATAAACGAGGGGATTGAACGGTCTAACCTCCTACACTGTGTGTCGCCATTTTTTGAGCTAACACACAGTGTAGTAGGTTTACATACAGTAGTAAACACACACAAACACGAACATACATAGAAATCTCTTACCTGCTCCTGCCGCCGCGGCTCCCTCCGGCCCGTCCGCTCCGTCTGCTGCCGCTGGTCCAAGTGCACAAGTCCGGAAGCCGCGAACGGAATTAGTAATCTTACTGTCCGGCCGCGACTTCTGGTCCACAGGAAAATGGCGCCGGATTGCGCGCATTTCAAATTGGACTGTGTGGGAGCGGCGCATGCGCCGTTCCCACACAGACGGCGTACACAGAAGTGGATGGGACGGGACCCGTTCGCAGTCCCTATGGGACTGTGGCTGCCGTATTCCATGTCTGTATGTGTCGTTAATCGACACATACAGAAATGGAGAAAAAAATGGCAGCCCCCATAGGGAAGAAAAAGTGTAAAAATAAGAAAAAGTAACACACAAACACACAAATTAATCCAAACGTTTTTAATAAAGCACTAACATCTTTAACATATTAAAAAAAAATTTGTGATGACACTGTTCCTTTAAATACACAAGCTTTTTATGCAATAAAATAGCATAACCATAACATATCATAAAAAACACTCCATAAATTAAATATCCTGCACTATTCTTCACTAGAGATGAGTGAACAGGGACAACCGAACCCGGTTTCGGTCCGAACTTCCGGAAAAGTTCGGTTCGCAGCGAATCCGAACTTCACCGGGTTCGGCCAAACCCGTTTTGACCGAACCAGGCTACATTTTGGCGCCTGCCACATGTTACATCTAAAATGGAGGATTTCACAAGATCACCTGACATCAGGCTACCCCATAATGCCTTGCAAACGGCTCTCCCAGCCAATCGGGAGGCAGCATAGGGGCGGGCTCAAGCCTGCAATAAAAGTCTATGCACGGAGCTCAGCGGCGATTTTTCAGACAGGAGCTGTAGGGATAGCATCTCTGTGCAGTAAGGGAAAGCTTTAGGAATCTAAAAGGCAGGAATCCAGCAATCGAAGGGGCTCATCCACTACTCACTACTCAGCCAGTGTGTGAATACGCTTTTATAAGGGGCTCATCCCCGTTGCATCCAACTTGCAATACAGGCAGGCTTTGTAGTACTAGAACGCCCAGCATTCCCTGAGTCAGTGCACAGTGGCTGATAGAAATTCTCATTCATTGCCATTTGCCAAGCCAGTGTCAGTGTGAATACACTTTTAGAAGGGGCTCATCCCCGGCCGTTAACATAACAAACAAATAACAATCCAACTTGCAATACAGGCAGCCTTTGTAGTAGACGTAGTACTATACCGCCCAGCATTCGCTGAGTGGACTGCGGCGTGGCTGATAGAAATTCTCATTCATTGCCATTTGCCAAGTCAGTGTCAGTGTGTGAAAACGCTTTTAGAAGGGGCTCATCCCCGGCCGTTAACATAACAAACAAATAACAATCCAACTTGCAAAACAGGCAGCCTTTGTAGTAGACGTAGTACTACAACGCCCAGCATTCCCCGAGTGCACTGCGGCGTGGCTGATAGAAATTCTCATTCATTGCCATTTGCCAAGCCAGTGTCAGTGTGAATACGCTTTTAGAAGGGGCTCATCCCCTGGGTTTTGATTCAACTTGCTGCACTCCAGCAGTGAAATGTCTGGTAAAAAAAAGGTTGTGAAATAACGGAGTAGAGGAAAAAACACCCATGCCGTCTCCTCTTCCAGTCCAAATGTTGGATTTGTTTGTGCCAGACCCAGTACCAGCATTTGTGGCACAAGACATGTGCTCAGTTCCACTAGTAGCAGCAGCCATGTGCCTGCTGGTAGTAGTAGCAGTATCAGCAAGCCAGACTTGTCCATCTCCTCTGGTGGGCGGGTTACTTTAGACAATACGGCCATTGTGGACTGGTTGGCTGGCTCGCGGTCATCTCAGCAGGAAGACTCTGACGATCTGGCTTCAAGCCAGGTTTAGTTGGATTCCAGATCCTCTACAGTTACTTGGCACAGTGACAGTAGTAATATAGGTATTTCTAGCGTTTCCATTCCATCATCTATGTCTTCGCTCCCCCTTCCTAGCAGGAAGCCATCTTTCCTGAGAGTCCTAAGAGACATCTCCTCGGGTGCGATGGAAGATACTGAACAACATAGTGATGATGATGATTTGTTTTCCGCGAGTCAGCCAACGGAGTGTGTTGCGGCGGTGGTGGAGGTGGAAGCGGTGTCCGAGACGCATAGCTGCGGTAGTGGGGGTGTTGGTGGTGGTAGCCGTGGTGGCAGACGCAGTAATGAGGGGGGGCATGGAGCCCGCCATGATGTCACATCACATTCACAACACAGTGACAGAAGTGGCGGGGATGATGAGGAAGGCTATGATGATGATGTTGTTTTAGACAGGACGTGGGAACCAGGTGACGAGGTGATGACGACATCAGAGGAGGAGGGTAGTAGTGGCGGCACTGGCCGTGATAAACAGCCAAGCTGAGGTAGGGGCAGAAGTCAATCTGCAAAACGTTGCAGCGGTAGGGTCAGCTCAGGAGCCGGTGACGGCGACACTGATGCTGGTGTAGGCTCCCGAAAAAGCCTGCCAGACAAGGGGCAAGCTCGGGTGGTGGTGGTGGTGGTGGACGTGGTACTACCTCTTTACGGTACTCTGCCGTGTGGCAATTATTCTGTACCTTCCCGGAGGACGAAAACATGGCACAGTGCCGTATCTGCAACCAGAAAGTAAGGCGTGGGCAGGGCAGCAATGTAGGAACTACCGCTCTACGTAAACACATGGAGCGGCATCACAATGCCATGTGGGACAATCGACATGCCCCACCATCATCATGTACATCTAATGAAGACCCCTCTGCCCTGCTGCTGCTGCTCCGAGTCCCTGTCATCTAAGTAGTAGCCAGGCCTTATCCACCATGTCGTTGTCATCATCATCATCACTGTCATCTAGTGCTCCTCCTATGTCCCGTCAGTTATCCATTACGGAATCGTTGTCCAATAAGCAACAATATATACCCAGTCATCCACTTGTCGTGCGGCTTAATTCACACCTGGCTAAGTTGTTGGTGGTGCAGTCGCTGCCGTACCACCTGGTCGACTGCGCCGGCTTCAAGCAATTGATGGCGTGCGCTCAGCCTAGGTGGCGAATACCTAGCCGACATTACTTCTCCAAAACAGCTGTCCCTGCCTTGCACAAGCATGTGGAGGAAAAGGTGTGCCAGTCCTTGCAATTATCCGTGTGCAGCAGGGTACATGCCACCGTCGACACGTGGAGCAGCAACTATGGGCTGGGACAGTACATGTCTTTCACGGCCCACTGGGTCAATATTTTGCAGTCCGATGCACCACCGCAGCAATGCCAGGCATTACCACCTCCACGCTTGCATCTTTCTAGTTCAACTTCGGACACCAGGCGCCTACCATCCTCCTCCTCCTACTCCTCCTCCTCCTCCTTGCCTTCCTCCTTGGAGGTCTTCCCGTCCCCAACAGGACACAGCGTATCTTCCACTCCTCCTCCCTCCTCTTTTCATAGGTGCAAGGTGAAGCGCCACAACGCTGTCTTACACCTGCTGAGCCTGGGCGAGAAAAGCCACACTGGGCAGGAGCTGCTGTTGTGCATCAAGGAGGGAATCGCACGCTGGCTGTCTCCTCTGAAACTCACACTGGGCAATGTTGTCTCTGATAACGGCAAGAACGTTGTGGCTGCACTGCGTCTAGGTCACCTGACACACGCTCCTTGCATGGCACATGTGATCAATCTGGTCATAACACGCTTCTTAATGTCATATGTTGGTTTGAAGGGTGTGCTGGCCATGTCCAGGAGGGTTTGCGTTCGCTTTAGAAGTTTGTATGCATTTAAGCACGCCCTCCTGGACTTGCAGCATCAAAACAATCTCCCAGAACACAGCCTGATTTGCGACATTCCAACACGCTGGAATTCCACCCTGCACATGTTGGACCGTCTGTACGAACAGCGGAAAGCCGTAAATGATTTCCTGATGCAGCAGACGGGCAGCGTTTGGAGCCAGTGCAATTTCGAGCTCAGGCACTAGCAGCTGGTTAGAGACGCATGTCGCGTTTTTAGGCCCTTTGAAGAGGCCACACGATTTGTGAGCCGTGACGCTAGTGGAATGAACGATGTTATGCCGCTGATATTCATTATGGAGCAAACGCTCACAGCGATGATTCAGCAAAGGATCGAGGAAGGATCACATCTGGCTATGGATGTTGAGGAGGAGGAGGATGAGAATGAGGAAACAGGACCTGAAGAGGAGCTGGATTTGGAGATTCAATCACAGGAAGGGATAGGGGACGAGGCAGCCGCACAACATGACAGTGATGGTGGTGATGACGAGTCTGACGACAACCTTGATGATGGACAACCATGGCAGTATGGGGCAGAGATGGAACCAACCTGGCCCTCTGAAACGCTGGCCAGGATGGCGAGCTGTATGCTTCGTTAGTTGCACGCTACACTGTCGTATTGTTAGCATGAAGCAAAGAGATGAGTACTGGATAGCCACACTTTTAGACTCTCGGTATAAAGCCAGAATGGGGGAGTTTTTTGCGTCTTCCGAGAGGGAGGCAAAATTGGCTTATTATCGAGAGAAGCTATGCAGCCAGCTTGTCACGGCTTTCAAACGGCAAACACTTGCTGCAAGCATGTCTGACCGGGGGGCCACTCTCCGCTCCCCACTGTCTCATCGTTCCACCGCCTCTGGCAGAGCTACCTCTGCAATAGGCGGCAGCAGCGGCAGCAGCAGCAGCAGCAGCCAATTCAGTTTGGAAAATATGATGACAACATTTTTACATCCAATACCCCGACCTGACACACATCGTAGTCACCAAAGGGATGTTCACCATCACCAGGTGCAGCACCTAAACAACCAGGTTCACTCGTACCTGGACTGTGCCCTTTCTCCGTCAGAAATGCTGATCCCAGACCCCATGGACTTCTGGGTCAGCAGATTGGATCATTGGCAAGAACTGGCCCGGTTTGCCATGGGTGTACTGTCTTGTCCACCCTCCAGTGTAGCGTCAGAGAGGGTATTCAGCGCGGCAGGGGGCTTCGTCACCCCTAAGCGAACAAGATTGTCCGCCAACAGCTTGGAAAATCTCAAGTTTCTGAAAATGAATCAAGCATGGAACGGTGAGGATTTTAAAACCCCTGTGCCTGATGCCACTGATGAGATCTGACATTGCTGCTGCCGCCTGCTACTGCCGCCTGCTACTACGGGATTCTGTCCTGTCCACTCTTTTTTTAATGTGCTGCTGTTGGTGCTGCTACTACTTCTACCACGAATCTACCACCAGTGCCGTCTGCTACAAGCAGGCCTGCCCCACCACAGGGCTTTGTCCTGTGACTGTCCAGTCTCTTTTTTTAATGTGCTGCTACTACTACTACTACCACCCTTGCTGTCTGTGTTGGCTACCTCTACTACCACCAATACACCTCCACTGCCATCTGCTACAAGCAGGCCTGAGGCCTGCCCCACCACAGGGCTTTGTCCTGTGACTGTCGTCCAGTCTCTTTTTTTAATGTGCTGCTACTACTGCTACTAGTCTACCACCCTTGCTGTCTGTGTTGGCTACCTCTACTACCACCAATACACCTCCACTGCCGCCCGTCTGCTACAAGCAGGCCTGATGCCTGCCCCACCACAGGGCTTTGTCCTGTGACTGTCGTCCAGTCTCTTTTTTTAATGTGCTGCTACTACTACTACCACCCTTGCTGTCTGTGTTGGCTACATCTACTATCACCAATACACCTCCACTGCCACCCGTCTGCTACAAGCAGGCCTGAGGCCTGCCCCACCACAGGGCTTTGTCCTGTGACTGTCGTCCAGTCTCTTTTTTTAATGTGCTGCTACTACTGCTACTAGTCTACCACCCTTGCTGTCTGTGTTGGCTACCTCTACTACCACCAATACACCTCCACTGCCGCCCGTCTGCTACAAGCAGGCCTGATGCCTGCCCCACCACAGGTCTTTGTCCTGTGACTGTCGTCCGGTCTCTTTTTTTAATGTGCTGCTACTACTACTACCACCCTTGCTGTCTGTGTTGGGTACCTCTACTACCACCAATACACCTCGACTGCCACCCGTCTGCTACAAGCAGGCCTGAGACCTGCCCCACCACAGGGCTTTGTCCTGTGACTGTCGTCCAGTCTCTTTTTTTAATGTGCTGCTGCTACTACTACTACCAGTCTACCACCCTTGCTGTCTGTGTTGGCTACCTCTACTACCACCAATACACCTCCACTGCCGCCCGTCTGCTACAAGCAGGCCTGAGGCCTGCCCCACCACAGGGCTTTGTCCTGTGACTGTCGTCCAGTCTCTTTTTTTAATGTGCTGCTACTACTACTACCACCCTTGCTGTCTGTGTTGGCTACCTCTACTACCACCAATACACCTCCACTGCCGCCCGTCTGCTACAAGCAGGCCTGAGGCCTGCCCCATCACAGGGTTTTGTCCTGTGACTGTCGTCCAGTCTCTTTTTTTAATGTGCTGCTACTACTACTACCACCCTTGCTGTCTGTGTTGGCTACCTCTACTACCACCAATACACCTCCACTGCCGTCTGCTACAAGCAGGCCTGAGGCCTCCCCCACCTCAGGGCTTTGTCCTGTGACTGTCCAGTGTCTTTTAATGTGCTGCTACTACTACTACTACTACCACAACCCTTGCTGTCCGTTGGCTACCTCTACTACCACCAATACACCTCCACTGCCATCTGCTACAAGCTTGTTGCTTTTACATCCATGTATGGATGAACCCCGGCAGGCATCTGCAAATAAAAAGGGTCAATTTTTGGAGGGCTTGTCAAAAGCCATTGCTTGTTGCTTTTACATCCATGTATGGATGAACCCCGGCAGGCATCTGCCAATAAAAAGGGTAAATTTTTTGGGGGCTTGTCAAAAGCCATTGCTTGTTGCTTTTACATCCATGTATGGATGAACCCCGGCAGGCATCTGCCAATAAAAAGGGTACATTTTTTGAGGGCTTGTCAAAAGCCATTGCTTGTTGCTTTTACATTACATCCATGTATGGATGAACCCCGGCAGGCATCTGCCAATAAAAAGGGTAAATTTTTGGAGGGCTTGTCAAAAGCCATTGCTTGTTGCTTTTACATCCATGTATGGATGAACCCCGGCAGGCATCTGCCAATAAAAAGGGTCAATTTTTGGAGCGCTTGTCAAAAGCCATTGCTTGTTGCTTTTACATCCATGTATGGATGAACCCCGGCAGGCATCTGCCAATAAAAAGGGTCAATTTTTGGAGGGCTTGTCAAAAGCCATTGCTTGTTGCTTTTACATCCATGTATGGATGAACCCCGGCAGGCATCTGCCAATAAAAAGGGTCAATTTTTGGAGGGCTTGTCAAAAGCCATTGCTTGTTGCTTTTACATCCATGTATGGAACTCTTTTATTATAAAAGTAAAAAACATAACAACAACATCAGCCGATGTAAACCATAACCAAAATACAACATATACAAACATAAACATAAGACATTATATACATATTTTTAAATACATCACTGTATTCCTCCATGTTCCCGGACTTGGCCAATTCCTCAACCAGCTACACTCATCCACATTCAACTTTTATTGTATCCCCCGCCACCTCTCAGTATCCATTTGCCCCCACTCACTCCCTTCCGTACTCATTTGAAACAATCAGCCGGAATGTGTCAAACCCCCCAACGTTCATACCCATATTTATATACAACATACTTTAATCTTTACACCCACATATACATAAGAATATATTTACACCTCCACCTATATACCTATATATATATTTTGACATTTTTTTTTTTTTTAATTTTTAAAAAAAAATTTATTATAATTTTTTTTTACATTTTTTTATTATTTTTTTGTATTTTTTTGTATTTTTATTATTTTTTTATTTTTTTTTCCTCAATATATATACTAACCCTAACTCTAACTAACCTAACCCTTCACCACACCAGGCCAACACCCCGCCTCATGTCCCCTCATGTCCGCTTAGTCCTGATGCTGGCCTCCGCCACCACACCGTAGACCTCCCACTCAGACCCTCGCCCCATTTCCTCTCATGTTCTGCATAGTCCGGGCCCGAGCGGGAGAAAAAAGCAAACAATATAATCCTCCCCACACCCCCCCATTCCCCCACCCAACCTATCTAAACCCCTGTCACTCTCCCTCGCATATACATAACAACAAAAACACAACCCGAAAGCACCAAGTTCGGTTCCTGTAAGCCTTATACTGCCTTTATGTACAGAAAACAAAAAACTCTGCCGTGCACAATCCCAGCCTACCACCAGAAAGAGGAGAAAGAGACCCACCCGACCCCCCCGGGGATAGGATCCACCCACGCCGACACCTCCCTATCGCTTCCCCTATCGCTTTCCCCTAAAGCTGTCCCTTCTCTTACCCTTTGTTTGATCTAGCCCTAAACTCGCCCTCCTTTCCCTATTGTTTTCCCTATCGCTTAATTTTTTAGTGCCTAAGCGAGGGCGGACCCCCCCCCAGACGAGCCAGATGAGCCCCCCCTCCCCCTGAAGGTCAATACCCTAAGGCACCCCAAAAGAAAAGCCCCTCCATAGGCGAGAGGCTTTGGATGCTCCCAGTCTATCAATCTCCAAAGAACGTACCTTCACCAGGCCACCGATGATGTTCCCTACAACTTCTTCCACCAGAAGGATTTTGCTCTGCGTAGATGCTAAACACCGTGCGTTCCAGGTAAAGTGCCTAACCACTATGCTAACTAAAAAAGAAGTGTTACGGTCCCTACCACCTAGGTCTCCGAACATCCCATAAGCCCACCCGGCGTAGGAGAGGTTGGCTAAGCCGAGCCAGCCGATGGAGGCACCCACCCTTTTGTACACCTCTGCATTAAAGGAGCAATGAAGCAGGAAATGCTCCATACTCTCTAGTGTATCGCTACACTCCTCCCGAGGACATCCTCTGTCATCAGTGTTTCTGTACTTCAAATTGCCCCTTACGTACAGTCTCCCGTGGAAGCAGCGCCAAGCCAGATCCCAAAACTTCTGGGGAATCCTCACTGAATTTAAAAGTTTTAATCCCTCCCTGAGGTCACTACTTGGGCAGTCTTTGAGAGCCAGGGGCTTCTGGAAGTGGGTCATCAGAACCCTTCTGTCGAGGAATTTCCTCGGCATGATCCTGATCTCCCACACCTCCAGACCCCACAGGCGTACCATCTTCAAGACCAGGGCGGCATAAGCTGGGAGATGTCCATGGGGTGTACGCAGGTCTTTTACTTGGCCTCCTCTCTCCCATTCCTGGAAGAAGGGCTGAAACCACTCCCTGTAGGAGAGAATCCACCAAGGAGCCCTCTCTTGCCAGAGGTTTGCCATATTGATCTTAACAAAGGTGTTCACTAGGAACACCACTGGGTTAACCATACCTAACCCTCCTAGTTTCCTTGGTAGATATGTAACTTCTCTCTTAATTAGGTTGAGCCTGTTCCCCCATAACAGTTGGAAGAACAGGCTATAGACCTGAGCCCAGAGAGGTTCTGGCAAGATGCACACACTGCCGAGGTAGAGCAACATGGGCACCAGGTAAGCTTTGGCCAAGTGAACCCTTTCTCTAAGGGTTAAGGACCAACCCTTCCATTGGCCGACCTTCTGGGCAACTAACTTTAGCCTGTCATCCCAGTTTTTCTTGGGATAATCACCCGGGCCAAATTCCACTCCTAAGATTTTGCAGACCCCTGAGGCTCTGGAAGGGTGTCCAGGAGACCAAAACTAGGATCTCCTCCTCCCAGCCAGAGACTCACGCACTTGTCACGGTTAACCTTGGACCCAGATGCCCGTGAGTAACATTCCACTTCTGACATCACCCACTCCGCCTCCCCTTGAGAGGAGACAAAAATGGAGACGTCATCCGCGTATGCAACCACCCTCTGAGTGGCTTCCGGCCCTTCCAAGCCGACCCCGATCCCCGCCAATCATCCACGGTCAACCCTTCTTAAAAAAGGGTCAATCGCAAACACATATAGCAGGGGACTCAGAGGACAGCCCTGGCGGACACCAGACCCAACCTCAAAGGGGGTTCCAACCCAACCGTTAACCAGTGCGAAAGTCTCTGCCCCAGTGTATAAGGTCTGGAGCCAATTGACAAACCCTCCCGGCAGACCATACCTCAGAAGGACCGACCATAGATACTCATGATTCACTCGGTCAAACGCTTTGGCCTGGTCCAAGGACAGTACGTACCCCTTCCACTGGCCAGAATTTCCCCGCTCCACTGCCTCTCTGACACTAAAAGTGCTGCGGCCTGGAACGGAACAATGCTGGACCGGCGAAAGAAGCCGGGGTGCAAATTTCACCAACCGATTAAACAGCACCTTTGCGAGAACCTTTCTGTCCATATTAAGGAGCGCTATGGGACGCCAATTCTCAATACGGGTCGAATCCTTACCCTTTGATAGAACAATCAAAGCTGACCTCCTCATTGACTTTGGCAGAGTGCCCGAGGATAGACACTCATTAAATACCGCTGTCAAGAGAGGAACTAGGGTTCCTTTAAAGGTCTTATAGAACTCGGATGTTAAGCCATCCGGCCCTGGCGATTTTTTCAGACCTAGTCCGTCAATCTCCAGCATTACTTCCTCTTCTTTGATTGGATCCATCAAAACATTAAGGGAGGAGTCCTCTCCCGGCTCAGGGATAGTTTCAGCCAGGAAAGCCGACATCTCCTCCCGGTCTGGATCCTGCCTACCCAAAAGGTGAGAGTAGAAGGATCTAACGACCTCCAGAATCCCTGACTTGGATCTCCTCAGGGACCCTGTACTGTCTATTAGTCCTGTCACTATTTTACGACTCACTGACATCTTACAGTTCCTGTAGGGGTCGGGCGAGCGTTACCTCCCGAAATCCCTCTCAAGAACCAAAGATGCGTGCCTATCATACTGACACCTCTTGAGCAACGCTTTCACCCCGGAGATCTCCTCCTGGCTACCTCCGTCCGAGACCAGACGTTCGAGTTTCCTCCTCAGCTCCTGATACAGGCGGTACCTGCTCATGGACCTGAGGCCTAAAAGCCAGCGGAAAAATCCTGCCACCCGATATTTAAACAACTCCCACCACTCAGACTTAGTGCCACCTAGATCCAACAAAGGTACCTGGTCCTGGAGAAAATCTTCAAAAGGCCTGTCTTATTTCCGCTTCTTCCAGGAGAGTAGAATTCAGCCTCCATATACCTCGACCCATCCGAAGGGATTCTGCAATGTTCAGAGAAAACAAAATCATACAGTGGTCAGAGAATTCCACCTCAACAACGGACACTGGTGAAGAGATGGCTTCCTCCTTCAAAAAAAACCTATCTATCCTAGACCTACAGCTTCCTCTTTGATAGGTGAACCCGGGGTGACCTGGGGTATGCCTGATGTGGATATCCACCAGGCGAGCCTCGCTAGCTATGCTATTTAAGGCTATACTATCGTAGGCCAGTCTGTCTATGGAACCTCCTCTATCGCGGGGTCTAACGACAGTGTTAAAATCCCCTCCAAAGATGACCTGTCGCCTAGAAAAAAGGAAAGGCTTAATCCTCATAAAGAGACTTTTCCGGTCCCACTTAGTTTGGGGACATAGATGTTGATTAATCGCAATTCTTGTCCCTTTATGAGAACATCTAAAATCAGGCACCTCCCCATTTCTAATTCTATCATCCGTCGGCATTTTACCGGTGCGGTAAAAAGAACCGCCACACCGCTATATGGCTCGGCCGCAAGAGACCAGTAGGAGGGCCCGCGTCGCCAATCCCTCCTGGCTTTTACGACGTCTGCCAAAAGTGACAGCCTGGTCTCTTGCAAAAACAAAATGTCAGCTTCAACTCGGCTGAGAAAATCAAAGGCCATAAATTTAGCCATATCTGACTTAATGCTGGCGACATTAATGGAAGCCAGCGTCAACGGTGTGGGTACCGCCATCCTGGATTATAAAATTAGATGGCTTTCTTCTTCCCACCCCTGTCATGGTCTGAGGAGGACCCCCCAGACTCTCTTCCTTTTTTTGCACGCTTTTTGGAGGTGGTGGAGTCCATTCCCTCCTGGCGGACCTCCCCCCCTCACTCACACTCCCATCCTCGTCCCCCTGCCTCAGGTTGACCCCTGCCCCAGAGGCCTTTGTACCTCTCGGGGGAGGGGGTCCAGCGCCCTCTGAGACCCCTACCTCACCCTCCTCTTCACTTTGCTGAAGAGCTGGAAAATCCATGAGGGCTTGGTAGCGGTTGGGGGAGAGCACCAGAGGGGTGCAGATGTTGCCTTCCGTGGCCGGGGCATGACCAGATGACTTTGGCCCGCTCAAGATCTTGCCCTGTGTCCCAGGTGTTTCTTTAGGCTGTACCCTCTCTTCCTCACCAACACTTTCATATTGGGAGGATTGAGAGTCTTCAGCCGCTTGCTCCCTCTGGATCCTCCTGACCTCCTCATCCAATTCAGCGTCCCCAAGGGCATCCGTCTCCAGGGCAGGCTCCGGGTTCAGGCCAGAGGTCCGCCCAGTTGTCTGGGTTTCCCTCAGCTCCCTCTCCTTTTGCCTCTTCTCCAGCCTTCGATGGTAGGAAGGCTGGAGCCCTTTCCTTGATGTCTTCACTTGCCCTTTTGCTCCGCTATCTCTGCACGCCTCCTCGCCCACAGGAGCCACCCCACTCTCTCCTCCTGCAGGCCCGGCGATGGCATTGACCACGGAGCGGGGACACCTACTGAATGGGTGACCTAAGTCACCACACAGGTGACACCTAATCTGGTCACACGATGCGGCTAGATGACCTATCCCCCCACAATGAGCGCACTTCTGCACTGTGCAGGCTGCACTCAAATGCGAGGGGTCGCCACACCGGTGACACAGCCTCGGTTGCCCCTGGTAGAAGACCAGGATACGATCCCTCCCAAGGAAAGCAGAAGATGGGATGTGGGACACAGTTTGCCCCAGACGTTTAAGTTTCACCATAAACGTCCAGGCCCCTGACCAGATGCCAAACTCGTCCAGGTTCTTCCTGGGCATCTCCGCTACTTCCCCATACCGACTTAGCCAGGTCATGATGTCAACACAAGAAAGTGACTCGTTACGGGTGAGAACGGTCACCTTCTTGAGACCATTCTGACGGGATATTGCTTGTGCAGCAAAATCCCGCCAGCCGGGCTCGTCCTTCACCAGCTCATAATTCCCCCAGAAGACCTCTAGGCCTCCCGGTTGAACAAAGCTGATGTCGAACTCAGCTGAGCCATGAGGATGTATCAGGGCGAAGATGTCACGCGCCCTGAAGCCCATCCCCAGCAGCAGCTCCACCACCGTTTTTCTGGGGGGACAGATTTCATTTCCACGCCACCGGAGACGGACCACATTCCTCCTGACCACAGCCTGCCCGGTTGTCGGGAGTGACCACTGATCTCCTCTTTTCTCTCGGAAGGCCTCTAACCCGTACCTATCTATCCAGAAGGATAGATCCCTCTGCACACCCTCTATGGTTAGGGACTGCTTCCCCTCCCTTAAGGCCTGCAGGAGGCGCTGTTGCAAGTTACCCTCCCCAGGGCCCGAGGACGAGGGTGGGTGGGCCGGCGGTCCCCCCCCCCCACTACCCCGGCATAAGTCCTGCTCGGGGCACTGGGAAGGGGAGCGCCAGGCCCCCCCACATTTCCGGCTGAAACATCCTCCCGTGGTCCTAACACCCTTTTGACCAAGCCAGGTTCCACATTATTACGTTTTTCTTTTGCCTTCCCTGCCCTGACCCCAACCCCCGCCTCTGCATCACAAGGCACAACTATGGAGGGGCCGCCAGATGACATAAGTGGCACCTCCACGCAACCCTCCGCATCATTGGTGTCCATGTCACTTGCCAGGGCAGGGAAAGGCACATTTTCGTTTGCATTTTTATTTACATTTGTATACACTTTATTATTATTAACTTTATTATTATTAACTTTTGTGTTTACTTTTGTATTTACTTTGCTATTATTAACATCTTTATTAACTTCCTCATTTGAAACGTTGCAGGCTATTTCCATCTCCACTATGCCTGCTGAGCTGCTTAGCAGCGGCCCCTCTATGTATCCATCAGCCAGGCCAGTCCCCTCCTCCATATCGGAGTGGCCGGCTCCGCCCTCCATACTGGAGTGGCCGGCTCCGCCTCCAGCCGAGGCTTTGGCTACGCCCTTGTCCGAGGCGTCGGGTGCCCGCTGGCCTATCACGCTGGCCGGTCCCGGTACGACCGGACCGGCCACGTTGCAGGCACCCGACCCGCGGGACAGCGGTGCCCCCGACTTCCGGTCCGCCCCCCCCCACCGATATGCGGCTCACACCGCACACCGGTCTCCGGGGCTCGCCATCAGCCGGGACTGGGGCCACGCCCCCTGCAGCGCTCTGACAACCAGCGCCGCCCACTTCACAGTGAGCGGCGTCCGGCGCCATCTTGCCCGCCCTCGATGCTATCTCCCCGCTTTCCCGCCCCGACTCCACTGCAGAAGCCGGGGCTGGGGGGTTTGCGGGTCCTGCACGTCGGACCAGAATCTCTTCTGGCCCGGAGTGCAGGGGAGACTCGTGCACATATACCAGCCTCACCTCTTTTCTCCGCTCTTCCATCTGCTTCTGTTTCAGTTTTTTTTTCCTTCTCCGCTCCGATGCCGCACTCCTCTCTTCCTCTTCCGGGGGCAGCTCCGATCCGAAGCTAAACCCCTCCAGCGACATGGGGGACTCCTGGTCGCAGATTTGGGTCATCAGAACAGGGGGGTGATCCCCCTCGGACCCGGAGCTGTTCCCCGAATCTGGCAGCCGCACAGCGTTTGGCACAATCCTGCTGATGGAGGCATCCCCCGACTGGCTGGGCGCCTCTGTACCTGATCCATCTCGTACAGGGACCGGCGTTGACATGTCGGGCGTTTCCTCCTCTGAAGTACATCTGCTTGCTGTCATGTCTTTTCCTCTGCTTGCTGTCAGTTTTTTTTTTTCCTTTTTTTCCTCTGTTTGGCTTGACCCAGCCATTTGCAGGAAGCGGTCATCGTTCCTTAATTTCTCGGAAAAGGCTCCTCCACCTTCCAGGATTGCGGCTCTCCTCTCCTCCACCTCCTTTACCTCCCGCAGCAGGGAACGGACCTGTGCCGAGTATTTGGCCCTCCTGCTGCCGGAGGATTTTGCCGCTCTCTGCCGGGCCACCGTTAGGTCTCCTCGGAGCCGATGCAGGGGCCTCCCCAGGTCTTTATATTCCTCGAGGTGGGCCACCAGGCGGGAGCCAAAAGTAGTGGCCTCCTCTCCCGGCCTCAGTGACCCCCACTCCACGAGGTCCCTGCAGCCATGGTGTTCCGGTCCTACTTCTCCATGCTCCGTTACCTCTGCTCTCCTGGCGGCATGCTGCGATGCCCCAGCCGCTTGGGGGGATGAGGCCACATTGCTGCAGCCCCGCGATGTCCTCCTCTCCCCTGGGGCTGGCTGAGCTTTCCCAGCCAGCTGGGATGTCCCTCCACCCCCCACCGGCCTGCTCCGGAGGGTGGAGGACCGGGACTCCATCTCCGGATGGAGCCCCCCTCAGGGCACTCTGCAAGCCCAGACAGGTGTAACAAACCTGGGCAGGTAATAAAGCAGAGTCCCTGGGAAGGTATATACAAAAAAAAACCACACCCAAAACCAAAGCACCTCCTCACTCCTCAGAGAGCAAGCCGCATCTGCCAAGAAAATGGGTCAATTTTTGGAGGGCTTGTCAAAAGCCATTGCTTGTTGCTTTTACATCCATGTATGGATGAAACCCGGCAGGCATCTGCCAATAAAAAGGGTAAATTTTTTGAGGGCTTGTCAAAAGCCATTGCTTCTTGCTTTTACATTACATCCATGTATGGATGAACCCCGGCAGGCATCTGCCAATAAAAAGGGTACATTTTTGGAGGGCTTGTCAAAAGCCATTGCTTATTGCTTTTACATCCATGTATGGATGAACCCCAGCAGGCATCTGCCAATAAAAAGGGTAAATTTTTGGAGGGCTTGTCAAAAGCCATTGCTTGTTGCTTTTACATTACATCCATGTATTAATGAACCCCGGCAGGCATCTGGCAATAAAAAGGGTCAATTTTTGGAGGGCTTGTCAAAAGCCATTGCTTGTTGCTTTTACATTACATCCATGTATGGATGAACCCCGGCAGGCATCTGCCAATAAAAAGGGTACATTTTTGGAGGGCTTGTGAAAAGCCATTGCTTGTTGCTTTTACATCCATGTATGGATGAACCCCGGCAGGCATCTGCCACCATAAAGGGTAAATTTTTTGAGGGCTTGTCAAAAGCCATTGCTTCTTCTTTTACCACCTTATATGTATGAACCCTGGCAGGCATCAGCTGCCTAAAATGGTTAATTTTTGTACCTTTTTTAACAATGCATTAAGCATACAACATTCACAAGTGCAGTGGTTTCTGTTAGTTATCACCGTGTCCCATCCGTTTTCTTATAGCCATACATGTTGGCGTAACTTTGACACTAACTTTGCCTTAAAGACAGCTCAAAAGTACTTGGATACACTCATGGGTGACCTAAGAGTGTTATACAGGGCTTCTAGGGCTTTTAAACAGTGTTATACACAATTTTTAGGGGCTTTCTTGTATTACAGGTTCGGTCAGAACTAGTTCGGTCCGAATCAAACTTTTTCATGAAATTCGGCGAACCTGCCGAAACGAACTTTTCATAAGTTCGCTCATCTCTATTCTTCACACATTCTCCAGTTAAAGGATCCTTGAAGGCGCTTCTATTTGTCATTATATTTCAAAAGTCCATCCTCTCCTTGTCAGGTCTGGAACTTATTGCCCTATAGCCGTACTGCACCTGACCCGAGGGCATCAACCATCTCCAAGACCTCCCTTCCTGGGGACGCTGCCCACCAGGAATGTATGCAAAACCAGCTGGGTAACCACTCCCCAGCCCCTCCAATACTACCCAGGGTTAAACGCCCCGAGTTCTTTCCCAACAATCTTCTATGTTGTTCTCCTTCTTCCCATTACGTGCCTTCAAAGACCTCTCCTCCTGCCGCAAATGCTACTGTGACAAATCGCAACCCCCAGACCCCCATGAGAACACGAGAAAATTGGGAGGGCGGGCGGGACAAATCTTTCTACTGTTGTCCAGCGGGAAAGAGGGCTGCCTCTATCCCACATGGACTTATATACACTATACTCCTCCCACCACATATAGATACATTCTTACACCAGCCCCCCTTTACTTAACCCTTTAAATCTCTATACACATAGCCTCAAACTTAATAGCCTAAAACCCAAACCACCTTGTCATGTGCTCTCTCCATTATGGCTGCGCCTACATTACGTTGGGCTTACTTGACTTAAGGTATGTTTGATGGCTTTGCTATCTATGACCTCCCACCACCAGTAACCAATAAGAGACCACAACTTGAAATTGGTGTAAAGGCCACAGCAGCCATTTATTAAATACACAAACTTTTTATGCAATAAAATAGCATAACCATAACATATCATAAAAAACACTCCATAAATTAACATCCTGCACTATTCTTCAAACATTCTCCAGTTAAAGGATCCTTGAAGGCACTTCAGGCATTATATTTCAAAAGTCCATCCTTTCCTTGTCAGGTCTGGAACTTATTGCCCTACAGCCGTACTGCACCTGACCCGAGGGCACCAACCATCTCCAAGACCTCCCTTCCTGGGGACCCTGCCCATCAGGAATGTATGCAAAACCAGCTGGGTAACCACTACCCAGGGTTAAACGCCCCGAGTTCTTTCCCAACAATCTTCTATATTGTTCTCCTTCTTCCCATTATGTGCCTTCAAAGACCCCTCCTCCTGCCGCCACAACATTCATGTTTGACCCCTTACACATGATCGTCCCTCCACAACCGCAGGGCTTTTTCCAGGCCATACTTAATGCCCAGGGTCCACATATCCAACCCTACGTCATTCAAATGAATGCCATCGGCTCGCAGAAAACAAACCTCAGCCCCCTCCAACTCTCTATGACGCACCACAACACCACCATTGCGAGCCACAAATTTTCCGACTACTTTGTTCACCTTTGCTCTGGCCCGATTCAAACTGTGAACCGAACGTGCCTGCCGCCAAACCATGTGAGCAACAATATCCGACCAAATAATAATCAATCCTGGAAATGATGACCATAAACGCAACAAATCCAGTTTAATGTCCCGCATCAGATCCCTAGACGACCTTATACCCAAATCATTTCCTCCAAGGTGCACGACCAAAATATCAGGCACCCTATCTAACCCGGCGTAGAACTGGAGCTCGTGTAACAGCCTGCACCACAGCATGCCCCTCAGATCCAACCATCTGACCTGTACCTCGGACTGGTCCAAACCCAACTGCCGTCCCGCCAGATGAACATCAGCCCGGACACCTCCCCAGTGCACGTATGAGTGCCCCATAATCCAGACCAAGCAGGGGCCCACACCTAGAAAAAAAAAAACAACAGTAAGGCAATAACTCAATTTCCCACCTCCAGCACAACTTATCCCCACCGCCTCAAAGCAAATGAGGCCGCACATAAAGCCTATATCTGTCTGACTCCCATCTACCTAGCTTCTTGACCATCGCCGGGGATAAACCACACCTAGCTGCTTCAGTAGCCGCACCAATCCGAAATGAGTGAGAGCTAAAACCTGCTCCACACCTGCCAGACAACAGTATAAATTTTTTGAAAACTTGCGAAAACTGAAATTTGGACAAAGACAGACCATCTGCATGAACCAACAAGGATGCCGACCCCTCAGGCCTCACCGCAACAAACTCCTGAAAACAGTGAACCGGGCACACCCTTGATCCTGGTAATTCATATAATCGCACCAAAAAACCTTTTCCCTCTTAGTCTGTCTTTGATCTACGAAGCAATCATGACAAGCAGGAGCCATCCCATTCAACGTCCGCATACAATAAACCCCCAGCCACACGCTTACTTGCCGACACCAACTCCGATATCCGGAAAGCCCCAAAGAAAGCTAAAGAAAAAGCCAGCGTAAATAAATGTACTTCAAACCCTGAAACACAAACAGACTTCAATAGCTCACAAATCACTTCCAAGATCTCAAAGGATACCGGCTTCCTGTGATCCCTAAATGCAGAACCCCTCCTGAAACCCTTCATTGCCTGCCTGACCAAGAAGGACTTAGTCACGTCCTCTTCTCCTCTGATTTTAAACCAAAAGGCTAATGCAGACAAACTACGAGCGACCGCTGATGCAGACACCCCCTTACTGTAAGCATTCCCTATATAGTATAACAAGCACGCCAGCCGATCCGAACTACCCACCTGCGCATCCTCCAACAAATCCTCCCATACCTGCTATACCGCACCGTACCTCTTCCACGTAACCGCACTAACTGACTTCCCAACGAGCGACATCGCCATCGTCATACCACCTTCCAAAGATGCTCTGGGCAAGCAAGGCCATGAATCTCCGCCCCCGGCGCCAGCAGACGAAACCTGTCCCACTGTTGACAAGAAAGGGAATCAGCCACTGAATTAAGCACCCCTGGAACATGAACTGCCACAAAATGCGAATTCAAAACCAATCCTTTTAAAACCAAATGTCTCAATAATCGCACGACTGGCAGAGAATTTGCCGTTTGTGCATTAACGGCCTGAACCACTCCTAAGTTGTCACATACGAAACGCACTTTCCTGTTCCTCAGACAATCCCCCCAGAGCTCTGCAGCCACCACAATCGGGAACAGTTCCAACAAAGCCAAATTGCAGACGAAACCACATTCATGCCATGCACTGGGCCAAACCCCCGCACACTACTGCCAATGGAAATATGCCCCAAAGCCACAAGAACCTGATGCATCTGTAAAAAGCTCCAAATCCACACTAGATACCGGCCGATACATGAGAACAGATCGCCCATTGTAGCTTTGTAAAAACTCCCCCCATACCAACAAATCCGCTTTCAACTCCCCGACAACCTAATGAAATGATGGGGAGAATGAACCCCTGCGGTAGCACTAGCCAACCGCCTACAAAACACCCATCCCATGGGCATAATCCTACATGCAAAATTCAAATGTCCCAACAATGATTGCAAATCCCGCAACTGGATCTTTTTCCTGCGCAACGCACTCGCCACCAACTCTCTCAACTCCAGCAATTTATCTTCTGGTAAGCGACATTCCATTTTGTCCGAATCAATAATTATCCCCAAAAACTTGATTACTGTCGTAGGTCCTTCAGTTTTTTCGGGCGCCAGAGGTACCCCAAAGTCATTTGCCTCCCGTTCCATAGTATGGAGCAGTCCTGCACACACATAGGGAGCTGGCGGACAGATAAACAAAAAATCATCTAAATAATGCAGCGCTGATGGCACCTGCGCCTCACGCTGAACCGCCCACTCCAAAAATATGCTAAACATTTCAAAATAAGCGCAGAAAATGGAGCAGCCCATCGGGAGGCAACAATCTACGAAATACCCATCCTGCCAATAACAACCTAACAAACAAAAACTGTCCGGGTGCACGGGCAATAAACGAAACGCGGCCTCAATGTCAGTTTTCGCTAACAGTGAGCCTTTCCCATACTTGCGAACCCAAACAACCGCCGCATCAAAGGAAGTGTAACTAACCGCGCACAGGGCAGGATCAATGCCATCGTTCACCGACTCCCCTTCCGGATAAGAGAAGTGATGAATAAGGCGGAATTTGTTAACCTCCTTTTTAGGAACCAAACCCAATGGGGAAACCCGCAAACTAGGAACAGGCAGGGAGGAAAACGGGCCAGCCATGCGGCCCAACGCCTCCTCCTTCATCAACTTATCAGTAACCAGATCAGGCCGCGCCAAAGCAGACGACAAATTGCGGACCACCCCATCTCGTACCGCCGACGTACAGGGAATCCGAAAACCCTCTGAAAAACCCAGAAACAACAAATCTGTCACTTTTTTTATTTGGATACTCCCTTAAAAACGGAAACATCCTTTCCACCCTCACCGGCGTCGCCCCTCTTCTGCTCAGCATCTCCCTGCCTGCCCTTATGCTTCCTGAAGCATCTGGACAAACCATGGGCGCCTCCGCAACCGGAGCACTCGTGCTTGTACCTACAGTCTGGTCCAAACTTACAATGCCCCTTGTTGAACTGCCAGCAACATCCTTTTCCCGAGGAAGCTGACCGACCCGTTGCTGACCCCTGCCCGTCGGCCGCATCCCGAAAGGGCTGTTGCCCCTGTTTTGGAGCCGACATTAATCGCATCCACAAACGAATGTCCTTGTGATCCCATCTCAAGGAAGGGCGCACCGACTTCCGCTGACAAAACTGCTCGTCATACTTCAACCATGCATTACCGCCGTATACGCGGTACGCCTCCCCCACTGAATCCATGTAGCAAAACAGCGCCGAAAAATTCTGCGGCGCTTTTTCGCCAACCACACTAGCCAAAATAGCATAGGCCTGCAGCCAATTTGAAAACATCCGAGGAATCATGCGATAACGACGCCGTTCCTCTTCCTCCTTCTTACTCTCATCCAGTTTTCACCAGTCTAGGTTAAACTTTTCTAACGGCAATAAAGCAAAAATCTCCACATATTCATCCTTCCATATCTTCTCCCTAATCTCCACCTTCAAATGCGCCCCAAGCGGGCCCTCAAAACACACATATACTTCGCCCTTCGCAGCGTCAGCCAAACGCACGTCCTCCACCACTTTTTTGGATGTACCAGCCCCTGCATCCATCGCCTTATCCACTTCCACCACGGCGCTCGCAGCCTGCGCCACCTCGCTAGCAACCGCCACCCCTGCCGCAGCTGCACTTCCAAACGCCTCGCTAACAGCGCCCCACACCCTCGCTGGAGACTGCCCTACATCCCTCATACCTTTAGTGAAATATTCCTGCATACCCTTAAAAAACATTTGCATATGAGACATAGAAAACATCCCCCCCCACATCCCTCCCACCCATGCCTGGCACCACATCAGTGGTAGACTCACCCGGCTGTCCCTGAGGTGACCTCCCAGCGGCCGTATCCACCGATCTAGACGTTCCCCGCTGTCAATCTCGGCGTTCCAGGGGATTGGTGCTCCTGCACCCCTCTCTCCCCGTAATTGTCCGACATCCTGGCCGATGGAGTCCTAGGCCCAGCAGACACCGGCCCGTCCAACGCCCTGCCACCAGCTTCTGGCGTGGCATAGAAAGAACGACAGCCCTGGCTCCCATGGCCTTCTGTAGGACTGTCATCTGATTCCACTTCCCCTCTCACTGGGAGGCAAGATGGCCGCTGCCCTCCCCCTTCCGGAAGGGGCACGACGTCACCAACAGACCCGGACCGGGTACTTCCGGTCCCCGCCGCACGCCTCCCTGCTCCAGCAGGAGGCGTCCGCATCCTCCAATTCGAGCCCACACGCCGTTTCCTGCGGGCCGGGCATGGCGTCCTCTCCTCATTCTGATGAGCTCCTCCGGCGCCCGGAACATCGGTGCCGGAGAGGGCCATCACTTCCGGTCCCACCCTCACTTCCGGCCTTGCCGGTCCCACCCTCACTTCCGCCCCCCCCCCTCCTGTCACCTCCAATCCCGCCCGCCTGCCGGGATTCCTCCCAGACCTCCTAGGCCTTGAGTATGGCAGAGTCCCTGGTGGGGCTCCCACGGCGCCGACGGGACTGAGGCGTTACCTCAGGTGAAGGCCTCTCCGGAGGCCTGGAATGCCTGCTTCTGTGTCCCTCCATGCTCGACGCTCCTGCCGCTGGATCAGGAGGAAGAGCCCCAGAGAACAGCTGCTCCAGCCATCCAGGACCATGCTGCAGCGCCGCGTCTCTGATCCTGGCCATCATGGACTCCAGTGAAGCATCCATGATAAGGTAAGTGAAGACAAAAAAAAAAAAAATTTATTTTTTTTAAGCCAGTAGTGTAACACACAAATCTTTCTCCTGTTGTCCAGCGGGAAAGAGGGCTGCCTCTATCCCACATGGACTTATATGCACTATACTCCTCCCACCACATATAGATACATTCTTACACCAGCCCCCCTGTACTTAATCCTTTAAATCCCTATACACATAGCCTCGAACTTAATAGCCTAAAACCCAAACCACCTTGTTATGCGCTCTCTCCATTACGGCTGTGCCTACATTAAGTTGGGCTTACTTGCCTGTCTGATGAAGAGTAGAGAGAGTAGCAGTATCATGTTCATAGCCTTCTACTATAGTCTATATAGTCATTTGTGTGGTTTTCTGAAGATAGTAGAAAACAAGCTCTGAAGACTGGTAGAGGGTCAAAAATAGTCACCAGAATCGGCTTCAGCATCCACAAGTAATATTTTAAGTGTAAATAGCTCCATTATGGCTATCTAGTCAAATAGTTTTCACCTTAACAGCTTTAACAGCTTTAAATACTTGCACTTAGACGCCAAAGAAGGAAACATGAATTCTTGTGCTAAGAAATGCTAGTAACTATAAGTGCCATCTGAATGTGGTAAGAATTCACAACTCTCTATTCTTTCTAGAAATTCTGCCAGTGATTGAATTCTGCAGGGTAGAATCTCTTCTCACAGATCTCCTATAACTCTTAATTAGGGTTAGCAGTTCTCTTTACTTTGTAGGTACCCCAGTTGGAGGTTAATCTTTCACTAGCTGCAGTGAATTATAGGTCTATCTCCAAAAGAGAAATGATAGAAACCGTATGGCAATCCTAGATATGAAGAATGGAAATCAACAGGAGCTGACACTGACTCCACTCTTTACATTCAGAGAGGTGCTTCTCATTTCAATTACATGGACTGCAGAGACATTTATAGACACCTTGTATAATATATAGAGTTACCTTTAATATTTCTGAGTTATTTATTAATGAGATTTATTTTTAATGAACTGGCAATCAAGTATATTTTATATTTTTGTAAAGCATATTTTATTTTTTATTTTAATTTTATATACCTGAATTGAAATATACAGATAAATGTGTTCTATTTGATTTTTTATGTACTCTACACATTTCAGTTGGTGTGTGTTATTCGCTGTGTGAGATATTGCTATTCATGCATCAGCATGTGTTATGCCATAGGAAGGCTTTGTGCATGTAAGGGTATGTTCACACGGCGGGGGTCCGTAACGGCTGAAATTACGGGGATGTTTCAGCCTGAAAACATCCCCGTAATTTCAGCCGTACCGGCATGTGCAGGCGCTTGAACGCCGCGTCAATTACGGCCGTAATTAGCGCTGCTATTCATTGGAGTCAATGAATAGCGGCTCCAAATACGGCCAAAGAAGTGACAGGTCACTTCTTCTACGCGGGCGTCTATTTACGCGCCGTCATTTGACAGCGGCGCGTAAATATACGCCTCGTGTGAACAGACAAACGTCTGCCCATTGCTTTCAATGGGCAGATGTTTGTCAGCGCTATTGAGGCGCTATTTTCAGACGTAATTCGGGGCCAAAACGCCCGAATTACGTCCGTAAATAGGCCGTGTGAACATACCCTAACAGTTGACCGTACAGTGTTTGTAATAAGTCCTAATAAGCAATAGGTGCTATAATATGTTCTGTTGCATTGTGGCTTGTATCGGGAGCATTGACGTCATTGTGGCTGTCACAGCGGTATTGTGGCTTGAATAAGAGACAATGTGGCTTTTGTGATGGCAATCTGTGGCTGGCAGGGTATTTGGAGTAAAAATGAGGTGCCTGAGCAGCAACTTTGTAAAGGTGCATCATAGCTGAAATGTCACTCATGGCCAGATGGAAAAGACGGGGCAGTAAATTACCATCATAAAAGACATCACGTGTGAGTCATTGGATTTAATTGTTATTTATTCATTGATTGCACCTGATTCAAACTGTTTTTATCCGGTGTATAGTGGTGATAATTGGTCATGTTACAGCGATGTTATTTTTGTTTAGAGGTATTCTATATGTACTTATTAAATTAAACAGAATTGTATTGCTAGAGTTTGCTCCAGTAATCCGAAGCACTGCAAAATCACTATGGAGTGGTTCCACACTTGCATTGCACAAGTCAATATATAATTAGCATATACGCAGCTGGTGTTAAGGTGTCACAGTTATACATAGGAGCTCTAGAGTACACGGCCCAGCTGTTACTTGTAGCCTCAACATAAAACGTTTCAGCTAAAGATCTCCATTGTAGACAGATTGGCAAACCAGGCTTAGGGTGTGTGACCTTTTTAATCACTAAAAGAGGGAAATAGATGGACATTGGCCTTCAATGGTGTAGTAACGCAACAATTCAACACTAACAAAACCAGAGATTTATTATACTCACAAATAGAGATGAGCGAACTTATGAAAAGTTCGGTTCGGCAAGTTCGCCGAATTTCGTGCAAAAGTTCGATTCGGACCGAACTAGTTCTGACCGAACCTGTAATACAAGAAAGCCCCTAAAAATCGTGTATAACACTGTTTTAAAGCCCTAGAAGCCCTGTATAACACTCTTAGGTCACCCATGAGTGTATCCAAGTACTTTTGAGCTGTCTTTAATGCAAAGTTGGTGTCAAAGTTACGCCAACATGTATGGCTCTAGGAAAACGGATGGGACACGGAGATAACTAACAGAAACCACTGCACTTGTGCATGTTGTATGCTTAATGCATTGTTAAAAAAGGTACAAAAATTTACCATTTTAGGCGGCTGATGCCTGCCAGGGTTCATACATATAAGGTGGTAAAAGAAGAAGCAATGGCTTTTGACAAGCCCTCCAAAAATTGACCCTTTTTATTGGCAGATGCCTGCCGGGGTTCATCCATACATGGATGTAAAAGCAACAAGCAATGGCTTTTCACAAGCCCTCCAAAAATTGACCCTTTTTATTGGCAGATGCCTGCCGAGGTTCTTCCATACATGGATGTAAAAGCAACAAGCAATGGCTTTTCACAAGCCCTCCAAAAATTGACCCTTTTTATTGGCAGATGCCTGCCGGGGTTCTTCCATACATTGATGTAAAAGCAACAAGCAATGGCTTTTGACAAGCCCTCCAAAAAGTGACCCTTTTTATTGGCAGATGCCTGCCGGGGTTCTTCCATACATGGATGTAAAAGCATTAAAGCAACAAGCAATGGCTTTTCACAAGCCCTCCAAAAATTGACCCTTTTTATTGGCAGATGCCTGCCGGGGTTCTTCCATACATGGATGTAATAGCATTAAAGCAACAAGCAATGGCTTTTCACAAGCCCTCCAAAAATTGACCCTTTTTATTGGCAGATGCCTGCCGGGGTTCTTCCATACATGGATGTAAAAGCATTAAAGCAACAAGCAATGGCTTTTCACAAGCCCTCCAAAAATTGACCCTTTTTATTGGCAGATGCCTGCCGGGGTTCTTCCATACATGGATGTAAAAGCATTAAAGCAACAAGCAATGGCTTTTCACAAGCCCTCCAAAAATTGACCCTTTTTATTGGCAGATGCCTGCCGGGGTTCTTCCATACATTGATGTAAAAGCATTAAAGCAACAAGCAATGGCTTTTCACAAGCCCTCCAAAAATTGACCCTTTTTATTGGCAGATGCCTGCCGGGGTTCTTCCATACATGGATGTAAAAGCATTAAAGCAACAAGCAATGGCTTTTCACAAGCCCTCCAAAAATTGACCCTTTTTATTGGCAGATGCCTGCCGGGGTTCTTCCATACATGGATGTAAAAGCAACAAGCAATGGCTTTTCACAAGCCCTCCAAAAATTGACCCTTTTTATTGGCAAGGGTGAGTAGTAGCAGCACATTAAAAGACACTGGACGACAGTCACAGGACAAAGCCCTGTGGTGGGGCAGGCCTGCTTGTAGCAGACGGGCGGCAGTGGAGGTTTATTGGTGGTAGTAGTCGAGGTAGCCAACACAGACAGCAAGGGTGCAAGCAGTAGTAGCAGTAGTAGCAGCACATTAAAAAAAGAGACTGGACAGTCAGAGGAGGACAAAGCCCTGTGGTGGGGCAGGCCTCAGGCCTGCTTGTAGCAGACGGGCGGCAGTGGAGGTGTATTGGTGGTAGTAGTCGAGGTAGCCAACACAGACAGCAAGGGTGCAAGCAGTAGTAGCAGTAGTAGCAGCACATTAAAAAAAGAGACTGGACAGTCAGAGGAGGGCAAAGCCCTGTGGTGGGGCAGGCCTCAGGCCTGCTTGTAGCAGACGGCAGTGGAGGTGTATTGGTGGTAGTAGAGGTAGACTAGCCAACACAGACAGCAAGGGTGGTAGGACTGGTAGTAGCAGCAGCACATTAAAAAAAGAGACTGGACGACAGTCACAGGACATAGCCCTGTGGTGGGGTAGGCCTGCTTGTAGCAGACGGGCGGCAGTGTAGGTGTATTGGTGGTATTAGAGGTAGCCAACACAGACAGCAAGGGTGCAAGCAGTAGTAGCAGTAGTAGCAGCACATTAAAAAAAAGAGAGACTGGACAGTCACAGGAGGACAAAGCCCTGTGGTGGGGCAGGCCTCAGGCCTGCTTGTAGCAGACGGGCGGCAGTGGAGGTGTATTGGTGGTAGACTGGTAGTAGCCGAGGTAGCCAACACAGACAGCAAGGGTGCAAGCAGTAGTAGCAGTAGTAGCAGCACATTAAAAAAAGAGACTGGACAGTCAGAGGAGGGCAAAGCCCTGTGGTGGGGCAGGCCTCAGGCCTGCTTGTAGCAGACGGGCGGCAGTGGAGGTGTATTGGTGGTAGTAGTCGAGGTAGCCAACACAGACAGCAAGGGTGCAAGCAGTAGTAGCAGTAGTAGCAGCACATTAAAAAAAGAGACTGGACAGTCAGAGGAGGGCAAAGCCCTGTGGTGGGGCAGGCCTCAGGCCTGCTTGTAGCAGACGGGCGGCAGTGGAGGTGTATTGGTGGTAGTAGTCGAGGTAGCCAACACAGACAGCAAGGGTGCAAGCAGTAGTAGCAGTAGTAGCAGCACATTAAAAAAAGAGACTGGACAGTCAGAGGAGGGCAAAGCCCTGTGGTGGGGCAGGCCTCAGGCCTGCTTGTAGCAGACGGGCGGCAGTGGAGGTGTATTGGTGGTAGTAGTCGAGGTAGCCAACACAGACAGCAAGGGTGCAAGCAGTAGTAGCAGTAGTAGCAGCACATTAAAAAAAGAGACTGGACAGTCAGAGGAGGACAAAGCCCTGTGGTGGGGCAGGCCTCAGGCCTGCTTGTAGCAGACGGGCGGCAGTGGAGGTGTATTGGTGGTAGTAGTCGAGGTAGCCAACACAGACAGCAAGGGTGCAAGCAGTAGTAGCAGTAGTAGCAGCACATTAAAAAAAGAGACTGGACAGTCAGAGGAGGGCAAAGCCCTGTGGTGGGGCAGGCCTCAGGCCTGCTTGTAGCAGACGGCAGTGGAGGTGTATTGGTGGTAGTAGAGGTAGACTAGCCAACACAGACAGCAAGGGTGGTAGGACTGGTAGTAGCAGCAGCACATTAAAAAAAGAGACTGGACGACAGTCACAGGACATAGCCCTGTGGTGGGGTAGGCCTGCTTGTAGCAGACGGGCGGCAGTGTAGGTGTATTGGTGGTATTAGAGGTAGCCAACACAGACAGCAAGGGTGCAAGCAGTAGTAGCAGTAGTAGCAGCACATTAAAAAAAAGAGAGACTGGACAGTCACAGGAGGACAAAGCCCTGTGGTGGGGCAGGCCTCAGGCCTGCTTGTAGCAGACGGGCGGCAGTGGAGGTGTATTGGTGGTAGACTGGTAGTAGCCGAGGTAGCCAACACAGACAGCAAGGGTGCAAGCAGTAGTAGCAGTAGTAGCAGCACATTAAAAAAAGAGACTGGACAGTCAGAGGAGGGCAAAGCCCTGTGGTGGGGCAGGCCTCAGGCCTGCTTGTAGCAGACGGGCGGCAGTGGAGGTGTATTGGTGGTAGTAGTCGAGGTAGCCAACACAGACAGCAAGGGTGCAAGCAGTAGTAGCAGTAGTAGCAGCACATTAAAAAAAGAGACTGGACAGTCAGAGGAGGGCAAAGCCCTGTGGTGGGGCAGGCCTCAGGCCTGCTTGTAGCAGACGGGCGGCAGTGGAGGTGTATTGGTGGTAGTAGTCGAGGTAGCCAACACAGACAGCAAGGGTGCAAGCAGTAGTAGCAGTAGTAGCAGCACATTAAAAAAAGAGACTGGACAGTCAGAGGAGGGCAAAGCCCTGTGGTGGGGCAGGCCTCAGGCCTGCTTGTAGCAGACGGGCGGCAGTGGAGGTGTATTGGTGGTAGTAGTCGAGGTAGCCAACACAGACAGCAAGGGTGCAAGCAGTAGTAGCAGTAGTAGCAGCACATTAAAAAAAGAGACTGGACAGTCAGAGGAGGACAAAGCCCTGTGGTGGGGCAGGCCTCAGGCCTGCTTGTAGCAGACGGGCGGCAGTGGAGGTGTATTGGTGGTAGTAGTCGAGGTAGCCAACACAGACAGCAAGGGTGCAAGCAGTAGTAGCAGTAGTAGCAGCACATTAAAAAAAGAGACTGGACAGTCAGAGGAGGGCAAAGCCCTGTGGTGGGGCAGGCCTCAGGCCTGCTTGTAGCAGACGGCAGTGGAGGTGTATTGGTGGTAGTAGAGGTAGACTAGCCAACACAGACAGCAAGGGTGGTAGGACTGGTAGTAGCAGCAGCACATTAAAAAAAGAGACTGGACGACAGTCACAGGACATAGCCCTGTGGTGGGGTAGGCCTGCTTGTAGCAGACGGGCGGCAGTGTAGGTGTATTGGTGGTATTAGAGGTAGCCAACACAGACAGCAAGGGTGCAAGCAGTAGTAGCAGTAGTAGCAGCACATTAAAAAAAAGAGAGACTGGACAGTCACAGGAGGACAAAGCCCTGTGGTGGGGCAGGCCTCAGGCCTGCTTGTAGCAGACGGGCGGCAGTGGAGGTGTATTGGTGGTAGACTGGTAGTAGCCGAGGTAGCCAACACAGACAGCAAGGGTGCAAGCAGTAGTAGCAGTAGTAGCAGCACATTAAAAAAAGAGACTGGACAGTCAGAGGAGGGCAAAGCCCTGTGGTGGGGCAGGCCTCAGGCCTGCTTGTAGCAGACGGGCGGCAGTGGAGGTGTATTGGTGGTAGTAGTCGAGGTAGCCAACACAGACAGCAAGGGTGCAAGCAGTAGTAGCAGTAGTAGCAGCACATTAAAAAAAGAGACTGGACAGTCAGAGGAGGGCAAAGCCCTGTGGTGGGGCAGGCCTCAGGCCTGCTTGTAGCAGACGGGCGGCAGTGGAGGTGTATTGGTGGTAGTAGTCGAGGTAGCCAACACAGACAGCAAGGGTGCAAGCAGTAGTAGCAGTAGTAGCAGCACATTAAAAAAAGAGACTGGACAGTCAGAGGAGGGCAAAGCCCTGTGGTGGGGCAGGCCTCAGGCCTGCTTGTAGCAGACGGGCGGCAGTGGAGGTGTATTGGTGGTAGACTGGTAGTAGCCGAGGTAGCCAACACAGACAGCAAGGGTGCAAGCAGTAGTAGCAGTAGTAGCAGCACATTAAAAAAAGAGACTGGACAGTCAGAGGAGGGCAAAGCCCTGTGGTGGGGCAGGCCTCAGGCCTGCTTGTAGCAGACGGCAGTGGAGGTGTATTGGTGGTAGTAGAGGTAGACTAGCCAACACAGACAGCAAGGGTGGTAGGACTGGTAGTAGCAGCAGCACATTAAAAAAAGAGACTGGACGACAGTCACAGGACATAGCCCTGTGGTGGGGTAGGCCTGCTTGTAGCAGACGGGCGGCAGTGTAGGTGTATTGGTGGTATTAGAGGTAGCCAACACAGACAGCAAGGGTGCAAGCAGTAGTAGCAGTAGTAGCAGCACATTAAAAAAAAGAGAGACTGGACAGTCACAGGAGGACAAAGCCCTGTGGTGGGGCAGGCCTCAGGCCTGCTTGTAGCAGACGGGCGGCAGTGGAGGTGTATTGGTGGTAGTAGTCGAGGTAGCCAACACAGACAGCAAGGGTGCAAGCAGTAGTAGCAGTAGTAGCAGCACATTAAAAAAAGAGACTGGACAGTCACAGGAGGACAAAGCCCTGTAGTGGGGCAGGCCTCAGGCCTGCTTGTAGCAGATGGCAGTGTAGGTGTATTGGTGGTAGTAGAGGTACTAGCCAACACAGACAGCAAGGGTGCAAGCAGTAGTAGCAGTAGTAGCAGCACATTAAAAAAAGAGACTGGAGAGTCACAGGACAAAGCCCTCTGGTGGGGCAGGCCTGCTTGTAGCAGACGGCACTGGGGTGGATTGGTGGTAGAAGTAGTAGCAGCTGCAGCACCAACAGCGGCACATTAAAAAAAGAGTGGACAGGACAGAATCCCATAGTAGCAGGCGGCAGTAGCAGGCGGCAGCAGCAGCAGCAATGTAAGATCTAATCAGTGGCATCAGGCACAGGGGTTTTAAAATCCTCACCGATCCACGCTTGATTCATTTTCAGAAACGTGAGATTTTCCAAGCTGTTGGCGGACAATCTTGTTCGCTTAGGGGTGACGAAGCCCCCTGCTGCGCTGAATACCCTCTCTGACGCTACACTGGAGGGTGGACAAGACAGTACACCCATGGCAAACTGGGCCAGTTCTTGCCAATGATCCAATCTGCTGACCCAGAAGTCCATGGGGTCTGGGATCAGCATTTCTGACGGAGAAAGGGCACAGTCCAAGTACGAGTGAACCTGGTTGTTTAGGTGCTGCACCTGGAGATGGTGAACATCCCTTTGGTGACTAGTGCTACGATGTGTGTCAGGTCGGGGTATTGGATGTAAAAATGTTGTCATCATATTTTCCAAACTGAATTGGCTGCTGCTGCTGCTGCTGCTGCCGCTGCTGCCACGGCTGCCGCCTATTGCAGAGGTAGCTCTGCCAGAGGCGGTGGAACGATGAGACAGTGGGGAGCGGAGAGTGGCCCCCCGGTCAGACATGCTTGCAGCGGGTGTCTGCCGTTTGAAAGCCATGACAAGCTGGCTGCATAGCTTCTCTCTATAATAAGCCAATTTTGCCTCCCTCTCGGAAGGCGCAAAAAACTCCCCCATTCTGGCTTTATACCGAGGGTCTAAAAGTGTGGCTATCCAGTAGTCATCTCTTTGCTTCATGCTAACAATACGACAGTCAGCGCGCAAGTAACGAAGCATACAGCTCGCCATCCTGGCCAGCGTTTCAGAGGGCCCGGTTGGTTCCATCTCCGCCCCATACTGCCATGGTTGTCCATCATCAAGGTCGTCGTCAGACTCGTCATCACCACCATCACTGTCATGTTGTGCGGCTGCCTCGTCCCCTATCCCTTCCTGTGATTCCATCTCCAAATCCAGCTCCTCTTCAGGTCCTGTTTCCTCATCCTCCTCCTCCTCCTCAACATCCATAGCCAGATGTGATCCTTCCTCCATCCTTTGCTGAATCATCGCTGTGAGCGTTTGCTCCATAATGAATATCAGCGGCATAACATCGTTCATTCCGCTAGCGTCACGGCTCACAAATCGTGTGGCCTCTTCAAAGGGCCTCAAAACGCGACATGCGTCTCTAACCAGCTGCCAGTGCCTGAGCTCGAAATTACACTGGCTCCAAACGCTGCCCGTCTGCTGCATCAGGAAATCATTCACGGCTTTCCGCTGTTCGTACAGACGGTCCAACATGTGCAGGGTGGAATTCCATCGTGTTGGAACGTCGCAAATCAGGCTGTGTTCTGGGAGATTGTTTTGACGCTGCAAGTCCAGGAGGGCGTGCTTAAATGCATACGAACGTCTAAAGCGAACGCAAACCCTCCTGGACATGGCCAGCACACCCTTCAAACCAACATATGACTTTAAGAAGCGTGTTATGACCAGATTGATCACATGTGCCATGCAAGGAGCGTGTGTCAGGTGACCTAGACGCAGTGCAGCCACAACGTTCTTGCCGTTATCAGAGACAACATTGCCCAGTGTGAGTTTCAGAGGAGACAGCCAGCGTGCGATTTCCTCCTTGATGCACAGCAGCAGCTCCTGCCCTGTGTGGCTTTTCTCGCCCAGGCTCAGCAGGTGTAAGACAGC
Organism: Rhinoderma darwinii; assembly: GCF_050947455.1. Lineage (NCBI taxonomy): Eukaryota > Metazoa > Chordata > Amphibia > Anura > Rhinodermatidae > Rhinoderma > Rhinoderma darwinii. The sequence goes on along the minus strand of NC_134690.1, from coordinate 133,287,987 downwards.
GTTGTGGCGCTTCACCTTGCACCTATGAAAAGAGGAGGGAGGAGGAGTGGAAGATACGCTGTGTCCTGTCGGGGACGGGAAGACCTCCAAGGAGGAAGGCAAGGAGGAGGAGGAGGAGTAGGAGGAGAAGGATGGTAGGCGCCTGGTGTCCGGAGTTGAACTAGAAACATACAAGCGTGGAGGTGGTAATGCCTGGCATTGCTGCGGTGGTGCATCGGACTGCAAAATATTGACCCAGTGGGCCGTGAAAGACATGTACTGTCCCTGCCCATAGTTGCTGCTCCACGTGTCGACGGTGGCATGTACCCTGCTGCACACGGATAATTGCAAGGACTTGGACACCTTTTCCTCCACATGCTTGTGCAAGGCAGGGACAGCTGTTTTGGAGAAGTAATGTCGGCTAGGTATTCGCCACCTAGGCTGAGCGCACGCCATCAATTGCTTGAAGCCGGCGGAGTCGACCAGGTGGTATGGCAGCGACTGCACCACCAACAACTTTGCCAGGTGTGAATTAAGCCGCACGACAAGTGGATGACTGGGTATATATTGTTGCTTATTGGACAACGATTCCGTAATGGATAACTGACGGGACATAGGAGGAGCACTAGATGACAGTGATGATGATGATGACAACGACATGGTGGATAAGGCCTGGCTACTACTTAGATGACAGGGACTCGGAGCAGCAGCAGCAGCGGAAGAGGGGTCTTCATTAGATGTACATGATGGTGGGGCATGTTGATTGTCCCACATGGCCTTGTGATGCCGTTCCATGTGTTTACGTAGAGCAGTAGTTCCTACATTGCTGCCCTGCCCACGCCTTACTTTCTGCTTGCAGATACGGCACTGTGCCATGTTTTCCTCCTCTGGGAAGGTACAGAAAAATTGCCACACGGCAGAGTACCGTAAAGAGGTAGTACCACGTCCACCACCACCACCACCACCACAACCACCCGAGCTTGCCCCTTGTCTGGCAGGCTTTTTTCGGGAACCTACACCAGCATCTGTGTCGCCGTCACCGGCTCCTGAGCTGACCCTACCGCTGCAACGTTTTGCAGATTGACTTCTGCCCCTACCTCGGCTTGGCTGTTTATCACATCCAGTGCCGCCACTACTACCCTCCTCCTCTGACGCCGTCATCACCTCGTCACCTGGTTCCCACGTCCTGTCTAAAACAACATCATCATCATAGCCTTCCTCATCATCCCCGCCACTTCTGTCACTGTGTTGTGAATGTGATGTGACATCATGGCGGGCTCCATGCCCCCCCTCATTACTGCGTCTGCCACCACGGCTACCACCACCAACACCCCCACTACCGCAGCTATGCGTCTCGGTCACCGCTTCCACCTCCACCACCGCCGCAACACACTCCGTTGGCTGACTCGCGGAAAACAAATCATCATCATCACTATGTTGTTCAGTATCTTCCTTCGCACCCGAGGAGATGTCTCTTAGGACTCTCAGGAAAGATGGCTTCCCGCTAGGAAGGGGGAGCGAAGACATAGATGATGGAATGGAAACGCTAGAAATACCTATATTACTACTGTCACCGTGCCAAGGAACTGTAGAGGATCTGGAATCCAACGAAACCTGGCTTGAAGCCAGATCGTCAGAGTCTTCCTGCTGAGATGACCGCGAGCCAGCCAACCAGTCCACAATGGCCGTATTGTCTAAAGTAACCCGCCCACCGGAGGAGATGGACAAGTCTGGCTTGCTGATACTACTACTAGCAGGCACATGGCAGCTGCTACTAGTGGAACTGGGCACATGTCTTGTGCCACAAATGCTGCTACTGGGTCTGGCACCAACAGATCCAACATTTGGACTGGAAGAGGAGACGGCATGGGTGTTTCTTCCTCTACCCCGTCCTTTCACAACCTTTTTTTTCCCAGACATTTCAGAGCCCCTTTTAAAAGCGTATTCACACACGGACACTGGCTTGGCAAATGGCAATGAATGAGAATTTCAATCAGCCTCGCTGCAGTGCACTCAGGGAATGCTGGGCCTTGTAGTACTACTAGGCTGCCTGTATGGCAAGTTGGATTGTTATTCCAGGGATGAGCCCCTTTTAAAAGCGTATTCACACACGGACACTGGCTTGGCAAATGGCAATGAATGAGAATTTCAATCAGCCTCGCTGCAGTGCACTCAGGGAATGCTGGGCGTTGTAGTACTTCTAGGCTGCCTGTATGGCAAGTTGGATTGTTATTCCAGGGATGAGCCCCTTTTAAAAGCGTATTCACACACGGACACTGGCTTGGCAAATGGCAATGAATGAGAATTTCAATCAGCCTCGCTGCAGTGCACTCAGGGAATGCTGGGCGTTGTAGTACTTCTAGGCTGCCTGTATGGCAAGTTGGATTGTTATCCTGTTAATAACGGCCAGGGATGAGCCCCTTTTAAAAGCGTATTCACACACGGACACTGGCTTGGCAAATGGCAATGAATGAGAATTTCAATCAGCCTCGCTGCAGTGCACTCAGGGAATGCTGGGCCTTGTAGTACTACTACTACCACTACTACAAAGGCTGCCTGTATTGCAAGTTGGATGCAATGGGGATGAGCCCCTTCTAAAAGCGTATTCACACACGGACACTGGCTTGGCAAATGGCAATGAATGAGAATTTCAATCAGCCTCGCTGCAGTGCACTCAGGGAATGCTGGGCCTTGTAGTACTACTACCACTACTACAAAGGCTGCCTGTATTGCAAGTTGGATGCAATGGGGATGAGCCCCTTCTAAAAGCGTATTCACACACGGACACTGGCTTGGCAAATGGCAATGAATGAGAATTTCAATCAGCCTCGCTGCAGTGCACTCAGGGAATGCTGGGCCTTGTAGTACTACTAGGCTGCCTGTATGGCAAGTTGGATTGTTATTCCAGGGATGAGCCCCTTTTAAAAGCGTATTCACACACGGACACTGGCTTGGCAAATGGCAATGAATGAGAATTTCAATCAGCCTCGCTGCAGTGCACTCAGGGAATGCTGGGCGTTGTAGTACTTCTAGGCTGCCTGTATGGCAAGTTGGATTGTTATCCTGTTAATAACGGCCAGGGATGAGCCCCTTTTAAAAGCGTATTCACACACGGACACTGGCTTGGCAAATGGCAATGAATGAGAATTTCAATCAGCCTCGCTGCAGTGCACTCAGGGAATGCTGGGCCTTGTAGTACTACTACTACCACTACTACAAAGGCTGCCTGTATTGCAAGTTGGATGCAATGGGGATGAGCCCCTTCTAAAAGCGTATTCACACACGGACACTGGCTTGGCAAATGGCAATGAATGAGAATTTCAATCAGCCTCGCTGCAGTGCACTCAGGGAATGCTGGGCCTTGTAGTACTACTAGGCTGCCTGTATGGCAAGTTGGATTGTTATTCCAGGGATGAGCCCCTTTTAAAAGCGTATTCACACACGGACACTGGCTTGGCAAATGGCAATGAATGAGAATTTCAATCAGCCTCGCTGCAGTGCACTCAGGGAATGCTGGGCCTTGTAGTACTACTACTACCACTACTACAAAGGCTGCCTGTATTGCAAGTTGGATGCAATGGGGATGAGCCCCTTCTAAAAGCGTATTCACACACGGACACTGGCTTGGCAAATGGCAATGAATGAGAATTTCAATCAGCCTCGCTGCAGTGCACTCAGGGAATGCTGGGCGTTGTAGTACTTCTAGGCTGCCTGTATGGCAAGTTGGATTGTTATCCTGTTAATAACGGCCAGGGATGAGCCCCTTTTAAAAGCGTATTCACACACGGACACTGGCTTGGCAAATGGCAATGAATGAGAATTTCAATCAGCCTCGCTGCAGTGCACTCAGGGAATGCTGGGCCTTGTAGTACTACTACTACCACTACTACAAAGGCTGCCTGTATTGCAAGTTGGATGCAATGGGGATGAGCCCCTTCTAAAAGCGTATTCACACACGGACACTGGCTTGGCAAATGGCAATGAATGAGAATTTCAATCAGCCTCGCTGCAGTGCACTCAGGGAATGCTGGGCCTTGTAGTACTACTAGGCTGCCTGTATGGCAAGTTGGATTGTTATTCCAGGGATGAGCCCCTTTTAAAAGCGTATTCACACACGGACACTGGCTTGGCAAATGGCAATGAATGAGAATTTCAATCAGCCTCGCTGCAGTGCACTCAGGGAATGCTGGGCGTTGTAGTACTTCTAGGCTGCCTGTATGGCAAGTTGGATTGTTATTCCAGGGATGAGCCCCTTTTAAAAGCGTATTCACACACGGACACTGGCTTGGCAAATGGCAATGAATGAGAATTTCAATCAGCCTCGCTGCAGTGCACTCAGGGAATGCTGGGCGTTGTAGTACTTCTAGGCTGCCTGTATGGCAAGTTGGATTGTTATCCTGTTAATAACGGCCAGGGATGAGCCCCTTTTAAAAGCGTATTCACACACGGACACTGGCTTGGCAAATGGCAATGAATGAGAATTTCAATCAGCCTCGCTGCAGTGCACTCAGGGAATGCTGGGCCTTGTAGTACTACTACTACCACTACTACAAAGGCTGCCTGTATTGCAAGTTGGATGCAATGGGGATGAGCCCCTTCTAAAAGCGTATTCACACACGGACACTGGCTTGGCAAATGGCAATGAATGAGAATTTCAATCAGCCTCGCTGCAGTGCACTCAGGGAATGCTGGGCGTTGTAGTACTTCTAGGCTGCCTGTATGGCAAGTTGGATTGTTATTCCAGGGATGAGCCCCTTTTAAAAGCGTATTCACACACGGACACTGGCTTGGCAAATGGCAATGAATGAGAATTTCAATCAGCCTCGCTGCAGTGCACTCAGGGAATGCTGGGCCTTATAGTACTACTAGGCTGCCTGTATTGCAAGTTGGATGCAACGGGGATGAGCCCCTTATAAAAGCGTATTCACACACTGGCTGAGTAGTGAGTAGTGGATGAGCCCCTTCGATTTCTGAATTCCTGCCTTTTAGATTCCTAAAGCTTTCCCTTACTGCACAGAGATGCTATTCCTACAGCTCCTGTCTGTAAAATGGCCGCTGAGCTCCGTGCATAGACTTTTATTGCAGGCTTGAGCCCGCCCCTATGCTGCCTCCCGATAGGCTGGGAGAGCCGTTTGCAAGGCATTATGGGGTAGCCTGATGTCAGGTGATCTTCTGTAATCCTCCATTTTAGATGTAACATGTGGCAGGCGCCAAAATGTAGCCGGGTTCGGTCAAAACGGGTTCGGCCGAACCCGGTAAAGTTCGGATTCGCTGCGAACCGAACTTTTCCTGAAGTTCGGACCGAAACCGGGTTCGGTTGTCCCGGTTCGCTCATCTCTACTCACAAACACAAAGAGTAAAACAGCACGTAAGTAAAAATCACAGGACAAACGCCAGGTTCAAACACGAGGCTCGACTTGAGTTTTGCCGGTTTGCTTCTTCCGGGGAATATTTTACCATATTCTAATCCCCTCCTATTATTCCAATAAAGCTTTGCTACTTTCCCAAACACTGTCCCTAAGGCCTCATTTACACGAACGTATTATACGCGCGTGCGACGCGCGTGCTTTGCACGCATGTCGTACGCACCTATATTAGTCAATGGGGCTGTTTAGACGATGCGTGAATTGCGCTCATTGCGTGTGCGCAGAAAAAAACTCACGACATGTTCTATAATCGTGCGTTTTTCGCGCACTCACGCACCCATTGAAGTCAATGGGTGCGTGAAAACCACGCATGCCGCACGGAAGCACTTCCGTGCGAACTGCGTGATTCGCGCAAGAGCTGTCAAACTCCTGAATGTAAACAGAAAAGCACCACGTGCTTTTCTGTTTACAAACATCCAAACGGAGTGTCAAATTCGAGATGAGCGCCCCGAACTTCACCGGGTTCGGCCAAACTCGTTTTGACCGAAACCGGTAAAAAATGTTCGGGTACGCGACGTCAGGAGACAGTCACTGTCCACGGTGCTGAAAGCGTTAAACTGGTTCAGCACCATGGACAGTGACTTCCGCTCCGAAAATCCATGAACCTGTAAAAAAAAAAAGACGTTCTGACTTACCGATAACTCCGGTCCGACCTCCCGGGATGACAGTTCAGTCAAAGTGACAGCTGCAGCCAATCACAGGCCAAGCACAGGCTGCAGCCAATCACAGGCCAAGCACAGGCTGCAGCCAATCACAGGCTGCAGCGGTCTCATGGACTGCGGCGTCATCCTGGGAGGTGGGGCCGGATGACAAGAGAGGGACGCGTCACCAAGGCAACGGCCGGGAGCCCGGACTGGGGGAAGCAGGAAGTTCTTGGTAAGTATGAAAGTCTTTTTTTATTCACAGGTTGGTGTATATTGTGTTCGGCATTCACTGTCGAGGGTGCTGAAATAGTTACTGCCGATCAGTTAACTCTTTCAGCACCTTGGACAGTGACGGGCGTCGACTAGCCTCATCAATATGATGGCGGCTGCGCGAAAATCACGCAGCCGCGCATCATACACGGATGACACACGGAGCTGCCAAGTGCCTTTTGCGCGCGCAAAACGCAGCATTTTTTGCGCGCGCAAAACGTACACCCTCGTGTAAATGAGGCCTAATGGTGTACTTAATCTGCCGACACTGTCCTTAACACAACATCAGGAAAACACTAGGAACCAGAGGCATTGAAAACAAAATTAAACAGATCCAAAGGTCGGTGAAGCCAGGCAAAGCAGAAAAGAGGACAACAGCGATAGGATTAAACAAAACAACTAAATAAGACCAAACAAAAGCAAACAAGTACTAAGGAAATACAAAACAGAGCTGTAAAAACACAAGACTAGGCTAGTACACTATCTGCACAGAGTACAGAGAAGCACAAAGCAAACACAGACAGCATAACCCATACTGCTGGAGTCAGGGATTCTTAAGGAGAGGCAGACCAATTAGGTCGCTCTCTCCAAAGAAGCATCAGTGGCTCACATCAGTGTGATAATCTTACCTGCACTGATAAATTAGCTATGCAGCAGCTGTCTTTAGCAACTGTCCCAGCTGCAGATTAATAGCTAGGAGATAATGAGCTCGCAGGAATAGACCTGCTGCTCATAACACGTATCCCAACACTACAGACCACGCCTCTGTAGTTAACCAAAGCCCCAATGTTCCCCCGAGGTGCTTTGAGAGTTTAGCAAAGGGGGTGTTTTCCCTGTTGATAAATATGAAACGCTGCTCTGGAAAGAGACTGTCACACATGCACAAAGGAGGGAGATTTATAAATGCTGTTATAAGATGCATGCATTTATAAGATAGCACTGATATCACTAATGTGCACCTGATCTAGCTCTCTCCCACTGTCTATAATGTCAGGGCCGCCATCAGGAATTTCAGGGCCCCATACAGCTAAATTTTCTGGGCCCCCCTACCGTGGCACCGCCTGTTAACGGTACTCCGTCCAGCACTATATCATGCTACCCAGGGCCGCCATCAGGGGAGTATTAGGGGTACTGATATGAGGGGCCAGGCCAAACCTAATTGAAAGGGGGGCCCGGCAACTGCCGCGACTTGCCTTTGGTAGAAAAAAAACAGGCCCCTGCAATGGGGCCTGTTTTTTTCACCAAAAGAATGTCATCAGCTGCGGGGCCCCCCCTCTCGTCATGGGGGCCGTCAAACACCGCCTGCACAACCGATCGCGCGCACCCGCAAACTCCCACGCGTGCGCACTCGCAAACTCCCGCGCGTGCGCACTCGCAATTGACAGCGCATGCGTCCGCGAGCACGCACCCGCGACCGCCCGCCCGGGCACCGGTGACCGACTGGAACCACGCACCGAATTTTGAGGCAGATTTTGACCTGCCCACACTATCTTGCCGCGTTTTTTGCCCGCGGCGATTGAGGACAGCAGACAAAAAATGCAGCGAAAAATGCATTTTCTGCCTCCAAATGATTTCGATGGGAGGTCAGAGGTGGAACAGCGGAAAGAAAGGACGTGCTGCTTTTTCTTTTTTCTGGCTCCTATTGATTTCAGATTAAATCAATGGGAGGCAGTTTTGGAAGTTGTTTGGTGCTGATTCTGATGCTGTGTCCGAGTCAATATCAAGGCCCAAAAACTCTGTGAACTGGGCCTTATTGTTAGGGCTTATTCAGACGAACGTGTAATACGTCCGTGCAACGCGCGTTATTTTCACTCGCCTCGCACGGACCTATGTTACTCTATGGGGCCGTGCAGACTGTCAGTGATTTGCATGCAGCGTGTGTCTGCTGCGTAAAACTCACGACATGTCCGATATTTGTGCGTTGTTGGCGCATCACGCACCCATTGAAGTCAATGGGTGCGTGAAAATCACACCCAGCACTTCTGCAGCAGTATAAACTATGAATGAAAACAGAAAAGCCCCACGTGCTACAAACAGAGTGTCATAATGATGGCGGCTGCGCGAAAATCACGCAGCCGCGCATCATACGCTGCTGACACATGGAGCTGTTATGGACCTTTTGCATGCGCAAAATACCACGTTTTTTGCGCGCGCAAAAAGCACACGCTTGTGTAAATCCGGCCTTAGGGTAGGAACACACTAGGCATGAACACTGCGGGTTTTATGCAACACATTTTATTGCGCAAAATCCGCAGCGTATTACAGTCGCAGCAGAGTGGATGAGATTTGAACAAATCTCATCCACACGCTGCAAAAAAAATTGACCTGCAGTGTGGCTTTTTAAGCCGCAGCGTGTCAATTTATTCTGTGGAATCGCCGGTCCTCTGTTGCGGAAATGCTGCGGTTCTGCCGCAAAAATCACAAATGAGAAAAAAAAAGGTACTTTTAATTTTAAATTGATAAAAAAGTTTAGACTTACCCCGGCCGTAGTCCTGGTGACGCGATTCTCTATTCTTAGCGCAGCCCGGCCTCCTGTCATGACGTTTCATCCCATGTGACTGCTGCAGCGGTCACATGGTCTACAGCGTCATCCCAGGAGGCGGGGCTACGTTCAGAAGAGAGAGATGCGTCACCAGGACTACGGTCGGGGCAAGTCTAAACTTTTTTTTCCCTGCAGGATTCCCGCAGCGGACATGCCTCACGAAACCTGCGCCACTATTTGGTGCGGTTTTGCTTTCGGAATTCCCTGCGGCTACCGGGGCGGATAAGCTGTGTAGTCTTATTCAGCATATCCGCCTAGTGTGTTCCTACCCTTATGATGTCGCTCCTGGAGCTGCTGCCTGTCTCTAAATAGGCAATTGGTCCAGTAGAATTTGGAATTATTTTTTTTTGTGAACCAGCTTAAAAAAATACAAAACTTTTGTGTTAGGGCCTGTTCACATCACCGTTCGCTTCCGTTCCGGGGTTCCGTCTGAGGTTTCCGTCGGGTGAACCCCGCAACGGAAAGTGAAAGTGACTGCACAGCTTCCGTTTCCGTCACCATTAGCCCAGTCGACTACGCTATTGATTCCTTCCCGAAAACCAGCCGGAATGGTGACGAACGGAAACCATTAGCGATGTTTCCATCACCATTGAGATCAATGGTGACTGAAACGGAAGCTGTGCTGTCACTTTCACTTTCCGTTGCGGGGTTCACCCGACGGAAACCTCAGACGGAACCCCGGAACGGAAGCGAACGATGATGTAAACAGGCCCTAACACAAAAGTTTTGTATTTTTTTAAGCTGGTTCACAAAAAAAAATAATTCCAAATTCTACTGGACCAACTGCCTATTTAGAGACAGGCAGCAGCTTCAGGAGCGCATTATAAGGGTAGGAACACACTAGGCGGATATGCTGAGTAAGACTACACAGCTTATCCGCCCCGGTAGCCGCAGGGAATTCCGACAGCAAAATCGCACCAAATAGTGGCGCAGGTTTCGTGAGGCATGTCCGCTGCGGGAATCCTGCAGGGAAAAAAAAGTTTAGACTTGCCCCGACCGTAGTCCTGGTGACACATCTCTCTCTTCTGAACGTAGCCCCGCCTCCTGGGATGACGCTGTAGACCATGTGACCGCTGCAGCAGTCACATGGGATGAAACATCATGACAGGAGGCCGGGCTGCGCTAAGTATAGAGGATCGCGTCACCAGGACTACGTCCGGGGCAAGTCTAAACTTTTTTATCAATTTAAAAAAGTACCTTTTTTTTTCTTCTCATGTGTGATTTTTGCGGCAGAACCGCAGCATTTCCGCAACAGAGGAGCAGCGATTCCACAGAATAAATTGACATGCTGCGGCTTAAAAAGCCACACTGCAGGTCCATTGTTTTTGCAGCGTGTGGATGAGATTTGTTCAAATCTCATCCACTCTGCTGCGACTGTAATACGCTGCGGATTTTCCACAATAAAATGTGTTGCATAAAATCCGCAGTGTTCATGCCTAGCGTGTTCCTACCCTAAGGCCGGATTTACACAAGCGTGTGCTTTTTGCGCGCGCAAAAAACGTGGCGTTTTGTACATGCAAAAGGTCCATAACAGCTCCGTGTGTCAGCAGCGTATGATGCGTGGCTGCGTGATTTTCGCGCAGCCGCCATCATTATGACACTCTGTTTGTATGTTTGTAAACAGAAAAGCACGTGGTGCTTTTCTGTTTTCATTCATAGTTTATACTGCTACGGAAGTGCTGGGCGTGATTTTCACGCACCCATTGACTTCAATGGGTGCGTGATGCGCCAACAACGCACAAATATCGGACATGTCGTGAGTTTTACGCAGCGGACACATGCTGCATGAAAATCACTGACAGTATGCACGGCCCCATAGAGTAACATAGGTCCGTGCGAGGCGCGTGAAAATCACGCGCGTTACACGTTCGTCTGAATAAGCCCTAACAATAAGGCCCAGTTCACAGAGTTTTTGGGCCTTGATATTGACTCTGACACTGCGTCAGAATCAGCACCAAACAACTTCCAAAACCGCCTCCCATTGATTTAATCTGAAATCAATGGGAGCCAGTCGCGGAAAAAAGGAAAAGCAGCACGTCCTTTCTTGCCGCAGTTCCGCCTCTGACCTCCCATCGAAATCAATGGGAGGCAGAAAATGCATTTTTCGCTGCGTTTTTTGTCTGCTGTCCTCAAATCGGCGCGCGCAAAAAACGCAGCAAAAAAACGCGGCAAGATAGTGTGGGCAGGTCAAAATCTGCCTCAAAATTCTTTAAGGAATGTGTGTGTCCGCGGCTGCGCGCGCTTTGTTCGCGGGTGCGCGCGCTGGCGATCGCGGGTGCGCGCTTCCGGGCTTTCGCGGGTGTGCGCGCGGTCTCGAGTGCGGGCGTTCGTGGGTGCATGCTCGCGGACGCTCGCGAGTGCGCACGCACGGGAGTTTCCTTGTGCGCGCGATCGGTCGCGCGCGCGGGCGGTTCGACGGCCCCCATGACGAGAGGGGGGGGCCCGCAGCTCACGACATTCTGTGGTGAAAAAAACGGGCCCCATTGCAGAGGCCCGTTTTTTTCTACCAAAGGCAAGTCGCGGCAGTTGCCGGGCCCCCCTTTCAATTAGGTTTGGCCGGGCCCCTCACACCAGTACCCCTAATACCCTCTGATGGCGGCCCTGTATAATGGTATGCTCTCTTGCACCAGCTTCTTCCTGTGTTTGAGTATAGAGCCGATGACACACGATGCACTATTCATCACTAATCTCCTAAAAGGAAAGAAATTTATTTTAGAGGTTGTTTTTGTTTAAATCATATTTCTATGAGTTAAAAAAAAAATGGGCATTCCTTGGGTCTCTATCCAAACATACTCACTATTGTCTTAACTGAAGTGAGTCCAGACACTAAGCATTAGGATCCAGTGATCCAAATGATATTCAGCTCTCATATAACCCATTTGTAGGATTTCTCACTCACAGCCCCTTTACTTAGAAATTAGGTAAGGGTGCATTCATCATGATGTGTTTTTCTTGCAGAATCTTTCATCATCATTTTTTTTCATTTTTTTTCATTAAGGTCATTGGGTGAGTAATTGGAAAATGTTGTCATCAATTTTTCAATCAGCTTAGGTTAGTTTCAGAGAAAAAAAAAATCATGCTGCAAAAACCCCAGACCTTTCACCCCAGGAAAGGACCTTCCACAATCATCATTAACATTTAGCCACTTTCAAACATTTTTGGACTTTTAAAATAAAAATAAAAAATAACAAGAAGAGAAAATTCACTGAAGTGATAAATGAGTAAAATGTATAATTTTTATTTCATAGCTATCTAAAAACAGGGGTACAATCACCACTGTGAAAAGCCCAACCGTGTATTTAAAAACGTATTAAACACCATACTCCCAGTCCTAGTTTGTTTGCGAACCCTTTGTGTCTGGGTATGTAAACAGAGATATCAAAATATGGAATCAGCGTATAACATTGGTAAAGCAGTGGTTTGGACCCTCGTTCACACAGGAGCCTGCGTTAACCGCACCAGATTCTCCCAATGTACAGATGCACAACAATGCCACTGCCCCCTACGCAAAATTCCCTCACTTCACCCGACCCTACGCGTTTCTATACTTATCATCAGGGGTCTGACATCTATGCGTGCATGCTTCCGTGTTGTGCAGTAGAATACCTGCTGCTGAAGATATATCGCTGGCATCCTGGCCAGACTGACAGACCCCTGATGATAAGTATAGAAACGCGTAGGGTTGGGTGAAGTGAGGGAATTTTGCGTAGGGGGCAGTGGCATTGTTGTGCATCTGTACATTGGGAGAATCTGGTGCGGTTAACGCAGGCTCCTGTGTGAACGAGGGTCCAAACCACTGCTTTACCAATGTTATACGCTGATTCCATATTTTGATATCTCTGTTTACATACCCAGACACAAAGGGTTCGCAAACGAACTAGGACTGGGAGTATTGTGTTTAATATGTTTTTAAATACACGGTTGGGCTTTTCACAGTGGTGATTGTACCCCTGTTTTTAGATAGCTATGAAATAAAAATTATACATTTTACTCATTTATCACTTCAGTGAATTTTCAAATGTTCATATTTGTGGGAGCACAATATATATCGTTAAAATACAGTGAATTAACAAGAAGAGAAAACCCTTAAGCTCAATCGAATTTCAAAAATATCATTCAATATAGTATAACTGTGTCCCTATAGTTCAAACAATAACAAGTGCTGTTCATCTTCAATTCAGAGAAGCGCTATTTAATTAACCCTGGTCAAGAGTAAAACACAGTTCCTTTTTGTTCTGTTTCCACTATAAGGCTATGTTCACACTGAGTATTTTGGGGGAGGAATATCTGCCTCAAAGTTCCAAACGGAATTTTGAGGCAGATATTCCTCCCCCAAAATACTCTGTGTGAACAGCAATTATCGAGCTGTTTTTCGCCCGCGGCCATTGAGCGCCGCGGGCATAAAACAGCGAGATATACGCTTTCTCCTGCCTCCCATTGAAGTCAATGGGAGGTCGGAGGCGTAAGCGCCCCAAGATAGGGCATGTCGCTTCTTTTTCCCGCGAGGCAGTTTTACTGCTCGCGGGAAAAAGACGCCGACGCCTCCCATTGAAATCAATGGGAGGCGTTCTCGGGCCGTTTATGCCGAGTTTTGCGACGCGGTTTCCGCGTCAAAAAACTCGGCAAAAGACCCCGTGTGAACATAGCCTTTGGGTATGTGCACACACACTAATTACGTCCGTAATTGACGGACGTATTTCGGCCGCAAGTCCCGGACCGAACACAGTGCAAGGAGCCGGGCTCCTAGCATCATACTTATGTACGACGCTAGGAGTCCCTGCCTTGCTGCAGGACAACTGTCCCGTAGTATAATCATGTTAACAGTACGGGACAGTTGTCCTGCAGCGAGGCAGGGACTTCTAGCATCGTACATAAGTATGATGCTAGGAGCCCGGCTCCTTGCACTGTGTTCGGTCCGGGACTTGCGGCCGAAATACGTCCGTCAATTACGGACGTAATTAGTGTGTGTGCACATACCCTAAGGCTGGGTTCACACGACCTATTTTCAGACCTATTTTACGCCTCGAATTACATCTGAAAAAACGCCTCCAATACGTCAGCAGACATCTGCCCATTACTTTCAATGGGTTTGCCGATGTACTGTGCCGACGACCTGTCATTTTACTCGTCGCTGTCAAAAGACGGCTCGTCAAAAGACGGCTCGTCAAAAGAAGTGCAGGACACTTCTTGGGACGTTTTTGGAGCCGTTTTCTCATAGACTCCAATGAAAACAGCTCCAAAAACGGCCGTAAAAAAACGCTGCGAAAACGCCGCGAAAAACGTGAGTTGCTCAAAAAACGTCTGAAAATCAGGGGCTGTTTTCCCTTGAAAACAGCTCCGTATTTTGAGACGTTTTTTGCTAAGCGTCTGAACATACCCTAAGGCTGGGTTCGCATGACCTATTTTCAGGCGTAAATGAGGCGTATTATGCCTCGATTTACGCCTGAAAATACGGCTCCAATACGTCGGCAAACATCTGCCCATTCATTTGAATGGGTTTGTCGACGTACTGTGCTGACGACCTGTAATTTACGCGTCGTCGTTTGACAGCTGTCAAACGACGACGCGTAAAATTACTGCCTCGTCAAAGAAGTGCAGGACACTTCTTTCAGACGTAATTTGAACCGTTTTTCATTGAATTCAATGAAGAACAGCTCTAAATTACGGCCGTCAATGACGCCTCGCAAAATGCAAAATTTTCTCCAGAAAACAGCTCCGTAATTTCAGACGTAAATGCAGTTTACGTGTGCACATACCCTAAGTATCATAGCCAATGTAACATAATAGTAATAATAATAATAATAATAATAATAATAATAGTAATAATAATAGTAATAATAATAATAATAATAATAATAATACAATTACAAGTTGTTTTTTAAACAGTTTTATAAATACATGAAACTGCTACTTTTTATCATGGTTTATTTTTAATTCACACAATATTCTTCATAGCCTAATGAAAGTAAGTGTATAGTTGTACATCGTTTGTGTAATTAATATTAATTTTGTAGTAAATGTCAGGACATAGATGGAATACTTGCCAGGAGACAATTACTATGTGAGATATTGCATAGTTATATTAATTATCTGGAATTTGGCATAGACTATAAATTTCAAATAAGGCGTCCGGAATCTATACAGCCTTTAGGGATATTTAATAACTTACTGAAACTACTCAGGGATAATGTAAACTGTTTAAAATACATATCTTTTGCCTAAGATACTTAAAACAATTATTCTTATCAATACAAATGATTTTGTATAAACCTTATCTTATCATTTGAAAATCCACAACCAATTGGCTCAATTTGCCTCACAGTAAAATGAAAGCTACATCTCATCAGATTGACAAATAAAAGTTAGGCCACTTTCACACGACAGTGGTACAAATCTTTCCATTATACTTTTTCTGTTCATACTCCACTCCTGGCTTTAGCTTACAAATACTGAAACAAAATACTGACAAAATACTGTCGTGTAATAGAGGCCTTAGGTTTACACGTTAAGGCTACATGCACACGTTGCGTATTTTGCTGCAGAAAATACGCACCAAAACCGCAGCAAAACTTTGGAAATTCACCAGTAAAACCAGCACCATATCGCACATTTTTCGGTGAGGCTTTTACGTTTTGATGCGTAAATCGGTGCGTTTTCATGCTGCGGGTTTTGGTGCGCTTTTCCTTAGTATTAGGCAGATACAATTCGCAAGTCGAAACGCAAAATAAATTGACATGCTGCAGATTTTAAAACATGCACCTCAGGTCAATTTACGTGCAGAAAAATACTGCAGCATGTACATTAGATTTCCTGAAATCTCATAGACTATGCTGGTACTGTTTTACTCTGCGGATTTGCCGCATGCAAATACGCATGGCAAAACCACATGTAATACGCATCGCGTGTATTGACCCTAAGGGTTCATGCATAGCGCACCATAGCAAAACTCTCATTGTATACTGATTGACAGCGATGAGCTCTTCATGCCCAACCCCGCACTGAGAGCTCCGACAAATAGACAGTTTTTTTTGTTAAGTTAATGTTCAACGTAATTTTCCAAGCACTGTGAAAGCAGCATGTCAGCATCTCTCCCCTGTGCAGCATGTAACAGATTTATCAATGGGGTGCACTCCCTATTGATGAATCTGACTAAAGCTAAAAATGTCAGGCCGGACTTGTTCCAACACTTTTCTTAGTAGAAAGGGTAGGGATTGTTTAATAAATAAAAGCTCTAAAAATCTCTATGCACGGAACTTCCCCTAGTAGTGGCTGCAGCAAAATGCTATAGCAGGAGGGGTTCAGAACCAGGTCCCCTTCTCACAACTGCCTCCATAGCGGTAGCGTGTTCTGCCTCTATGGTGAGTTCGTCACTGTAACTGTACCATTACCACACTGCATCTAAACCACTGAAAAACTGTATGCAAGTACAAATGTTCAGTTTTGCGGTTTTATAATTAAAAATTACATGTACTTGCCAGAGTACATTAATGGTGCAGTTCTCTGCTGCACATGTGAGTACACCCCTAGATAAACTTTAAAAATAATAAAATATCATATACAATGCCTATTCACTCCCACTGCCGTAGCTAGGGGGGGCAGGCGGGGCATGTGCTCTGGGCGCAACTTAGAGGGGGGCGCCAGCGCCACCCCCTCCTGCACTATAATTGTACCTGCGTCTATAGGACACAGATACAATTAAAAGCACTGAATGGCCGGGTACATTTCGTGCCCGGCCATTCCGTGCCTTTCACCGAGTGAAGCGGCGCGATACTTTGCGCCGCTTGCGACATTGAAAGGCGCTGAATGACAGGGAAAGTCCCTCTGCCCTGCCATCAGCACCTTTCATAGACGCTTTGTTCAACCCCGGGAGACCTGCGCAGAAGAGAGCAGGTCTCCATTGCTGCCGGACGGCGTGGGAACGAGATTAAGGTGAGTTTGAATAGTTTGTTATTTTATTGTAATAACATTTGTGTGTGGCTTTATCTACAGAGGTGGCTTTATCTATGGGGGGCGGGGGGGCTTTATCTACCGGGGGGGCTTTATCTACCGGGAGAGGCTTTATCTACCGGGGGGCTTTATCTACAGTGGGGGCTCTATCTACAGGGGGGGCTATATACTGGGGTGGGATATCTATGAAGCACTATATACAGGGGTGGCTATATCTACAGGGGTGCTATATACAGGAGTGGGTGATCTATGGAGCACTATATACAGGGGTGGGCTATATCTATAGGGGGCTTTATACAGGGATGGGCTATCTGTGGAGCACTATATACAGGGGTGGCTTATCTGTGGAGAAGTATATACAGGGGTTAACTATATCTACAGGGGGCTATATACAGGGGTGGGCTATCTATGGAGCACTATATACAGGGGTGGGTTATCTGTGGAGCAGTAAATACAGGGGTGAGCTATCTGTGGAGCACTATATACAGGGGTGGGCTATATCTACAGGGGGCTATATACAGGGGTGGGCTATCTATGGAGCTCTATATACAGGGGTGGGCTATATCTACAGGGGGCTATATACAGGGGTGGGCTATCTGTGGAGCACTATATACAGTGTTGGGCTATCTGTGGAGCACTATATACAGGGGTGGGCTATATCTATAGGGGGCTATATACAGGGGTTGGCTATCTGTGGAGCACTATATACAGGGGTGGACTATATGTGGAGCACTATATACAAGGGTGGGCTATACCTACAGGGGGGCTATATACAGGGGTGGGCTATCTGTAGAACACTATATACAGGGGTGGATTATATGTGGAGCACTATATACAAGGGTGGGCTATATCTACAGGTGGGCTATATACAGGGGTGGACTATCTGTGGAGCAAAATAGGGGGAGCTATTTGTGGGACACTATACAGGGGATGGCTATATGGGGGCACTATCTACAGGGGGCTCTATGGGGGCACTATCTACAGGGGGCTCTATGGCAGGCACTATCTACAGGGGCACGGTGTGTGTGTGTGTGTGTGTGTGTGTGTGTGTTTTTGTGGGACACAGTGTATGGTGTATGGTACACTATTATATTTAGGGGCATAGTGTGTGGTATAATGAGAACTTTATCTTTGTTTTTAGGTGTAGAAATTTTGGAAAAGTGAGTAGCTGAAGACATCTGAGCGGCAAACTGCAGAAATGGGCTGTGACCGGGAGAAGTCATCATAGAGGTCTGGACCGGATGGAGAAAAAGAGCTAGAATCTGAGACGTCACCGGTGAGTCACCTAATGTAAATGTTTATTCTGCCTCTAATCAGTAATGTAGTCACTGTATGATCTGCAGCGAGATAATGGGTGGTATGATTATGATATGTTTTATTTTTTGTGAAACAGCATCTCCCAGCATATCCTTACCATTGTTCGGGCCATACTGGGAGCTGGAAACAAATTAGTGCAAACCTATACGGCAGGGGTTGCACTAAATTGAGCTGTATTTGTGCTGGTGTTGTATTTATTTACTGAGCTTGGTTCTGGTGCTGTATATATGTACTGTGCTTGGTTCTGGTGTTGTGTATAGAACTATATTGCTTGTAAAATGTACAAATCTTTTTATGCTCGAGTTACATAAAAATAAATGTGGAAAAGAAATGACATGTCATTGATTGGTAGAGAAAACAAACATGGCGAGGGGGAAGGAGATGTCGGGAAAGAGGTTGGGGGGGGCACCAAATTGAATCTTTGCCCCGGGTGCTAGAGAACCTAGCTACGCCTCTGTTCACCCCCTTGGTGTTTTTCCCTTATTTTGTTGCATTACAACGTGGAATTAAAATGGCTTTTAAATTTTGTGTAACAACCCAGACAAAATAGTCCAAATTGTTGTCATTGAATAAAAAAATGGATGGCTGTAAATACAGGGCTATTCTTCTGGAAAAATTGTTTCAATATTACAGAGATTTGGGACTGGGACGGAGTCTCAACTTCTAGCAGGACAATGACCCTAAACATACTGCTAAAGGTACACTGGAGGAGTTCAAGAGGAAACATTGAAACGTCTTAAAAAGGCCTAGCCAAAGACGAGATTACAATCCAGTGAAATGACTTAAAGACTGTTGTACACCTACACAACCCATCTAACATCAAGGAGTTGGAGCAGATTTGTCTGGAAGATTGGACAAAAATCTCAGTGTCCAGATATTCTAAGCTAATAGAGACATGCCCCAGGAGACTTGCATCTGTAATTGCAGTAAAAGGTGGCTCCATAAAGTATTGACTTTCAGGAGTTGAATACTTATGTACATTAAAGTTCTCTGTTATTTGTCTTAATTATTGTTTATGTCACAGTAAAAAATTGTTTGCACCTTCAAAGTGGTAGGCATGTTGTATAACTCAAATTGTACAAACCTCCCAAAAATCAATTTTAATTCAAGGTTGTAATGCAACAAAACTTGTAAAATACCAAGGGAGGGAACACTTTCGTATATGAGAGATTTTTGTGACAATAAAATAGTTTTATTGGTTATATTTGAGCATTTAGCAAATGGGGGGGTCAGGGTGGGTTGTATCCCCAGGCCCACTGTGATGGTGGGGCCCAGGGACCGGCTGGGCTGCGGTGTCATGTCCTGGTTTAAACTGTATCTACGTCTTTATGATGCAGATATGGTTGAATCTAATGCTGTAGCAGGGAGCCGTTAGCTCCCTGCCCTAGCCTTCACTGTGTAATTCTGGCCGTGAGCGGTTCGGTGCAGACAAGCGCGATGCAGTGGCATCATTGCGCCTGTTTGCATTGAGCGCTTCATAGCACAGACTCGAGGAGCAAAGGGATCTCCTCCACTCATCGTGGTAACAGGGATATGTGAGTAATTATTTTATTATTAGGCAGTATTGTGACATTATACTTGGTATTGGGGCAGTAATGTGGATATTATTCTAGTGTTTTGCGGCCTCTATGGGGAAATTATACTGTATTCGGGCAGCTATGTGATCATTATACCATATAGGGGCAGCTACGGGGGTATTATACTGTATGGGGCAGCTATGTGATCATTATACTGTATGGGGGCAGCTGTGGAGGAATTATACTGTGTGGGGCAGCTATGGGGCATTATTCTGTGTGGGGACACTATAGGGCATTATACTGTGTAGGGGTATTATGGGGGCTTTATACCTTAAATGGGACAGCTATGGGGCATTATACTGTGTGGGGGCAGCTAGGGACATTCTCCTGTGTTGGGGCAGCAATATGGGCATTATACTGTGAGCGATAGCTATTGGGGGTATTATCCTGTATGGCGACAGCTATTGGGGCATTATACTGTGTGGGGATGTATTATACTGTAAATGGAAGTTATGAAAACAGCGTAGCTTGCTATGCTACACTGTTTCCATAGCATCTATTCACTTCTATGGAAGTTTTCGGAAACAGAGCAGCGCAACAAACTACGCTGTTTACTTAAGCCTAACCCTGCCGGATGCGCTTCTGCAGTTGTTAACATTAGTTGGGGGCCCCACTCGGTTGGGGCCCACTGTGTTGGGGCTCACTCAAGTGTGTTTCACACCCCTGTGCTAAATCCCTAGCCACGCCTCTGATTCTTGAGAATGGTTGTAGTAAATAGATTGCACTATGATTACTGTAGCAGGCAAGTCATAAATCAGATTAAATCATTTACTGCATGTGTTATGATGTACTTGCGATTTTATATTTTTTCTGCTATATTTTGTGACATTCAAAGTGTGATACACTTGTATTAGTAATGGCACTTTAAGCCCTAGACGAAGCATAGAAACAGATGTGTGCCACAGACTGTCATCGTCATTGAAAAACACTTTGAAAGGCCTATTGAAGGAGATAGGAGATAACTTAAAATACCTTAAAGCATTTGATACTAACGCAAAAATGTTGTTGATCTATTACATTTAAATCAGTAGCCCTTATGCTGTTTGTTATTTACAAGAGGATTATTAGAAATCTAAATATAACTATAACATGAGGTAACAATTATAGTATTTTGTATATGAATGATATATATATAGTTCTACATATATAGTTCTTTTGCTAGTAATCACTAACTTATCAAATCAAATACTTGTTTAAGAGACATTAAAGGGAAATAATACAATTAAAACAAAATAACAGTTATAGTATCTATTGATTTTTTTCATGTAGCCCTGGCCAATATATCATGCCATTATATACTACTCTATCGGGGAACCTACCTGCTATATAGGGGCTCTATTAATGGGGGTTAACTAATATATAGGGGCCTAACTACTATATGGGGGTAGCTAACTATTTCTTGGAGGGCACTATTACTGTTTTATGGTCACAATTACTGTGTGGGGCACTATTGCTGTTTGGGGGCACTATTACTTTATGAGGCACTAAGAGGAGCACTATCATTGTGCCGAGCCTAAAGGGGGCAATATTACTGTTTGGGGGGCCCTATTACTGTGGGAAGGACAAAAATATAGTACTGTTATTGTGTGTGGCACTAAAATGGGCATTATTACCATCTGGGGCACTATGTATGGCGAGTTTATATAGAGAATTGGGAATAGCTGGGGAGAGTACTGGAAAACTGAAGAGCCAAAGATGTCTGTACTGTAAATTCTGTAGAGACGGGTCGGGGTCAGGAGAAGTCGTCATGGCGGTCTGAGCCAGATGATAATGCAAAGGGTAACTGAATGAATCCAATCGGAAAATACGTCACTTACACATTGGATTTAACTGTACGGTAGTCATTTATATGGTCTGCGGAGCTCATGTGTATAACTGATATCTACTACTATATGGTCACTGTATGATGGTAATATTGGTCTTTGTATAGGGTTTTTTATTTAATAACAATATGGTAGTATTATTCAAACACTATATAGTGGTAATGGTGTGGCAGTTTTATTCAGTAACAGGATGGTGGTATTATTTATTGACTATGTAGTGGTAATATGTGGTAATTGTGTGGAGGTATTATTCAGTAACAATATAGTGGTATTATTTAGTGACTATGTAGTGGCAATATGTGATCATGATGAGGAGGTATTATTTAGTAACAGTATGGTGGTATTATTTAGTGACTATGTGGTTGTAACGTGGTCATGGTGTGGTGGTATTATTCAGTAACAGTATGGTGATATTTTTCAGTCACTATGTGATCATGATGGGGCAATATTGTTTGTCCCTTATATAGTGGTATCATTGGTAATATTGGCATTAGTATACTGTGTTTTGTTCAGTAAACAGGGCCGGTTTTAGACAAAGTGTGGCCCTGAGCAAATTTAAAAGTGGGGCCCCAAATGCGGAATTACTGTATCAATAATGCAGTCAATTCAGAAGGCGGTGTGTAGAGAACTGCATCGCTGATTTCTTGCGTGTCCAGGAGCGATGCAGGGCCCAAAGCATATATCCATATACGTATATGCATGTACCGCGTAGCGGGATGGCAGCTGGCCAAACAGGTATGGTACAGAGTCTATAGTCCAGAAAGGGTACCTGAGGCAATATAGACAGTAGCAAGGCAGTCTTGGCGGGGACCAGGCAGCAGGTAGACGTCAGGCGTAGAATAGTAGAGCAGGCGTTGAGATGCAGCAAAACACGACAACAGCTCAGCACGGCAGTAGACCAGGATGGTACTGGATAGCACGGGAAACAGGATACAGGTATGGGGAACACTGAGAAGCTGGAAGACACTTAGGAGACCATTTGCAAGACAGACTTTGGGAAACAACAACAATGCTCAGGCGAGGATAAGAAGGGCGGTGACCTTCTTATAGTCCAGGAATTTATGAGTTGATGATGATGATTTTCATGCTGACCCTTTAAGAGCGGGTACGAGCGCGCTCGCGCACCCTCCGGGAGACAGGCTTGATACCCAGAAGTGAGTGCCGGTGCAGGAGGACGTCCATGGCCGCGTTCGTCGAGGGGTAAGTTAGAACGACAGACCGCGGCCATAGACGTTACAGTTACTGATCACAACTCACTATTATAAGACCAACATTACCAATAATAACACAATATAAGGTCCAAATAATATCCAAATAATACCACCACACCATAACCATACAGTGACTGAATAATACCTCCATACTGTTGCTGAATAATACCGCCACACCATAACCCCATAGTGAATGAATAATACCCTTATACTGTTACTGAATAATACCTCCACACCATAACCACATAGTGACTGAATATACCCCCATACTGTTACTGAATAAAAACCACTATACAAAGACCAATATTACCACCATATAGTGGTAGAAGCCAGTTATACACACGAGCTGTACAGACGATAAGTGATTACAGCACATTTATATCCACTGACTCACAGGTGATGTTTTCTCCTATTAGAGTCATTCACTTCCCTTTTGTTCTTCATCTGGCTCAGACCACTGTGACGACTTATTCCAGCCACGACTCGTCTCTGCAGAATTTGACACACAGACATATTGGTTTCTCGCTTTTACAGCCCCCTGTATATAGCACCACAAGCAACCCTCTATATATAGCGCCACACACATAGCCCCATCCTTGTAGATAGCGCCACACAAAGCCTCCCCTTGTAGATACTGCCCACACAGCCCTACCTTGCAGATAGAGCCAAACACAGCACCCTGTAGATAGGGCCAAACACAGCACCCTTTATATAGCACCACACACAGCCTCCTGTAGATAGCAACACACACAGCCTCCTCATGTATATATTGCCACACACAGCCCTGCCTTGTAGATAGAGCCACAGATAGTCCCCTGTATATAGCACCACACACAGCCCCCCATGGTAGACAGCGCCACACACAGCCCCCCTTGTAGATAGCGCCACACGCAGCCACCCAGCCCCGCCTTGTAGATACAGCCCCCTCTTTTAGGTAGTGCCACACAGCCCCCCTTCTAGATAGCGCCACACACAGCCCCCTTCTTATAGATAGTGACACACAGCCCCCCTTGTAGGTAGTGCCTCACAGCCCCACCTTGCAGAAAGTGCCACACATTCCTTGTAGATAGTTCCACACAGCAATCCCCCTAGTAGATAGTGCCACACAGCCCTCCCCCTGACTAGTGCTACACAGCAATCCCCCCCATTTTACATACATAACCCCCCCCCCCCAAAAAAATTACTTACTTAGCCCTATTCCCGCAACGGATGGAGCGCTCCACAGCCTCCAGTCGGGACTTTTGCGTAGGCCAGCGTGATGCAGTGATGTTATCATGCTGGCCTGCGCAGGGACTCTGCCCCAGCGTCTTATATGCTGCATTCCTAACTTAGCCTATAATATTCAATTGTATCTGCGTTCTGTAGACGCAGATGCAATTGAATGTCGCAGTTACTAGCACCGGGCTAAATGTTATGTGTCGGGCGGCGCAGGCAACCTCATGCCATGGGCCCCATAGCAGACGCTATGGCTGCTATAGTGGGCAGGGGGCCCTTGGCAATTGCCCTGTTTGCCTCCCTAACGTTTGCCGGTGCTGTCAGTAACAGTAACAGTATATCAATATTTGGTCCTTGTATAGTTTATAGTATTGTTATTTGGTAACTGCATGTATTATTTAGCAGTATATTATCATACATCAAAAATTGTCTTATAGCTATATTGTCTTTGAGACTAGCATTGCTACTGGGGCCTAAGCATCTGAGTAACAAGCTGGCCAAGGGGCCCAAGTGAAGAATGTGCCCTTGGCCCATAGTACTCTAGTTATGCTACAAAATAATATATTTTAATCGCAAAAAAAAAAAAAAACAGTATATGAAGTATCAGTAGTCTTTATACACTATATAGTCAAAAGTATGTCAGTCACACCCATTGCAAGCAAGTGCAAAAAATCAAGCACACAGCTATGCAATCTCCATAGACAAACATTGTAAGTACTATGGGTTGTATTGAAAAGCTCAGTGACTTGTGATCATAGGATGCCAACTTTCACAAGTCAGCTTGTAATATGACTTTAAGGACAATAATTACTGACACCGGGATTATATTCGTTTTGTCTTTACTGAACATGCAGAAAATATGACAACAGTCAAAAACTTGAGCTCTAGGCAAAATATAACTGGGGCTCGGTAAACAATACAGTCTCTGCTTTTATCCGGCACTTCAATATAACACAGTCTCTTATAATCCGTAATGATTAAAATATGTTCTCTTTATCCGGTGCCTTAGGATAATAAAGTCTCTTAGCTTCCAGGTTTAGCGTAATGTGATCTTTGAGGTCCGGCAATGTAATACAATGCACTCTCTGATGATCCGGCAGTTAATGGCTCTATGTTACCTTATGCTCAAAATGGCGTCTTCAGCTTCTTGCTCTAAACACTCTCTTCTTAACTCGGCCGGATCTCCTTAACTTGGAACTCCAGTAAATGCGTGTCTGATACTTCACATTACTTATCCTCTGCTGCTGGCCAGAATGCTCTTTATCTTTTACAGTTATCTGAGTCACAATGTCTTCCTTACTTGCTACAGCTCTCTCAGTCCAGTCTCTGTCTCTTCCTGTCCAGCGCTTCTCAGACCTCTCTCCAGACACTTCCTCACTAGACCTCTCTTGTATATCACTCCACACACTAAACACTGTCGATGTACTAACCTCACAGCGCCCTCTAGTGGCCGGCCACAACCTCCGATTTCTCAATGCCATACAATCCTTTTGCTGGGTTACAAGCTTGTGAAATTTCTGATCTATTAAATCTGCCACAATCAACTGTAACTGGTATTATTGTGAAGTGGAAGCATTAGGAGTAGCTCAGTCGTGAAGGGCTAGATCCCGCAAACTCACAGAATGGGCCACGGAGGGATGAAGAGCATGACACTTAAAAATCGCCTATACTCTGTTGCATTACTCTCTATAGAAATCTAAGCTTGCTATTAGAGATGAGCGAATTTATTAAAAGTTCGGTTCGGCTAGTTTGCCGAATTTCACGAAAAAGTTTGTTTCGGACCGAACTAGTTCTGACCGAACCTGTAATTTCCGTGCGCCGAGCATGGTACTGTCCAGGGTGCTGAAAGAGTTAATGGGCTGCACTAACTCTTTCAGCAACCTTGACAGTACTTGCTCGGCGCGCGGAAAATACAATTTTAATGTAATAAAAAAAATTAAAAAATACGTTCATACTTACATTCCTCCTGTCCGGCCTCCAGCGATGACATTTCATCCATGTCGCCGCTGCAGCCAATCACAGGCTGTAGTGGCGGTCACGCACATCAGGATGACGTCAGAAGGCCGGCCTCCAGGGATGAGGCTTCATCCCACATGACCGCCTCTGCAGCCAATCACAGGCTGCAGCGGCCTCTGCAGCCAATCACAGGCTGCAGCGGCCTCTGCAGCCAATCACACGCTCCTCTCCTGAAATACTCTGTGCTGCCTTAAACTCTGTGGACAGGTTAGGATCCTGTTTCTTTTAAATGCTGCTGGGGTACCCGCTCGATCCACTATATAAGGCTGCGCTACAGTGCAGCATTTAAAAGAAACAGGATCCTGACCTGTCCACAGAGTTTAAGGCAGCACAGAGTATTTCAGGAGAGGAGCGTGCAGATTCAGTGCTGCTGTGAACTCTGATCTTACCATTACGTAGCTCAGTCTGTTACCTCTCCTCCACTCCTGTCCTCAATAACACCTTCACATGATTGGCAAGTCACCACCCCGCACAAGATCCGCACGCTCATCTCCTGAAATACTCTGTGCTGCTGTGAACTCTGCTCTTACCATTACGTGGTGACTTGCCAATCATGTGAAGGTGTTATTGAGGACAGGAGTGGAGGAGAGGTAACAGACTGAGAGCTACGTAATGGTAAGAGCAGAGTTCACAGCAGCATTGAATCTGCACGCTCATCTCCTGAAATACTCTGTGCTGCCTTAAACTCTGTGGACAGGTCAGGATCCTGTTTCTTTTAAATGCTGCACTGTAGCACAGCCTTATATAGTGGATCGAGCGGGTTCCCCAGCAGCATTTAAAAGAAACAGGATCCTGACCTGTCCACAGGGTTTAAGGCAGCACAGAGTATTTCAGGAGATGAGCGCAGCCGGTCGTTTTTCCGAGCCGTGCTCCCATTATAAAGTATAGGAGCACGGCCCGTAAAATAAAAAAATATAACATGTTTTATCTTTTTAACGGCACGGGCACCTTACCTTGAGAAAACGGGAAGGTACCCGTGGCTAACAGAAGTCTATTGGCCCGATATTTCGGGTCGTAATTACGACTCGTAATAACGGGTGATTTTACGGTTGTGTGCATGAGGCCCAGTAATGACGGGTAGCTACATGTGTGCACCCGTCATTACGGCAGCGTTGCTAGGCGACGTCAGTAAATAGTCACTGTCCAGGGTGCTGAAAGAGTTAACTGATCAGCAGTAACTGTTTCATCACCCTGGACAGTGAATTCCGATCAGAATATAGAGTAACCTGTAAAAAAAAAAAGCCGTTCATACTTACCGAGAACTTTCTGCTTCCTCCAGTCGGTCGCCTGGCCGTTGCCTTGGTGACGCGTCCCTCTCGACATCCGGCCCGACATTCCTGGATGACGTTACAGCCCATGTGACTGCTGCAGCCAATCACAGGCTGCCGCGGCCTCTGCAGCCAATCACAGGCTGCAGAGGCCTCTGCAGCCAATCACAGGCTGCCGCGTCAGAAAAGAAGGTCGGACTGGAGGAAGAAGAGGGACTCGACACCAAGACAACGACCGGGTACGTATGAAATGCTTTTTATTTTATTTTTAATCAGCAGCCTCTTTTCTCTATCAGTGATTGATAGAGACAAGTGGCTGCCGATTTGTATAATATTTTTGACCGGGTTCGGTCAAAACATGTTCTGCCGAACCCGGTGAAGTTCATCTCTACTTGCTATGTAAGTGACATCAGCACAAGAACTATGCGTCGGGAGCTTCATGAATTGGTTTTTCATGGTTGAGAAGCTACACACAAGCCTAAGATTACCATGAGCAATACCAAGAATCGGCTGGAGTGGTTTAAAGCACACTGTCACTAGACTCTTGTGCAGGGGGAACGTGTTCTCTGGAGTGATAAATCATGTTTCTCTATCTAGTAATCTAATGGAAGAATCTGGGTTTGGCAGATGCCAGGAGAATGCTGCTTACCGGAGGCATAGTGATTACTGTAAATCTTGGTGGAAGAGGGATTATGATCTTTGGCAGTTTTTCAGGGTTTCAACTATGCCACTTATTTCTAGGGAAGGGTAATGTTAATACTACATAATACAAATATATTTTAAATAATTGTATGCTTCTGACCTTGTGGCAACAATTTGGAGGAGGACTTTTCCTGTTCCAGCATGATTTTCCCATGGGCACAATGTGACATCCAAAAAGAAATGGTGTGACTAGTTTGGTGTGGAGGAACTCGAGTGGCACAGAGTTTTAACGTATGCCCCATCTTTAGGATGATCTGGAGCGCTGATTGCGAGTCACACCTTCTCGTCCAACATCAGTGTTAGACCTTACATATGCTATTTTGACTGAATAGGCACAAATTCCCACAGATATACTGCAAAATCTTGTGAAAAGCTTTCCGAGAATAGTGGAGACTGTTATAGCCACAAAAGGGGGCCCCACTCTATTTATTAACACCCATCGTTTGGGACTAGTATGCCCAACAAACTCCTATACTATAGGTTTGATGGTCGGTTGTCTACATATTTTTGGTAATATAGTGTACTGTATATGTGTAGTCATATATTTGCTCGTTTATGAAGCTCTAGGATGTGGATGCTTAAACTGATTCTCCACCTATAATTTTGGCTTAAGTTTATTGTGAGACAACTGAAAATAATTGGTCTGGTATGCGCTGGAACTTTGGGTACATATTACAGTACTGACAAACTTGTGTAAATGTATTATCATCACTGAAGAATGTATAGTTTGAGGATAAAGCTGAGACATACCTGGAGACAAAGACCGAGCTCCATTATTTAAATGATCCTAGCAGTCACTCTATCAATGTACTCAGAGCTCTTGCATGAAATAAGATTTATTGTCAAATTTTATTACTGCCAACGATATATAGCTGTTTGGACACTGCATTCTCCCCTATCACTGACCAAAGGAAAAAAATATTGTTTAAAGATTGATTGTTTAATTGATTGTTTCCTTGCTTGAGCATATATTAGAAAATAATATATTAGATTCTAAATGTATTTTTTTTCATTATTCCCTACATGTTTTCCTTGGTTTATAGATTCCACCAATAGGTCTACAAAGGTTTATCAGGTGTGGTACATCACAAGTGAGTAAGATCTAGAATAAAGTCTCATGGACATGGCATTTCAAAGGACCTATATGTCCTGCCTATGTGATGAACCCTAGAAGCACCCCTAATATATTTTTTTTCTTATGGACGGCACATTAATGCTTGAGAAAAATTCTCGATGTGCCTGCATGTAAAAGAGGTCTTCTTGGGTTGTCTGCCACTCTCTCTCGAGTGTGATGACATGCCACCTAATGATTACACACTATGTGACTAAGGCGGCCTATTGCTGCCACCTGCCGCATTGACATCACTATGGGTGAAATTGTAACATGAACAATTGTATACAGAAATTGGTGCTGGACGGAGCAGATCAAAGACATGTATAAAGTAAAAGCAATAAAACTATTTATAAGCAAAATTTGCACTCCCACCGAATAATGTCACAGACATTTGACGAAATCTCGTTTGTTAATGGAATACCATGCAAAGAGTGCAAAGAAGATGGCAAAGGCAAATATTCCTATCATGTTCTCACAGAAGCGGTTACTAGTATTGTTTTATTTTTATTGTAAGTACATTGTAATTTGGCATCATGGTACTGCATGAAATCTACAAGTTTTGGCGTTTTCATTGTGACTTCATTTTTGCCCTTTGAAGTCAATGCATGATGCAAATTAAGCATTGCCGGAAGAAAACTATTAGCAAAAGACATCATATGGTTTTACAAATAAAGGTTAATAGTTTACAGTGGGTTTCAGTCGGAAATAGAAATGCTATGCATGTATGTGTTCATGAATAATTAAAACTTCCAACCACCACATTCACATACAAACTTTCAGCGATTACTTTAAGCTCTTGTTTAAACTGGATTTCTACAGAAAAGGTTTTTGTTCACAAAGTCATCAAGATCTGCAAGCCTCTGATCTTTATCATTGTGTTTGCATTTATGATCCTATAATTGTCCCGGAGGGGATCACGGAGCTGAGCATGGAGTAGGAGAATCAGAACAAAAGGAATAGGGAAAGGGAGAGGGAAGATGAGCAAGGGAGAGAAAGCTAAGAAGGAAGGAAAAATAAGAGATTAAACTAGTATCCTTTCAGTTGTTTAACACATAAGACTAAGCATTCATTATAACATTGATATAATTCTATCTATCTATCTATCTATCTATCTATCTATCTATCTATCTATCTATCTATCTATCTATCTATCTATCTATCTATCTATCTATCTATCTATCTATCTATCTATCTATCGATTTTTTCATCTTAGCGGTTTGTAGCAAATCGTCAGCCTGCTATGCGATGGCAAGGCTGGCGACTGCTAATATGGCAACAGGAGGCCTAACAATGGCTTCCTGTCTGCCATTACGGAAGCCGATTAGGCCCCGTCCGGAGGCGGAGCCTGATCGGCTTGCTGTCAGTGAACAACTGACAGTTCTAATACATTGCACTACATAGGTATTGCAATGTATTAGAACATCAATCAAACAGTTGGAGCTTCAAGTCCCCTAGTGGTACTAAAGAGAAGTGTAATACAAAGTGTAAAAAAAGTAAAAATAAAAGTTAGATAACTTACAATAAAAGTTTCAAGTAATAAAATAAAACACAATCACCCTTTTTCCCTTATGAAATTCCTTTATTATTGAAAAAATAAATAAACCATACATATTTGGTATCGCTGCGACCGTAACGACCTGAACTATAAAAATATTATGTTATTTATCCCGCACAGTGAACGCTGTAAAAAAAAACTAAAAAATACTGCCATAGTTGCTGTTTTTTTGGTCACTTTGTCTTCCAAAAATTGAAATAAAAAGTGATCAAAAAGTTGCATGTATCCAAAAATTGTACCTATAAAAACTATAACTTGTGTCGCAAAAAACAAGCCCTCATACAGCTCTGTCGACTAAAAATTTTTTAATGTTATGGCTCTCACAACTTGGCGACAGAAAAAATACATTTTCTTTACAAAAGTAATTTTATTGTGCAAAAAGTTGTAAAACATAAAAAAGTGCCATTAATTAGGTATCGCCGGAATCGGAATGACCCGCAGAATAAAAATAACATGTAATTTATAACGCATGGTGAACGCTGTATAAAAAAAACTAAAAAAGTATGTTAGAATTGATGTTTTTTTGTCACCTGACCTACCAAAAAAAAATGGATCAAAAAGTCGCATGTACCCCAAAATGGTAACAATAAAAACTGCAGCACTCATGTCACCACTATGTCTATGAAAAAATAAAATTAGTTAAGGCTCCAATAAGTCAGGAAAGAAAAAATATGCAGTTGTGCCAGCCCGAGGGGAACATTTCTTCTGTTTCAAGTGGCGAATTATCAAGTCCCTAAAATTAGGGAACCAGGAAGGGGAGGGCCCAAACATATCTGCTGGAAGCGAGGGCGCTCGTATTATACCAGGACAACACTTCCCAGCAGAAATCCCCAAACTGCAAAGAGTTTGGACCAAAAAGGGGATAAGGAAGGACATTTATCAGTGCGACTCCGGCCTGTGCAGAAAGGATTGATTACTGTGTAACACACATCTATGGATTTTTATTTTTATTTTTTTACCCTATTATTATACCACCTGACTATGCCCCTGACGTACTCTGCCCAGCTTACATACAACCCCACATTATAAAAGAAAACACCAGTAAAACTCCAAACAAAACTACTACCAAGCAAAATCTGCGCTCCAAAAGCCAAATGGCGCTTCCTCGCTTCTGAACCTACAGTGTACCCAAACAGCAGTTTACTTCCACATATATGGCATCGCCATACCCGGGAGAACCCTTTTAATAATTTTTGGGGTGTGTATCTCCAGTGGCACAAGCTGGGCACCACATATTTGCCACTGAAATGGCATATCTAGGGAAAAATGTACATTTTTACTTTGCACGCAGCACAATCATTCATGGAAATCATGGCAATCATTCATGCTCACTACACCTCTTAATAAATGCCTTGAGGGGTGTAGTTTCCATAATGGGGTCACTTCTCAGCGGTTTATTTTATTACTTCACATCAGAGCCTCTGCAATTGTGAACCAATACTTTGTAAATCGCCAAATTAGGCCTCAATTTCGCATGGTACTCTCTCACTCCTGAGCCCTGTCGAATGTCCAGGAAAAAGATTAGGGCCACACGTAGGGTGTTTCTAAAACCAGGAAACACAGCATAATAATAAGAAAGCAGTCTTGTTATGGTGGCACAAGCTGAGCACCACATATTGGCATATCTATGGAGAATTTTTTTTTTTTCGCTCTGCAACATCGAGTGCACACTGATTTCTGCCAATCATCTGCGGGATTAATATGCTCACTACACTCCTAGGTGAATACCTTGAGGGGTGTTGTTTCTAAAATGGTGTCACTTCTGGGGAGGATTAACTGTTTTGGTCCCACAGGGACTTTGCAAATGCGACATAGCGCCCAGAAAAGAATCCAGCAAAATCTGTACTCCAAAAGCAAATGGCGCCACCTCCCTTCTGAACCCTACTTTGTGCCCAAACAAAAGTTTATGACCATATATGGGGTATTGCTGTACTCGGGAGAAATGCTTTACAAATGTTGGGGTTCTTTTTTTCCTTTATTTGTTGAGAAAATGAAAATTTTTTCGCTAAAGCTACATCTTATTGAAGATTATTTTCACTGCCCAATTCTAATTAAATCTATGAAACACCTGTGGGGTCAAAATGCTCACTACACCCCTAGATGGATTCTTCAAGGGTTATAGTTTACTAAATGGAGTCACTTTTTTGCCGTTTTTACAGTTTTGGTCTCTCAGGGGCTTTGCAAATGTGACCTGGCCTCCGCAAACCATTCCTGCTAAATTTGATCTCTAAAAGCCAAATGGCGCTCTTTCCGTTCTGAGCCCTGCTGTGTGTCCAAACAGCCATTTCTCACCACATGTGGGGTATTGTTTTACTCGGGAGAAATTGCTTTACAAATGTTGCAGTGCTTTTTATCCTTTAGTCCTTGTGGAAATTAGAAAAAATTAGCTAAACCTACATTTTCTTTGAAAGAATGTAGATTTTCATTTTCAGGCCTAATTCCAATACTTTCTGCAAAAAACCTGTGGGGTCAAAATGCTCACTATACCCCTAGATAATTTCCTCAAGGGGTGTAGTTTCCAAAATGGGGTCACTTTTGCGGGATTTCCACTGTTTTGGCACTGCAAGAGCCCTTCAAACCTGACACGGTGCCTAAAATATATTCTAATAAAAAGAAGGCCTCAAGATCCTCTAGGTGCTCCTTTGCTTCTGAGGCCGGTGCTTCAGTCTATAAGCCCCCTAGGGCCACATGTGGAATATTTCTAAAAACTTGTAGAACCTAGGCAATAAATATTGAGTTGCATTTCTCTGGTAAAATCTTCTGTGTTACAAAAAAAATAGATTAAAAATGAATTTCTGCAAAGAAATATGAAATTTGTAAATTTCACCTCTACATTGCTTTAATTCCTGTGAAACGTCTGAAGGGTTAAGAAACTTTCTAAATGCTGTTATGAATGCTTTGAGGGGTGCAGTTTTTAAAATGGGGTAACTTATTTGGGGTTTCTAATATATAAGGCCCTAAAAGTCACTTCACAACTGAACGGGTCCCTGTAAAAATAGCCTTTTGAAATTTTCTTGAAAATGTGAGAAATTGCTGCTAAAGTTCTAAGCCTTGTAACGTCCTAGAAAAAAAAAGGATGTTCAAAAAACTATGCAAATCTTAAGTAGACAAATGGGGGATGTTAATTAGCAACAATTTTGTATGGTATTACTATCTGTCTTACAAGCAGATACATTTAAATTTATAAAAATGCTAATTTTTGCAATTTTTGCTAAATTTTGGTGTTTTTCACAATGAAATACTGAATGTATCGAGCAAATTTTGCAAGTAACATAAAGTCCAATGTGTCACAGGAAGACAAACTCAAAATTGCTTGGATACATAAAAGCATTTCAGCGTTATTACCACATAAATTGACACATGTCAGATTTGAAAAAATTGGCTGTGTCCTTAAGGCCAAAACAGGCTGTGTCCTGAAGGGGAATGTGTCGCTAGAATTTTTTTTTTTTTAGTTAAACAATTAATATTTAAGTGATTACACATTTTTTCACAAGTCAGGAAATATTATAAGTTAGATTCTAATTTATAACATTTCCATGTGCTGGTCACTAGAGGGAGCAGTTCCCAATATTGCAGCATGGTCAATGTGGTAAAGCAACCTCATTGCTTTATGCTGCAAATTTGGGGTAGACACACTCTCTAGTGTCCTCACACAATCCCCCCTCCCATATTCTGGCTAGTGCCAGGAGAAGGAGGGGTTTGAATCTTCAAACCTCCTACACTGTGTGCCACCATTTTCTGAGTGACTGCACAATGTAGGAGAATTAGATACAGTGCTCAGCAGACAGTATAACACGAACATACACGAACATAATACACACATCACATACACGAACAAAAATTACCTGTTCCTGCCACTGCTGCCGCCTCCGCTCCTATTCCTTGCGCCTTCGCTTCCTTGAATATATGGCCGGAAGCCGCGGCCGGAAGTCGTCATCTTAGCTTACGGTCCACAAGAAAATGGCGCCGTATTTCGCTCTGCAAATGAGCTTCGTTTTGGTCTGTGTGGGAGCGGCGCATGCGCTGTACCCACACAGACGGCGTACGCTGCAGAGAATGGAACAGCTCCCTTTCGCATTCTCTATGGGGTTGTATGTGCCGTATTCCATCTCTGTATGTGTCGTTAATCGGCACATATAGAGATAAAAAAAAAAAATGCCAGCCCCCATAGAGAAGTAAAAGTAAGAACAAAGTAAAAAGTAGAACACGAGAACACAAATAAATAAAATGTATGTTAATATCATATTAAAAAAAAAATTCTTGACACCTTTCCTTTAAGGAAGGTTTGAGGAGAGCTCCATGTAGCAGCCTTGCATGTCTAATCTAGGGATGCTTCTGCTCTCTCGGCCCTAGGAAGTTGCGCCTGACTATAAGACGCTGACAGAAAATAGGAAAAAAAATCATATTTTACTTCTTTTACAAAGAAAAAACTATTGGTTAAAAAAATAATTTGTTAAGTTTCACCACATTCTGAAAGCCATAACTTATATTTTTTTCATCATTTGAGCGGTGAATGGGCTTATTTTTTGCGAGACAAGCTGTAGTTTTTGTTAGCAACATTTTTTTCGTACATATACGATTTTTTTATCACTTTTTATTTCATTTTTTTAGGGCTATGGTGACCAAAAGACAATGATTCTGGGTTTTTAAATATATTTTTTTTTATACCATTCACTGTGTGAGTCAAATAATGCCATATTGTAATAGTTTCGGACTTTTACAGACGCAGCGATACCAATTTTTTAATTATTTTTTTATTTGTACATTGTGCTTGGGGAAAAATGGGAAAAGGTTTTTTTTTTTAACTTTAACATTTTTTTTACACTCCTGAAAATGTATCTGTTTTTTTTTTTACACATATTATTAGCTCCCCTAGGGGACTTGAACCAGCGATCATTAGATCGCTGGTACAATACACTGCAATACATGGATGAGTTACGGAAACAGCGTAACTCGCTGGGCTACGCTGTTTCCGTAACTACCATAGTAGTGAATGGAAGTTACAGAAGCAGCGTAGCATGCTACGCTGTTTACGTAACTATTATTCAGTTCTATGGGAGTTATGGAAACTGCGCAGCTCAGCGTGTTACGCTGTTTCCGTAACTCGACCATGTAAGCAGGAAGTTGCCGGAGCCAGGTAAGATAGAACGGGGCTTAGGGGGCCCCGTTCTAGAGATAGATGCGGGTCCCAGAGGTGGGATACGCATCTATCTGACATTTATGACATCTCCTGTGGAAATGTCATAAATGTCCTTCATGGGAAAACCACTATAAATTCTGCAGTCGCTATTGACCGCGGCATTTAACTAGTTAAACGGTCAGGAACAGCACCATCACTGTTTCTAGCCGTTAGTGCAGCGTGTCAGAAGCTGACACCTGCAGTGTATGGAGCAGGCTCAGCGCGTGAGCCCGCTCCATACATCATTGCCTTCCCGCTCCATGATGTGCTGGCACATCACGGGTCGGGAAAAGGTTAAGTAAGGAGCGGTCAGGGGGCCTGGCACTGCCGGGTCCCCTGACTGCCGACTATAAGACACAGGGACTTTTTAGCAAGATTTATTCTTGCTAAAAACTGCATCTTATAGTCCGAAAAATACAGTAAGTTCCATGGGGGAACTGAGGACCTAATCTGGGGTTTAAGCCTAGAGGAGGCTGCCAGGAATCTCCTGACCCAGGGGTGTTCAGACAATCTGTAATAGAAAAAGGAAGTTAATGCGGAAATCTGAAATTCTAAGGTGTTCGGCTTGAGGTTTTTAATTAAACTTGATATAGGGTCATGTGATCTCCCATAATATCCACCTGCTAATACAATTAGCACAAGCTGTCACGATGCGGGGTGTGGACCCACTGGACCGTACCGTGTAGCGGGACAGCAGCTAACCAAACAGGTATAGTACAGAGTCTATAACCCAGAAAGGGTACCTGTGGCCACACTGACAGGAGCAAGGCAGGATTGGCTGGGGCCAGGCGGCAGGTAGACGTCAGGCGTGGCATAGCAGAACAGGCGTGTAATGCAGCACAACACGACACCAGCTCAGCATGGTACTAGATCCGGATAGCATGGGAAACAGGATACAGGAACAGGGAACACTTGGAAACTGGAAGACACTAGGAGACCATTAGCAAGACAAATTTTGGGTAACGAACAATGCTCAGGCAAAGAACAAGAGGGCAGAGCCCCTTTTATAGTCCAGTAGCATTCTGGGCTTGATTGCAGACTTCCTGCAAATATGCGTGCACTCGCCCTTTAAGATCGTGCAAGCGCGGGCGCGCGCACCCTCCGAGAGACAGTCTCGATACCAGGAAGTGAGTGCCGGCGCCTCACTGGGGGACGACGCAGCAGAGAACACACATGTCCGTGGCCACGGCAGTCGAGGGGTAAGTCAAAACGACGGGCCGTGGCCATAGACGTTACACATTCGTCACCTGGTAAACTTTTATAGTCTCTCCCATTGGCCAATGGTCCCTATATACACCTCCACCTGTATCTTTCTAGCCACGCCTCCTGAAGAATACTTAGTGAAACGTGCGTCGAGGCGCTGTACACTTGCAGAAACCACTGTTTATACTGATCAAGTAAGTTGCACACTAACTGACTCCTGTTCATAGCTGCAAAGCACTATTTGCTGTACTTGACCTATTTGTGATGCTTTATTTTGATTTTCGATAATCCATACTGATGTCATTATCCTTGACACTTATAGTCTGTGTTTGGAAACTATGTTTTTCACGTCATTATAGCAGATGTAGTTTTACTTTTTAAAACATTCCATTGGTTATTGTTGACATCCTTTTTTGATACATTCTTTTATATTTATATACATATTTGACATTCTATTGCTGTTTTAAAGAAATTTAAATAAAATATATCTTTTATATATGCAAACTGCTTTCATGGTCTCTATGGTCCCATTTGGGTCTTTTTTGGTTGAAAATTGTATTTAATTCTGCCTGGAGAAAATCTAATATCAAGAGAATATCTGGTTTGGCTAGGGGATCTATGTCTATTCCCACAAAATGTATAAATGCTTTCCAGGCTCTCAGATATATCTCCGAGGTAACCTGTTTCCTGCTTACGAGCAGAGTGGAAATGACAGACTTGGAGAACCCTCTCTGATTTATGATTACCCTTTCAGTTTCCAGCCTGTCAGGTGAAGTTTTTGTATTTCTGGGCCCTGGTATAGGAGTGCATTACTGGGCCCTGGTATAGGAGATCTGGTATGCTTGGGAGAATCCATGGCTGTTCTGAGGACATTCTCCTAAACTTGTGAACCATGGTCTCTTCGGCCAGAAGGGGGCTATTAGTATTATTAGTATTATTGAGGCCCTGTTTTCCCTGATCTTTCTTAGCACCTTCGGGAGAAGACATAGGGGAGGAAAAGCATAACCCCTCTCCTCACTCCATCACTGGGAAAATGCATCTATTGCTTTGGGGTAGTCTGTGAGATCCAGGCAGGGGGAAGAATCTTTTGACCTTCCCATTTTCTCTGCACGCAAATAGGTCTATTGAGGGAACACCCCATTTGTAAACTATTTTCTGAAATATTTCTGCATTCAGTGACCATTCTGACAGGCGTTACCTTTTCCTGCTTATAAAGTCTGCTACCTGGTTTTCCCTTCCCTTCAGGTAAATATTTGGGAGGATAAAACCATCAGTGGGAACGATCTTGTCCCCCCTGATGATTTATATATGCCACTTTTTATTTTTCAGGTCTGATTTATAAATAACTGAATCTCTTCTCTGGATGCTGACCCAAGCCGAGGGACACATGAACGTTTAGAGTGCTTTTCCCTTTGTGGATGTAGATACTGTATAATATTATTGTACTTTATTACTACACATGACCCCCAGTGATATATATTGCTTGAATTGCTCTATTTTCTTTGAGAACCTTAGAACCCTTTTCGTATCTAGAAACTATGACGTGCTTTTATCCACAGTCATACTTGTCATGATTTCGGACCATGCCACCTACATTGGTGATATTGGTCGGGTCAAGTAGAAGCCTTTGATTTTAATAGACTTACGCTGGGGTCTGTGACTTGTATTCTCGATGCTTGTTCTTTCTTTTCTCTCTGGCGTTCTTGTATGCATGCGTTGTTGCTAAGACGCTAACATGGGGCTGTTTTGACAGCCGCTCACATGATATCTTTATCACGTGATTTAGTGCTGAGCATGCACAGTTGGACTACATGAACGCCGTAGATGTTTGAACTTTGCGCACTACACGTCCCATGTTATGTACCTTCGTTTTGGGTGAGTGCCAATGTTTGTATGTTCATTTATAAAATATACACACATGTGCATTGATTTCTTCCACCTGAGTCTGCACATTTGCAGAATATTTTGACTCTGATCAGGATATCTTGTGCGATCTGTCACTATGTCACTTTATCTGAATAAGACACCTTTTTGGATGTTCACTAAACAAAATTTTACAAATGTCATAACATTATGATGATGGACCGTGTATGGTCGACCTAGTATACACTTACAAGTTTTAAATTTTCTATTTGAATGTTTATATCCATTTTGTAGCTCCTCCCATTGTGGGATGTATAAAAGCACTGAATTGTTTGAGATATATTGCTTGACAAAGGCTGCATTGAGCAGCTGAAACGTTGCACCTTTTTCACTGATGGGTTAATAAACTACCTACTTTTTTTTAACCTTGGAGTGCTGCCTCTATCTCCTTACATTTATATATGCCACTGTCGTTGTCTTGTCTGAATATATCTTTACACTCTGACATAAAATTGCTGCTATAGAGTTTTTCATCATTTGAAAAACCGCTGCCAGCTCCCTGAAATTGGAGGACCTTTGTGCGGCCTGGTGGTCCCACTGACCCTAGAGAAAAAAGGAGTTGTGTGAGCTCTCCAACCCCATCGAATTGCATTGGTGGTTATGTTGAAAGTAGGGGTTGGTACCTATGGAATGCCCCGCCTGAGGTTCTCCCTTTTCAACCACCATCTGGGAGACAGCCTGGCCTGCGGATGAAATGTGGAGGGATTGATCTAAGGAGAGACTGCTCTTGTCCTACTGTTCTAGAATTTTCCATTGTAGAGCCCTGGATCAGAAATGAGCCCACAATACTGCTGGAATGCATGACATCATGAGGCCCAAAACTGATATAGCTTTCCTGATAGATGTCGTATGGTCTAAATATAGTTTAGCATAGATTGATCTTTCCTTCTGGAAGGAAGGACATCTGCCTGGAGGAGTCTAGAATAATCCCTAGAAAGACACATTTGTTTGAAGAGATCAAGTTTGATTTCTTCAGATTTATGTTCCATCCTAAGTTCAACAGGATAGAACAAATTAGGGTATGTTCACATGCTTAACAAAAAATGTCTGAAAATACGGAGTTGTTTTCAGAGAAAAGAGTCTCTGATTTTCAGGCATTTTTGAAGCTGAAAATGAAGCTTCTTTTCATTTGGAGCTTCTTTTGAGGCTTCTTTTCAGGCTTTTTTTGAGGTGTTTTTTTGAGGCGTTTTTCATAGTGTTCAATGGAAAATCAGCTCCAAAAAACGCCCCAAGAAGTGACATGCTACTTCTTTTTATGGAGCATCTTTTTACGCTCCGTTTTTTAAAACAGAGGCGTAAAAATGTGCCCCGTATGAACTAAATGCTGTTTTTCCCATTGATGTCCAATGGGCAGATGTTTGTAGGCATTCAGCTTCCATTTTTTCAGGCGTTTTTCGAGCCGTAAACGCCCCGAAATACGCCTGAAAGCACTGTGTGTGAAAATACCCATACTTTTATCTGTTGAATCGGGTCTGAATTGTTTCTGCCACTATTCGGAAATCAGGAGGAAGTCTCTCGTCCCGATGTATGACGTCATTTCCACGATTCATTTTGCAAAAACCCTTAGGGCTTGTGAAATGCCAAAGGGGAGGACCCAGTACTGGAGGTGAAACAAGGATCTGTTGAGCGTCACCGCTACCCTTAGATATTTCTGGTGAGGACTGTATATTGAAACATGATAATATGCATCCTCCCGATCTAGTGATGCCATCACACAGTCCTTGGAGAGGAGATTTATGGGTGACAAAATGCTATCCATGCTAAATTTTTTGTAGATCAAGCATGAATTTAGTTCTTTCAGATTTATTATGACCCTGTACTACCCTTCTGGTTTCTTCACCAGGAAAAGAGGGGAATAAAAGCCTTTGCCTGTCTCCACACTTGGGACTTTTATTATTCTTTGGGGTCTTTGTAGGAAGGATTCTGGGGGAAGGGATCTGAACTCTAGAACGTACACTGTTTTTATAATTCCTAGTATCCATTGATTTGTTGAGATTTTTTCCCAATTTTTGAAAAATAGGGATAGACAACCCCCCCACCATGGATCTTCTGGTGTCATTGTTAGAGGTCTCTGTTCTTGGGGTCATTTTGAGGCCTGAAAAAGAAAGCGCTTATTCTTCTTAGGGAACATTGAGGCCCTGAACTCCTGTCCCCTAGAGTTATTTTTTTTTTTATTAAACCTTTTGGGACTAAAGGAATCCAATGATTTTCCTTTTCTCTAATAGGTCATCTAGCAGGGGCCCAAATAGAAAATCTCCAGAGCAGGGAATGGAACATAGTTTCCCTTTTGATCCAGTGTCTCCCTTCCGGGCAGTTGATCGGGCAGAGAGGTGCACAGAATCTACAGAGGCATCAGCTAGAACATCTGCTGCCTTAGATAATGCTGGAAGGGAGGAGAGGATCTGATCAGAGGAGTCTTCTCGCTAAGTTGTGCTAGCTATATTTTTAGAGACCTAGCGATACAAGTGGCTGCAATGCCTGGCTTAAAAGCCCCTGTAGAAGCTTCCCAGGTTCTTTTGAGGTAATAATCTGCTTTCCTATCCATGGGATCATAGTTACATAGTTACATAGTTACATAGTTAGTACGGCTGAAAAAAGACACATGTCCATCAAGTTCAACCAAGGGAAGGGAAAAGGGAAGGAAAAATTTCTACACATAGGAGCTAATATTTTTTTGTTCTAGGAAATTATCTAAGCCTTTTTTAAAGCCATCTACTGTCCCTGCTGTGACCAGCTCCTGTGGTAGGCTATTCCATAGATTCACAGTTCTCACTGTAAAGAAGGCTTGTCGCCTCTGCAGCTTGAACCTTTTTTTCTCCAGACGGAGGGAGTGCCCCCTTGTTTTTTGAGGGGGTTTTACAAGGAACAGGATTTCACCATATTTTTTGTATGTACCATTAATATATTTATAGAAGTTAATCATGTCCCCCCTTAGTCGTCTTTTTTCAAGGCTAAATAGGTTTAATTCTTTCAATCTTTCCTCATAACTTAAATTCTCCATGCCCCTAATTAGCTTTGTTGCTCTTCTTTGTATTTTTTCCAACTCCAGGGCATCCTTTCTATGAACTGGAGCCCAGAACTGAACTGCATATTCTAGATGAGGCCTCACTAATGCTTTGTAAAGTGGTAATATTACATCCCTGTCCCGCGAGTCCATGCCTCTTTTAATACACGACAGTATCCTGCTGGCCTTTGAAGCAGCTGATTGACACTGCATGCTGTTATTGAGTTTATGATTTACAAGTACACCCAGATCCTTCTCAACAAGTGAATCCGCCAGTGTAGCTCCCCCTAGGACATATGATGCATGCAGGTTGTTGGTACCCAGATGCATAACTTTACATTTATCTACATTAAACTTCATCTGCCAAGTGGACGCCCAAACACTTAGTTTGTTTAAATCTGCCTGCAATTCATGAACATCTTCCCTAGACTGGACTATATTACATAGCTTGGTGTCATCTGCAAAAATAGAAATAGTGCTATTAATCCCATCCTCTATATCATTAATAAATAAGTTGAATAATAGTGGTCCCAGCACTGAACCCTGGGGTACACCACTTATAACCGGGTACCATTCAGAGTAGGAATCATTGACCACAACTCTCTGGATACGGTCCTTGAGCCAATTCTCAATCCAATTACAAACTATATTTTCTAAACCTATAGTCCTTAATTTACCCATTAGGCGTCTATGGGGGACAGTGTCAAATGCCTTTGCAAAGTCCAAAAACACTAAATCCACAGCGGCCCCTCTGTCTAGACTTCTGCTCACCTCTTCATAAAAACAGATTAGGTTAGTTTGACAACTTCTGTCCTTAGTAAAACCGTGCTGGCTGTCACTTATAATGCTATTTATTGTCACATAATCCTGTATATAGTCCCTCAATAGCCCCTCAAACATTTTCCCCACGATGGATGTTAAGCTTACTGGTCTATAATTACCCGGGGAAGACCTAGAGCCCTTTTTGAAAATAGGCACCACATTTGCGCTGCGCCAGTCCCTTGGCACTATACCAGTCACTAGAGATTCTCTGAATATTATGATATCAGATAAAGAATCTAGATCCTCAAAGGGAAGATCACTTTTCCTAGAGCTTTTTGCCACTGGGGCGTCAAGTCTAGGGGTATTATCCCAATACCTGCAGACCTTTTCTTCAAATGGATATTTCCTTTTTATACATTTAGGAATACCAATCTTCCTATCTGGGTTTTCCATTCCCTTTTGATGAGACTTGTTATGTTTTTATGGATAGGAAAAGGTCTCTGCTTTCTGGGCATTAAGCCTTTGAACATAATGTCCTGTACAGAATGAGGTACTTTGTGGTCCTCAATATTCATCGTTGCTCTTACAGTTTTAAGGAGCTGATCTATATCTTCTGCTAGGAACATCCCCCCCCCCCCTCATCCTCATTAGATGTACTAACTGAAGAGCTCAGCTGACCTTCTTCCTCTAATTGAAAGTCCTCTTAAGCAGAAGAATCAGATAAATTCATCCGACTGGAAGTGGATGGCTGATTCTTCTTTTTTCTTAGTTGCTTAAAGGAATTTTTAACTTCTGTTCTTACAGTGTCCTTAATATTTGGTGCCAGACTTGTAGACTCCTCGATGGTTATCTTGTCTTAGCAAATCTGGCACAGTTTTTTTATTATAGGTAGCTGCTAGTTTTTTATTACAAACTGCAAACTTTTTGTTACGTTTTTTTTTCCAATTTCTTTCTAGGACCTTCCCTGGCCTAAAACATATGTACAAGACAAGGGAACAGCATTAGCAGGAAAAAAAGGGTTTCTTTTTTTACCCTTTGCAAGTCCTGCCAACTCTTCAAGTACCAGACTGGAGGATCTTGTGGCATCCCAGCGGTCAGTACGTCCTGCTGCTTCTCCTGGCATTTTCATTGTGGAAGGAGATGCTGGAGACTGTAAATCCGTGTTGTTCAGGCCTAAATAGGCCTTGGACTGCCTGGGGATGCCCACGGCTTCGGATAACATGAGGCCACTTCACGTTAGGGCAGCTGGAACCACCAGTTCCTGGGATATGGGAACGTAATTTGCCGGAAGTGATGCGCCGGAAGTCTCGCAAGAATGCACCG
Organism: Rhinoderma darwinii; assembly: GCF_050947455.1. Classification (NCBI taxonomy): domain Eukaryota; kingdom Metazoa; phylum Chordata; class Amphibia; order Anura; family Rhinodermatidae; genus Rhinoderma; species Rhinoderma darwinii. The sequence goes on along the minus strand of NC_134690.1, from coordinate 133,243,987 downwards.
GTAGCCGCCAACTCCAGGACATGCATACTAGCTCTCTAGGGAGCGGAGAATGGCTCAGGCTGAACTACCTCCAAGGAGGGAAGTGGTGGATTGGGAGAGGAGGGAGTACCGACCCCAAGCTTAAGGTTGCTCCCTCCAGAGGAGACTTATACCTTCCGGAGCACCCCTAGGAACAGAAGGTTAGAACCTGCTAGGGGGTCTACAATCCAAGGAGAAGTGCTTTTTTTTCCAACAGGACAATCCTATCTGGAGGACAGAAAACCTGACTTTGTGTGTGGAGAGGTGTGTCCTTTTTTATATCATCAGGCTTCCTGTCTAGCGAATAGGACGTCTCTCCAGTGGTGCGGACGTATGTGAAAGGGTAAAGAATAACACAGCAGACTATGCTATTATGGCCATCAAAAAGCGATGGAAAACTTATGGAACAAGCTCTAAGGGTAGTACGAGCAGAGCCTAATACAATTGATACTACTATTTTCCAAACATGAAATGTATTTTATGAATACGATTATCATTAAATTAACTAATTGGTCAATCAAACTTTTAACATCCCTTAGCCCTTTTCTGACCTACACAGAGAAGAGGTCCATGGGGTTTAACTTTTGGCTCCAATGGTAGCGTTATATTTAAACATCAGTGTGTCTGATAGTAAGAGTCAAGACCACGCCGAGGGTTCAGGCAGTCTTAACTTCGCCACCTGTACATCAATTTTTTAAAATATGTTATATGTGAAAGTGTGTTGTCACTAATCTCCAATTATTTAGGCACAAATTCAATTTTGTATGAAAATTAGGTATAGGCATATGTGACATAATATTAGTTTTACTTAACTAATATATACAACAGACAATCATGTGTCAGGGCTGGGAATATATATGCATTAGTTGTTGATGATTTGACATCCCTATAATCCTTCTGCACTATTTCTGCCCTGCAGTCAGTTAATTTTCTAAATGTATCATAGAGCTATAAAATATTTCCTTGATGCCAAGGGGAGAAAAACTGCCAAAACAGAGTAAAGTTAGAATTTTCGTCTGCTATTTGCATGAAACGTCATAAAAAGTTTCAGGCACTAAAAAGGAAATAATTGTACACTGTAGTATGTGCTGAATACATATTTTATTAACATTATACCTTGTCTTCATCCTAGCTTGCAGACACTTGGGATACACTAAATTGCCGTCACACCTACAATGCCTATGATAATAAAGTCAGGAATAACTACTCTACTTTAATCATAAGGTAATTATGAGTAATAGCACCTTGAGGAAATGATAGTGCAAAAAACATGTCTAGTTTTAATTGATTTAGTGATTTTGATTGATGACTGGATGTTGTTTTGTAGGGCATAATGGTCTTTGTGAGTTATGGTTTGAAGTGATGGTTTCATGTCCATGTATACACATTATCATTACATTTGAGTTTCATTTGCAGTTTAATTACTGCACTTTCATCAGTAACTGACCAGTTTAGTAAGGCTTTGTTCAAATTTGTATCAGAGACTCCATTCAAAATATGATTCGCTGATTTGCATGTGGCGCTATTCGTCTTGTCAAAATGACAGACATTATGACGGACCCAGACAGACCCCACTGTAAGTAAATTTGCAGCATGGTATGTGTCGTATAATGGATCCAGCACTGCATTGTGGCTTCCATTATAAATGAAAGTCACAACACAGAGCCTAAAAACTCATGCATTTTAACCCCTTGCAACCGCAGCCATTTTTTGTTTTTTCATTTTCATTCAAATTTTTTCTTTTTCGCGTTCCAAAAGCCTTTTTTATTTTTCTGTCAGTATTGCCATATTAGGGTTTTTTTTTTGTGAGACGAGTTGTAGTTTTTAATAGCACCATTTATTGTACCATATAATGTACTGGGAAACTGGAAAAAACTGTTTGTTGGGTGTAATGGGGAAAAAAAAGTGATTCCTGTATTGTTTCTTGGGTTTCCTTTATAGGGCATTCACCGTGCGGTAAAAATGGCACGTTAACTTTATTCTGCTATTACGATATGATAACGGTGATACCAAATTTATATATTTTTAATGTTTTTCATTTTTACAAAGAAATAACATTTGTTAAAAATAAAATCGTGTCGCTATATTCTAAGAGCCAGAACTTTTTTTTATCTTTCCATCTATGAACCCCTTAACGACCGGCATATAGTGTTTTTACGTCGGCCGTTCAGGGTAGTTCTTCTGAAGCGATGCGATTCCACGTCGGCACTTCAGAAGAACTTTCCCCGCATCGTGCGGGGTGCTGCTGAAGCCCGTGCTGTTAGTAACAGCCTCGGTCTTGAGGGCAATGATCGGAGACCACTAGCAGTTGTCTCCGATCATATTTAATCCCTCAGATGCGATGCTTAATAACGAGCACCGCATCTGAGTGATTTTAGAGGGAGGGGGCTCCCTCTCTGATCCCACTGGCATCCCCACGTGCATCGCGGGGTACCGATGGGTTCTATGGAAGCCTGGGAGCCTAACAAAGGCCCCCAGGTCTGCCTTTAGTAATTGCCTGTTAAGCCATGCCAGAGGCATGACCTAACAGGCGCCTGTCAGTTTTACACTGACCGGCAATAATACACTGCAATACTGAAGTATTGCAGTGTATTATAATTGCCATCAGAAGTCTGCACAGTAAAGTCCCCCAGTGGGACTAAAAATAAAGTAAAAAAAAGTTAAATAAAGTTTGAAATAAATAAATAAATGTCCCAAGTAAAAAAAACTAAAAAAAAAACACTATTTCCCCTTACAAAATACTTCATGAAAAAAAGTAAAAAGTTTCTCATATTTGGTATCACCACGTCTGTAACGAGCCCAACTGTAAAATTATTACATTATTTAACCCGCACGGTGAATGCCGTAAAAAATATAATAAAAAACAACGCAAGACTGCTGTTTTCTGTTCATCCTGCCTTCGAAAGAATTTGATAAAAAATGATCAAACCATCACATCTTCTCCAAAATCGTACCAATATAAACTACAAGTCATCCTCCAAAAAACAGCCCTCATACAGCTGTATCGGTCAAAAAATAAAAAAGTTATGGCTCTTAAAATATGGCGACACAAAAGTAAATAATTTTGAAAAAAAATAGTTTTTACTGTGTAAAAGTAGGAAAACGCAAATCGCCGCAATTGTAACAACCCGCTGAATAACGTTATTATGTTATTTATACCACACGGTAAACGGCGTAAAATTAAGACGCAAAACAAATGGCAAAATTTCAGGTTTTTTTCCAGTACCCCACTAAAAAAGTTATTAAAAAGTGAATCAATAAATTATATGTACCCCAAAATGGTGCTATTATAAAATACAACTTGTCCTGCAAAACAAAAGTCCTTATACAGCTATGTGGATGCAAAAATAAAAAAGTTATAGATCTTTGAATGCGACGATGGAAAAACGTAAAAAATTGCTCGCTCATTAAGGTTTAAAATACCTTCGGTATTATGGGGTTAAACGTTGTGAGGGCTTGTTTTTTGTTTTTTTGTGTAAATGCGATTTCTTGATTACTTTCTATTCCATTTTTTGGAGGAGCAACTCTGAGGTTTTTTATTTTCACATTTTTTACAGCATTCACTGTTCAGGTTAAATAATGTTTTTATAGAATAGTTTGGACTTTATGGAGCCATCAATTTTTTTTTAAATATTACTTTAGGGGGGAAATGGAAACAGGTTTTTTTAACTTTTAATATTTTCTTTTTTGTATATTTAAAAAAACGTTATTTAACTGTTTTGAATATTTTTATCAGTCCCGCTGGGGCACTTGAACAAGTAATCATTGGAGCACAATATACTGCAATACTTTGTACAATAATGTATTGCAGATTATTGTATTTTCTATTGGCTCCTATTAAACCCTGTTTAGGAGGGTTTATTAGGAGAACAAAGATGGCAGGCCTGAAACCTTAATTAGCCCCCCCACCCAGGCTGCCATGACAACCATTAACAGCCCACAATCATGTTGCGGGAGGCTGATGGGCTGTCGGTGTGGGCTACCTGCCTCTTTTGAATGGCTCATGTGCTGTGGTCGCTATTGACTTCAGCATCTAAGTGGTTAAATTACCAAGATCACAGTTATTTCTGTTCCTGACTATCAAATCGAGGTGACACCTGCTAAATATGGAGCGGGCTTGGCTCCATACTCCCCTTGGTGGCTGTCATGTATAGTTACATCACATGTCGCTTAGGGGTTAATAATAATAATCTTCATTTATACAGTGCCAACGTATTCCGCAGCATTTTACAATACTGGTATGCAGCTCTGTGGTGTACTAGTCTAGAAAATTAGCTTTGTGTGCGCTGCATTCCCTAACAATGAACATGCTGTTTGGGGAGTTTATTGCCTGGCTGCAGAACTACTCTTGGCTACAGAGGCGTAGCTAGGTAAAAGTCCAGGGGCATAGCTAGGGTGGGACAGGTGGGGCATGTGGGAGAGAAGGTAGGGGGGTGGGCGCCGGGCGCAGATACAATTAAATACTCCTTCCGGAGCGGAATCCCCCCTGATGTCACTATCCATATATGGACGGTGACATTAGAGGCTCCTCTTCCAGGAGAGGAATCATACCTCTCAACCGTCCCGGACGGCCTGGGGTATGTCCTGCAGTCAACTGTAATTGCGTCCTCAGGACGCAGATACAGTTAAACCTAATGCTAAATCAAGGAACAATCATCTCCTTGCTTCAGCATTAGTTCAGAGCAGGGGAGCAGAGGGAGCTCCTCTGCTCGCCGAGGACTCCCCGGGCAGAGCGCTACTTTAAGTGCTGTACCCGGGAAAGCCCTTGACGTCACTGTCCATATATGAACAGTGACATCAGCAGCTCCTCTGAAGCGAAATCCCTGTTACCGACGCTCTGGCAGAGAATTCCGCTTCAGGAGTAGCCCCTGACATCACTGTCCATATATGAATAGTAGCATCTAGGAGCAGAAACCCTGGCCTATGCACTGGCTGGAGATTCTGCTCCTAGAGGGAGTCCCAATGGCGCTATCTACAGGTGGGGATGGGGTAGTGATTTCTACAGTGACGGTGGAGCTATCTTCATGGGGGGTGGCACCATCTACAGGGGCACTGTGGCTTTATATAGGGGCACTAGCTACAGGGGACATTGGTGCTATCTACATGAATACTGTGGGCACTATCTACATGGGCACTGTGGCACTATCTATGTGGGCACTGGCACTAGGGGCATCTAAGGGGGCATTATACTGTATGGGGGCTTCTAAGGTGGCATTTTACTGTATGGGGCAGTTATGGCGGCATTATACTATATGGGGAAGCTATATGGGGCATTGTACTATATGGGGCAGCTGTGGGGGCATTATACTGTATGGTGGCATTACACAGTTTGGGGGCAGCTATGGGGGCATTATACTACATGGGACAGCTATAGGGGCATTACACTCTATGGGGCAGCTGTGGGGGCATTATGCTTTATGGGGGCAGCTCTGGGGGCATTAAGCTCTATGGGGCAACTATGGGGCATTATATTGTATGGGCAGCTATGGGGTCATTATACTGTATGGAGGCATTATACTGTATGGGGGCAGCTATAGGGGCATGATGCTATATGTGGGCAGCTATAGGGGCATTATGCTGTATGGGGCAGCTATAGGGGTATTATGCTCTATGGGGGGATTTGATTGGGCATTATACTGCATGGGGGCATCTGTGTGGGCATTATACTGTATGTGGTCATCTGTGTGGGCATTATACTGCATGGGAGAATCTGTGTGGGCATGATACTGTATAGGGGCATCTGTGTGGGCGTTATACTGTATGGGAGATTCTGTGTGGGCATTATTCTGCATAGGGGCATCTGTGTGGGCATTATACAGTATGGGGCACTTGTGTGGGCATTATACTGCATGGGAGAATCTGTGTGGGCATTATACTGCATAGGGGCATCTGTGTGGGCTTTATACTGTATGGGTGCATCTACGGTGGCATTATACTCTATGGTGGCAGCTTCATCGGTTTACATTTTTTGTGATACTTTAAAGTTGGGAAGTATGGAGGAATCCCCAGCCAAAGCATTGCCAACGCTCTTTCTGGGATTCCGCTTCTGGAGAAGCCCCTGACGTCACTATCCGTATATGGACAGTGATGTCAGGGGCTCCTCTAGGGAGCTCCAATGGCACCATGTACAGGGAGGGGGAGTGTCTATTTACAGGAGGGTGTGTGTGGCACTATATACAGGTCAGGTGTGTGTGTGGCACTATCTACAAGGGAGGGTTGGAAATATCTGCAATGGGGTCTGTGTCGCACTATCTGCAGTACCTACAAGGGGATGTGTTGTGACGTGTGTGGCATTATCCACAGGGGGGTGTAGCACTATCTACAGTGGACTGTGTGCGGCACTATCTACAGGGGGTTGTGTGACACCATCTACAAGGGGAGATGTGTAAAAAGTGCAAAGAAAAACAGAGACATTATCTAGAGTAGCCATGCAAATTCTGGAATGTTTTGCTTTAAGACAGGTTCAGATTTGAAAACTGCAATCTAGTTCATTTGGGCCATAATATTTTTCTTTTTTTTCCCCTAATTTTTAGAAATCTCCCAAATTGTCTTCACAGGATTAGCACATAAGCATTTATTGGATTAAAGTACTTGATTATTTTGGTCAATTCGAATGTCAAGTATTCTTATGTTTGCAAAAATAACAAATCTTCTTTTCAGGATTACTGGAGTCATTAACAGTTGTGATGAAAACCAAAGGCATACTTCAGACACTGCTCTACTCCTTAGTGTGATGCATTGCACATAAGCCTCTTCTGATAGATGCACTTACTAATTAGTATTGAATGGGAATAAAGGGACTTTAGGTGATTGGCAATCTTTGATAGATTAAGGTTTTCATGATGAAATAGCATATACTGTATGCACTAAGAGGTACATATATTATACACAAGATTAAAACATATTTTATTATTTTTTGTAGAAGAGAAATTCCCATTTGAGTTACTAAAATGCTATGCTTCACAATGACTTACATATATAGAGTCCTAATATTTACTGGGGCAAAGAAATTAACACATGGCAAATACATAAATGGAAGTATATACACTGTCTGACCAAAAGTATGTGGACACCTGACCATCATGCCTATTTAAGTTTGCCGCACATCTCATTCCAAAACCATGGGCAATAACATTGAGTTAGGCCCCCTTTTTAGCTTTAACAACCTTTATTCTTTTAGGAAATTATATCTGTTGGAATTTGTGCCAATTTGGCCAAAATAATATTTGTGAGGTTAGACACTGATGTTAGACAAGAAGGTCCGGCTTGCAATCAGCATTCCGATTTATCCCAAAAATGTTCAATGAGCTTGGGGTCAGGGCTCTTTGTAGGCCACTCGAGTACCTTCTCAACAAACTCATCACACCATGTCTTTATGGAATCCACTTTGTACACATGGGTGCGGTCATGCTGGAACAGGAAAGGATCTCCCCCAAAGTGTTGCCACAAAGTTGGAAGCATATGATTGTCTAAAATGTGTTTGTATGCTGTAACATTGATATTACTCTTCACTGACAAGAAGGGACCGAGCTAACCAACGTTTTGCAATAGGCACTTTGAATTCCAGTAGGTACATCCTGGCATCTGCCGAACCTAGATTGTTCCATTAGACTGCCAGATAGTAAAATGTGATTGATCACTCTAGAAAACACGTATGCACTGCCCCAGATTCCAGTCCTAGCATGCTTTACACAACTCCAGCCGATGCTTGGCATTGCTCATGATGATCTTAGGCTTGTGTGCAGCTCCTTGACCATGGAAACCTGTTTCATGATGTTCCAGACACAAAGTAATTCCAGACGCAGTTTGGAACTCTAGTAAATGATACAACAGAGGATAGGCAATTTTTATTCGCCTTTGTAGCTGAGTTGTTGTTACTTTTAAATGCTTCCAAGACAATAGCACTTGCAGTTGACCATGGCAGATCTAGCAGATCAGAAATGTAATTATCTGACTTGTGGTAAAAGTGTGTTAGCAATTGCTCACCTGTAGTAATAGGATACCACAGTCAGCTTGACTATGGCTAGATTGGGGTGCAGAGTCTAAGGAATCCCCTGGTACTCACCCTTCAACTCCTATACAGGAATCTGGATTTCGCTGCAGGAGATCTCCAGGTCGCAGTCCCCAGAATAATCGCCAACTGAAGGATGAAAGGGAGGTGAAAAAGTAGCGTAGTTGTAACCAGAGCCAAGAGTCATCACCAAGAGTCAAACTGAAGGATGCATAGTCAGATGAAGAGCAAGGGTCAAACAATGAGTAGAACCAGGTCGGCACCTACCATGAGGCGAGTTGAGCCTCTGACTTCAGGTGGCACCCTGCAGAGTCTCAGAGGGGGCGGCATTACAGAGTTGCTGGCCGATGTTTCCTCCGCTTATCAGCAGCTGCAAGATGTGCTGCCTCCTTAAGAGAACATTTCTCCTGTCCCACCTTAATACACCCCCTGACTTCCCCCCCTGCTCTCCACTCTTCTGTCCCTATTGTAATATGATCCTGCTCAGTGTCGGGACGGAGAGGGCGGCGCGCATCGTGTCTGCGCTACACTGCTGCCGGTATGAAGAGGCTGAGGGGAAATCCTGCCATGGACTCACCACCTCTTCTACTGATTTTCTCTGGAGTCTCCCTGCATGGCGAGAGAAGATCCATATAGGCAGCAGCCTGCACAAAAGGTAAGTGTAATGTGTATGTGCAGTGTGTACTGTATGTGTAATGTATGTGTGATATATATATATATATATATATATATATATATATATATATGTGAGGATATAATGCATGTATGTACTGTATGTGTATATTTGTGTAATGTATGCATGCATGTATGTACAGTATGTACAGTTTTTTTTGCGGCCGTAATTTATCCACATATTTGCGGATAAGTCACGGATCCATTCATTTCTATTGCCCTATGCACACAACCGTGGTTTACACGGATCCATGTGGGGGTCTCAAATCTGGACCGCAAAAACTCAAAACAAGTAATTTTACGGTCCGGATTTGCAAATTTACCAATAATGGTGAATTGTTGTGGATCCGTGAATCCTAATGATACACGAATGCACAACTAACCAGTGCGGTCGTGTGCATGAGGCCATAGTGTGTGTGTAATGAGCGTGTGTGTATATATATATATATATATATATATACACACACACACACACACACACACACACACACACACCCACAGGAAAGCTGATAAGGAACTAAGCGGCACAGCGCTCACCCGAGCACTTCTGCTGTTTTGTTTTAGCGATCAGGGAGTGCCAAGTGCTCAGACCCCCCATGATCAAAACTTTTACTATGGCATGTCAAAGGTTTTTTTTTAAGTTTAAAGAGGCTCTGTAACCAGATTTTGCAACCCCTATCTCCTATTGCAGCAGATCGGCGCTGCAATGGAGATAAGAGTAACGTTTTGTTTGTTTTTTAAAAACGAGAATTTTTGGCCAAGTTATGACAATTTTTATATTTATGTAAATGATGCTTTCTAAAGTACAACTGGGCGTGTTTAAAGTAAAAGTACAACTGGGCGTGTATTGTGTTCGTTACATCGGGGCGTTTTTACTTCTTTTACTAGCTGGGCGTTGTGTATAGAAGTATCAGCCACTTCTCTTCACAACGCCCAGCTTCTGGCAGTGCAAAGACACAGCGAGATCACGCTGTGACGTCACTCACTCACATCGGCACCAGAGGCTACAGTTGATTCTGCAGCAGCATCAGCATTTGCAGGTAACGCCGATGCTGCTGCAGAATCAAATGTAGCCTCTGGTGCCGATGTGTCCTCGCTGGTCCGACACGATGCAGGACCTGGGGCAGGAAGTGAGTGACGTCACAGCGTGATCTCTCGAGAAAACGCTGTGTCTTTGCACTGCCAGAAGCTGGGCGTTGTGAAGAGAAGTGGCTGATACTTCTATACACAACGCCCAGCTAGTAAAAGAAGTAAAAACGCCCCGATGTAACGAACACAATACACGCCCAGTTGTACTTTTACTTTAAACACGCCCAGTTGTACTTTAGATAGCCTCATTTACATAAATATAAAAATGGTCATAACTTGGCCAAAAATGCTCGTTTTTAAAAAAAACAAAACGTTACTCTTATCTCCATTGCAGCGCCGATCTGATGCAATAGGAGATAGGGGTTGCAAATTCTGGTGACAGAGCCTCTTTAATTACACTTTAAAGGAAAGTTATTTTTTTTTAACGTGTTTTAAGTTATGAGCCTATTTTTTCTAACTATTTTAATATGTTCCCTAATGTAACTGTATTTATTCATATATTTGTACTAATAAAGATGGGGCAGCCATATTTATTAGCATCTGTGCATGTGTTTCTGCATGACACATACACAGGTGCTATATGGCGCACCCAGGGCATAGGGTCGGCTCACATCCCTACTTTCCTAACTCCTGCTAGAGCCGTTCTAGCTTTGAACTGTTCATGCTCTTTAGCATGTACGGTTCACAGGGACCCACAGCAACCCTCGCTCCTAGGGGGAAGACGAGCGCCAGCCACTGCAGTCATCGCAGGAGTTATCTGTCAATTGAAATGAATTGCCAGGCCCTGCCTGCTGTGAATGCAGGACCGCCCATCAATTCATTTAAATTGCCGCCTCCTCCTGCCCCACACCCTTAGGCGAAGTTCACACGAGCATGTGCGTTTTGCGCGCACAAAAAATTCTGCGTTTTTTGCTCGTTGCAGTTCCGTGTGTCATAAGTGTTTGGTGCGTGGAGGCGTGATTTTCACGCATATGCCTTCCTTATTACACACGGTTTTAAGGTTTAAAATAAATTAAGGAGGTGGTTTTATTTCTCCCTTCATTTCTTGATCTACTGTTGCGCGAATTACGAGCAGCACACGGAAGTGAGTCTGTGTGCTGCGCGTGATATTCTGTGATTTTTTTAAGTCAATGGGTGCGTGGTGCGCAAAACACGCTCAAGTATAGGACATGTCGTGAGTTTTACGCAGCGGACACACGCTGCGTGAAAATCACGGACTGTCTGAATTGCCCATTGAGTCATATAGGTCCGCGCGACGCACGTGATTTTCACGCGCGTATCACGGACGTGAAACACATTCATGTAAATAAGGCCTTAAGGCCTTATTCACACGACAGTGAAAAACAGCCATGTGACAGCCGTTCTTTTAACAGCTGTCACACGGCCATTTTCAGAACAATGATGTTCTATGGGTATATTCACACAGCCACTTTTTAACAGCCCGTGAATAATGGGCATCAAAAAATAGAGCATGTCCAATTTTTGGCCGTTTTAACGGCCTGACGGCCCCCATAGAAGTCAATGGATCCCTTATTAACGGTTGTCAATACATGTAACAACCGTTAAAAACGGATCTATGACATGGGGATTTGCAAGGGAACTACTAGTTCCCTTGCTGGCTATCAGCGGCACGATGACATACGCACCGATGCAGCGCTGTCTTCTTCTGGTGTGGTCACTAGTCTCATGGGTTCTGCGAAGGCGACGCAATGACTTCATCGCACCGCCTTCGCAGATCCCCTAAGACTAGCGACCACACCAGAAGAAGACAGCGCTACATCGGTGAGTGTCATTGTGTCGCCTTCACAGATCCTGTGAAGACGAGAGACCTTACAGAGCAGCATCGGTGAGTATGTACGCCATTCATGTCGGGCTGTGTGGCATCATATACAGGAGGGCTGTGTGGCATCATATACAGGTGGGCTGTTTGGCATATACAGGGGGGTGTGTGGCATCTACAGTGAGGCTGTGTGGCATCATATACAGGGGGTCTGTGTGGCATCATATACATGGAGGTGTGTGGCATCATATACAGGGAGGTGTCTGGCATCATATACAGGGAGGTGTGTAGCATCATATACAGGGTGTTGGTGTGGCATTATATACAGGGACTCTGTGTGACATTATATACAGGGAGGCTGTGTGGCATCATATACAGGGAGGTGTGTGGCATCATATACAGGGAGGTGTGTGGCATCATATACAGGGAGGTGTGGCATCATATACAGGGAGGTGTGTGTGGCATCATATACAGGGAGGCTGTGTGGCATATACAGGGATGTGTGTGGCATCATATACAGGGATGTGTGTGGCATCATATACAGGGAGGCTGTAAATAGTGTCTAGGTGAACATGTGACCTTCTTTTGGGTGTTTTCAGGGGGTTGAGACAAAAAAAAACCTGACCAATGAAATGAATCAGCTTTTTTAACGGCCATGAAAAACTGATGCAAAACTGATGTCAAACGGACAGATGGACTGGAAATGGATGAAAATTTAGAGACACTGATGCAAAACGGCCATGAAATACTGACAGTTGATCACTTTTTAATGGACATTTTTTTTCACTGTCATGTGAATATCGCCTTACCTAACCCTACAATGTGACTGCTAGTAACCCCGGTCACGTAGCTAATTTAGGGACTCTTCTGTCACTTTAGGAGTCCATGAATTAGCATTTTCTGGTGCACGGGACCTCCCAGATGCGTCAGAATTATTAATAACGATTAAAATTTCCGCCGGATCTCTAGTTCCTGTGTGCCACAATAGGAACATACAGTTCATTGGCCTCTAGTTTCTATTGCAGCGCAGGGGAGAAGGCAGAAGACTGCAGTAGGTGAGTACAAGTATTTTTATTTTTCATACTGGTTATGTTTTGTTTTGCAGATTCCGCTGGATCATTTGGACAACGTCGTAGATTTGTTGGATTACTTTGATGATCTACCTTTTTATTAATAAAATGGTCAGAGGGTTATGTGAGGGAGTTTTTATTTCAATTACAAAAATAGTTTTTTATGTCTTTTATATTATACTTTATGACCATCTTCGTAATAGCCGCTGTCTGACAGCATCCATTACTAAGGCTGGGGCTTAGTGTTAGCCAGTAAAAAGTCTAGCACCAACCTCCCATTATTACCCCAGTACCCACCGCTATCAGGGGTATCAGGAACAGATGTTCAGGTATTGGATCATACCCGGCTCTTACCTGTACCCCTGGCAGCGTTGGGTACCGGGGTAATAATGTGAGGTTGGTGCTAGCCTTTTTACTGGTTAACACTAAGCCCCAGCCTTAGTAATGGATGCTGTCAATCAGATGGTAATAATGTATTAGAAAAACAGATGGACATAAGAAAATTATTTTAATTGAAATAAATACTCCCTCACACAACCCACTTTCACCACTTTATTTAAAAAAATAAATAAAAATACATAGATTGTGAAAGTAGTCCAATAAATCTATGGCGTAGTCCAAACAGTCCATTGGAACCAACCGGGGAAAAAAAAAAGTGTATGAAAAATAAAAAAATATACACTTTCCTTCTCCCCTGCAACGCACTAGAAACTAGAGGTCAGAGAAAAATAATTCCCCATCATGTAAGCCTGCTACCTGTCAACTACTGAAAAGTCATTCACCAGAGGGAAAAATGTTCCCACATGGCGGAGTACCAGGTCCCATGCCCAGGTGAAGCTTTCTATTAAGACTCCACCATTGGGAAACATTTTTTCCTCTGGTGGAAGATTTTTCCATTGACATGTAGGAGTTCTAAACGGGTGGTGTTAGTGAGGGCAAACGCAGCAATTGCACAGTGCCCCCAAAATGGGCCGCTACTCTTGGTCAAGTGCTGTGTGCTTGCCTCTAGGCTAAAATTTGCCAGCCAGCCCTGGGCCGTTGGCTCCCTGCCCCACCGTTTTCTCTCGTAGACCACAGCCTGGTTTAGGCCTGCGGACTACAACAGTCCAAGAGCACGCTATTGACGTCAGCGGCCTAGCGCGATTATGTCACTGCATCATGCCATCCGCGCCCGGTCGATGAACTCAGCAAAAAGTTGCGAACGTTCGGCTGGGATTACTCGGAAAGATTGGGGGGGGGGGCACCTTTCTATAGTTTGCCTCAGGCAGCAAAGGGGCTCTGTTCACCCCTGAGTAGAACTACAAGTCCCAATTTAGCAGGCAAATGGGAGGTCAGATAATCCTAGGTTAAGATACCAATAGACTGATTGCTGAAGGGGAATCCAGAAGAATTTCAAGGGTCAGTAACAATTAGCAAAGATGAAGTAGTCAGAAGGCAACCATGTTTGAAAAACAAACAACTGGCATTGAAGTTAATGCACTGGGATTTCAAATAGAGCACATAGTGCTGTTATTGGCTGAAATGCTTTGCTATCTGATTTGCCAGTCGGGCTCTCTGATTGACTGGCCAGCTGATTCTCTGACCTCTGAACAAGTGCCGCCCGCCACTTCCACCATCCCCTACAAGAATCCTATTGCGGCATGGAGAGCCCGAGTTTGAGCAAGGTAAGGTGACCATTTTATGGTAGACTCCCTTCTACCGGGGCCCAAGAACAGGTTTCTGAGAGTTTTTGGAATGGGATCTTATTTTTAATAAGTCAGCATTAGCTGACCTGGAAGGAAGCCAAGATCTTTCCTCAGGTTCATAACCCTTCCAATGAATTGAGTATTGAAGAAAACCTCTAACTATTCAATAATAAAGGATTTGCTGGATTTCAAATTCTTGATGATCTTCCACTAGGATAGGTGGTGGTGAAGACATAACTTAATGAACTGGAGACTTGTTTTGGTTTTGAAAAGACTTATGAAAGAACTACAGGAAGTTGGAAACAAAAAGGAGACGGGTTTATATTCTCAATGATCTTATACACACCAATGTATTTAGGTCCGAGTTTAGCAGGAAACTTTTAATTCAGTGTTTCTTGTAGACAGCCATATCTTATCTCTAACATTATAAAAGGAACTTAAAGAGGATCTGTCACTAGTTAGTAATGCCCAATCTCCTAGCTAATCTAATAGACACTGTCACACTGATAATGCTACTGAAAATTGTGTCTCAAAAAGTTTATTATTTTAAAAGTTATGAGCTTTTTTCTAAATATGCAAATGAGTCTATACTAGACAAGTGGGCGTCAACACCAGCAATTCTCCTGAGGTGCAGCTACCTCACGACCTCTGACGTGTCCTATCAGCATGAAGCTGCTTCGCACAGTATGAGAGAGTGAGGCTGGAGGGAAGGGGGATCACTTCAAACTGGGCTGAGGATGACCTAGAACAGTGGGAATGGAAGCTGTATACTATATGATTGCTGTGTTGTTCAGCATGGAAGCGGAGAACTGTATGATGCTGATTGGACAGCGTCATACAGAAAACATTACACTGCCCAGAGTTAAAAGAAAGAGTAACCTCTCATTTGGCAAGTAAAATTAGCATATTTAGAAAATTGCACATAACTTTGCAAATAATAAACATTTTTGGAAAAAAAGGTACACTGTAGTTATCAGTATCATAGCGCCTATTATATTAGTTAGGAGATAGGGCATTAATGAACTAGTGACAGATCCTCTTTAAGAACAGACTTCTCTCTGAATGTATCTTTTGTTAATCAAAAGACTGTATAAGATTCCACTGTACCTCTAAAAAATTGCATCTAAACAGTCTGTGCCTGTTTTGGCCTCAAGAGTGTTTACCTCAGTGGGAGATAAGAGATTACAGAAAAATAGTAATGTCTTAATTGACCCTGGTAACGGGTATTTAGAGCAAATTTTACCAAAGGAAGAAAAGTGACCCAGTTGGCCTGTTGTAGGGTCTGGTTCTGATGTTCAGTCTGCCTGTTAGCTTTGAGATGATAGTTGGCAGAAAAAGAGGGGTTTCTGCTTATTCTAGCACAGAACGCCCTCCAAATTTTTGAAACTGTGCGAACTCTGTGCGATTTAACAAAATGCTGAAAGAAAAAATCTGGCTAGAAACTGAACGTTAGGTAGCTAAGACTGCGGAATAAAATTGCACATTTTACTAAAACTATCTATACCCAACCAAATCACTGTTTTGCACTCACACAATGGAAAGATCAGTGATAAAATCAATTGATCTATAAGTCCAAGGTCTCTTAGGCAAATTTGAAAGGTTGAAGAAGATTTGAAGGTAAAGTATGCAGTGGCTTGAAGCAGGCACAGATGTTATTATCTGCCACTGCTAATCTGTTGGGGGTCATCAAATAAAAGGCCAAAGGCTGAAAATAAGCCTTCCACCGTTAACAGATCTGGACAACCTACATGCAGAGAAAAGGTCCAGATCTAAAAAAAGCTCCCTGTAACAAGGATATTACAAGTTCCACACGCTGCTGTATAGATCCTGAGGAATGTGAGTGGAGACTTAAATATAGTTTACATCTCTTTTCCGGAGAGCAACCAAATCCATGTGTTTTATGGTAAAATTGGTCTGGCAAACATAACTTGAGTTCAAGAACAAAAGGCGGTGAGGCAGGAGCCAGAGTCTGAGCTTGGGATGCCACTTGGATTCGTAGGGTTCTGCAAGCTCTTGAAACAAATAAGTCAAGCCTTGTATTTGATCCGCAACCATCTGAAGTTGCTCCATCTTTAGTTTAGCAGCCAGTTATTCTGTTATGAATTGCTAATTTGTCAGCTTCGCGCTGACTGGATGGGTGTAGATTCCAAGAGATCCTCTGGTATTCACCCTTTAAACTCTATGCAGGGATCTGCACTTCCCTGCATTACATCCCCACTTTGCAATCCCAGAAATTGTTACTGATTGGCAGATGAAAGGGAGGTGGGAAAGTAATGTAGTCATAAGAAGAGCCAAGGGTTATCACCAAAAGACAATCAGGAAAAACATCAAACTAGAGGATGAGTCGAAAGCATAGTCGGATGCACAGCAAGGGTCAAACCAGTAGTAGAACTACAGGTCCAAAATCAACAGACAGAAAGGGTGGTCAGACAATCTTAGGTTCAGGTACTGGTAGACAAATAGATAAAAGGGAATCCAGAAGAATAGTCAGGAACAACTTAGGTCAGAAACTTTTAGCAACAATTAAGTAGTTAAAAGGGGCTAGAGTGCCGCATGTTATTAGATTGTGATATGTTTTTATATTCGTTTATCTTGTAAGTATAAAATAAAAGCATGGATTATAATTGTGCCAAAGGTGTTGCACTATCTGTTCCCTTTTTCCTACTGGAGATATAGGATTGCGATCGATTGGAGGCATCTGGGTCAAGACATTCCCGTAACCCGTAGAAAATCAAGGCGGTTAACAAATGACAGCACACAAGCGGGACTTGGAACTATCTATTTGCATAGAGGCTGGGGGATAGTGAAACCTCCAAAAATATTCTGGACTGCTTTCCCAATAACCGTCTGAGCGGTAAAATCTATACAGTTATTTATATTTATCTTGGGGTGTTGAGGATTTCGCTTCCTTTTTACCTGCTCCGGTTTGATATATTTTATTGAGTAAAGAGCCGAGGATTGTTATATTTTAAAGCTGTAAAGCTTTAGCTAAAAAAAAAAGTTTCATTTCCACATGGAATAAAGGAGAAAAAGCACCCCAACATTTGTAAATCAACTTCTTCAGAGTATGGAAATACCACATATGTGGTCATAAACCAGTACAGTGAAAACCCCTGAAAAGTGACTCCATTTGGGAAACTACACACCTTGAGCGATTCACCTAGGAGTATAGTGGGCATTTTGACCCCACACATTTTTTTCTGAATTGATTATTATTGGGCAGCGGAAATTAAAAAAAAAATTTTTACAGTAAGATGTCGTTTTGGCTCAAAATATTTCAATTTCTCAAAGACTAAAGGAGAAAAAGCACCCCAACATTTATAAAAAAAATTCTCCCGAGTACGAAAATACCCCATATATGGTCATAAACTGCTGTTTGGGCACACGGCAGAGATCAAAAGGGAAGGAGCACCATTTGGCTTTTGGAATGTAGATTTTGCTGGATTGGTTTCTGGTCGCATTTTACATTTGCTGTAGTAATAATACAGTGGAAACACCCCAAAAGTGACTCAATTTTGGAAACTACACCCTTGAGGAATCCATTTAGGGGTATAGTGAAAATTTTGACCCCAAATGTTTTTTGCTGAATTAATTAGAATTAAGCCGTGAAAAATAAAAATTTAATTTTTTTCCAATAAGATGTAATTTTAGATCAACATTTTTCATTTTCACAAGAAATAAAGAAGAAAAAGCAACCCAACATTTGTAAAGCAATGTCTCCAGAGAATGGTAATACCCCATATGTGGTTATAAACTGCTGTTTGGATGTATGGGAGGATTCAGAAAGGAAGGAGTGGTAATTGACATTTGGAGCATAGATTTTCCTGAAATGATTTGTGGACACCATGTCGCATTTACAAACCCCTGATGTAAAAAAAAAAAGTCAGCCCATTTTAGAAACTACACCCCTAAAGGCATTTATCAAGGGGTGTAGTGACTAAAATCAGAAGAAGAAGGAGTGGGCACTACTGAACTGGTGTTAAGCATTTATTACGTAACATTATGATATCAGTTATTCTTTGAACATCTTGGGGTGGTGCTCAGCAATCAGATACAGTGATCAAAGTCAAAGTGATCAAACACTGAGGTAGAAAAGAAAACGAGCGGCACTTAACCAGATGTAGGGAAAAGTCCTTTATTTCAGCAACAAATGTGGATCACTGAGGGATGAGGAACGGACAAAAAAAATGCACCAGACTGTATCGCGCTCTGAGGCGCTTCTTCTGACCTAAAATCCTGGCATGTTTTGAGGGCTTTAAATATCCCCTTAGGTGCCATGAATCAAAACCACAGCTGTGGCGGATGACTGACAGCACCCACTCTGTGGGCCAATGAGAGAACTCAAAGTTTTCCTGCGTCAGTCCTCAAACGTGATTGGACAATCCTGTTCTGCTCCGATGCGCACAGCTCCCAGTCACGGCTAAAAACCTACAGGGGGCAGTATTACAAAAGGATACAGGTCTCACCTGATTGTCGCCTGCCCTTGAATAATGGGAAATAGCAATATGGCGTTCAAGAAGGGGCAAACGTGGGGTGGTGGGTGCCCGCCCCCAACCGCATCAAATGACGCGGCAAAAGGCTGGAACCCCCACCACCAAGATAACGTCCCTAACAACATCTAAGATAAAAGAAGCAGTACACACTGCATCCCTCGGCTAATCAAAGACAAGCGACTAATTTAAAAACAAACCAAGATTCAATTTTATGGGACTAGGGCATGTCTGACAGCATAACTTGCTCTTAAAACAGGACTACAGTAAATTCTCAAAGAACGATGTAACATTTAGAGAAACACAGCCATATCGTTCTTATCATTAAGGCCAGCCGGACACATTGCATTGGTGCAGACGATCCAGCTTGCCTCTTTGGGCCTGTTCACATCAGCGTTGGCTTTCTGTTGAGAGGTTCCGTCAGAGGTTTCCGTCGTGGAACCCCTCAACGGAAAGGCAAACGGAAACCTTAGCTTCCGTTTGCATCACCATTGATATTAATGGTGATGGAAACATTGCTAATGGTTTCTGTTTGTCACTATTCTGGGAGGTTTACGTTTTTTTTTACGGAATCAATAGCGCAGTCGACTGCGCTATTGATTCGGTCTAAAAAACGGAAACCTGCCAGAATGGTGACAAAAAGAAACCATTAGAAATGTTTCCATCACCGTTGATATCAATGGTGAAGCAAACGGAAGCAAAGGTTTCCGTTTGCCTTTCCGTTGAGGGGTTACCCCGACGGAAACCTCCGACGGCACCCCTCAATGGAAAGCTAACGTTGATGTGAACAGAGCCTTTCCTTAACCCCTTTCCACTCCTTGATGTACTATTCCGTCATGATGAGCGCATCGTTGGCTCTCCATGACGGAATAGTACGTCGCGGGAGGAACGGCCATTCCAGCCGTCCTCCCGACACTTACAGGAGCTGTGACAACTACAGTCTCATACAGCAGTTGCTACAGCTCCTTCAACGATCGCGGTGTCCCCACTGATTAACCCCTTAGAAGTCGCGTTCAATAGCGATGGCGGCTTCTTAGGGCTTAAACCACCATCGACGACCCGCTACATGATAGTGGATGGCGATGGTTGCTATGGCAACCAGAGGCCTAACAATGGCCTCCAGCTATGCCATCTAAGGAAGCCTAGTGGGTCCTAACAAAGTCAGGACCCACTATGCTTGCTGTCAGCGAGTAGCTCACAGCTCTAATACACTATATTATATGGGTAAATCCTGGCTCTAATGACCACAATGAATATCTTTCAGGCCAGAACAGGCAAAAATCAGGTGAAATCCAAACACCTTGAAATAAAACAAAAGTATATCAAGTTTATCACCGCTTAAACAACACCGAGAAACACAGTCCAACCTGTAGTCCACAAGCAATAGACAATCTACAATTCAGAGAAGGTGTGTGCAGTTGTTCTGGTACTTGTAGTGCCACGGAGCTCTGCAGTGTATCCCAATGTTCAAGCTCCAAGCATGATATATCCTATAACTCCAATAGAGAAAAGGAGAAATAGTGCAACACCCTCTGTTTTTTTTTGCAATACGCAAGATTTATTCCATACTTACAGAAAATAGAAGAATAAAAGCATTAGTGATTCAAATAAAATCAGTAGCAGCACGTCAAACAAACTCGCCCGACCCTGGGTTTCGCCCTTCCGGCTTCCTCTGGAGCATGGGTTGGACTGTGTTTCTCGGTGCTGTTTGAGCGGTGAAAAACTTTATATACTTAAGCTCTAATACACTGCACTACGCATGTAATGCAGTGTATTAGAATTGCGATCACAGCCTCCTGCCCTCAAGTCCCATAGTGGGACAAAATAAAAAATAAAAAAAAGTTGTTTCAAAATGAAAAAAGAAAAGTTTAAAAGTAATAATCCCCCATTTCCCCTTATCAGTCCTTTATTATTAAAAAAATAACATAATATAACATAACATAATTGGTATCACCGCGTCGGTAACGGCCTGAACTACAAAAGTATGTTGTTATTTATCATGCGCGGTGAAAGAAAAATAATAATAAACCATACCAGAAACACAATTTTTGGTCACTTCACCTCACGAAAAATGGAATAAAAAGAGATTAAAAAGTTGCATGTACCTAGAAATGTTACTGATCGAAACTACAGTTCATTACGCAAAAAACAAGTCCTCACATGGCTTTATTGATGGAAAAATAAAAAAGTTATAGCTCTTAGAATATGGCAATACAAAAAGTTTGTAATTTTTAATAAAAAGTATGATATTGTGCAAACGCCATAAGGCATAAAAAAAACTATAAACATATGGTATCGCCATAACTGTAATTGTATCGCCCCGCAGAATAACTTGAATATATGACATTTATAGCGCATGGTGAACGCTGTAAAAAAAAAGGAATAAAAAACAAAAGTAGAATTGCTGTTTTTTAGTCACTGCGCCTCTTAAAAAATAGAATAAAAACTGATCAAAAAGTCACATGCACCCCATGGAAACTACAATGAATTTCTCAAGGGGTCTAGTTTGCAAACTGGGGTCACTTTTAACAGGTTTCCCCTGTTCTGGTACCTCAGAAGCTCTGCAAATGCAACATGGCGCCCAGAAACCAATCCAACAAAATCTGCATGCCAAATAGCACTCCTGCTTTTCTGAGCTCTGCCGTTTGTCCAACTAGCAGTTTATGACCATGGGGTATTGCCGTAATCGGGAGAAATTGCTTTAGAAATGTTCGGGTACTTTTTCTCCTTTATTCCTTGTCAAAATTAAAAATTTGTACCTTTTATCAGAAAAATTAGATTTTCCATTGAACCGCCTAATTCCACAAAATGCAGCAAAAAAACTTGTGGGGTCCAAATGCCCACTATATCCCTTGATAAATTCCTTGAGGGGTGTAGTTTGCCAAATAGGGTCACTTTTGAGGGGTTTCCACTGTTTTGGCACCACAAGACCTCTTCAAACATGGTGCCTAATAAAAAGGAGGCCTTAAAATCCACTAGGTACTCCTTTGCTTCTGAGGCCGGTGCTTCAGTCCATTACCACACTGGGGCCACACGTGGGATATTTCTAAAAACGGAAGAATCTGGGCAATAAATATTGAGTTGTGTTTCTCTGGTAAAACCTTCTCTTTTACAGAATTTTTTTTTAATAAAAAGGATTTTCTGACAAAAAAATAAATTTGTAAACTTCACCTCTACTTAGATTTAAATTCCTGTGAAACACCTAAAGGGTTAATAAACTTTCTATATGCTGTTTTGAATACTTTGAGGGGTCTAGTTTCTAAAACTGGGTGTTTTATTGGGGTTTCTAATATATAGGCCCCTCAAAGCCACTTCAGAACTGAACTGGTACCTGTAAAAGAGACTTTTTTTGAAATTTTATTAAAAATATGAGAAATTGCTGCTTATTTTCTAAGCCTTGAAACGTCCAAGTAAAATAAAAGATTGTTCAAAAAATGATGTCAACATATAGTAGACATATGGGAAATGTGAACTAGTAACTATTTGGGGTGGTATAACCATCTGTCTTACAAGCAGATACATTTAACCAGAGTTATTATCACATAAAGTGAGACATGTCAGATTTTAAAAATGCGTTCTTAGGCTTAAAGGGAACCTGTCACCAGCATTTCACCTGTTGAACTTTACTTATCCCTCATTGGCCGCTGCTATCAAAAGTTCATTTCCGTTATCCCCTTTCCTAAACTCCTCCTATAACTGCAAATAACGGTCTGCAAACATTTTGCGCCTTTTATCTTAAAAATCCGTTGTCCCTTTGTGCGCACACACCAGAAGATGACATCAATGCACAAGCGTAGAATTTTGTGTGCTGGGGGAAGGTGAGGAGCTGTCAATCCAAAGTAAGGAGGCGGGGTAAACTCGGAAAGACTTGAGGAATGATGATTTGACTCTTTTCAAATGAAGATCTGACTCTTTTCAAACGAAGATATGCTCATTAGCATACAGCGTGGGAACACTAAAAAGCTGAATACCAAAGCTACAGAGCCGACTATGAAGGCAATTATAGGTTATATAGAAATGATTATTCACCCACTATCACCAGGTATTGCTGGTTTAATAGGTGAAATGCTGGTAACAGGTTCCCTTTAAGGCCAAAACTAGGCTGCCTCCTTAAGGGGTTAATAGAATCTTATGGCGGTCACCTCCATTGATCGCCTGGAGTACCTGTTCAATCCCTGCAAACCTTAAAACGCTCGGGTCGCTTTTATGTTCTCTACGTATATTATTGATTAACCGAGGCACTCCTTCACCTGATTCCACTGACTTGAAATGTTGCCTAAAGCGCACGTATAGGCATCTAATTGTTTTGCCTATACGACAACGGCCGCACGGGCAGAATATTACATAGACTACAAATTTTGTTTTACAGCTAATAAAATGTCAGACCTTGAGGGAGATACCCCCAAACGCCAACATTTTAGCGTGAAGGTTAAAATTACAGAAAGCGCAGCTTCCACAGCGATGGTTCCCTACAGGGTTAGACCTTTCAAGCCAGGTCTTTCTCTGTCTTTTATTGTCTGAAAATGTACTTCTGACTAACTGGTCTTTGGTGGTTCTGCTTCTCCTAAAGGAGATAAGATTTTTTTTTTTTTAACTGCGACTACTTTGAGGGCAGTGTCACTTTCTATTAGGTGCCAATGCTTAAAAATGGCATTCCTTATAGCTTGTTCTTGTGTATTATAGTTGAATGTGAAAGTGAACCTGCGCTTCATGACATTATTGTTTCTATTATTTCTTTTTCTAGGGGAGGGGTTAAGGAGCTCTTTTTGAGTCTTATAGAGAGTCTTTTTAAGGGCTCTATCTATCAAAGGGGTCGGATATCCTCCAGCTAGCAGACCGGTCTTTAGGTCTTGGGCTTGTATCAGAAAACATTCATCTGTGTCATTGATCCTTCTTAATCTTATGAACTGTCCGTAAGGGATAGCTTTTCTTACATGCTGCGGATGGAAGCTGTTATAATGTAAAAACAAGTTGGTTGCTGTCCATTTTCCTGAACCCTGTATGATCCCTCCTATCACATCAACTTTTACATCTAGAAACTCCATTGTGGTGGCACTTATCTTGGAAGTTAACTTCATATCTATTCTATTCACTGTATTCAGGTGGTTAACAAACAGATTGAACGATGCCTCGGATCCTGTCCAGAGAATAATAAATGTTGTCCACGAATCTCCGAAACAACCTAATTTCCTGCAGAAAATGTGGCAATTCACACACTGATGACACAGGTTGATTCCTGTGACACAGGATAACTTTGAGTACTCTCATTGGTCCACAGAGTGGGCACTGTCAGTCATCCGCCTTAGCTGTGGTTTTGATTCAAGGCACTTAAAGAGGCTCTGTCACCACATCATAAGTGCCCTATATCCTACATAAGGAGATCAGCGCTGTAATGTAGATGACAACAGTGCTTTTTATTTAGAAAAATTGTCTAATTTTACCACGTTATAAGTGATTTTAACTTTATGCTAATGACTGTCTTAATGCCCAAGTGGGCGTGTTTTTACTTTAGACCAAGTGGGCGTTGTACAGAAGATGAGTGTGTGACGCTGACCAATCAGTGACCAATCAGCGTCATACACTTCTCTCCATTCATTTACTCCGTGCATAGGGATCCTGCTAGATCAGTATGTGCTGTCTTATACTGACACATTAACGTTACTGAAGTGTTTAGACAGTGAATAGACATTCCTTCCAGCCAGGACGGGTTGTCTATTCACAATCCTGACACTTCGCTAACGTTTGTGTGGGACTTTACGCGGGTCGCACGGACCTATGCAAGTCTATGGGGCAGTGCAGACAGTCCGTGAGTTTTGCGCAGCGTGAGTCCGCTGCGTAAAACGCACGACATGTTTTATATTTAGGCGTTTTTCGCGCATCACGCACCCATTGAAGTCAATGGGTGCGTGAAAATCACGCATGCCCCACGGAAGCACTTCCGTGGGACAAGCGTTATTCGCGCAACAGCAGTAAAAGAATGAATGTAAACAGAAAAGCACCACATGCTTTTCTGTTTACAAACATCCAAACGGAGTGTCATAATGATGGGGGCTGCGCGAAAATCACACAGCCGCGCATCCATATGAACAGGACACACGGAGCTGACACGCTGCTGCCGTGAGCGCAAAACGCAGTGGTTTGTGCGCTCGCTAAACGCTCACGTTCGTCTGAATCCGCCCTTACTAGTGCCATACCTTTTTTTATTTTTCGAGTTGATGGAGCGGTGTGAGGGCTTGTTTTTTGCAAGACAAGCTGTAGATTTTATTAGTACCATTTTGGGACACATGCGACTTTTTTTTTTATCGCTTTTTATAAAAAAACAATTTGGAAGAGGAAATAACCAAAAACAAGCAATTCTGGAATTCTTTTTATTGTTTTTTTTTTCAGCATTTACCGTGCGCCACAAATTACATTTTAACTTTATTCTGCAGGTCGCTACGATTATGGCGATACCAAATTTATATAGTTATTTTTAATGTATTGCAGCTTTTGCACAATAAAATCACTTTTTAAAGAAAAACATTTATTTTCTGTGTTGCCAATATTCTAAGGCCCTTTTTTATTTTTGTGTCGACAAACCTATGTCAGGGATTTTTTTTTTGCAGGACAGTCTGTCGTTTTTATTGGTACTATTTTGGGATAAGTGGTAATTTTTCATCACTTTTTATTACATTTTTTGGGTGGAGATGTGACCTAAAAACAGCAATTCTGGCGTTGTTTTTCATATATATTTTTACGGTATTCACCGTGCGGGATAAATTATGTCATAGTTTGGGTTGTTATGGATGTGGCGATACCAATTATGCATAGTTTTTTTTTATAATTTTTTGTCTTTTCCAAAAATGAATACCTTATTATGTGAAAAAAAAGGCAATTTGGGGTTTTTTAACTTAAAACTTGTAGTTTTTTACATTTATTTTTACTTTTTTGGCCTGGTAGAGGACTTGAAGGCATGCAACACTGATCGCTATACTAATACACTGCACTACTTACGTAGTGCAATGTATTAAAACTGTCAGTGTGACACTGTCAGCAAGCTCATTAGGACCCGTCGGAGGCTTCCATACTTGGCAGACCAGGAGGCCATCGTTCAGCCTCTAGTTGACATACAAACAATCGGCACCCCTGTGAATGCGTCACGAGGTGCCGATCAGCTAAAAAACCCTTAGATGCTGCAGTCGCTATTGAAAGTGAAAGTAGGCAAAGAACGCAATAAAACAGACTAGGATAACTTACTAGGAGGTGATTTCAAAGTATTTGATGTCAGAATAGGGCAAATCATTAAGACAGAAGTTGAATAGAGCCATGAATTCAGGAGAATACTTTTCAAGGAGGTTTATTAGACACAAAGGATCTCCATATAGGAACTTTCTGAGGAGTCAAAGTGGTATCTACAACTATGCAAAAAGAATCTTTAATGTGTAAGACCCTAGTGAATGTTATCTGGAATTTCAAAGGCAAGGGTGAAAGCATTGAAGGGCTTATCCCTAAAAAAGAAAGGCATCAGAAATAATTAGATTTGAGGCTCTGGACAAGTAATTAGCTAGAGCAATTTTTGTGACAACACAAACATTAAACAAATCAACATGAATATTAAAAAGGTGGAATTTAAATAACTGTATAGGCGTACCATGATACAAATGAGAACTTAAACTTCAGCTAAGTAAAGCCTAAGCCTATTCTTAAAGTTATCTGAGCGAAGTAGCGTTCGGTATTCCCTGTCTGTATTATTAATTTTAGTTAATAGGCATTTCACATTGGAGGCTGAATATGGTTTTAACTGGTAGAGAATATTGTGCTAGACAAGGATTCCCTAACTGCTTCGCTACATTTCTTTCACATATCTGTACATCAGTATATAAGAAGTTAATGTATAAGTCTTGTTTAATTTGCTACACCACAGTATTTCACAACTGCAATTGACATTAAAACCTAGTTAAAAGTTCAACCATGTAACATGATTGCAGCCTTTTGCTCCTATTGATCTCCTCCTATCTGTATCGCCAACCAAAGGACATCACTGCCAGTCCCAGTGATCACACAGCCTAGTCTCCCATAAAAACTATTGTAGTCAATAAAAAGTTTGTAGATCTCCAGCACAATACTCTGTTTCCGTGCTTAGTTTGCGAGGCCTTCCAAATGCAATAAAAAGGAAGCAAGGTCCAAGACACCAGAGTTTCCACATAATGCTTAATTTTTAATTTATATCGTCATAAAAGGCAATGACCGTTTCAGCCACGCAGGGCCTTTCTCAAGCCAGAACAAGACAAGAAACGAGAGACATGCAAAAGCTTCACGTTTTTTAACTATTTTGGCGTTTAACCATGCCTCTCTAATTTCCTGTTGGTCAGCCATGTCACCATGGAAACTGTAATTAGAAAATTAACTACTTTTAAAATCCCACAAAAAAACAGCAAAAAATAATGAAATACCTGTACAGTGGAGAAAGCCATATTCCATAAAGAGTATGCATATGAGGTAAAGTCCATAATCCTTCTTATATTGTGCATTATTTTCTCCCATTACTTCTCTCTGGTATCGTCCGTTCATATCTTTAGTGTCTTATCTTAATTAATGATAGTTTTTAAAATTCCAACCAATGAGTGTTCATTACCACCATAGATGTCAATATGGGTATATCAAGGCATTACCTCAGGTATCGGGCATCTCACATGACTTCATCCGAACACATGATTGATGCAGCCAGAGCGCTGTTCTAAACCAGTTGCAGTGGCATTGTTGCATCTGTGTATAGCATGTGTGTAACACAAGACATGCATGCGAACGTTGAATCATCTTACTCGAAGGGCCGACCCAGGTAGTTCCCCCAACAACCAGATGCTCTATATTGTACAGTATATGTGTCATTTTATCCCATTTTAATCCATTATAATATCACATATTACAATATTGCTTCATTATTTAATTAGTTATATATAGGCCAAGCACTATTTATAAAAATGTAATTATTATTAATTTAGGGATATATAAACAATACATCAAAATTAGAAAGTACTGTAGAAAGACACATATAGGCCAGTCCCCATAGTGGAAACAAAATATTCCACTGTACTTACAATCCTGCAGATCAGCCACGTTTGCAAGTTTTAGTCACTAAGAAAAAATGAGGTAAGTCAAATGAATGATAATAAATTGTAGTCTATGTTCCTGTCATCTAGTAACAAAGTGCTCAATTAGCTAATCCACATAATTTCTATTTTATCAGGGCTTTAATACGATCCTCACCTCTCCTCATCATCGGTATGCGGTCTATATCTTGATATCTAAGCTGGCAAACACTATGACCTCTCTCATGAAAGTGCTTTGGAACTGGGAGGCCTAATTTCTTGACACTTAATGTAGATTTATGTTGATTTTTGATATGTTATGTAGTTTCACCCATATAATGTATGTCACAAGAGAATGTCAACAAATATATTACAGTAAGAATTGCAGATTTAATACCCTTTGTTTTTAAATTGTTTCCCAATATGGAATTGTTGGAATCTATTACCCCACATTACATTAATACAGCAGTTGCAACATGAGAGACAGGGGAACGTACCATATTTTGGCAAGGCCAAAAACTTCTGTGTCAGATCCTTGCCTCCAATGTCAACTAGGTTTCCCTTATGAATTTAGGCCTCCGATATGCCATTATAGGAGGCTCTTGAATTTCCACTATATCGGGGTACATATTCTTAAGCAATGGCCAATATTTTCTCAGGCTATGGGAAATCACCACTTTTTATATATACCGTATGTAGAGATAAATGGGATTCTATTAACCTTTTTTTTTCTTCTGTCGTCCCTTTCGGAAATTGGAAAGAGTTTGTTCTAATTCCTGTTTAATATATCCTCTATTACTAAACTTTGTTAGCATTTCCTGTGGGTCTGTGACTGTACTATCGACCCTCTAAAATGGACTCGGGGTGGGACTGAATGGTGGCTCTAGGATGGAATATATCATACGATAACAATAAATTCATATCCGTTTCCGTTCTAAATAGGTCAGTCAACAGTTTACCATCTTGTACATATACCAATGTATACAAAGAAATCAATTCCCTTTTGGAGTAAACCATAGTTAATTTCAGAGTGTGATGATTGAAATTGAAATACTCCAAAAAAACATTTCTAACTCAATAGGTCATTAGACCATACAGCAAAGACATTGTCTATGTACTGCAGTCAGGTCACACAATATTGGGAGAAAAGCTGTCTGTTATACACAAAGGACTCCTCGAACTCCGACATAAACAGGTTTGCGTGTGTGGGTTCCTCCTCCACAATGTGAGTAGTTTCACATTGAATTTCAAATCTGGGGTCATCAGACAATGTAATTCATATATCTGTATCAGATAGTTGTCACTGGATCAATTTTACATATGTCTCTTTATGTAAAATTACCGCAGCCCCACTCTTATCTGCTGGTTTAAATACTACTGAGTAATCCATTTCCAAATCCCAAACTTTATTTTTAATTAAATTGAAACTTACATTAGGTGGAGTATTTTTTAGCTTTTGCATAATTGCCTTCTATACCATTCTTATGTATGTCTCAATAGTGTTGTCAGCCATTGGGGCTGATTTTTACTCTTTTGTTTTGGTCCCAAAGTCTTGCCCTCAAATATTGAGGACTGAGTGATTTTCTCTTTGTCGTGAGATTCACTTTTACTGAAAAAAAATAAAAAATGTCCATCTCAACGTGCGAAAAATGCAGGCTAATTTTATTTCTATTTCAAATTCATCAGGGTTTGTCAGAGGGCAGAATGGCAAGTCCTTATTTAAAGCAGATAGGTTATCCTTGGAGTTCTGTAGGATATATTTACCACTAACACTTGGGTGTTTGGTTTTGATATCGACCTCATTGTAAATTAGTTGACAGTGATGAGCTCCTAACGTGTCGGCCGCATCAGTATAAATACTCAGCACATGCTCTTTCTGGCTCCTTCCTCTTCTGAAGTCGTCCGAGTTCGCACTTTTCTATAAAAAAAAATAGGCCACCTTTAGAGAATTATGTGCCTGATTTAGTGGTATGACCTACAGGAATAGATGTAGGGGTTTCTCTGATCATATGTGATCAAGAATCTCGGTCACAGGTCCATTAGTGTTGTTATCGCTATATATACACACATGTCCTGAGAGGAATAATCTTCAGCATCTCATTCTCATTTATTCTGTTTTATACTCTCAATGGATTGTTGACATTAACAGAACATTTTCTCTTCTCATTTCTTTTACATTTTGAAAGCATCATTTGTTGTGTATGTTTCATATTATAGACACATTTTCTGGACACCATCGCAACCTGTAGAAACTACAAATTCAGTCATTTGATGTCTATTGAGTATTTATTAGAGATTTGTTTAAAGCGTTTACAGTAAGCAAGGTTATTGGGCAATAAATTTAGAGTTAAATTACAACGCATACTGTGCCGCATGCGTTGTACCTTGAATAGATCAGTTGACTACGGTATTGATTCCCTCAATACGACGGAACCCTTGCACAACAGTGACAAACGGAAACCATTTGCACCGGATCTGTCAACATTGAAATCAATGGTGATGCAAATGGAAACTTATATTTTCCGTTTGTTTCAGTTTGGATTCAGTTCATGGTTTACCCTGACGGTAAGCTCAGACAGAACCCATGAATGGAGTCCCGACGCAGATGTGAACGAAGCCTTAGTATTTTTTACTTAGTATAAAATACTTACATAAAATCTGTATTAGGCTCTGTTCACATGTGCT
Source organism: Rhinoderma darwinii (assembly GCF_050947455.1). NCBI lineage: Eukaryota > Metazoa > Chordata > Amphibia > Anura > Rhinodermatidae > Rhinoderma > Rhinoderma darwinii. Next base: position 133,213,419 of record NC_134690.1, on the reverse strand, counting down.
TCGGGGACTCCGTTAAATCCAGCCGGTCGAGATTACCAAGGCGCTATCGTATCTGGTAAAACCACGGACACCCCAATGGAAAGCAGACAAAACCCATTAAAGTGAATGGGTTCTGTCGGCCCAAAGTGGTGTGTGTAGTGCAACGGAACCGTCGCTCCCGGTATTCTCTTGTTCTGCTCCTCTGACAGAGCAGAACAAAGGAATGACCTGGCGCAGGTGTGTACCCAACCTTAAGTGTCATTGTGCAATATAAAACCAGCAGTTTTGTATTGCACAGCATACTAAGACGTTATGGAGTAAGACAAAATGAAGGCACATTCCATAAATGGAGATCACTGTTAGCCGAAGAATAGTTCTTTTGGTCTGAGTTTAATTCAAAAGTACAAATAATTTCAAAATCATGGCATTATAAAAGTTATATTACTGGCTACATTCTAGAATAATTAAGAACCAGGGCCTGGACAAGGGGTGGGCAGAGGAGGGAAGCTCCTAGGCTGCAGCTGCCTTACATGTCCAGGGGCCAATGCTTTCTCAAATTGTTCAAACATAGTATTTGCATTCAATAGAGGATGCTTGAATATAAATGTTCACATCCTACAAGCTATATGTAGGGCAGCACCGTGGCTCAGTGGTTAGCACTATTGCCTTGCAGCTCTGGAGTCCATATGTGGGCACTACCTACAGAGGCTCTATGAGGGTCACTATCCACAGGGGGCTATGGGGGCACTATCTACAGGGGGCATGGTGTGTGTGTGGGACACAGTGTATGGTACTATTATAATCAGGGACGCAGTGTATGGCGCTATTATAGTTGGTGCAGTGTATGGCACTTTATTATATTTAGAGGTGTTGAGAATTTTATCTTTGTTTATAGTTGCAGAGATGTTTGAAAAGTGAGAAGCTGAAGACATCTAAGCAGAAAACTGCAGAAATGGGTCGTGGCCGGGAAAAAACCATCAAAGAGGTCTGGACCGGAGGGAGAAGAAAATAACTAGAATCTGAGACGACACCGGTGAGTCACTTAATGTAATTGTTTATTCTGCCTCTAATCAGTACTGTAGTCTCTGCATGATCTGCAGCGAGATGATGGGTGGTATGATTTTTTTTTTGTGAAACAGCATCTCCCAGCATATGCTGGGAGCTGTAGTTTTACACCATACAAATCTATACGGCAGGGGTTGCACTAAATTGAGCTGTATTTGTTTTGGTGTAGTACATATGTACTGAACATTGTTCTGATGCTGTATTTAAGTACTGAGCTTTGTTCTGGTGCTGTATATATGTATGAGCTTTGTTCTGGTGCTGTATATATGTACTAGTATAGAAAACCCATTACACGGGTTTGCTAGCAAAAATAATGCAGTGGTCTGTTATTATATATATATATATATATATATATATATATATATATATGCTCCCCCACACCGTATAATGCTCCCCATAGCTGCCCCCACACAGTATAATGCCCCCCATATCAGCTCCTCCCACAGTATAATGCCCCTCATAGCTGCCCCCACAGTATAATGCCCCTCATAGCTGCACCACACAGTATAATGCCCCCCATATCTTCCCCACACAGTATAATTCCCAGAACAGCTGCCCCCACAGTATAATGCCCCCCATAGCTTCCCCCACATAGTATAAAGCCCCCATAGCTTCCCCCACACAGTATAATGCCCCCCATAGCTGCCCCCACACAGCATAATGTTCCCCATAGCTGCCCCCACAGTATAATGCCCCTCCCCTCCCATACATAGTATAAGCCCCCTCCCTCTCATACACAGTATAATGCCCTCATATGTACGGACCAAATAGAAAAATAATAACATACATACTTACCTATCCCTGTTCCCACGACGGGTGGAGGATCCTTTGCCTCCTCTGCACTGTGCTCAGTGTGCTATGAACGGCTTGGCAAAGGCAGGCGCGATGCAGTGACGTCATCGCGCCTGTCTGCACCGAGTCACTCACATCGCACAGACCAGAGGAGGAGAAAGATCCTCTACACGGCGGGGGAACAGGGATAGGTAAGTATGTATGTCATTATTTTTCTTTTAACTCCGTACATATATTGGGTCATTATACTGTGTATGTGGGGGAGATGGGGGCATTATACTGTGTATGGGAGGGAGGGGGGCATTATACTGTGTATGGAAGGGAGGGGGGCATTATACTGTGTATGGGAGGGAGGGGGCATTATACTGTGTATGGGAGGGGGGCATTATAGCTACGCCACTAATCACTCACATCTCCTTCCTCAGGGTCCGAATGTTGGCCAATGAAAATGGCCGTTTTGGTCAGTTTTTTCTCGGCCGTTTTGCATTCGTTTTGCATCCGTTCCATTTCAATTCCGGGCCGTGTTTCCATTTTTAATGGCCATTTTGACCCGTTTTGCATCCATTTCTTTCCCTGTCTGTTTACAAAACGGAAGAATTTCATTTGAATATTTTTTGCCACACACTTCCCTCTGTAGATAATTCCTCAGCCCCCCTGTAGGTATTGCCACACAGCCCCCCTTTTAGGTAGTGCCACACAGCCCCCCTGTAAGTAGTGCCACACAGCCCCCTGTAGGTAATGCCACACAACCCCCTGTAGGTAATGCCACAGAGACACCCTGTAGGTAACACCACACAGCCCCCCTGTAGGTAATGCCACACAGCCCCCATGTAGGTAATGTCACACAGCCCTATGTAGGTAATGCCCCCTGTAGGTAGTGCCACACAGCCCCATTTATGTAATTCTGCACAACCCCCTGTAGGTAATGCCACACAGCCCCTTGTAGGTAGTTCTACACAGCAACCCCACCTATAGATGGCACCCCCTACCTTTCTGTAGATAGCGCCACTGTTCCAGGAGAAGATCCTGACTTCACTGTCCATATATGGACAGTGAAGTCAGGGACTTCTCCTGGAGCGGAAACATTGGCCACAGCGCCAGGGATTCCACTTCAGAAGTCTCTGACGTCACTGTGTCCATATAATAGATGAGCTTGGTTTTGGTACTGTATATATGTACTGAGCTTGTTTATGGGGCTGTATTTATGTATTGAGCTTTGTTCTGGTGCTGTATTCATGTACTGAGCCTTGTTCTGGTGCTGTATATATGTACTGAGCTTGGTTCTGTGGATGTATATATATGTACTGAGCTTTGTTCTGGTGCTGTATTTATATACTGAGCTTTGTTCTGGGGCTGTATTTATGTATTGATCTTGGTTCTGGTATTGTTAATATGTACTGACCTTGCTTCTGGTATTGTATATATGTACTGAGCTTGGTTTTAGTGCTGTATTTATGTACTGAGATTTGTTCTGGTGCTGTATATATGTATTGAGCTTGGTTCTAGTACTGTATATATGTCAGAGCATGTTCTAGTGCTGTATTTATGTGCTGAGCTTGGTTGTTGTACTTTATGTATGTATGAGCTTGGTTTTGGAGCTGTAATTATATAGGTTATATTTATAATAACATAATTGCATGGCAGATCGAATTGTATATTTCATGGGAACCTGTCAGGTAGTTTTAACCCCTTGAACCGCCATCATGCGGTAATACATGACCTGACAATATTTCCAAATGTATGCTTTTTTCAGATGCAGAAATATCTTTCAAATCAACTTTTAAAACGGTGCATGCTATATGCTAATTACTCATTAAAGGGTCATGGGGCAGCGCCGCTATCCTGAAGAGTCACATAGTCCTGCCTCGAACCCACCTTTCCATATTTGATTGACATCCCCCTGGCTGATACAACTTTCTCGGATGCTCCATTGCCTTGTACTACTTGGGGGGCTGTGTGGCACTATATACAATGGGGGGGGGGCTGTGTGGCACTATACATAAGGGGGCTGTGTGGCACTAAAAACAAGGGGGAGCTGTGTGGCACTATATACAACGGGCTGTGTGGCACTACTAAGGGGGTGCTGTGTGGCACTATCTACTAGGTGGGATGTATGGCAATATTTACAAGGGGGAAGTGCTGTAGCTCTATATACAGGGGGCTTTGTGTGGCGCAATCTACAGGGGTTTGTGTGTGGCCCTATCTACTAAGGGGTGGTGTAGCACTATATACAAGGGAGGGGGCTGTGCAGGAACTATATAGAGTGGGAGCTGTATAGCGCTACATACAGGGGGGCTTTATGGTGAAATCTACAGGGGGCTGTATGGCACTATGCACAAGGGGGAGGTGGGGGCGCTATCTACAAGTGGCGTGTGACACTGGCTACAGGTGGGGATGTATAGCACTGTCTACAGGGGGCTGTATGGTACAATCTATAAGGGGGGCTGTGTGTGGCACCTGGGGGGGCAGTCAAGAATTTGCTATGGAGCCCAGTCTTTCCTAGTTAACCCCCTACTTTCTAGTCATTTAAATTAACCATGATAGGCGTTTTTGTCCACTCCTTTGTGGAACAGTTCATGCACCAAAATCTGATTCAGACTGTTGCTATGAGACGTCCCCAGTGTGATATTTAGTGTTAGAATCAGCAAAAAAATTTATCAGGTAAAAGATTGACACATGGAATTCTTCAATGGAACACAAGACAGAATTTAGTTTTGGTCAGAGTTGCCCTTTAAGATTATTCTGCCATCTAGTAGTGAAATACCAAACTATTTGGCATCACAGTTGTACCTAGTTACATAGAAATAAGCCTTTTTATGACTTTCCCTTATGATCCAAAAACCACCTTACTTCAAATTCATCAAAATCATAGCTCTGGGAGCAAATATGGAAGTGCTACTTTATATTTCAAATATGTGGTATGTGCCTGTAGGTTTCTTGTTGAAAGCATTCTGAATTGTAATTTTGTATTTAACAGCATATTTATTTTTCATGTTTGGACACAAGAGTTAGTCCGATTCTCAGGCTCTGATGAAAAACAGCAGATGCTGAGTGAGTTCAGGTCATTGTCCTGGAAGAAGCAATGGTCCTTAGAGAAGTGTTCTTTCATTTACACAGCAGCTGTTATAGCAATAATTTACTCTACAATTTTTTTTTTAAATATTTATATGAAAGAAACTGAGCTAAAACATCAAAGTAAACAAATTTTATCCAGGAAAGTGTATTTAGTAGCAGAGTAGTTCACAACAGGACACAATCAATAAAGGAAAAGTGAATGAACTTGTTGACAATCGTTGAATTATTAGAAGGTCAAACTTTACAATAGAAATGGTAATAATGCGCAAAATGTCACATTGTATATTTCTTATATAAATTATTGGAAATTGAGAATAGAAACAGGTCATACAAGCATGTAAATAAGCCTAAGGGTCTAATAAAATTACTTTGGTATAATAACCTTCTTACAAGGCAACTTAGGCTAAAAAGGAATTCTGCACACACAAGTAGAACATACAACCTCTATACTACAAAAACTCTGCAACGCTGCCGCCAATGTTGTTGTTTTGTTTATTTATATTTGAAGGGTAACTAAACTTAAAAAATACCTTCTGACTTGTCATAGTGACATGTCAGAATGTTTGATCGGTAGGGGTCTGAGTCCTGATCGTCTTTCTCGGAAAACCGAGCAGTTGGTGTACTGGCTCATAGACTTTCTATTGAGCCCATACACCAATTGCTAGAAAAGCTGTTCAAAAAGAAAGCAGCTCAGTGCTCACCCGCTTCTGCCACTTAGTTTTGCGATCACTTGGGTTCTCAGTGCTCAGACCCCCACCAATCAAAAATTCTGACATGTCACTATGACATGTCAGAAGTTTTTTGATAGTTTAATTACCCTTTAAATTGACACGATATTTATAATGGTTATTGAAGAAAGCAGGTTGACCAATCAGTTTGCACAAACTCAGTGCGCACATAAGCCCTGTTCACATCTGTGTCAAGCCATTGCTTTTTTCTGCTCAGTCAGCAGAGCAGAACAAGGGAATACCGAAAGAAACGGTTCCGTTGCACGACGGACACCACCGGCGGCCGACGAAACACATTTACTTTAATGGGTTGCTTTGGCGTTTCGTTTGGGTGTCCGTGGTTTAAACGAAAAAAATAAAAAATAGCGCAGCTTGCTTTGCTATTGTTTCCGGTAATCTCTGCCAGATCTGCGATGGAGGCCCCTAACTGAGTCTCTAACGGATATGTGAACAGGCCCTTACTTATTGTGCCAACTTGTTTCAGAAATATGCAGGAAATTCTGCCGACAGACACTGTGGGTAAATTTATCTCCTAGTTACATTTAGCATTAATTTCTAGGTTTAGTGATGCTTTAAAGGGGATGTTTTATCAGAACATATATACGGAGTTCCCGAGTTTGGAATCCTTCTCTATGAGCCACAGTGTGTGTCTCGTAACAAGCAGCGGATCTCGCTCTGGTGGACTCGGGCTGTCCATGTTTTACATGGGTGGCCATCTATCTGAATAGCCATCATGTAACACTACATTTCCCCTTAAAGGGAATGTGTCGCTAGAATTTTTTTTTATTTTTTTTTCAGTTAAACAATTCGTATATAAGTGATTACACATTGTTTTAATTTTTTTAATTTTTTCACGAGTCAGGAAATATTATAAATTAGATTATAATTTATAAAATTTCCATGTGCTGGCCACTAGAGGGAGCAGTTCCCAAAATTGCAGCATGGTCACTGTGGTAAAGCAATCTCATTGATTTATGCTGAAAATTTGGGGTGGACACATTCTCCTTTAGTGTCCTCACACAAGCCCCCCTCCCTTCTTCTGGCTAGTGCCAGGAGAGGGAGGGATTTGAATGTCTTTAAATCTCCTACACTGTGTGCCGCCATTTTCTGAGTGACTGCACATGATGGGATTAGATACAGGGCTCAGCAGACAGTATCACACAGTCACACATCATACACGAACATAAATTACCTACTCCTGATCCTGCGCCTTTGCTGGTCTACTCTTCCTTGCGCCTTCGTTGAACATATGGTCGGAAGCTGCGACTGGAAGTCGTCATCTTACTGTCCGGCAGCGGCTTCCGTTCCACATGAAAATGGCGCCGGATTTCGCTCTACGAACTAGCTTCGTTCTGGTCTGTGTGGGAACTGTGCATGCGCAGTTCACACACAGACGGCGCACGCTTCTGAGAATGGAACGGCTCCCGTTCGCATTCTCTATGGGGTTGTATGTGCCATATAGCATCTCTGTATGTGTCGTTAATCGACACATACAGAGATGAAAAAAAAAATGGCAGCCCCATAGAGAAGTACATTAATAAGTAGAAAGTGACAACACAAATAAATAAAATTTTTATTTACATTATATTAAAGGCAATATAATAATAATAAAAAAATAATAATGACACCTTCCATTTAATATACTGCTGCAGCTACTGATATCACCACTATGTACACCCATACAGTGGGTAATAATAGAACAGGACCTAGATAAGTTTTGTTAAGATTTTGAATAGTGCTTTGCAGTGTATTTTACTATGCAGTTACAAATTAATATCTTCTTTATTATACATGTCACCAAATTATCCTGCAGTTCTATGCAGATGCTGTCTATTCACGTGACACTCTAATATACAACATGTGCCTTTCCCTTATAGAGAAAACAATCACTATCTGCTATAAGGGACAATCTGACAGCATAATTGTTATCAACCAAAGTATATTTCCTCTTCTGTCCAGATGAGTTCCTAAGATATTTATTAGTTAGTTCCAAGAACAATGTATAATTATATATTTGGTCACATTGTATTCAAATATAGGAATGTGCAATCATGGATCGTTTCCTATAACTAACCTATTTTATTATCCATTACTACATAAACAGTAAAAAAAACAATAATGCACTGACCTTCTGTATAGAAGTAGATTGATGAGGCTGACCAACGGAGAAAGATTAACCCTTTCACTGCCATGACAAATTTCACACTTTTGACATTCGCAAATAAACCAGAATTAAAAATGGTAATAAAAACCATATTATACCTCTATACCAAAAAAAAATTCTGAAAGTAGACACATGGCACACAGCACTACTCATGGGTATCTTAATGCAACTTTGCAAAATGTACCATTGTGTAAAAAATGCATAAAAATTCATGTTTGTGGCTAAAAGTTTGAGCCAAGCAGAGCCTAAGACACGCAACACATTCTAAAAATAGAATCAAGATGGACAGAGTTCATAGATGCCACGTATGCTTATGTCTACATCTTCCCTGATTGGTAGGAGAGGTGATAATATGAAGAAAAGTTCCTGTATCTCCCATGGGTTCACTGGAGTCTATACAGGGAGAAAATTACATTGGCAGATTGCGATCTTTCTTCTTGATAAGTCCTGATACAAGGTTGGTGACAGTACTTAGTCCAAACAGATAATGGTGAAAAATAAGTTGTTTAATCCCAAAATTCTGGCTTTCAATAAGCCTTTTTCAGGCATGACAATTCAAGTTATGGGTGCATATATATATATATGTTGTTTTATTCAGTCAAATGATATGCAACGTTTCCGTCCTGCTATAGGACCTTTTTCAAGCAGGGCGGAAACATTGCAGCTCATTTGGCTGAATAAAACTACACGTTTTTTGAACCATTGGAGTGCTGTGGGATTTCTTCTACTCATCTCTCATAATCCACGGATCTGGATTACCTGCTTGCACCCACTACCGTGGTGGAATTTGATGCAGTGTGCTGCTTATTTCTATTTATATATATAAATAACTAAGTGATATCATCAGTATGCGACCTCAATTACGGGTCAAAGGTCAAAGCATAAACAATCAATAAGGCATGTCCACTTGACATCATGCAAGTCATACATATAAGTAAGTGGCCTGGTATTGGTCTGCGGCCCGGTGGTTGGGGATCACTGCTGTATAGAATTGTGCCCCCCTCCTCACAGTTAGTAACGTCCAGAGAAGAGAATCTCATGCAATTCTGACTTCACTCTGCTAAAATTAAAGTAAAGACTGTGGCCTATAATGCCGGAGGAAATCCTTTGTTTTGTAAGTGATTTTCATTAAATTTGATATAATAACATTTAGTGTTTTTCTCAGAACCAATAGGTCCTCTTTAAATAATGATTGCCTACCTTTAGAATATCTTGATCAGTGGAGAATTGAGTTTCAGTACCAGGCAGAATCACAACCGTTTGCTGTGCCTGTGTAAACAATGAAGGGGATGTGGTGCTCGCTGGAGCATTGTGGCCTAATCATTCTGCGGATAGTGGAAATTCCAGGGGTTGGGCCACCACCAATCAAATATTGATGGCCTATCCTGAGCACAGGTCATGAATATTTAACCCTTTCAAGACCAAGCTCATTTTGACCTTCATGACCAGCCCCATTTTCTCAAATCTGACATGTATCAATTTAAGTGTTAATAACTCTGGAATGCTTTGGCCTATCCAAGCGATTCTGAGATTGTTTTCTCGTGACATATTGTACTTTATGTTAGTGGAAAAATGTGATCAATAAATTCATTGCTTATTTGTGAAAAACACCAAAATATAGAGAAAATTTGCAAAAATTATGATTTTTCTCATTTTAAATGTATCTGCTTGTAAAACAGAAAATAGTTACTATTTTACATATTCCATATGTCTACTTTATATTTGCATTGTTTTGTGAACATTATTTTATTTTTCTAGGACGTTACACGGCTTAGAACTTTAGCAGCAATTTCTCACATTTTCAAGAAAATTTCAAAAGGCTATTTTTACAGGGGCCAGTTCAGTTCTGAAGTGGCTTTGAGGGCTTTATGTACTAGATAGACCCCATAAATCACCCCATATTAAAAACTGCACCCCTCAAATTATTCAAAATTGCATTCAGAAAGTTTCTTAACCCTTTAGGCGCTTCACAGGAATTAAAGCAAAGTACAGGTGAAATTTTTACATAGTTACATAGTATTACATAGTTAGTACGGCTGAAAAAAGACACATGTCCATCAAGTTCAACCAAGGGAAGGGAAAAGGGAAGGAAAAATTTCTACACATAGGAGCTAATATTTTTTTGTTCTAGGAAATTATCTAACCCTTTTTTAAAGCCATCTACTGTCCCTGCTGTGACCAGCTCCTGCGGTAGGCTATTCCATAAATTCACAGTTCTCACTGTAAAGAAGCCTTGTCGCCTCTGCAGCTTGAACCTTTTTTTCTCCAGACGGAGGGAGTGCCCCCTTGTTTTTTGAGGGGGTTTTACAAGGAACAGGATTTCACCATATTTTTTGTATGTGCCATTAATATATTTATATAAGTTAATCATGTCCCCCCTTAGTCGTCTTTTTTCAAGGCTAAATAGGTTAAATTCTTTCAATCTTTCCTCATAACTTAAATTCTCCATGCCCCTTATTAGCTTCGTTGCTCTTCTTTGTATTTTTTCCAACTCCAGGGCATCCTTGCTATGAACTGGAGCCCAGAACTGGACTGCATATTCTAGATGAGGCCTCACTAATGCTTTGTAAAGTGGCATTATTACATCCCTGTCCCGCGAGTCCATGCCTCTTTTAATACACGACAATATCCTGCTGGCCGTTGAAGCAGCTGATTGACACTGCATGCTGTTATTGAGTTTATGATTTACAAGAACACCCAGATCCTTCTCAACAAGTGAATCCGCCAGTGTAGCGCCCCCTAGGACATATGATGCATGCAGGTTGTTGGTACCAAGATGCATAACTTTACATTTATCTACATTAAACTTCATTTGCCAAGTGGACGCCCAAACACTTAGTTTGTTTAAATCTGCCTGTAATTCATGAACATCTTCCATAGTCTGAACTATATTACATAGCTTGGTGTCATCTGCAAAAATAGAAATAGTGCTATTAATCCCTTCCTCTATATCATTAATAAATAAGTTGAATAATAGTGGTCCCAGCACTGAACCCTGGGGTACACCACTTATAACCGGGGACCATTCAGAGAAGGAATCATTGACCACAACCCTCTGGATACGGTCCTTGAGCCAATTCTCAATCCAATTACAAACTATATTTTCTAAACCTATAGTCCTTAATTTACCCATTAGGCGTCTATGGGGGACAGTGTCAAATGCCTTTGCAAAGTCCAAAAACACTAAATCCACAGCGGCCCCTCTGTCTAGACTTCTGCTCACCTCTTCATAAAAACAGATTAGGTTAGTTTGACAACTTCTGTCCTTAGTAAAACCGTGCTGGCTGTCACTTATAATGCTATTTATTGTCACATAATCCTGTATATAGTCCCTCAATAGCCCCTCAAACATTTTCCCCACGATGGATGTTAAGCTTACTGGTCTATAATTACCCGGGGAAGACCTAGAGCCCTTTTTGAAAATAGGCACCACATTTGCGCTGCGCCAGTCCCTTGGCACTATACCTGTCACTAGAGATTCTCTGAATATTATGAAAAGGGGGACAGAAATAACTGAACTAAGCTCTTTAAGAATTCTAGGGTGTAACCCATCTGGTCCCGGAGCCTTGTGCACATTTATTTTATTTAATTTAGCTTGGACCATCTCTACATTCATCCAATTCAGTATATCAACTGATATATTAACAGCACTGGCACCGGCTATATCAGCTGCTCTTTCTTCTGTTGTATATACAGAGCTAAAGAACCCATTTAGTAACTCTGCCTTCTCTTGATCCCCTGTGATCAACTCCCCATTACCATTATCTAGGGGTCCTACATGTTCAGACCTTGGCTTTTTTGCATTTATATGCTTGAAGAATTTTTTAGGATTTGTTTTACTATCCTTGGCCACCTGCCTTTCATTTTGTATTTTTGCTAATTTTATTACATTTTTACAGATTTTATTAAGCTCTTTATATTTTACAAAGGCTACAGCTGTACCCTCAGATTTGTATTTTTTAAATGCCCTTTTTTTTGTCATGTATTGCCCCTTTCACAGAAGGTGTAAGCCATGTGGGGTTTAATTTGAGTCGTTTATACTTATTACCTGTAGGAATAAATTTTGCACTATAATAACTCAAAGTAGATTTGAAAATCTCCCATTTATCATTTGTTCCATTATTTGACATTAGTTCTTCCCAGTCTATATCCTGAATTGCAGCCCTCATCCTGGGGAAATTGGCTTTCTTAAAATTAAATGTTTTTGCCCTCCCAGCCTGCGTTTGTTTTTTACAGTATAGGTAAAATGTAACTATATTATGATCACTGTTACCGAGGTTTTCACGAACATTGACATTCCCAACAAGATCTGCATTATTAGAAATGACCAGATCCAACAGAGCTTCACCTCTAGTCGGGTCTTCCACAAACTGGCCCATAAAATTTTCCTGCAACAGGTTGAGGAAATGTCTCCCCTTTGCAGTTGAAGCCGAACCATGACACCAATTAATATCCCGGAAATTAAAATCTCCCATTATCACTACAGTACCCGCCTGTGCAGCCCGCTCCATCTGTTTATATATCTGACCTTCCATCTCCTCAGTTATATTGGGGGGTCTATAGATTACACCAAAAGTAATTTTTTCAGTGTTTACCTCCCTTTCTAGTTCCACCCACAAGGTTTCAACCTCCTCACAGTCTTCACCCACTATTGTCTCTTTCACACTCGCCTTCATATCACTTCTCACATACAGACATACACCACCACCTTTCCTATTTGTCCTGTCTTTACGAAAAAGTGTAAAACCCTGTAGATTTACAGCCCAGTCATGTGAAGAGTCCAGCCATGTTTCAGCAACACCAACTATATCTATATTTTCTTCCAGTATCAAGGCCTCCAGCTCCCCCATTTTGCTTGCTAGACTTCTGGCATTTGTGAACATACACTTTAACTTGCCTGTCAGTTTTTCACTTTTATTATCAGAAATGTGATTTGACATTAATCGGTCCTTTTTATTTACACTGATGTTTTGTAACGAAAGGATCTCCTTATCTTGTTGTCTAGTCCTCTCCCCACATTCTGTTTCTCCCCCCACCAATATAGTCTGACCCCTCTCTAACCTGGCTACCCCTTTTTTTTCTACATTGACCTCCCTCCTCAGCCCTAGTTTAAATACTCCGCCACCCCAGCTAGAATTCTCTCCCCCAGCACAGCGGACCCCCTTCCATTTAGGTGCAAATCATCTGCAGAATACAGTTTGTACCCCAATGAAAAGTCAGCCCAGTGCTCTAGGAACCCAAATCCTTCTCCTCTACACCAAGACTTCAGCCATGCATTTAACTCCCTAAGCTCCCGCTGTCTTTCCTGTGATGCGCATGGCACAGGCAGTATTCCTGAGAATACAACCTTTCTTTTTTTTGCTAAAATTCATTTGTAATAAATTTTTTTCTGTAACACAGAAGGTTTTACCCGAGAAATGCAACTCAATATTTATTGCCCAGATTCTGCAGTTTTTAGAAATATCCCACATGTGGCCCTAGTGCGCTAATTTACTGAAACACCGGCCTCAGAAGCAAAGGAGCACCTAGTGGATTTTGGGGCCTCCTTTCTTTAGAATATATTTTAGGCACCATGTCAGGTCTTGTGGTGCCAAAACAGTGGAAATCCCCCAAAAGTGAGACGGTTTTGGAAACTACACACCTCAAGGAATTTATCTAGGGGTATAGTTAGCATCTTGACCCCACAGGTCTTTTGCTATATTTATTGGAGTATGTCTGTGAAAGTAAAAATCTACTTTTTTTCTGAAAAAATATAAAAAAAAATAATATTTGCAAGGAATAAAGATTAAAAAGCACCCCAAAACTTGTAAAGCTACTTCTCCCGAATACGCCAATGCCCCATATGTGGTACTAAACTGCTGTTTGGACCCAGAGCTCAGAACGGAAGGAGCGCCATTTGGATTTTGAAGTGCAGATTTTGCTGGATTGGTTTTCAGTGCCATGTTGCGTTTGCAATGCCCTGGAGGGAGCAAAACAGTGGAATCCCCCCAAAACTGACCCCATTTTGAAGACTACACCCCTCAAGGAATTTTTCTAGGGGTATAGTTAGCATTTTGACCCCACAGGTTTTTTGCTGAATTTAGTGGAATTAGGCCATGAAAATGAAAATCTACTTTTTTCTGAAAAAACATAGAAATGTTTAATTTTTACAATGAATAAAGTAGAAAAATCACCCCAAAATTTGTAACGCAATTTGTCCTGATTTCATCAATACACCATATGTGGTAATAAACTGCTGTTTGGACACACGGCAGGACTCAGAAGGGAAGGAACAATATTTGGCTTTTGGAGCTCAAATTTAGCTGGAATGGTTTTCGGGTGTCATGTCGCATATGCAAAGCCCCTGAGGTACCAAAACAGTGGAAACCTCCCAAAAGTCCCTTTAGGGGACTGGAACGAGCGATCATTAGTTCGCTGGTACAATACACTGCAATACTAATGTTTTGCAGTATAATGTCATTTTACAGGCTCCTGTAACAGCGCGATCGCTGTTCCTGTCCGTTAGTCCCGGGTGTCAGCTGTAATACACAGCTGACACCTGCAGAATATGGAGTGGGCGCAGCGCGTGAGCCCGCTCCATATACAACCCCTCGCACCACGACATGCTATTAAGTCGTGGTGCTCCAAGGCGTTAATGCGCAGCGGATGGTGCAAATTGAAAATTACAATTTTCCACTGATATGCCATTTTAATGCACAATACGTTGTGCCCAGTTTGTGCCACTGAAGACAAATACCTCATACAATGTTGAAAGGGTTCTCCCGGATATAAAATATCACATATGTGGACGTAAGCTGGTGTTTGGGCACGCTGTGGGGCTCAGAAGGGAGGGAACGCCATTTGGCTTTTGGAGCGCAGATTTTGCTTGGTAACTGTTCTGTTTGGGGTTTTGCCGGTATTTCAGTTATGATGTGGGGGCATATGTAATCTGTGCGGAGAACATCAGGACATAATAAGAGGGTATAATAATGGGGTACATAAATAATAATCCGCAGATATGTGGCCGGTGTCGCACTGATAAATGGTCGCCCGATCTCATCTGCTTTTGGAACACTCTGCACATTTTGCATCGCCATATTCTGAGAGCCAGAACGTTTTTATTTTTTCTCCAACGGAGCCGTGTGAGGGCTTATTTGTTGCGGGACAATCTGTACTTTTCATTGGTACCATTTTAGGGTACATGTGATTTTTTTTATCACTTTTTATTCAATTTTTTTTGGCAAGCAAAGTGACAAAGAAACATAAATTCTGACAAAGCTTTTTGTATTTTTTTTTTACAGTGTTCACCGTGCGGTATGAATGACATTTTACTTTATTCTGCGGGTCGGTACGATTACGGCGATACCATATGTATATAGGTTTTTTATGTTTTGTGGCGATTGCGCAATAAAATCACTTTTCTATAAAATTATTTATTTTTTGTGTCACCATATTCTGAGAGCCATAATTTTTTATTTTTCCGTCAAAAAAGCGGTGTAAGGGCTTGTTTTTTGCGGGACGGATTGTAGTTTTTATTGGTATTATTTTGGGGTACATGCGACTTTTTTATCACATTTTATTCTATATTTTGGGAGGGTTGATGACCAAAAAATAGTGATTCTGACATTGTTTTATAATTATTTTTTTTGCGGTGTTCACCGTGCGGGAAAAATAATATTATAGTTTTATAGTTTGGGTCGTTATGAACGCGGTGATACCAAATATGTGTACTTTTTTTTAACATTTTCATTTTTTTCCTATAATAAAAGTCTTATTATAGGAAAAAAAGCATTTTTTGTTTTTGTAACTTTTATAAAACATTTTTATTACTTTATTTTTTACTTTTTACTTTTTACTTGAAGACTGGCAGCACTGATCGCGGCTATAATACATTACACATGGCAGACCCGGGGGCCGTTATATGGCCCCCGGTTCTGCCTTATAACCGACTGCAGCACCCGCAATCGGTCCCCGGGAAAATTTGTTTTAGCAACAAACTTTCCAGTTTGTTATAGCAACAAACTTTCCAGTTCGTTGCTACAACACACTTTCCCTGCGATCACATGACCGGGACCTGAACTAATCAGGTCCCGATCATATCTCCGGGACCAGAGGCAGGTGATAACAGCGCGATCCGGGTGTCAGCGCTACTCTGAGACACCCGGATCGTGCTTTTAACACCCACCGTGAATTCACGTCGGCACTGCACAGAGCCCAGCAAGTGCTGACGTTAATATACAGTGGGCGGTCGGGAAGCGGTTAAAGGGTATGTGTCATTAGAAAATGAACTATTGTTTAAAGGGAACCTGTCACCAGCATTTCACCTATTAAACCAGCAATATCTGGTGGTAGTTGGTGAAAAATCATTTCTATATAACCTATAATTGTCTTCTTAGTCGGCTCTGTAGCTTTAGTATTCAGTTTTTTAGTGTTCCCACACCGTATGCAAATGAGCATAAAAGAGTCAAATCTTCGTTTGAAAAGAGTCAAATCTTCGTTTGAAAAGAGTCAAATCTTCGTAAGGAAAGAGTCAGATCTTCATTCCTCAAGTCTTTCCGAGTTCACCCCGCCTCCTTACTTTTTATTGACAGCTCCTCGCCTTCCCCCAGCACACAAAAACCTGTGCTTTTGCATTGATGTCCTATTCTGGTGTGTGCGCACAAAGGGACACCGGATTATTACAAAAAAAGGCGCAAAATGTTTGCAGACCGTTATTTACAGTCGGAGGAGGAGTTTAGGAGAGGGGATAACGGAAATTAACTTTTGATAGCAGCGACCAGGGAGGGATAAGTCAAGTTCAATAGGTGAAATGCTGGTGACAGGTTCCCTTTAAATCAAGTTTTTATGTTAAACATATTTTAAGAATTTTTAATGATTTTTGAAAAAAAATGTTCCATGTCATTAACTATATTAACCTATTGGCGCATCCGCCATGCATGTACGTGAAAGAGATCGTGGGGGCACAGAAGCTGTGCCTGCACGATCGATGCAGGAGCCCGGCTGTGACTCCAATCCCAGCCGTTTAACATCTTAAATGCCAAGGTCAATAGCGACCGCAACATTTAAGTTGTTAGACAGAGGGAGGGAGCTCCCTGTCACAGATTGGCGGCCCGCGAATGCAATCGCCGACTGCCGATGGTTTGCCATGGCAGCCGGGGGCCTAAAAAAGGCCCAAGCATGTCTTGACTGTATGACTATTAGGCCGTGCCAGAGGCATGGCCTAATAGAATGCCTGTCAGTTTTACACTGATGACAGGCAGTAATGCTTTATAAGCGATCAGAAGATTGCATGGTAAAGTTCCCTAGTGGGGCTAATAATAAAAAAATTAAAACAGTTAAATAAAGTTTATTAAAAAAAAAAAAAAGACTACAGTAAAAATTTAAATAAAATTACTTTTTCCCATTAAAAGCGGTTGTATTTACTAGAAGTGCAAAAAAACATGTAATAAAATAAAACGTACCGCAAAATGATACCAATGAAAACTACACCTGTCCCGCATAAAACTAGTCATCATATGGCGACATCGACATACAAAATAAAAAGTTACAGCACATGAAAAGCAGAGATGCAAAAACAAATAATTTTTATTTAAAAGTGTTTTAATTGTGCAAAAGAACTAAAACATAAAAAATATACATATTTGGTTTCGCCATAATCATACTGACTAATAGAATAAAGTTAACATATTATTTACACCGCATAGCAAATGGCGTAAATTTGAAATGCGAAAAACAATGCTGGAATAGCTGTTTTTTTTCCAATTCCTTCCCTAAAAAAATTAATAAAAGATAAGCAATATAATATATACACCCAAAAATTGTGTATTTGAAAAATACAACTCCTCCTGCAAAAACCAAGCCCTCATATGGCTATATAGACATAAAAAAAAAAAAAATGATGACTCTTGGAAAGGCGGGGAGGAGAAAAAGAAAAATAATGCTTGGTCCTTAAGGGCGTTAATAAAGAATACTAAAATCTTGCCGTTTTTACACTGGCCACTGAGTCTCACAATATACTGACACTTCCTGTTCTGTAGATATCACTTCTCAGCAGTCATCTCATTATCCTTATAGGCAAGATTACAATGAAAGGTAACTAATGTCAAATCACATTTCTGATAATAAAAGTGAAAAACTGACAGGCAAGTTAAAGTGTATGTTCACAAATGCCAGAAGTCTAGCAAGCAAAATGGGGGAGCTGGAGGCCTTGATACTGGAAGAAAATATAGATATAGTTGGTGTTGCTGAAACATGGCTGGACTCTTCACATGACTGGGCTGTAAATCTACAGGGTTTTACACTTTTTCGGAAAGACAGGACAAATAGGAAAGGTGGTGGTGTATGTCTGTATGTGAGAAGTGATATGAAGGCGAGCGTGAAAGAGACAATAGTGGGTGAAGACTGTGAGGAGGTTGAAACCTTGTGGGTGGAACTAGAAAAGGAGGTAAACACTGAAAAAATTACTTTTGGTGTAATCTATAGACCCCCCAATATAACTGAGGAGATGGATGTTCAGCTATATAAACAGATGGAGCGGGCTGCACAGGCGGGTACTGTAGTGATAATGGGAGATTTTAATTTCCGGGATATTATTTGGTGTCATGGTTCGGCTTCAACTGCAAAGGGGAGACATTTCCTCAACCTGTTGCAGGAAAATTTTATGGGCCAGTTTGTGGAAGACCCGACTAGAGGTGAAGCTCTGTTGGATCTGGTCATTTCTAATAATGCAGATCTTGTTGGGAATGTCAATGTTCGTGAAAACCTCGGTAACAGTGATCATAATATAGTTACATTTTACCTATACTGTAAAAAACAAACGCAGGCTGGGAGGGCAAAAACATTTAATTTTAAGAAAGCCAATTTCCCCAGGATGAGGGCTGCAATTCAGGATATGGACTGGGAAGAACTAATGTCAAATAATGGAACAAATTATAAATGGGAGATTTTCAAATCTACTTTGAGTTATTATAGTGCAAAATTTATTCCTATAGGTAACAAGTATAAACGACTCAAATTAAACCCCACATGGCTTACACCTTCTGTGAAAGGGGCAATACATGACAAAAAAAGGGCATTTAAAAAATACAAATCTGAGGGTATAGCTGTAGCCTTTGTAAAATATAAAGAGCTTAACCCCTTCCCGCTCCTTGACGTACTATTACGTCATGGCAGCTGTATCGTTCGCGCTCCATGCCGTAATAGTACGTCACGGGAGTAACGGCCGTTTCGGCCGTCCTCCCGACACATACAGGAGCTGTGACGCTGCTGTCTTGTTCAGCAGCTGTCACAGCTCCTACAGCGGGGACCGATCGCTGTGTCCCCGCTGATTAACCCCTTAAAAGCCGCGTTCTATAGAGATCGCGGCTTTTTAGGGGTTAAGCTGCCATCGCCGGCCTGCTACGCGATAGCGGCCGGCGATGGTGACTATGGCAACCGGACACCAAACAATGGCGTCCGGCTATGCCATAGACGGAAGCCTAGTGGGTCCTGACAACGTCAGGACCCACTATGCTTGCTGTCAGTGAGTAGCTGACAGTTCTAATACACTGCACTACGCATGTAGTGCAGTGTATTAGAATAGCGATCAGGGCCTCCTGCCCTCAAGTCCCCTAGTGGGACAAAGTAATAAAGTAAAAAAAAAGTTAAAAAAAGTTGTGTAAAAATAAGAAAATAAAAGTTTTAAAAGTAATAAAAGTAAAAGTCCCACTTTTTCCCTTATCAGTCCTTTATTATTAATAAAAATATATAAACAAACAAATAAACTATACATAATTGGTATCGCCGCGTCCGTAACGGCCTGAACTACAAAATTATTTTGTTATTTATCCCGCACGGTGAACGCCGTAAAAAAAAATATTAATAAACCGTACCACAATCACAATTGTTTGGTCACTTCACCTCCCAAAAAATGGAATAAAAAGAGATCAAAAAGTCGCATGTACCTAAAAATGGTACTGATGGAAAATACAGTTCGTTACGCAAAAAATAAGTCCTCGCACGGCTTTATTGATTGAAAAATAAAAAAGTTCTGGCTCTTAGAATAAGGTAACACAAAAAGTGAATGATTGTTTACAAAACGTATTTTATTGTGCAAACGCCATAAGACATAAAAAAAAACTATAAACATCTGGTATCGCCGTAATCGTATCGCCCCGCAGAATAAAGTTAATATATCATTTATAGCGCACGGTGAACGCTGTAAAAAAAAAAGTATACAAAAACAATAGTAGAATTGCTGTTTATTAGTCACCACGCCACCTAAAAATGGAATAAAAACTGATCAAAAAGCCGCATGCACCCCAAGAAAACTACAATGGATTCCTCAAGGGGTCTAGTTTCCAAATTGGGGTCACTTTTGGGGGGTTTCCAATGTTTTGGCACCACAAGACCTCTTCAAACCGGACATGGTGCCTAATAAAAAAGAGGGCTCAAAATCTGCTAGGTGCTCCTTTGCTTCGGAGGCCGGTGCTTCAGTCCATTACCGCACTAGGGCCACATGTGGGATATTTCTCTAAACTGCAGAATCTGGGCAATACGTATTAAGTTGCGTTTCTCTGATAAATCCTTTTGTGTTATAAAAAAAATGGTATAAAAAGAGTAAATTTCACCTCTACTTTGCTCTAAATTTCTGTGAAACACCTAAAGGGTTCATAAACTTTCTAAATGCTGTTGTGAATACTTTGAGGGGTCTAGTTTCTAAAATGGGGTGTTTGATAGGGGTTTCTAATATATGGGCCCCTCAAAGCAACTTCAGAAATGAACTGGAACCTAAAAAAATAAATAAATGAGGCAATACTTCGCTTCTTACATTATACTGATAATGAGCCGTGCCCACTCCGAGATGACCCCAGTTTTGACCGTTTGTATAAACGGAGACCCCTATTAGACCGTTCCAGTGCCCGGTTTTCCCAAGCATACACCCCCGAGAAGTGTTTTTCTATTGATGAGTCCCTGGTACATTTTAAAGGGAGGGTTCAATTCCGCCAGTACCTGCCAGGTAAGAGGGCAAGGTATGGCGTGAAGATGTATAAGCTGTGCGAGAGTGCATCAGGGTATACCTACAGGTTTAGGATATATGAAGGAAAGGCCACCCCCAAACCAGACTGCATCCTGGACTACAATAGGTACATGGGAGGGATGGACTTGTCAAATCAAGTCCTGAAGCCCTACAGCGCCATGCGGTGTGGTATAAGAAGCTGGCCGGGCACATCATACAGATGGCTTTGTACAATGCGTATGTGCTACGTCGATGTGCAGGCCAGAGGGGAACTTTCCTGGAATTTCAAGATCTAATCTTTAGGGACCAGGAAGGGGGGGCACCCAGTACTTCTGGAAGCGAGGCCACACGCATCGTACCAGGGCAACACTTTCCAGGAGAAGGTCCCCAAACCGGTGGAAAGGGAAAGAGTCAAAAGAGGTGCAGAGTCTGCTATAAGAGGGGGATAAGGAAGAACACAATATACCAATGTGACACGTGTCCCGAAAAACCAGGGCTCTGTATAAAAGATTGTTTTAAAATGTATCATACATCCCTTGATTTTTAATTTACCGTGATGCACTCCGCACAGCTTACCCCCCTCATCTTTCCCTTCTGAGCCCTGCCGTATGCCCAGGCAGCTGATAACAGCCACATGTAGGGTATTGTCGTACCCAGGAGAACCCACATTACAATTTAAGGGGTGTATATCTCCGGTGGCGCATGCTGGGCACACTATATTGGACACTGAAATGGCATATACATATATAAAATTGCAAATCTCACACTGCACCATCTGCTGCGCATTATCTTTTACACAGTACCTGTGGGGTCAAAATGCTCACTACACCTCTAGATGAATGTCTTAAGGGGTGTAGTTTTTAAAATGGGGTCACTTCTCGGGGGTTTCAACTGTACTGGTACCTCAGGGGCTTCTGCACACATGACTTAGCACCAGAAAAGCTCCAGTAGGCCAAATGGTGGTCCTTTCCTTCTGAGCCCTCCCATGGGCCCAAAGGGCAGTTTATCACCACAAATGGGGTATTGCCGCACTAAGGACAAATTGGGCAACAAAATGGGGTATGTTGTTCCCTGTGAAAATAAGAAATTTTGATCAAAAATGACATCTTATTGGAAAAAATATAATTTTTTTCATTTCACAGCCCAATTCAAATAGGTGCTGTGAAAAATCTGTGCGGTCAAAATGATAACAAAAACCATAAATGAATTCCTTGAGGGGTGTAGTTTCCAAAATGGGGTCACTTCTGGTGGGTTTCCATTGCTTTGATACCTCTGGGGCTCTGCAAATGCGACATGGCACCCGAAAACCAATCCAGCAAAATCTGGACTCCAACAAACACATAGCGCTCCTTTCCTTCTGAGCCCTCCCATGGGCCCAAACGGCAGTTTATCACCACAAATGGGGTATTGCCGCACTAAGGACAAATTGGGCAACAAAATGGGGTATGTTGTTCCCTGTGAAAATAAGAAAATTTGATCAAAAATGACATTTTATTGGAAAAAATATCATTTTTTTCATTTCACAGCCCAATTCAAATAGGTGCTGTGAAAAAACTGTGCGGTAAAAATGATAACAAAAACCATAAATGAATTCCTTGAGGGGTGTAATTTCCAAAATGGGGTCACTTCTGGTGGGTTTCCATTGTTTTGATACCTCAATGCCTCTTCAAACCTGGCATGCTGCCTAAAATATATTCTAATAAAAAAGAGGCCTCAAAATGCACTAGGTGCTTCTTTGCTTCTAGGGCTTGTGTTTTAGTCCACGAGCGCACTAGAGACACATGTGGGACATTTCTAAAAACTGCAGAATCTGGACAATACATATTTAGTAGTGTTTCTCTGGTAAAACCTTCTCTGTTACTAAAAAAAATTGAATAAAATTGAAATTCAGCAGAAAAAATGAAATTTGCAAATTTCATTTCCACTTTGCTTTAATTCCTGTGAAATGCCTGAAGGGTTAAAAAACTTTCTATATGCTGTTTTGAATACTTTGAGGGGTCTAGTTTTTAAAATGGGGTGTTTTATGGGGGTTTCTAATACATAGGCCCCTCAAATCCACTTCAGAACTGAACTGGCACCTTCAAAAAAAGGCTTTTGAAATTTTCTTAAGAATATGAGAAATTGTTGTTTATGTTCTAAACCTTGTAACGTCCAAGAAAAATAAAATAATGTTCAAAAAACGATGCCAATCTAAAGTAGACATATGGGAAATGTGAACTAGTAACTATTTTGGGTGGTATAACCGTCTGTTTTACAAGCAGATGCATTTAAATTCTGAAAAATGCTATTTTTTGTAAATTTTCTCTAAATTTTGCAATTTTTCACAAATAAAGACTGAATATATCGACCAAATTTTACCACGAACATGAAGCCCAAAGTGTCACGAGAAAACAATCTCAGAATCGCTTGGATAGGTTTAAGCATTCCGACGTTATTACCACATAAAGTGAAATATGTCAGATTTGAAAAATGGGCTCTGAGCCTTAAGGCCCAAACTAGGCTGCGTCCTTAAGGGGTTATTAAAATCTGTAAAAATGTAATAAAATTAGCAAAAATACAAAATGAAAGGCAGGTGGCCAAGGATAGTAAAACAAATCCTAAAAAATTCTTCAAGTATATAAATGCTAAAAAGCCCAGGTCTGAACATGTAGGACCCCTAGATAGTGGTAATGGGGAGTTGGTCACAGGGGATCAAGAGAAGGCAGAGTTACTAAATGGGTTTTTTAGCTCTGTATATACAACTGAAGAAAGAGCAGCTGATGTAGCCGCTGCCAGTGCTGTTAATATATCAGTTGATATACTGAATTGGATGAATGTAGAGATGGTCCAAGTTAAATTAAATAAAATAAATGTGCACAAGGCCCCGGGACCAGATGGGTTACACCCTAGAATTCTTAAAGAGCTTAGTTCAGTTATTTCTGTCCCCCTTTTCATAATATTCAGAGAATCTCTAGTGACTGGTATAGTGCCAAGGGACTGGCGCAGCGCAAATGTGGTGCCGATTTTCAAAAAGGGCTCTAGGTCTTCCCCAGGTAATTATAGACCAGTAAGCTTAACATCCATCGTGGGGAAAATGTTTGAGGGGCTATTGAGGGACTATATACAGGATTATGTGACAATAAATAGCATTATAAGTGACAGCCAGCACGGTTTTACTAAGGACAGAAGTTGTCAAACTAACCTAATCTGTTTTTATGAAGAGGTGAGCAGAAGTCTAGACAGAGGGGCCGCTGTGGATTTAGTGTTTTTGGACTTTGCAAAGGCATTTGACACTGTCCCCCATAGACGCCTAATGGGTAAATTAAGGACTATAGGTTTAGAAAATATAGTTTGTAATTGGATTGAGAATTGGCTCAAGGACCGTATCCAGAGAGTTGTGGTCAATAATTCCTTCTCTGAATGGTCACCGGTTATAAGTGGTGTACCCCAGGGTTCAGTGCTGGGACCACTATTATTCAACTTATTTATTAATGATATAGAGGATGGGATTAATAGCACTATTTCTATTTTTGCAGATGACACCAAGCTATGTAATATAGTTCAGTCTATGGAAGATGTTCATGAATTGCAGGCAGATTTAAACAAACTAAGTGTTTGGGCGTCCACTTGGCAGATGAAGTTTAATGTAGATAAATGTAAAGTTATGCATCTGGGTACCAACAACCTGCATGCATCATATGTCCTAGGGGGAGCTACACTGGCGGATTCACTTGTTGAGAAGGATCTGGGTGTACTTGTAAATCATAAACTCAATAACAGCATGCAGTGTCAATCAGCTGCTTCAAAGGCCAGCAGGATATTGTCGTGTATTAAAAGAGGCATGGACTCGCGGGACAGGGATGTAATATTACCACTTTACAAAGCATTAGTGAGGCCTCATCTAGAATATGCAGTTCAGTTCTGGGCTCCAGTTCATAGAAAAGATGCCCTGGAGTTGGAAAAAATACAAAGAAGAGCAACAAAGCTAATTAGGGGCATGGAGAATTTAAGTTATGAGGAAAGATTGAAAGAATTAAACCTATTTAGCCTTGAAAAAAGATGACTAAGGGGGGACATGATTAACTTATATAAATATATTAATGGCACATACAAAAAATATGGTGAAATCCTGTTCCTTGTAAAACCCCCTCAAAAAACAAGGGGGCACTCCCTCTGTCTGGAGAAAAAAAGGTTCAAGCTGCAGAGGCGACAAGGCTTCTTTACAGTGAGAACTGTGAATCTATGGAATAGCCTACCGCAGGAGCTGGTCACAGCAGGGACAGTAGATGGCTTTAAAAAAGGGTTAGATAATTTCCTAGAACAAAAAAATATTAGCTCCTATGTGTAGAAATTTTTCCTTCCCTTTTCCCTTCCCTTGGTTGAACTTGATGGACATGTGTCTTTTTTCAGCCGTACTAACTATGTAACTATGTAACTATGTAACCTATATATAGATAACATAGGATCCACCCTTCATAATACGTAGACTGACCCTTAGATCACTTCACATCAGTCGTCTGATTATCATCACAGGCAGAATTACAATGAAAGGTAACACACATATATATATATATATATATATATATATATATATATGTATATACTGTAGATAACACCGGATCCACCATTGACAATAGGTGATGGACACAGGTCCCCTCATATTCCTTCCTACACAGGTCACAGAGCATGCCTAGAAAACTGTCCCATGGAAGTCAATGAGTCAGCTACAGACTATTGTTTCCTAACAGTGGCGTAACTACCGCCATAGCAGCCGTAGTGGCTGCTACGGGGCCCGCAGCATGAGGGGGCCCGTGCCACCCGCCGGCACGGGCCCCCCATGGCCGGAGGCTCTGCTAGCAGCCGCTATGGCTGCTACAGCACGACGCCACTGAAGGGGTTGTTCCTACAAAAGACATGCATCCCCTATCCACAGGATAGGGGATGCACGTGGGATCGCTGGGACACCCAGCGATAAGGAGAACGGGGGACCGAAAGTCCCCCGAAGTTTTCCATGACAAACCTCGGACTTCCGGGGTCTGTCTGCAGCTCCATAGAAATGAATTGTGCACTGGTCGCGCTTGAGCGCATGCGTGACCAGCGCACCTTTCATTTTTATTGAATTGCGCAGACTCCGGAAGTCCAAGGTTAGTCATGGAGAACTTGGGGGGAATTTCGGTCCCCCGTTCTCCTTATCGCTGCCAGTGATCACACATGTATCCCCTATCCTGTGGATAGGGGATACATCTCTTTTGTAGGACAAACTATAGGCCGTTTTTTTTGGGGGGGAGGGGGCTATATGCGGTTATCTGCGGGGGGGGGGTTCTGTATGATGTTATCTACAGGGGGTCTGTATGGCATTATCTACAGGGTGGGGTCTGTATGGCGTTATCTACAGGGGGAGTTCTGTATGGTGTTATCTACAGGGGTGTCTGTATGGCGTTATCTACAGGGGGGTTCTGTATGGTGTTATCTACAGGGGGGTCTGTATGGCATTATCTACAGGGGTGTCTGTGTGGCATTATCTACAGGGGTGTCTGTATGGAGTTATCTACAGGGGGGTCTGTATGGCGTTATCTACAGGGGTGCTGTATGGCATTATCTACAGGGAGGCTGTATGGCAATATCTACAGGGGGCAGTATGGCGTTATCTACAAGGCGGATTGGGGCTGTAAGACGTTATCTACAGGGGGCTGTGAATGGTGCTATCTATAGGGGGCGCTGTGTGGTGGAATCTATAGGGAGGCACTATCTACAAGGGGGGGTTGTGATACCCAGCGGAGGGGGGGCCCCAGTCAAAAGTTTGCTATGTGGCTGAGTCTTTCCTAATTACGCCCCTGTTTCCTATGGTACATGTGGCTGCTGTAAATCAAATCTCGAAGTGCTGTCAACAGCAGCTCAGGCAATCTGGCTTCCCTCATAAGTATAAAAAATAAATAAAAAATAAAGAAGAATAAAGAATATGTTTCATTATCTGTTTTAATTATTAAAAAACATATATTTGCAATAAATTCCCATTAAGTCCTCGAAAATCTCTTTGATATGAACTTTTTTGCAACATGATAAATGTGACCTATTCATGAGGAAAACAAGTCACAGAAGACATGGGATCTTCTAGAAGCGTAGTTTAAACATTCTTTCTGGAATAGAGGGGGACACAAAAGAAAATATTAATGAAAGAACTGTTGATCAAAGGTGCAAAATGAATGCAGAAAACGCAGTAAATGTTGCCTTGTAAATGTCTTAAAATACATTACTCTGTATAACTATTGCAGTTATTTGGATTGTTATGGGATTTATACACAGTCTATTTATTCAAGGATATTTTCCCTTTCATTCTATGTATTTAATTGTAGCAATACCTAATAATGGATTATAATGTTCATATTATTGCAGCTCCCCGGAGAGGGCATAGCTAGGCAATATATTTTGTGTTTTCCCTTAGGCAAGTGAAAAGCTCTGGTGGAAATTATTACCACAATTTTTTTAGCTTTGCAGTAATTTTTCATATCCCATGCATAGTACAATTTATTGTTTCCTTTGATTCCCTGTCGGCGTCTATCATTTGCCTTTTTATACCTTTACCAGCTCACTAAAGCATAAATAAAGATGCACTGTAAGAAATAATATTTTAGAATATTAGTTTGATAAGGCAGCCTACATATATCTCAACACAGACTGTTGTAACCTGCTGTTTCTTTCTGTTGGAATTCATTCGGATTTTATTTTCTTTAAGTGCATACTGAAAGGTAAGAAAACAAATGTAAAAAATATAGCTGATGTTATTTCTTGGGTAGTTGAGACAGAATTTTATTTAAAGAAAGAAAACATGGGGCAGATTTATCAATGTATTTATGCATTTTTTTGGCGCCATTGACATACATTGATAAATATGTTGTTTGGACTGAATACCACTTTTATGAAGGCCTTCGCCCACTTTTCAGACATGTTTGAATGTTTTGGAAAAATGAGCGCGACAACAGAGTTGCGCTTAGTGCGACTCATTTGTCAATATTTTCCTGACCTGGCATTGTTTTACCCAGCACTGCATGAGCAAGCTGCACAAGGGTGAGATACTGGCACACCGGTGACATAGTGCAGCAGCAGCAATTAATCTCTCACATTATATTTATACATTATCTGTTCTTTATGTAACATTAATGTGTATACTTCTGCGCTGTACAGAACACAGACAGAACACAGACATTTAAATAGGCATTCCCACAATCACATTTCTGGCTCATTGTCCCCCACTGTTAAAATCAATCAAGTTCTCAAATACATTTACTTTTACAAGCTTAATACAGTTCAAGATTCAACCCCTTCTAAATGCCCCATGATGCAAGTGTATTTACACCTGGATGCCCAGGTATCTGCCCTTCTGCACCCTGGCCAAGCATGCACGGTAGATACCTGCTATTCTTTTATAGCCGGTATCCTCTTCTAGTGCCGCCCTCACTGCACTGGGCTGACATGTGCACTAGCAGCTTTCAGGGAAGAAGTAGTTCCTCTCTCTCTGTGTCCGTTGCTTGACTGGGCTCAGCCAGTGCAGTAATGATCATCCATTGAACCACCAATGGAAATAATTCTCCAAGAAATGCAGCGCACATGTATTATTTTGGGCATATATGTGACGGGGCAGGGGGGAGGTGACAGTGGTGGGGAGGATATGGAGATGAATGGTGCTTCTGGGAGCTGTAGTTTCACAGATAGAATCAGCGGTCACATGGTATGACCAGCAGGACCGCCCATATTGCTCTAAGAGGAGAGCAGTAATAACTGATATAGAGGGGTGCGAAAACACAGCTGAAAAGCTTGCAACATGTATATTTTAGCATGGAAGAGTCTGTCTACACTATTGAAGAGTGCAGTGTGATTTTGAAAAAAAACAAAAAACGATCAACTTTGGGATAACCCCTTTAACATCAGTCCATATGACAATGAAGATGCCTACCTAGCTGAACCATGGCAAGAAACATCTGAAATGAACATCTGAACCTGTTTGAGCACGACAACTGAACTTAGTAGATGTCTGACATGATTTTCAGATTGTTACTGAAGTAATAATATAAAGAATAATAAGAATATACCTTGGTGTTATATCAAACGTCACCTAAAGTTAGGAGAAAGATTAAAGTGAATCTGTCATTTTAAAACATAGGCATATCAGAAGTATTAATCGGTGCAAGTCTGGGTGAAGACCAGGGATGATTCTAGCTTCCCTGCTGCCTGAGGGGAAAATTGAAATGGCTCCCCCAAGATTTTGATTGACATCCCCCTGGCTGTTCTACATCACTAGCAGCCTCCTCCAATTCTTGCAGATGCACCGTTGCCTTGTACTGGCATGCGCGGTGCAGCCGGGCAGAGTACACCTTGCTGCATGGTGCATGCCCAAGTAGTACAAGGCAATGGCGCATCCGAGAAAGTTAGAGGAGACTGGTAGTGATGCATAACAGCTAGTGACGACTTCCGCTTCCGGCGCTGGCGATGCAGGACGCGAGTGACTGAGCTCCCGCTCCCGTCTAACCTGCTTGCTCGCAATAGTCGCTCCGGCGACGACAATCAGCTGTGAAGCCACCAGCCCTGCACACAGAAACATACCCGGTGGTGCCTGTATGGACAAGTACCTCCTCAGAAGTGTGCATAAGCCAGCCATGGAAGATTCAGCCGCGGCCATGGAAAAGGGAGGTAAGATGGCGGTGCTTCCCGCCACTGCTCCCCTGCTATACACACAGGAAGATGAGCTGCAGCACCCTCAGTCCCAGCTTTCAAGCCCTGCAGAGCCCATAGTCTCTTCTCATCCTGCACCTATTGATTATATAGCCCTGGCCCGTGAAGTGGCCAAGCAGATAGCGCCAGACCTGCAAAAGGCACTGGAAAAAACTGTGCAAGATTCCCTGAACCGCGTGCATGCGGAGCTGGCACAAGTCACTTCCAGGACTGATGAATTAGAACAGCGTATGACGTTGCTGGAGGATGAAAATCAGCGCCTGCAATCCAAACTTAAAGTGGTGCTGTCTGCTACTACGCAGTTGGGGGACAAGGTGGAGGATCTGGAAAACCGATCCAGGAGGAGCAACCTACGACTGGTGGGTCTGAAAGAAGCGGTGATCCCTTCTGATTTACAGCGATTATGTGAGAGGACATTGCCAGCAGCATTAGGTCTTCCACGTCCCTGCCGGGTGGAGAGGGCACACAGGGTGGGGCCGGACCCCAGACATCTCCCAGCAGCAGATGACCACAGTTCGCTTCGTCCCAGACAGGTAATCTTTAAGCTGTTGGATTACAATTATAAGGTGGCACTTATGAAGGCATTCCGCAGCAGATCGCGTCCTTTGGAAATAATGGGCATGAAAGTGCTACTTTTCGAGGACTATTCTACGGAGGTCGCAAAACGAAGGCGTTCTTTCAGAAAGATCTGTACTGCGCTGTTCCAAGCGAAAATACGTTTTAACCTGCAGTACCCAGCCATCTTACGGGTGTTTCAAGAAAACGGGCGGACCAAGATTTTCACCACACCGAAGGAAGCGGAGGACGCACTTACAGAGCTTTGCAGACACAGACCCCAGCACGAGGAGCATCGCAGTCCAACACACAGTCCAAATCGCAAGTCAAGAGAAGCCAAACGGAATCGACTAGATATGGAGCGAACCTGGGCAGAAGCTTTAATGCCCACACCAGGAAGATCCCGGAGGGGTCGATCCGGAAATGGAGGGGACTCTCCGAAGCCGCAGAGGCGAACGCGGGACCGCACCCGATCTACGTCTCCTGATTGACGGGCAAAGTTTTCTCAGCACCATTTTATCTGATGTGATGATGGTCATGTGGACGCTGTAGATCAATCACAGGTTCCGATCGGCTGCAGATAAGTTTGCAGATAATTTTAAAGTTCTGAGGGCAGCATTTGGCGGTCTTATAAGGCACCTTGTACCGGTCAGCAGCTGACCTAATGTTATAACGTTATAATGTTAAAATGTATGCATTTTGGTATTTTCCCGCATTTTCACTACAGGGGATTAGAGAGTGAGTTAGGGCAGGCTCTGAGATCTCTCCTTGTGGGCGTGCTCGACCGGGAATGATACAATGCCTCCCCTACGCAAGGGATTAGTTATATCTGCCGCAGATCGCATACTTGGGGAAGGTTCGGTAGGGGATCTTGGAAAAGGAGGCAGGGAAGCCTAGAGGTGAAGCAGGATTCATTTTGACATGTTATGTTATAGTCCAAACGGACTCTAGGATGTTAAACCGATGGTATAAGAATGTATAAATTTGTGTACAGGCGGCAAAGGATTAATGAGGTGGCAAGGGCAGGTGCGGCTTACTAATTGAAGGTGATATATATGCAGGTCTGGGGGGGAGGGGGAGGGAGGGACGTGTTTTGGCACAACAGAAAAAAGTGAGGTCTCTTACGCCAATGGGTATTAAGGGGCTGGTGACCCTTGCCGTAGGTGATTTTTCATTTTTTTTAGGTAATGGCCTGATGGCCTTGATATGGAGTTTAGTTTTGGTTTCTAAGCCGGGTTTTGGCTATGTTCTTAATGTTTACGCATGGCTTTTGGGAAAAGATGGATCTGACTCCCCGAACCTATCACGACTTTTAGACATTTTAGCTCATCTTATGCACTGCCCAATAACATGAAAATAATCTCATGGAACGTTAAAGGGCTTAGGTCCCCACAGAAACGGACCAAACTTTTGCGACACATGAAACGATTACACCCAGATGTAGCCCTATTACAGGAAACTCACCTTACCGAGCCAGAATTTAAGTATTTGCAAAAATTCTGGGTGGGCCAGGTTTTTGGCTCGCCGGCAAGGGAGGGTAAGGCGGGAGTTCTAATTTTGGTACATACAAATTTAGCGTTTATGCTGGTGTCCCAGGAGCGTGATGATGAGGGCCGTTGGATCCATCTAGTGGTGGAACATGCAGGGGAAACTATCAGTATTCATAATGTGTATGGCCCAAATACGGTTAACACAGGTTTTTTTTGGTCATTTGGAAGCCCAACTCCAGCAGGATCGTACTAGGCTTTTAATTCTAGGGGGAGACCTTAACACTGTAAGGTCCTCCAGGGAAGATAGGAGCGCAGGGACTAGTTCGCAGAGAAATAGGGATAAGATCTTGCCAGACTTTTTAAGACCCACTGCCCTGACAGATGCTTGGAGGAGTCTACACCCAGATGCGCGGGAATACACACATTTTTCTAATGTCCATCAGTCATGGTCGCGTATTGATTACTTGCTAGTTAATGACGCATTATCTCGACGATTACGTGAAGCGGCGATTGAGGATCTCGTTATTTCGGACCATGCCCCGGTTACCATTACTTTGGCCGACACAGTAGCTAGGGGAACGGATTTTATTTGGAGGTTCCCCGCCTTTCTGGCAAAGGATGAGGGCTTTCTACAGAAGCTTAAGGGATGGTGGATGGAATTTGATGGGGATAATGCATCACATCGTTCGGACCCGTCATTGTATTGGCGTACAGCCAAAGTGGTAATACGAGGGAAAATTATGCAATTTATGTCTAATCTTAAACACAAGACTACCGAAGGGTACAAGGCAGCGAGCGACCGATTACGGTGTGCATACACAGCATTTCTACACTCTCCATCAACGCCTTTGGGGGAGAAATGGAGGGAAGCTAAGCGGCAATTTGATCAGTGGTTAGACAAAAGAGTATTTATCGGTCCCAATTTGATGCCGATCTAATGCATTTCGGCAATAAAGCGGGCAAATTATTAGCGCGACTAGCGAAGGGGAGGTTTGCACCGTCACACATTTCAGCACTTAACGACTCCAATGGCAATCCTACATCAGACCCAAAAAAAATTAACACTATATTAAGTAAATACTATCAAGCCCTTTACTCAGACACGCCCATAGACCCCCAAAAAGGTAGGGAATTTTTGGAGAAGGTAAAGCTGCCAGGACTCACTCAGGAGCAGAATGACCACTTGAGCGCAGAGATTACCTTAGAGGAAATCCAGAGCACCATTAAGACCTTATCCAATGGAAAGGCCCCGGGTCCAGATGGATTTACAGGAGAGTTTTTTAAATCTCTGAGAAAAGAAATCAGCCCTACCTTGGTGGCATACTATAATATTTTACTAAGGACTGGTGCTCTCCCAGCAGAGGCCAAAATAGCGCATATAAAGGTATTACCCAAGAAGGGGAAGAATCCTCTTGACCCATGGTCGTACCGTCCTATATCACTGATAGACCAAGACCAGAAATTACTCACAAAAGTTTTGGCCAATCGTCTGGCTACGTATCTACCCACACTGGTGGGAAAATCCCAAGTAGGATTTGTAAAGGGCAGGGCAGCAGTGACTAATTTACGCAAAGTGTTGACGGTGCTAGAAACAGTCAGGCACGATCCCCAGCCAGGTACCCGGCCGGCACTCTTAGCGCTAGACGCAGAGAAAGCCTTTGATAACATACAGTGGGAATGGCTGGGGATGGTGCTGGACAAAATGAATGTCCAGGGAGCCTTCCGGGTCTTCTTGAAGGGTGTTTACAATAATCCACAGGCTCGCGTTCACTCCTCAGGATTTCTGTCGGATCCCTTTCAATTGCATAAAGGAACCCGGCAGGGATGCCCCCTGTCGCCCCTGTTATTCAATCTAGCACTGGAACCTATGGCTAGATTCCTGGAGGAATCCGATATGTTCAGAGGTATTCAGGTAGGGTCTCTGGCAGTTAAGTTAGCCCTGTTTGCTGATGACGTTATACTTTTTATGTCAAATCCTCAAGAGCATTTAATGCCGGTTTTTCACTTTTTACAGGAATTTGGGCAATGCTCGGGATATAAAGTCAACCTAGCTAAAAGCGAACTGCTGGAGTTGGGCAAACCATTGCCTAAGACCTTTTGGCAATCCTTGGAATGTGGGATATCCCCGGTTGAACACTGCATTACTTATCTGGGCATCAAGATAGGGAAGGTGCCAGACACCTTGTATGGCCTAAATTATCTCCCGTTATTTAAAAAAATACAAGCGGAACTCACCCGATGGAGCCAATTGCCGTTATCCCTCCTGGGGAGGTGCCACCTGATTAAGATGGTTAGTTTCCCCAGATTGCTATACCCCTTTCAAACACTCCCTCTCCTATTGAAACATGTGGATGTCTCTAAACTGATTTCCTCATTCACAAAATTTATATGGGCAGGAAAAAGGCCTCGCATTGCACTCACCAAGCTCATGATGGGCAAACAAGAAGGGGGTTTGAACTTCCCGAATATCAGGGGCTACAACGTGGCATGTCTTTTTCGTCATGTAGTAGATTGGCTTCACGAAACGAGCCATTATTACAACATAGATCTGGAGGGGGAGTATGCCTCACCCTGGAACCTGAAGGCTTTGCTACATTGTAGAGTTGCTTCTCTTCCGTGCCGTCTCAAAACCTCCATTGTATTGAGAGATACAGTCCTAGCATGGAAAGCGGTACGTAAGCATTTTGATCTACCTCACCTGGTATCGAAACATATGCCGTTGAGCGGACACCCGGAATTTTTACCGGGAGTAGGCAAGGGAGACAGATTTGCCTCTTGGGGGACGGTAGGCATTAATAACGCAGGGGATCTTATGCATATAGAGGAAAGGAGATGGTTAACCGGGGCGGAAATCACCACTAAACTCAGACCCCTAGAAGGTAGGGTTAATTTTTTACAAATTCTTCAGGCACGAGTATTTTGCACCTCTAGGCTCAGGGATTTGAATAAGGAAGCCACCTCGCACACTCTAGATAAGGTCATAGGTCCAACGACTGGGCGTGCGACTATTTCAGGGTTGTAAAGAGCACTGGGAGATGGTTTTGTTCGTACACAATCAAGGGTTAGTTTCAAAGTCTGGAAACGGTGGACTCAAGATCCAGGTATAGGTGAGATCATATTGGGGGGTTGGGAGACGGTACGGAAGAGTGTTATAAACGAGAGCTGGAGGGAAACCTATTTTAAATTGATGCATTCAGCTATATATGGCTTTAATATTTTGCTTTCACAATCCTTCCCCGACCGCATTACGTGTTGTCCCAAATGCAACACACCCCTGACGAAGTTATGGCATGGAGTATGGGGGTGTGTTCATACGAAGCGATTTTGGGGGATGGTACACAAATATATTGCGTGTCATTGGAAAACGAACCTCCCAATGACGCCTCAAGCACTATTGTTCCATCAGGCGCGGCCACCGGAGGAAGAGGGTGCTCGAGGGGTGAGATCACCTCCCCTGCTGGTGCACACGATTTTATGGCTGGAAACAGACACGCCGGGGTTAGACCTGATTGTGTCTCGTCTGAAACAGTTATTAGTTCTTGAGAGGGTGGAGGTGAAAAGACGGAAGGAAACGGGAACCAAGAAGCTATTCGCTAAATGGCAAATATTCATAGAATCGCAGTGCACAGCAGCCGAGGTAGTGGAAATTGTTACGCCTTTCAGGCACACAAAGTGGTATTACACGCAGCTCTTGGCAGGCACTTTAGGGGGTTTGCAACTTTGACTTAGTCGGGGGATAAATGAAAAATAGATACTCATTGATGACCTAAGTCGTGTCGGGGATGGGGGAAGTCATGTTTTCGGTCTATATGAAGATCGACACTTATGCCATGTTTGTATGTTATGTTATGTTGTATTTAATTCAAGGTTAATTTAATGACAGTTGAGTGCTGCACACTCATGATGCAACCTTTGCGTGAAATGTTTGTAAGAAAATGTGAAAACTGTTAATAAAAATGATGTTTTAAAAAAAAAAAAACAGCTAGTGACTCTTCAGGATAGCGGCACCGCCCCATGACCCTTTAATGAGTAATTAGCATATCGTCTGGATCGTTTTAAAAGTTGATTTTATAGATTTTGCTGCATCTGAAAAAACATACAGGGGAATGTTTGGAAATATTCTCATGTATTACTGCATGGTGGCGGTTCAAGTGGTTAAAACTACCTGACAGGTTCCCATTAAATATACAATAAATTGAGAACAACTCCATCTGCCCTGCAATTTTATTATAAATATATCCTACATAATTACAGCATCAGAACCAAGCTGACATATACTGCTCCAGAACCAAGCTCAATACACATATACAGCACTAGAACCAAGCTCATACATATATCCAACACCAGAACAAAACTTAGTATATATATATATATATATATATATATACAGCCTCAGGACCAAACTCAGTACATAAATACAGCACCAGAACAAAGCTCATACATATATACAACATCAGAACCAAACTAAGTACATATATACAGCACCAGAACCAAACTCCCCACATATATACAATACCAGCACAAATACAGCTCAATTTAGTGCAACTCCTGCCGTATAGGATTGTATAGAATAAAACTACAGCTCCCAGCATAACCCGAACAATGCTAAGGATATTCTGCAGATCATATAGTGACTACAGTACTGATTACAGGTATAAACATTTACATTAAGTGACTCAATGGTAATGTCTTTTCAGATTCTAGTTGTTCTTTTTCTCTTTTCTTCTCCGTCCGATCCAGACCTCCATGACGACTTCTCCCGGCCACAGCCCATTTCTGCAGTTTGCCGCTCAGATGTCTTCAACTTCTCACTTTTCAAACATTTCTGCACCTATAAACGAAGATAAAATTCTCATGGTGCCACACACTACACCCCTACATATAGCACAATATACTGCGTCCCTGATTATAATAGAACCATACACTGTGTCTCTGATTATAATAGCACCATACACGGTGTCCCTGATTATAATAGCACCATACACTGTTACACTGTTACACACACACAGTGCTCCCTGTAGATAGTGCCCCCATAGAGCCCCCTGCAGATAGTGCCCCCATAGAGCCCCCTGTTGATAGTGCCCTACATAGATCTCCCTATATATAGTGCCCCACATATAGCCTCCTGTAGATAGCGCTTTACATATAGCCCCCCCTGTAGATAGCGCTCTACATATAGCCCCCCTGTAGATAGTTCCCCACATATAGCGCCCCCTGTATATAGTACCACACAAATAGCCCCACTTGTCAACAGTGCCCTACATACAGCCTCCCCTGTAGATTGTGCCCCACATATAGACTCCCTGTAGATAGAGCTTTACATATAGACCCCCCTGTAGATAGCGCTCTAAATATAGCCCCCCCTGTAGATAGTTCGCCAAATATAGCGCCCCCTGTATATAGTGCCACACAAATAGCCCCACCTGTCAATAGAGCCCTACATATAGCCTCTCCTGTAGATTGTGCCCCACATATAGCTCCTCCCATAGTTAATGCCACTCATGTTTAAGTGAAAGAAAAAAAACTTTACATACTCACATTGATCCCATCCCCGCTCCGTCCTTTGTCAATACAGGCCTGCTCTCTTCTAAGCAGGTCTGCTGGGGATAAATGATGCAAGCGGTGCTATGACATCATTGCGCCGCTTGCATCGTTGAAAGGTGCTGATTGGCCGGGCAGAATGACTTGCCTCGCCAAACAGTGCCTTTCAATGGAAGGACAATGACGTCATCATGCCGCTAGCGTTGTTGAAAGGCGCTGATCGGCAGGGCAGAATGACGTGCAATGCCAATTAGCGCATTTCAACAATGGAAGCGGCGCAATCACATCATCGCGCTGCTTGCATCGTTGAAAGGCGCTGATTGGCGGGGCAAGTCATTCTTCCCATACAATCAGTGTCATTGTAATGCGCTGAATGGTCGGGCACGGCCATTTAGCGCTTATGCATTTTTATTATTATTGTTTACTATTTTCTTATACTAACAGTATTTTACTGTTTATTGCTACTCCAGGTAGCTACTAATTATCTTAAATGTCAATCCTCTTCTACAAATTTAAATATTAAACAAAATATCTATGTAAGGAAATAACTCACCTGTTTCCTCCACTTCAATTTTGTTTGTGTCACTTTATTTGCGTCTTTTATGTTGATATGCTATATATATATATATTCTACTGTACCCTGTTTGTATATATATCTCGGTTCACTGCACACCTTATTGCCTATTGTTGTTAGGACGGCAAGAGGAGGTGCCGGGTTAGTGCGTGCCCACACAGAGCCTGTTGTGAAAGGAATAAAGCTTAGGCTGGGTTCACACGACCTATTTTCAGACGTAAACGAGACGTATTATGCCTCGTTTTACGTCTGAAAATACGGCTACAATACGTCAGCAAACATCTGCCCATTCATTTGAATGGGTTTGCCAACGTACTGTGCCGACGACCTGTCAATTACGCGTCGTCGTTTGACAGCTATCAAACGACGACGCGTAAATTGACTGCCTCGGCAAAGAAGTGCAGGACTCTTCTTTGCAACGTAATTTGAGCCGTTCTTCATTGCATTCAATGAAGAACAACTCAAGATTACGAGCGCCAAAGACGCCTCGCATAATACGAGGAGGAGCTTTTACGTCTGAAACGACGCAGCTGTTTTCTGCTGAAAACAGTCTGTCTTTTCAGACGTAAAAGACAGTTCTCGTGTGCACATACCCTTACTGTTCAACTGTAACAGTCTTCATCTAATCCTCATAATGGGAAGCCTCCGTTATTACAGCTTTATGTAGCTCCTAGATGTCAATTGACCTTTCTCTGATTGCTTAACCTCTTAGTGACCACCAATACACCTTTTCACAGCAGTCACTAAGGGGCCTTAGGCTAGGCCGTCGCCTTTTCACGGTGACCAAGTCTATGTCCTGCACGGGTGACCCGTGCAGGCTGGAGCAAGTGCTCGGCTGTTTGAAGACAGCCGGGCTCCTGCTCCAATGACCGCGATCAAAGTTTACTTAGATCGCGGACGTTTAACCCATTAAATTCCGCAGTCAATAGCGACCGCAGCATTTAACTTGTTTATAAAGGGAGGGAGCTCCCTCTGTCACCCATCGGCGGCCCGATGGGTGTCATGGTAGCCAGGGCCCTGATAAAAGCCCCCAGATCTGTCCTTGGCATATGCCTATTAGGATGCGCCAGAGGCACGTCCTAATATATTGCCTGTCAGTTTTACACTGACAGGCAATAATGCTTTGGTATACCAAGTATACCGAAACATTATTGCAGTGATCTAAAGATCACATAGTAAAGTCCCCTAGTGGGACTAATAAAATAAGTAATTAATGTCAAATAAAGATTAATAATACAAATTACAATAAAAATAGTTTTCCCATAAAGTGGTTTTATTTAGTAAAAGTGTATAAAATAAATAAAAGTAAACATATATGGTATCACTACGACCGTAATGACCCAAACAATAAAGTTAATATGTAATTTAAACTGCAAGGTGAACACCGTAAAAAAAAACGCAAAAAACAATGGCAAAATTGCTATTTTTTTTTTATTGCCCCCCAAAAACTCATAATAAAAGTTAATCAATAAGTCTTATGTACCACCAAAACAGTACCAATTGAAACTACGTCTTGTCCCGCAGAAAACAAGCCCTCATATCACTACTTTGACGGAAAAATAAAAAAATGACGGCTCTTGGAAAGCGACGATGCAAAACAAATAATTTTAGTGTTTTTATTGTGCAAAAGTCGTAAAACATAAAAAACCTCTACATATGTGGTATCGCCGTAATCGTACCGACCCATAGAATAAAGGTAACATGATATTTACGATGAACGGTGAACGGCGTGAATTTAAAACGCATAGAACAATGTCAGAAATTCAGGGGTTCTTTCTGTTCCCCCCAAAAAAGGTTAAAAAAAGTAAATCAAAAAAGGATATGTACCCAAAAATGGTGCCATTAAAAAGTACAAAGTTTAAGTGCCATTATCTCTGTAATGGGGAAGTGACACTTTATATACAGGCATCTACAAGATGAGAAGCCTATTAGCAAGTAGGATGGATGCTGTTAGGTGCTTTTGCAATCCCTGTGAAAAGGAGGTGCTGGCGGTGCTTGATAAGGCGTGGTGTCAGTCAACAATTCTCCTCAAATCAGCCATGACCGTGGCACTTTAAGATTGAGTAGCAATATTTGAAAAACGACCAAGTAAAGCCAAGAGTGAATTCAGCGATAATTGTTATTGGATACATTTGTATTAGAGCATTAAAATTGGACCAATAAATGGAAAGAATTGCAGAGGGGTTAATACAGGGTGATATGTAAAACTCTGGAGCACTTCTAATGTTATTCTTAAAGACAATAAGTAGTGCTAAATCTGTCTAACGGCTTATTACAGCCCATGTCCAGTGGATATCCAAGACTAAAACACTGTTCCTATCTCTTTGACCTGTTTGTACACCAGAGTGCAGCATGGACACCAATTATTTTTACTTTTTATAGCAATGATTAACCCCTTCCCACTGCAGCCACTTTTGACCTTCCTGACAGAGCCTTATTTTTCAAATCTGACATTTGTCACTTAATGTGGTAATA
The DNA here is from genome assembly GCF_050947455.1 of Rhinoderma darwinii. Taxonomy (NCBI): domain Eukaryota; kingdom Metazoa; phylum Chordata; class Amphibia; order Anura; family Rhinodermatidae; genus Rhinoderma; species Rhinoderma darwinii. Next base: position 133,173,299 of record NC_134690.1, on the reverse strand, counting down.
ACTTTGGATTGTTTTTACCTATCCAAGCGATTTTGAGATTATTTTCTCATTACACATTGTACTATAAGGTAGTGGTAAAATTTGGTCGATACATTCAGTATTTATCATTATGTGAGACTAGACATGGACTCCACATCCACTTGTAATACATTGATCTATAGCTGCTAGGCAAAAATGTAAACATGAACGAGATTCTTTGCTAACATTTTGATCAAGTTGTATAAGCCCACTTGCCACTTCACGGAGACCGCTCAAAAAGTGGGTCCCTACTCTACTGGTTGCAGCACTGCATGGCGGTCACTGCCACTGCAGCACCACTCCTGCAGAGCGAGCAACCCAGAGGCCCAAAAGCACCCATGCTGTCAGGCCACGCCAAGTCTCCTTGGCTCTGAGCCACATCCCCCCACAAATGCAGCACCACAGCAACAGAAACAACCACACAGTACCACAACATGTGAACTGATTGAAAAACATTCAGTATTTATGTAAAGGATCTGCCAGACACAGCTTCTGTGTCAACGGCCATAGGTAATCAGTCTGCACCTGCTTCTATGTCTGTGAGACTGACTCCATCTTCCACCACTCAGGATGGCAGGCTTAGGAGTGGGAGCGCCTACCTTCGGAGGAAGATGGAGTCAGTCTCACAGACATAGAAGCAGGTGCAGACTGATTACCTATGGGCGTTGACACAGAAGATGTGTCTGGCAGATCCTTTACAATTTAATTGTGAAAAACACCAAAATTTTGCTAATAATTTCACAAATTTGCATTTTTCTAAATTTAAATGTATCTGCTTGTACGACAGTTCACATATCCCATATGTCTACTTTAGGTTGGCATCGTTTTTTTGAACATCCTTTTATTTTTCTAGGACGTTACAAGACTTTTGTTTCAGTCCCACTAGGGGACTTGAAGGTCCAACTGTCTAATTTATGTTCTAATACATTGCACTACCTATGTAGTGCAATGTATAAGTTCTGTCAGTCGTTCACCGATACCAAGCCGATTAGGCTTCGCCTCCAGGTGGGGCCTAATTGGGTTCCGTAATGGCAGAGCAGGAGGCCATTGTTGGGCCCCCTGTTGCCATAGCAGCAGACGGCAGCACTGTGATCGCATGCAGGGCTGCCAGTCTGCTTGCTTTTGATTGCTGCATCTAAGGGGTTAATGGCAGGAACCGGAGCTAGGTCCGGTCCCTGCCTATACAGGAAGTTGTCAACTGTAACATACAGCTGACAACCACCACTGATTACGCCGGCTCAGCTCCTAAGCCGGTGCCATCTTGCCTTTTAGCTACGAAAGCCTTTTAGGCTCCACCTCCAGGCAGGGCATGGAAGGCTTCCATACTAGTGAGACTGGGAGGCCAGTATTAGTCCTCCAGTTGTCATTGCAGCCACCGTGCCGCAGTGGCGATGAGCTGCAGACACCTTAAATGTAGTGATCGCTTATGCCCACTGCATTTAAGGGGTTAATGGTGGGGATCAGAACTACATTCCCTCCCTGTCATTACAGCTGGGTGTCAGTTGCATTATACAGCCGACACTTGGGGATGGTGGCACGACTCAGCTCCTGAGCCACGTGTCCACCATTTGTCGTATGGATACGGCAAATTGCGGGAAGTACTGGCTTTATATGACGTATTCATACGACAAATGTCAGGAAGGGGTTAAATGGCAGCTTCTATTGGGATTTTGTTAGAGTAAATAAAAAAAAAACAGATTTACATTTTACACTTTATCTGTATGCTGGATTATTTCTGAAAGGTAAATTCGTAAAAAGTAAACATTCACACAATTTCATTCCTTCAGACCTTGCTGCTCAAAATACAGAACTTCTATGTACAGTAATATAATTGTACAGAACAAAGCACTGTGTTCCCAGTGTACCTTAATGTGGTGTGTGTCTTATTTACTTGCAGATTTCATAGTTTCAGAGTTTAGAAAGGGTCATGCAGAACAAATAACGAGCGAGAGAAAAGAAAAATAATGAACTATATACAAAAACATTTTGTTACAGCCTGAAAGAACGATTAAAATTATTAATCTTTATTGATTTCTAAATTTTAAAACTGTCTCATAAGCCCAATATAACCTAAATACAGGCAAAAGCAAGCGGTCAGAGAGATGAGAAGCATCAGCAGTTGATAGGACGTACATCCACCCACAGATCGCAAACTCTCCTTATAGTATAAAGTTTCTCTGAAACCCTTGCCAATAATGGAATAATCCTACGCGTTTCAGTGTCCCCTAGTTTATGGGGTACGTCATCAGGAATTATATTTCATTCATTTAGGCCGGTTTCATTTAGGCCGGTTTGCACTGGGAACATAATACATTCACTGAGCTTTATTGACATCTGCAGTGTTTACCTTTAGTGCTGTGATAAGTACGATCTGAGTCCCAAACCACCTGGAGCTCCCCAGGGTTACTAGGGACGCTTTGGTGTCCGGGTGCGCTGATTGACTGCTACAATGGAGGCTCGCCACCATCCGGGACATCAGCAATCACGTGCTTAATGCGGATTGGTCGGCGGTCGAACCTACGTCAATCGGTGGGAGGGCTTAAGCCTTTAAATATCCGGCGTCTCCTCGGCGCCTGTGCGGCCAATGTATTAGAGCTGTGCACACGCTGAGAGACTCAATAAGCACAAAAACAGTGCCAACCGGCCTAAATTAGTGAAATATAATCCCTGATGACGTACTCCATAAACTAGGGGACACTGAAACGCGTAGGATTATTCCACCATTGGCAAGGGTTTCAGAGAAGCTCTATACTATAAGGAAAGTTTGCGATCTGTAGGTGGATGTACATTCTATCACCTGCTGAACCTTCTCATATCTCTGACCGCTTTTGCCTGTATTTAGGTTATATTGGGCTTAAGAGCCAGTTTTACAATTTAGACATGAATAAAGATTAATAATTTGACTCATTCTTTCAGGCTGTAACTAACTTTAGACTTTATTGAACGAAACAGCTCATCAATTATATGCAGTGAAAAATATATACAAAAACAGCAAGAATTGTCATTCAAACAAACAGGATTAATAATCTTACAGCAGATACTTATATGTATTACTAATTTAAACCCCTCCCGCCGCAACCCTTTTTAGGATTTTCATTTTCATTTTTTCCTCCCCACCTTCCAAAAGCCATAACGTTTTTATTTTTCCATCGATATAGTCCTATGAGGGCTTGATTTTTGCGGGATGAGTTGTAGTTTTTCTTAGCATCATTTATTGTGCCATATAATGTACTAGGAAACGGGAAAAAATTATTTGTGGGGTGGAAAATGAAAAAAACAGTAATTCCTCCATTGTTTTTTTGCACATAGTTTTTACGGAATTCACTATGCAATTAAAACAACATGTTAACTTTATTCTCTGGGTCAGTATGATTACGGCAATATTAAATATATATAGTTTTTTTCTATATTTTACTACTTTTACAAGTAAAAACCTAAGTTTAAAAAACAAAATGTATTTTGTGTCGCCAAATTCCAAGAGCCATAACTTTTTATTTTTCCGTCGATTAAGTGGTATGTGGGATAAGCTGTAGTTTTTAATAATACCATTTTGGGGTACATGCGACGTTTTGATCACTTTTTATTTCATTTTTTTTGTGGGAGATCAGGTGACCAAAATATAGAGATTCTGGCGTTTACAATTTATTTTTATTTTTTCGGCGTTCACCGTGCGGGTTCAATAATGATATATTGTAATAGTTGACTTTATTTTACTGATTTGTACTTTTTTTATTAGTCCCCCTAGGGGAATTCAAACAGCATTGGATCGCTTGCACAATATACTTCAATACTAATGTATTGCAGTATATCGTGATTCTGACAGGCTTCTAATAAGCCCTGCTAGAGGCAGGGCTTAATAGGAGCACAAAGATGGCGGACCTGGGGGCCTTCATTAGGCCCCCGGGCAGCCATAGCAACCATCGCCCCCCCGCGATTGCGTTGCAGGGGGCGTGATGAGCTGTTAGAGGGGGTCGTCCCCTCTTTCTAACGATTTAAATTCTGCGGTCGCTATTTACCGCAGAATTTAACGAGTTAAACTAGCGGGATCACGCTCGAGCGTGATCCCGCTCGTTACTCTGAAGTGTCGGTTGTAACATACAGCCAACACCGGCATCGTATGGAGCGGGTTCACTCCGTGAGCCCGTTCCATACTTCCCCATCCCGACTTTGGCGTATGGATACGTCAAATGTCAGGAAGGATTTTTAAAAAATGTGTTCTTTTTCTCTACTAATAAAATGCAAAAATGTTTTTAATCATCGCTGCAGTTTTATTATTTTGTGTAGCTGTAGCCTATATATTTATTTTATAATATACATTTTATATATATATTTGTTAGTAATATGACTTGACAGCTGTGTAGATATACACTGAGTATTTGCAGCCTGTTGTGTTATTTTATCCTTTGTAGTCTGTTTTTATATATATATATATATATATATATATATATATATATTTATTATAAATCTTGAAGCATCAACTTTTGCTTACCTATGCTGATTTAAAAAACTTCTTAAATCTTTTATGTAGATATACATTTAAGTAGCTGTTTCTGTCTCTCTTAGGGTATGTGCACACGAGAACTGTTTTTTACGTCTGAAAAGACAGACTGTTTTCAGGAGAAAACAGCTGCGTCGTTTCAGACGTAAAAGCAGGGGCGTCGCTAGGGGGGGGGGCAAGCGGGGCATGTGCCCCGGGCGCAGTTCAGAGGGGGGAGCCAGCGCCCCCTCCTCCTGCACTATAATTGTACCTGTGTCGCAAGGACACAGGTACAATTAGAAGCAATGAATGACCGGGCACGTTCCGTGCCCGGCCATTCAGCGCCTTTCCACGAATGAAGCGACTGGTACCTTTTGTACCAGTGACACTTTCGTCGATGAAAGCCGCTGACTGACTGGCAGGGAAAGTCATCCTGCCCAGCCAATCAGCGCCTTTCATAGACGCTGTGTTCAACCCCCTGGGTAATAGAAGTGTGGCTGTATCTGCGGGGGGGACTTTGTCTACACGGGGGACTTTATCTATGGGGGGTGTCTATCTACAGGGGGACTATATCTACAGGGCTGGGCTATATACAGGGGGACTATATCTGCTGGGCTATATACAGGGGGACTATATCTACAGGGCTGGGCTATATACAGGGGGACTATATCTACAGGGGGACTATATCTACAAGGCTGGGCTATATACAGGGGGACTATATCTACAGGGGGGCTATATACTGGAGTGGGCTGTCTATAGAGCACCATATACAGGGGTGGGCTATATAGTATATAGCCCCCTGTAGATATAGCCCACCCCTGTATATGGTGCTCCATAGATAGCCCACCCCAGTATATAGCCCCCCCTGTAGATATAGTCGCCCTGTATATAGCCCAGCCCTGTAGATATGGTCCCCCTGTAGATATGGTCCCCCTGTAGATATGGTCCCCCTGTAGATAGCCCACCCCTGTATATAGTCCCCCTGTAGATATAGCCCACCCCTGTATATAGTCCCCCTGTATATATAGCCCACCCCTGTATATAGTATCCCACAAATAGCTCCCCCCTATAGTGCTCCACAGAAAGCCCACCCCTGTATATAGCCCCCTTGTACATATTGTCCACCCCTGTATATAGTGCTCCACAGATAGCCCACCCTTGTATATAGTATATACAGGGGTGGGCTATCTGTGGAGCACTATATACAGGGGTGGACTATCTAGTGGAGCACTATATACAGGGGTGGACTATATGTACAAGGGGGGCTATATACAGGGGTGGGCTATCTGTGAAACACTATATACAGGGGTGGACTATATGTGGAGCACTATATACAGGGGTGGGCTATATCTACAGGGGGGCTACATACATGGTTGGGCTATCTGTAGAGCTCTATATACAGGGGTGGGCTATATCTACAGGGGGCTATATACAGGGGTGGGCTATCTGTAGAGCTCTATATACAGGGGTGGGCTATATCTACAGGGGGCTATATACAGGGGTGGGCTATCTGTAGAGCACTATAGGGGGAGTTATTTGTGGGACACTATATACAGGGGTGGTCTATATGGGGGCACTATCTGCAGGGGCTCTATGGCAGGCACTATCTACAGGGGGCACAGTGTGTGTGTGGGACACCGTGTATGGTGCTATTATAATTAGAGGTGCAGTGTTTGGCGCTATTATATTTAGGGGTGTAGTGTGTGGTATAATGATAACTTTATATTTATTTATAGGTGTAGAAATGTTGGTAAAGTGAGAAGCTGAAGACATGTGAGCAGCAAACTGCAGCAATGGACCGGGAGAATTCATCATAGAGGTCTGGACCGGATGGAGAAAAATAACTAGAATCTGAGACGTCACCGGTGAGTCACCTAATGTAAATGTTTATTCTGCCTCTAATCAGCACTGTAGTCACTGTATTATCTGCAGCGAGATGATGGGTGGTATGATTATGATAGGATTTATTTTTGTGAAACGGCATCTCCCAGCATATACTTAAAGAGGCTCTGTCACCAGATTTTGCAACCCCTATCTGCTATTGCAGCAGATAGGCGCGGCAATGTAGATAAGAGTAACGTTTTTATTTTTAAAAAACGAGCATTTTTGGCCAAGTTATGACCATTTTTTTAGTTATGCAAATGAGGCTTGCAAAAGTCCAAGTGGGTGTGTTTACAGTAAAAGTACAACTGGGCGTGTATTATGTGTGTACATCTGGGCGTTTTAAAAGTAAAAGTCCAAGTGGGCGTGTATTATGTGCGTACATCGGGGCGTGTTTACTTCTTTTACTAGCTGGGCGTTCTGACGAGAAGTATCATCCAATTCTCTTCAGAACGCCCAGCTTCTGGCAGTGCAGACACAGCCGTGTTCTCGAGTGATCACGCTGTGTCATCACTCACTTCCTGCCCCAGGTCCTGCATCGTGTCGGCCACATCGGCACCAGAGGCTACAGTTGATTCTGCAGCAGCATCAGCGTTTGCAGGTAAGTAGCTACATCGACTTACCTGCAAATGCCGATGCTGCTGCAGAATCAACTGTAGCCTCTGGTGCCGATGTGTCCTCGCTCGTCCGACACGATGCAGGACCTGTGAGTGACGTCACAGCGTGATCTCTCGAGAACACGGCTGTGTCTGCACTGCCAGAAGCTGGGCGTTCTAAAGAGAAGTGGATGATACTTCTCGTCAGAACGCCCAGCTAGTAAAAGTAGTAAAAACGCCCCAATGTACGCACATAATACACGCCCAGATGTAACACACATAATACACGCCCAGATGTAACACACATAATACACCCCCACTTGGACTTTTACTTTTAAACACGCCCAGTTGGACTTTTGCAAGCCTCAATTGCATAACTACAAAAATGGTCATAACTTGGCCAAAAATGCTTGTTTTTTAAAAATAAAAACGTTACTGTAATCTACATTGCAGCGCCTATCTGCTGAAATAGCAGATAGGGGTTGCAAAATCTGGTGACAGAGCCTCTTTAACATTGTTCGGGCCATGCTGGGAGCTGTAGTTTTACACCGTACAAACCTATACGGCAGGGGTTGCACTAAATTGTGCTGTATTTGTTCTGGGGCTGTATATATGTACTGAGTTTGCTTCTGGGGCTGTATATATGTACCGAGCTTGGTTCTGGTGTTGTGTATAGAACCATATTGCTTGTGAAATGTACAAATAATTTTATGCTCGCGTTACATAAAAAGAAATGACACGTTGATTGGTAGAGAAAACAAACACGGAGAGGGGGAAGGAGATGTCGGGAAAGAGGTTGGGGGGGCTGAATCTTTGCCCCGGGTGCTGGAGAACCTAGCTACGCCTCTGCGTAAAAGCTCCTCCTCGCATTATGCGAGGCGTCTTTGACGCTCGTAATCTTGAGCTGTTCTTCATCGAATGCAATGAAGAACGGCTCAAATTACGTTGCAAAGAAGTGTCCTGCACTTCTTTGCCGAGGCAGTCAATTTACACGTCATCGTTTGACAGCTGTCAAACGACGACGCGTAAATGACAGGTCGTCGGCACAGTACGTTGGCAAACCCATTCAAATTAATGGGCAGATGTTTGCCGACGTATTGTAGCCGTATTTTCAGACGTAAAACGAGGCATAATACGCCTCGTTTACGTCTGAAAATAGGTCGTGTGAACCCAGCCTTAGGGTATGTTCACACGCTGAGCTTAAAACATCTGAAAATACGGAGCTGTTTTCAAGGGAAAACAGCACCTGATTTTCAGAAGTTTTTTGAGCAACTCACGTTTTTCGCGGCGTTTTTTCGGCCGTTTTTGGAGCTGTTTTCAATAGAGTCTATGAGAAAACGACTCCAAAAACGTCCCAAGAAGTGTCCTGCACTTCTTTTGATGAGGCTCTAATTTTACGAGTCGTCTTTTGACAGTGACACGTAAAATGACAGGTCGTCGGCACAGTACATCGGCAAACCCATTGAAAGTAATCGGCAGATGTTTGCCGACATATTGGAGCCGTCTTTTCAGGCGTAATTCGAGTCGTAAAACGCCTCCATTACGCCTGAAAATAGGTTGTGTGAACCCAGCCTTAGGGCTCATGCACACAGTCATTTAAAGGCCTCTTTTATGCACATTTTTTGTTCTGTGATTTAAAATGCGTTTCAAGCGATTTTTTTTATGGCCTTTTCAACTTGTATTGTACATTCATTTTTCCTGAAATCTTTGAAGTATTTGCCATAGCTAAAGCGTGCTGTGATTTGATAAAACATGACTGACCCCCAAAACTAAAACGCTATGTACTGTATGTAAGCATTCTCATATTTCACTCCAGCCTTTAAAATAATATCTGGTTGCAGAGTTTTTGACAAACAAAAAGTGAAAAGAACTCCACCAATAACACGTCAAAATTCTGTGTGTCAAATGGGCATGTCAGATTCACACATATAGTCTTTTGGTGCATTTTTTTTTAGTCAAACACAGTAGTGGATACTAAAGGGAGGAGACATCACTTTTTCATTTATACTGCTTCTCCTTTTATGTCTGCTCCTGGCTTTGGCTCAAGGAACTGCACCAACAATTACATCTAAAACTACATTGGTAAATTCAGCCAAGGAAGGCATGGCCAGATGTGGCAGAGTTTTTCCGCTGCAGATGTTGGTGCAGATTTGGGGAAATTCCGCAACAAATCTGCACCAACATTTGCATATTTGACTTGTAATTCAGACGTTGCAGAAAAGACAGCGGACTTGCCACAGATTTCAGTTTTTGCATTGAAAAGCCAGAAATACGCAGTGAAATTCCGCTTCTTCTCCGCAACAGACAGTTCATGCTGCAGAGGGAAAATTCTGCACCGTAGCCTATGGTCCACAGAGGAGTTTTACGCAACGTCTGAACTAACTTTCCTAAAAATTTATTGAAACAACTGTAAAAAACGGCCACTAGAGAATTCTACTGCGGACTGTCCGCAGTGGAATTCCACAGCAATTCCGCCACGTCTGGCCGTGCCCTTAGATCCATACAAAGTTGTACAGATTTATAATATGGCACCCATAATAGTCGATAGGGCAATACTCTACCTCTGTATGCCTCCAATTTTGCGGAATGCTCCATTAGATGCCCTATCATAGAAGCAATGCGAGTGTGTATTACGGCAGCTGCAATGAATGGGAGTTCATTGACAAAGAAACTATTAGGGCCAGTTCACACTGAGTTTTTTGGTGCTGATTTTTACACGGAAACCACGTCGGAATGAGCGTCAAAAAATGGCTGAAACCGCCTCCCATTGATTTAAATGGAAGGCGGAGGAGTTTTTTTCCGCGGCCGCTTTTAACTGCTCGTGGGAAAGAAAAGCGGCAATTTCTTTCTTTCCACGGTTCCGTCTCTGACCTCCCATTGAAATCAATGAGAGGCAGAGAAAGCGTTTTTCACTGTGTTTATTTGCCCTCGGCCCTCAATGGCAAGAGGCGAAAAACGCTGAAAAAACCGCGGCAAGAAAGTGAAGGCAGGTCATTTTGAGGCAGATTTTTTTCTGCCTGCATATTCCTCCATGTGAACTAGGCTTTATAGACTCCAGGAAGAGATGGAGAACATGTCTCTCCACTCAGAGACCAGGCAGTAACAAGAGAGGTGCATACATATTATTATCTGTGTGGATAGTTTAAAGTGTTGCTATCCTGTTATATGTAGGCCTCCTAAAGTAAATAGAGCTGTCATTCCAAATTTTCTGCTAACCCTGTCCCAGTCTATACAGCAAACCTGACTAGTAACCTACAGAAAACAGGAAGTGTCAGCCTATTGTTACTACGCTAGTGGAAAAGAAACCAAAAAACATGAACATTTCAATATTACTTTTCATATTGATAGTCACTGTTTTCTTTATGTCACATAAAAAAACACCAAAAACAGTTAATGATAAAATACTGATTTAAATAATATAATTTTCTGATAATACATTCAGTATAGAGAGTGGCATAGGCAGTGTCAGTATGTGAGTAGTCATAGAGCAAGGTCAAATCAAAGAATGAGACTAAGACTTCGTTCACATCTGCGTCAGGGCTCCGTTTAGACTACGCTATTAATTCCGTCAAAACGATGGAACCCTTGCACAAGGGAGACAAACGGAAACCATTGGCACCGGATCCATCAGCATTGAAATCAATGGTGATGGAAACGGAAACCTTTGGTTTGTGTCAGTCAGGGCTCCATTCCGAGCCCTGACACAGATGTGAACGAAGCAAGAGATGTGTCCTGTAGAGAAGATTTTAACCAAGATTTCACTATCACCTGATACAGGAACTGTGGTGACATCTCGTGTATTTACAGCTACAAAAATTAACAGTGACCTTAAAGGAGTCCTTGGTTTATTTTGTATGTTTGACACAGGCTGTAGAGTAAATTAAAAAGATTAAAAATATTTTTGCTGTATAGTATTAATTAGCCATACAATGGTTTAAGAAAAATAAAAATTTGCAAAAACAACGTTTGCTTTACAGCATTTGGATACAGATTTTTAATCCAGCCTGTAAAACCTGTGCATGCAGCTTGTATGCCCAGCCAATGCTTTTATATGTTTCCTCCCACATTCTAAGAATTTAATACTGACTGGCTTCCTATTGACCCTAATGTGTGTATGTATTGCTGAGATAAAGAAAATTGTGAGCCGCACCAGGGATAGGAACTAACATACATATTTATAATCTGTACTGTGTTGTGGATTATGTTGATGTGATTTCAATAATAAAAAGGTAAATGGCTCAATTTTGGATTACAATATAATAATTGAATATTAGTTGCACTTAGGTTATATCATTTACCAAATAGCTATATAAAGGGTTTATTAGCGGATAAAGGGTTAAGATCAACCTTTATTTCTACACATTCGCTGATCCCTTAGGCTCAAGGACACGGTTCTATTCTGGTTCCAGGCTCTCCAACTGCAGAGCCTTTTACTGGTTCTCCTTCAACTCCACTTCTTTTTGGTAGGATTGTTCAGGATTCAGTGCTAGGCCGTCTTCTGATTTGTTTTTACACAATCTCAGTTGGGCAGACTGTCATCAAGTTTGGTTTCCAGCACCATCTTTATACTGATAACCAACTATATACATCCTCTCAGGAAATTTTTCCCACTGTACTAAAAAATACATTTGAATTCCTATGGAGTGTCTCGTCTACAATTAAACGTAATCTTTCTAAAACTGAGCTTGTTCTGGTTCCACTGTTGTCTTCCCACCTAAAAAAAAATCATGATTCTATATCTGTCTGTAACACTACCATCCTAGACTTCAACCTTGATATTTGAACCTGTTTGCTCCATTTACACTAACCTTCAGTCATTTACAAAATCCTTCACCTAAAGAACATCTTACACATCGGTACATACTGTACCTCACCACTAGCACTAACCCAAGCACTTTCTTACCTCAATAATTGGCTGGTATTCCATTAAAAAATGTGTTCCACTTCAATTCATCATGAACAGAGCAGTCAGGTTGATCCCTTTGTCTAATGAATATATAAAAAATATAATAACATCAAATATTAATATCTCAACTCTCTTTTCAGTCATTACACTGGTTGTCCGTATCCAAAATTAAATTCCAAACCCTCTTATTAGTCTGCAAAGCTTTCCATTATGCTGCACCAACTGACATTTCATCACTGTCTACCAACCCACTTATACTCTTCTCTTGTCCATCACCTACGGCTGTCATCATTCTCATCACATCCGCTCCCTCTCGCCTTCAAGGCCTGTTATTTTTTTCTAATTAAAGTTGCAACCACAGCCCATGGCCCACACACAAAACCTCATCTGGTCAAAGAGATCTCTTTACTCAACTCTACTGTCGATAAATTGACAACTTCCTTGTATTACTATTCGATTTACATCTGTGTTGGCACATGTGCTTGCTGGGTTACCAGATGATAGTACTTTATTTATATTCCCCCTAAACATATAATGGCTGGGCTGCTGGACAAAACTTGCACTTTATACAGAACCTATTGTGACATTACCTTCATCGCCTTTAGCTTGTAATCTATCAAGGTCCTCTCGCCACCTGTCTCATTGCTTTTCATTTGTTATGCTTACTGCTTCCTCTAATTGTCAAGCACTATAGAATATGTTATCCCTATATAATTAAGGATTAGTATTCTTATTATTACTAATAAGATTAGATGGTTTCATGATAATGAATAAATATAATTTTTTGCATTTACTGCTTTAGAAATTAGTCATTTTTTTAATGTCTTTAAAAAAAACTAATTTATTTATAAAATGAATTTAATTAAGTGACCATCTGTTTTTTCTACATTAGCGAACATTATTATATTTGCTCGAGAATTATATAGCATTTTCCTACAAGTATTATTATTCGTCATTATTTATAATTATACACATAGTATTTGCCCAGCATCATTAATCCTTTCTTAGCATAGACATAATAAAAGCCACATTTCTTTAATATAGATATTACATTTAATGTCAGATCACAAATTAAATCTTACTGTATATTTAAGATCATATAAATTTTATCTTAAGGATCGTACAGTCTAAAAAATAAAAAAAATTGCCATCCCAGCATTACAGTTTAACATACATCCCCACACCTCTCCTGCTGTTTTAATGTGCTAAGACGTGATCAATCTCCCCACTGGGTGGCAGGCTCCAGTCTCAAAAGAAATGGTTTCAGCGAATGTATTATATGGAACCTACAATTGGGAATATTATATTATCCTTTGTACTTGACCTTTGACTTTGACCAAATATTTCACTCACTTAAACAAGAAGCCAAAAACTATTTAGCTATAACATACATTTACCGTTAAATTGCATTAATCATTTTCCAATTACTTGATTCATCGAGCAATCACTAAACAATAATGGTAATACTTGCCACTGGACTTGACTGGCCTTGACTTTTGGGAGCTTATAAGTCAATGACATGAAGTTCATGGTATATGGATCATTTTATTTTTTATACAATTACAAGCACTTCGGAGTGACATACAGTAAAATGATTGTCCTTACTTCATTTCTAGAATCAGAGAGAATAAGAAGTCTTAAAACTGATCTCATTTTATTTTGTAAGCACATTTGAGCTTCCTAGCAAATATAAGAGATTAAATATGCACATTAATATTCACAAGATCTATCTATCTATCTATCTATCTATCTATCTATCTATCTATCTATCTATCTATCTATCTATCTATCTATCTATCTATCTATCTATCTATCTATCTGTCTCTCTGTCTCTGTCTCTCTGACACAGGGTATGTGGACCCACTAGGCCGCTCCGACGTAACGGGGAGGCAACTGACCAGGTCACAGTCTATACGAAAGTCAATGGCAGACAGTAACGCTTGGGTACCTGAAATTGTCCAGACGGTGGCTGTGGCTTCAGCACGGATGGAGGCTGGTGCGGCAGGTCGCGCCAGACGTGGCGGGCAGTATCCGATGAAGCAGAAGACACTGGACGTGGCAGAAGACACTGGATGTGGCAAACAACACTGGACGTGGCAAACGACACTGGACGTGGCAAACGACACTACTCCAACGCAGGTAGGCACAGGAACTAGAACAATACGGAATACAGGAAAGGGTGACAGGGCACGGGTAACAGCTGGAACGGGAAACACTAAGGGACCATTTGCGAGACAGACTGGGATAGACTAGCAACGCTCAGGCAAGGATCAGAAGGCATGGGGCCTTCTTATAGACCAGGAAATCAGGCCAGTTGATGATGATGACGAATAATTTGTGCGCGCACTGGCCCTTTAAGGCCGTGCGCGAGCGAGCGCACGCACCCTACGGGACGCAGCAGGACGGAGCGGAAGTGAGCGCTGGCGTCTCCTAAGAAGGAGACAGGGACAAGCGCTCATGGATCCATGGCTGCGGGCGTCGGGGGGTGAGTAAACCAGACGGCCAGCGGCCATGGACGTTACAGTATCCCCCCTCTTACGCCCCCTCTTCTTGGTACCAGAGCGGCAGAGGAACTTTTTAATGAGAGCAGGAGCACTGAGGTTCTCTTCTGGCTCCCAGGACCTCTCCTCAGGACCAAACCCTTTCCAGTCCACCAAATAGAAAGTCCTTCCTCCTAGCCTCTTGCAGTCCAGGATCTCCTTTACCTCGAATACATCAGAAGGGCCGCTGGGAGCAACTGTGGAACTAGAAGTCTTGCTGTAGCGGTTCAGGACCACTGGTTTCAGGAGGGACGCATGGAAGGAATTAGGGATTCTGAGGGTAGGAGGCAGCCGCAGTTTATAGGAGACAGGGTTGATTTGTAGCAGAATCTCGAAAGGACCAAGGAACCTGGGAGCGAACTTGTATGAGGGTACCTTCAAGCGAATGTTCCGAGAGGACAGCCAGACTTTAGTCCCCGGAAGAAATTGAGGCGGCTCTCTTCTCTTAGTATCTGCCTTTCGCTTCATGCGATCTACTGGCAGCAAAATAGAGGACCGGGTGTGTTTCCAGATTTGCAGGAAGTCCCCATATGCAGAGTCAGCAGCGGGAACCTGAGATGAAGTCGACACAGGAAGAGGGATTCTGGGATGTTGACTGTACACGATGTGAAACGGAGTGGAAGTGGTGGACTCACTTGTGTGGTTGTTATATGAAAACTCGGCCCATGGAAGAAGCTGTACCCAGTTATCGTGCTGTGAAGAGATGAAGTGGCGGAGATCCTCTCAACTTGCCCATTGGATTGGGGGTGATAGGCAGAGGAAAAGTCCAAACTCACATCCAGGAGTTTACAGAGGGCTCTCCAGAACTTAGAGGTAAACTGAACCCCCCGGTCGGAGACAATGTGAAGAGGCAAGCCATGCAAGCGAAAGATGTGCTGAATGAAGAAACTCGCCAGTCGGGGAGCAGAAGGTAGGCCGGTCAGTGGGATAAAATGTGCCATCTTAGAGAACCGGTCCACCACCACCCAGATGGTGTTGCATCCTGCTGAGGGAGGAAGGTCTCTGACGAAGTCCATTGTGATGTGCTGCCAGGGGGCACTGGATACAGGCAGAGGTTGAAGCAGGCCGGCAGGCTTGGAGTGAGTCACTTTGTTAGAGGCACACACCGTGCAAGTAGAGACAAAGTCCAGAACATCTTTAGGTAGCGCGGGCCACCAAAAGTGACGAGCAATCAGGTCTTGGGTTTTACGGACACCAGCGTGCCCAGCTAATTTAGAACTGTATCCCCAGCGGATAATTATTTTTCTGTCTGCCAACCGAACAAAAGTTCTCCCCGGAGGGATATTTCTAAGCTGCAGAGGATTGGCGGTGACAACGCAGGATGGGTCTATGATAGTCTGAAGGGACTCCACCGTGTCTTCTGTCTCAAATGATCTGGACAGGGCATCGGCCCTCACATTCTTGTCAGCGGGGCGGTAGTGGAGCAGAAATTGAAAACGGGTAAAGGACAGCGACCACCTGGCTTGACGAGGATTCAGTCTTTGAGCGGACTGAAGGTAGGTGAGGTTCTTGTGGTCGGTGAAGATCAGGATGGGGTGAGCTGCGCCTTCTAGAAGATGTCTCCACTCCTCCAGGGCCAATTTGATAGCCAGTATCTCCCGATCTCCAATGGAATAATTGCGCTCAGCAGAAGAAAACAATCTTGAGTAGTAGCCACATACTACTGCCTTTCCTTTGGAGCTCCTCTGGAACAGAAGTGCGCCTGCACCAACAGAGGAAGCGTCCAGGTCTAGTGAGAACTGCCGAGATACGTCAGGGTGATGGAGGATTGAAGCTGAAGTGAAGGCTTTCTTGAGGCTAATGAATGCGGACTCTGCCTCTGGAGTCCACACCTTGGCGTTCACACCCTTCTTGGTAAGGGTAGAGATGGGAGCCGTCAGAGAAGAAAAGTTCGGAATAAACTGCCGGTAGAAATTGGCGAATCCCAGGAACCGTTGTATGGCCCTTAGACCTTGAGGATGTGGCCATTGCAGGACGGACTTTAGTTTCTCAGGGTCCATCTTAAGGCCTTGATCTGAGATGACATAGCCCAGGAAGGGCAAAGACCTCTTTTCAAAGGTGCACTTTTCCAATTTGGCATACAAGCGATTCTCTCTTAGTCACAGAAGAACTTGACGAACATGCCTCCGATGGGTCATCAGATCTGGGGAGAAAATTAAAATATCATCGAGATAAACTACAACGCACATATAGAGGAGATCTCGGAAGATATCATTAACGAACTCCTGAAATACTGCGGGAGCGTTACACAGTCCGAAGGGCATCACTAGGTATTCGTAGTGCCCATCGTGGGTGTTAAATGGCGTCTTCCATTCGTCACCCCGGCGAATCCGGATTAGATTATAGGCCCCCCGCAGATCTAGCTTAGAAAAATTTTTGGCTCCTCGTATGCGATCGAAGAGCTCGGAAATAAGTGCCAATGGGTATTTGTTCTTGACCGTGATCTGATTGAGACCACGGTAGGCAATGCAGGGTCGAAGAGATCCATCTCTCTTTTTAACGAAGAAGAAGCCTGCCCCGGCCGGGGAGGAAGATTTTAGAATAAAACCCCTTTCCAAGTTCTCCTTTGTATAGGCTGACATCGATAAAGTCTCTGGCAAGGAGACAAGATATACTCGTCCACAGGGAAGAGAAGCATTGGGAACCAGTTCAAATGGACAGTTATAATTCCGATGTGAAGGCAACGTCTCAGCCTCTCGTTTGCAAAAGACATCTGCAAAACTGGCATATTGAGATGGTAGGCCCGAAAGTGACTGAGGCAGAGGGGGCACAACAGGACGGACTTGTGACAGGCAATGGCCATGGCATCTGGAACCCCATTGAAGAACCTCTCCAGAATTCCAGTCAAGTGTCGGGGCGTGTAGACGGAGCCATGGCAGACCCAGCAGGATAGGATTGATAGCCTTGGGTAGTACCAGGAAGGTGATCTGTTCTGAGTGAAGAGCTCCGACCCGTAGTGTCAACTGCTAGGTGATGAGCATGATCGGATCAGGCAATGGTTGACCATTCACGGAGGCAACAGCCAGGGGTCTCTCCAGACGGACTGTGGGTAGACGAAACCGATCCACTAGATCCTGCTGGATAAAATTAGCAGCCGCTCCAGAGTCAAGATAAGCGGAGGAAGGATGTGATGTCTCTCCGGTGATGATCTGAAGGCCAGGGGCCTTCTTATAGACCAGGAAATCAGGGCAGTTGATGATGATGATGAATAGTTTGTGCGCGCGCTGGCCCTACGGGACACAGCAGGACGGAGCGGAAGTGAGCGCTGGCGTCTCTTAGGAATTAGATAGGGACCAGCGCTTACGGATCCATGGCTGCGGGCGTCGGGGGGTGAGCAAACCCGGCGGCCCGCGGCCATGGACGTTACATCTATCTATCTATCTATCTATCTATCTATGTATCTATCTATCTATCTATCTATCTATCTATCTATCTATCTATCTATCTATCTATCTATCTATCTATCTATCTATCTGTATGTCTCTCTGTCTATTTATTGTCTGTATTTTTTTCATGTATTCAACTGATATACATTATTCATTCACCTGCATACATAAGGTTTTAGAGAGATTGCCCAGTTAAATGATACTAAGTGAAACTGAATGGGTATAATAACATGATACTGTAGTGACTCTTGTCTAAAACACAAAATATATTTTTTTATGCCACATCCTTATGATTTTACTCTATGGTGCACATCACCTGGTGAGCTTAGTCTGTTTTACCTGCTTCAAAATAGATTTACAAACAAGTTTATCAACAGCACAGAACAATCGAATTGGCTTAAAGTGGGTCTTCAAAGCCGTTTACAGTCAAATCATTGCATCACTAGAGTAAAGACACATGTGAGGATGCTGGTTCTCAGATCTGGAATCTGAAAGGATTGGGCAAATTATACAGTTCTCAATTATAGTCAGATGTAATGCATGTTTCTGTATACAAGTAGAGAGATCAGCCATGGTCAGATATACAGTGATGCAGGGTTCAGCACAGAAGTAGGGAGATCAGCTGTGGTCAGACATAATGCAGTTTCCTATACACAAGGAGAGTAATAGTAGAAAATCACAGCAAAGCTGGATAACTGAAAAGCCAGAATAATAAGTACAGAAAGTACTAGACTGTGGGTTATTATAGGGCAGCAAATACTGTGATTGACCATAAGGCAAGTACAATCTATTAACTAATAACTAAGTGCATACACATGGCTGGGCAAAGTTATAATAGTCAAGGACTCTTCCTAGTGTAATGTTTAAGGCTGCAAAGTTTGACTTGCTTGAACCTATATAGTTGCTGTTGCTGTATTTCTTTTGTGGAACTCTGAATTAGGTACCATGGGGCTGTTGGAGTCACTGTAATCTGCTGGCCCTAAGGACCTGTTCACATGGTGTGTATTCGATGCATTTTTTGTCTCATTTTACAAGCCAAAAAAAGCGTAAAACAACGCTTGATTGAGCTTTTTAATGAAATCAATGGGAAAGTATGCAATTAGTACATACAACACTTTTTTAAGTGTGCGTATTTAAATTACGTCTTGTGTACAAAAAAAAGCATTATGTCAATTATTTGGCGCATAAAACGTGCTGCAATGCGTGCCAAATGCTCCCATAGTCAATCGGAGACCTAATTATGTGACAAAAAAAAACTTGCTAAATGCGCGCACAAAACGCTTTAAAAAAGTTTGTATTTTTAAAAGCTCTTCACAAGAAACACTAGCATATTTGACTCGTTTAGACGTCATTTTTGTTTAGCGCCATGTGAACACTCCCATAGACTTTAGAACAGGTTACATTTCTGGCTGTGGACATAAAATGAGATCTAGTTAAATACTAGACGGGTAAACAGTACCAAATTGAAAGGTAAATTCATAAATCAGATCAAGGGAAAATGAGTATCCAAGGAGTCAAGTGGAGGGGGGAAGGGTTGAATGTAGATAAAATATTGTAAGTTTGATAAAAATGTACAGAAATGCTTGGGAAACCCAGAATTATTTTTATGTATGTTGTTTGAAAAATGTAATTGAATTTATAATTTTAAAAAAAGACCATGACATATATGTTAAACTAATACCTGTGATGAGGTCCATACACTATCGAAAGACTCCCATAAAAAAAATGTATACCATGCGGCATAGGTTTTTATAGGATTTTGTTGTAAGGAATAGCATAGCCTGAGCTATGTAATACTTTATAAAAAAAAAAGGTATACTGATATATATCAGTGTGACAGAGGCCAAAAGAACACGCAGAGCAGGACCTTACTAAAATAATGTATAGTAATATGTCTTTTGTGACAAAATGTTCTTGAAAAAAAAAATGGCATACTTAGTGAACTTATACTCCAATACCTGTTTTAGTGTAATATATTGGGGTGGGAACCCTACCTATAGCAACCAGACAACCTGCAGATTGCCACAGATTTGACCTACAGTACATTAATATTTTTAATGAACAGAATAGCTGCAAAGGAATACAAGGAATAAGTAAGAAAATAATTATATTTTTACCATTGTCACTTTTTATAGTAATTGTATCCAGGAATTTATTTAAGTACAAGTTGATTTAATTTTAATTATATTTTAATTTAATATTTTTTTCACTATTAATGTACTTATGTGGAAAGAATACAAATGCATTGACTTAATTTAGAAATATATTCAAAAGCTGATTCCTGACAAATAAGATGAGTAAAACTTCAGCATAAAAATAATTACTATTATTACTATTATTATTAACATTGATAGTAATTATAAAAAATAAACACAATGATATCCCAAATGGTACAAAATATTCTGAAAAAAAGGTTACATTTTATTACTCAAAAATAGTTTAGGCTGCATTTACACTGTGTTCAGGAGATCTGCCTCCTGTGATGGATCTTAAAACGAAGGATATGTCGTGGATGACTGTAAGTAATCCTTATCCCTTACATTTTGGTTGGATGATAGCTGAACCGTTAGCTTAGTGTTCCTGATCTCCTACTTCAGGCAGAATAGTGAGGGAGGTCTCCTGCTGCAGCCACTTACCTTGCAGACAGAAACAGGGGGAAAATCTCCTGGCACACATTTCGGGTATTTTCACACGTCTTATTTTCAAGCATATTTTGAAGCATAAAACACTTGTATTACGCTCTGAAATACACTTCAAAAACCCCTGCAAAAATATTCCCATTGATTACAGAGGAAAATATACCGTGTAGTTCATATGAGGCAAATTTTTATGCTGCTGAATTAAAAAACGTCTCATAAAAATATGCTTCGTAAAAAGAAGAAGCAAGTCACCTCTTGAGGCGTTTTTGTAGCTAATTTTCCATTGACACTACAAAAAACGCTTAGAAAAATATGCCTCAAAATACGCTTTAAAACGCTTCAAAATATGCTTAAAATATGCTTGTAAACATCAAATATGCTTTGAAAATCAGCTCCAAAAACTTCTGGATTCAGAAGCGGTTTTCTCTTGAAATCAGCCATGTAGTTTTCTGCTTTACCGTATGCCGTATAAACATACCCTTAGAGGAATACTATATATAAAGTCAGGGCCGGCCTTAGGTTCGATGGCACCCTGTGTGGGACTCTCTATTGCTGCCCTCCACAAACCAAGAATTATCCACATTTATAGACACGCACATACTAGAACATAAAAACTGTACATACATAGAGGGACATATTTAGACAAACAGGCAAATATATATACACACATTATGGAATATATACATAAAGGTATGTATACATAATGGAATATATACATAAGGAATATACATAAAGGTAAATATATAGACGTGTAAACACATACTGCATATGCAAACACACACACACACACACACACACACACACACAAATACACTGACAGGAACATACAAATACATAAAAGGCACATATATACAAGCACAAAGACACATTCACATACATACCCATATATACACAGTGCAGATAACGTAGTAGATGTCCCCTGCAGTCGATAGAGCAGAGGCAGAGCCCAGAGGCGCCCCCTACATGCTGGGAGGGTACAGAGCCCTGTGCACTTGCTCAGTTCGCACACCCCTAAGGCCGGCCCTGTATACAATACATTTCACAAATTGACAGCGATATAAAACAGGAAAGGATCAAAGGGAGGAATTAATTAGATTTTATTTTCTATGTATTTTGTACACTTAGTATTCCTTTAGAGAGGTAGTATCTAATGTAGGAGGGAGCAACCAACGATGGCCTTAGCTGAGCTGGCTCCCTTCCCCTGCTTGTGTTTCAGAATCTCCCGGGCCTGGTGACTCTGCAGCTGCCTTTCCATAGCGGTTGCTAACAGTGACACTCGGCATGAGAGCGCCTGTGCCGCCCGCCAGGACGGCCCCCCACATGCCCCCTGGCGCCTCTAGCAGCCGTTGTGGCTGCTACAACATTAGTGACGCCACATTCAATAGTATCTGCATCCTTAGGAATGGGGACTAGGTGTATACAATTTTTTTTGTTTGGGGGCACTGTCTACAAGGAGGAGGTGGAGGGCTGTATGGCACTATTTACAAGGGGGAGGTGGGGGGCTGTATGGCACGGTCTACAAGGGGGAGGGGGGGTTTATGACACTGTCTACAAGGAGGAGGTGGGGGATTATGGCACTATCTGCAGGGGGCTGTATGGCACAATCTACAGGGGGGCACTATCTACAAGGGGGATATGTGTGGCAGCCAGGGGAGGGGGCATTATACTGGGTGGGGACCACTAAACGGACATTATACTGTGTAGGGGTACTACAGGGGGCAATATACTGTGTGGCACAATTAGAGGACAAAAGACTTTGTCCTTGAAGGGGTTGTAATATATTATATTACTATTATTATTAAACTGTATGGGGCAGCTATGGGGGCATTATACTGTATGGGGGCACTAAAGGGGCATTATACTGTGGGGGGAATTATACTTTTTTGGGGGGCATTTTGTTGTGATCGGTGGGGCACCGAAAGATAATTTCGCACGGGGCGCCATCTATCCAAAGGCCGGCCGTGGTAGCAACTATACCAATACTGTCGCTAAAAGTTTGCTTATGTGCAAACATATTTACTTTTTTGTGACATCTAAAGGCCCATTTACATGGGCCAATAATTATCCGAACAATCGTTCGTTCTTAAATATTGTCCCGTATAAACAGGGCAGCGATCATTCAACAACCGAGCAAACGCTTGCTGATCACATAGTTTGTGCAGTCTATTAAATCAGCAGCCAATCTCCGCCGTGTAAACGGGGAATGTGCTACCGACTATGATGCAAACTGATGGGGGCTAAACAATTGAGTTAACGACCACCCAACCCCATACAGTATAGCATCGACCCATGTATAAAGGCCTGTTAACAAGAACAGATCGAATTGTTATATTGTAAATAGTCGCTTGATATGGGCAGAAATCTGCCCGTGTAAACCAGCCTTTAGTGAAATAATGATGGCCTTATATGTAATGCTTCTTAAAGGAACACTAGAAATGGATAATATAATGAAAACAGTAAAGATGACAAAATTTCCTGAAATTAATTTCGGGTCCAATTCAATCAAATTGTCCATCCAATTTTCTTCAAATAAATTTGCCGCAAATCACAACTACCCTGATTGCCCTTAAGACCGATGTCTGACTCTCTGAGAATCCTTTTACATCACGTTATTGCCTTCTGTCAGAGGTAGACGTCGGTAGGACGTACGACGCATACCTCCGATGGAAGGCTGAAATGTAAGACACTGTGTAAGCTCCTGTGATCCCTACCCCAATGAGACCACTACTACGCAGATTAAGTGAGGATCTGAAGGGATATCTTTTATTTTTTGGGGGTATTTTGTATGTCTACTGTTTGTTTTATTGCAGAAACTACCATTCCCTACAACATGACAATAAACCCATTATCTACCTCATTGCTCAAGAATTATACCATAGAGCAGACAAACAATATGTATTTTGTGCTATTACACAATCAAGTCACCATGTGCATTCTTCTTGCTTCAATAAGGTGTACGAATTGGCAAAGACTTGCTCAATCGACTATTCTCTACTGGTCTTGCTGATGTTTACACGTAGCGATTCCTTGATATTGTGATTAATTTGTAATTATAACTATATGACATAGAGGTAAGGCATCAAAGTGTAGATGGATGGTTTAATTTCCAGACTTTTGCGTGTTTGCTTTTACACAGTGATTTGCCGAAATTCCAATCTGCGATTGCGATTTTGACTATTAAAAGTGGTCGC
The DNA here is from genome assembly GCF_050947455.1 of Rhinoderma darwinii. Classification (NCBI taxonomy): domain Eukaryota; kingdom Metazoa; phylum Chordata; class Amphibia; order Anura; family Rhinodermatidae; genus Rhinoderma; species Rhinoderma darwinii. The sequence goes on along the minus strand of NC_134690.1, from coordinate 133,149,665 downwards.
TTACATATATGTTGAGATGATCGTAAGCAACAATCAAAATTAGCGTGTAAAGGCACCATAAGTTGATGGAGCCCTAGTATAGTATAGATATTTTTTGACAAATAGTTATGGATGGATATGTGGAGTCATCCTACATAATCTTTTCATTCATCCAAGGTCTTTGTGATGTATTTTCAGTTTTTTTTCTAATATTATAATCTTTTAATGTGACAACAGAAATGTCTGTTCCTCGGGTTCCCATCCAATAAACACTATGGGGCAGATTTACTACATGTCGTACGCCACAATTATTAACTGTTTTAGACACTTCTTGTACCTTGCTTGATGAGGGGTGTAGCCATTGGCGGATTAAGTAGACCATGGGCCCTGGGCTGTTACCCAAACTTGGGCCCCCCTTCCGCACCGCCGCCCTGCCGCGCTGTAACTATTTTTAACACTATCTTTTTCGGCAAGCATTAACAAATGGGTGTTACGATTCCCCTTGTCACAGGGCTGTGTCCCTACATACTGACAGTATCACACTGTGCAGGGAATTCTCTATTCGGTCCTTGACTGCAGAAAGACTTTTTGTGAAATACAAAGATTTCCTATAATAAACATGTCAGGAGAGGTGACAGATTCTCTATAAATCTAGTGACTCACAGGTGACGACGTCTCAGATTCTAGTAGTTTTTTTCCTCTTTTCTTCTCCATCCGGTCCACAGCTCATGACGACTTCTCCCGGCCATGACTCATTTCTGCAGAATTTTCCACTCAGATGTCTTCAGCTCCTCACTATTCCAACATTTCCACACCTATAAACTAAAATAAAGTTATCATGGTGCCACATACTGTGCCCCTAAATATAATAGCACCAAACACTGCACGCCTGAATATAATAATACCACACACTGTAAAATACCACATACACACAGCCCTCTGTACATAGTGCCACACACAGCCCCCTGTACATAGTGCCACACACAGCCCCTTTAGATATTACACACCCCTATTGATAGCGCCACACACAGCCCCCTGTAGATATCACACATCCCACCGTAGAGAGCGTTACACACAGCTCCCTGTAGATAGTGCCATACAGCCCCCTGTAGAGAGCGCCACACAGCCCTCCCTCTCTTGTAAATAGCACCAAAAAACCCACCCATAAAGAGCGCCACACACATACCGCTGTGGATAGTGCTACACAGCCCCCCTCATATATAGTGCTACACAGCCCTCCCCTTTGTGCATAGTGTCACACAGCACTCCCCCCTTGTATATAGTGTCAGACAGCGCTCCACCCTTTGTATATAGTGTCACACAGCACTCCCCCTTTATATATAGGGCCACACAGCGCTCCCCCTTGCATGTAGAGCTACATAGCACACCCCCTTGTATATAGTGACACAGAACATTCCCCCCCTTTGTATACAGGCCCACACAGCGCTACCCTTCCCCCTGTATATAGGGCCACCCAGCACTCCTCCTTGTATATAGTGTAACGGAGCAATCCCCCCCTCTTTGAATATATACACAGCGATAGTCCCCACCTAAAAATATATATATAGTTTACTTACCTTACCCCGTGGCGACCGCTCCAGCTGGACGCATGTGAATCCTTGGGACTAGATGCATGCGCAGACCGGCGTGTTGCAGTACCTCATCACATCGGCCTGCGCAGGGAGTCTTCCCAGTGCCTTATAGGCTGCAAGCCGAACGTGACCGGCTGCAGCCTATAATATTCATTTGCATCTAAGTCCTGAGGACTCAGATACAAATGAATGTGGCTGCCGCTAGCACCGGGGCCCCTTCCGGTGCTATCGATGCCACCGGGCATGAGGGTGCCCATACGGTTCGGCCGGCCGTGGGCCCCCCGGGAGCCTTAGGCCCCGGGCGGCCGCCCGAACCGCCCTAATGATAATCTGCCACTTGGTGTAGCTTAGCGAAAAATTGGGGATAGTCTAGCAGAAAGAGCAACTGAGAGGTAGCCTAAGGTTAGAAAAAAGTGTTCAGTGTTAAGACAGAAGCCAATATAATATTTTTATACTCTATATGTTGCACTATTACAGGCTATACTTAGTAGACTACTTCACAGTAATTTGTCACAAAATGACCCAAAATTTGTGTTAGAGGAAGTGTAGGTGTCATACAAGCATGACAAGTTTGCAAATGTTTAACCATATCAGACATTTATAATGACACTCTTCAAATCTCTAACATTTTTTGTCCTGTGAATTTTAAATCCCTATTTCAGTGAAAAGTATTGTCAGTGTGACTAAGTCAATATGACCCTGTTCACACGGCATGTATTTGACCTGTATATTCATGTAAGAAAATGCTTCATTAAGCTTTCTATTCAAATCAATCGGAAAGCTCACAGTTTGTACATACAACCGTTTTTTTTTTACATAAGCGTATTTAAAAAAACGCGTTGTGTAAAAAAGAAGTGTCAGGTCAATTCTTCGACGCGTAAAACATGCTAAAAATGCACCAAATGTTCCCATAGACAATGGGAGTCCTAATTGAGGGCAAAAAAAAATTTAAATGGCGCTCACAAAACGGGTCAAAATACATGTGGAAAACGCATAAAAAACACCTGTATTTTAAAAAGCGCTTCACAAGAAACGCTAGCGAATTTGACAGGTTTACACTCCATTTATTTTTAGCGCCGTGTGAACAAGCCCAAAGTTTACATTTATGAACAAATCGCCCTCATTAACACCTAAATCATTTTTTTAAAGATAATATGGGAATAAAAAAAAAAAAAGATTCTTCTTTAAATTACAAGGAAATGCTCATAAAATTACAATAACAGGGAGAGCAAAGAGAAAGGAATGTTAAAATTAATCTATTGTGAAATTGGAATCCTGTAGACGGTGATTAGAACGTTTAAAATAATGACAATAACGTTTCACAATAAGAAATCACATATATTGTCATTCACACAAACTCATTGTTCGGTGTGTGTGTATGTAGAATCATACTGCTGAGCTTGTTAGTTTGTCTAGAAAAGGAAGATCCTAACTCTATTCTGACCTTCAGTAAGGAAAATGACAGTGTCAGCAATTGAAGGAATTCAAGAGCTTTCCTACCTATTAGGGGCCAATAAGAATGGCGATAACACTCCAGTTTCCTTGGGAATTTCAGCTATTGTTTATTTTTCAATAAAGGGCTTTTACAATCCCTTTAAGTGATGTTAAATGCAGCTAACATTATTGATTTGTGTGCAAACCCTGCAAACTGATTTGTGGTTAATAAGAGGTTAACTTAAGTTTTACCCATTATCCCAAATTATAAAACAAACATAATCCATTTAGTGGTACCAAACCCAAAGTGCCAACGTCATTGCCAAATTAGTAGCTCACATAGAGATACTCATAAAGAATAATATCAAATTTCATAATGTATGGGTTCAGGGATGTGGACACTGTGGACCTTTTTTCAGATGAGTACATGGGATTCCCCTGGTATCTACACTTCTCCCCCTAAAAGCCTGCGGCACTCACACTTATCTCAGGTTGCACAACGTTAACAACATAGCCAGGGGTAAATGTAAAACAGGAACAGTAATGGATGGCAGCACAGGTTGCCAACTGAGAAATTGGAGTCGTATCAGAAGCCAAGTCAGCCATCAGGGCCAGAAAAGCAAACAGGTCCAGAACCAGGAGCTCAGGAGGTCAAAACCAAGAGTAGTAAAAGCAATCATGAAAGACAGGGACAAGACGTAAGACTGTGACCAGGAACACAGTTAAAACCCATGGTCCAGATACTTGATCATCAACAGGGGCTTAAGCAGGAAATACTGATAATGCTCCTTATTGCCTATGCACCAGAGTGCTATACTTATCCAGAATATATAGAGGAAGAAGCAGAATATCATTGGCTAGCACATCTGCGCTTCCTGTGCTTTGTGCCTAGGGCATGAGGCGGCAGCAGAGAGCACCAACAGGAAATCCATAAAGCAGCCAAACAAGGGAGCAAGGGGCAGGCAGCGGCTGCAGCGGCAAGATAATCCAGCGTTGTTTGAAATACACCAAAGTGCTAACACAACATTCGCCGTAACTTTGCCAAATACTTAAACAAACACAAATCTTATCTCATACTACACTCTATACATGTACTTCTTCTAAAACCGTATAACAGGAAATACAGGACATCCATTGTATTCTTTTCCATTTGTGCCACAAACTATGGAATAACCAGAATTGTTGGAAGTGTGCATCACTTTGACACAAACCGCTTCCTGGTAGACTTATATTGAAATCAAAGAAAGCTGCTCATTTTATTTTATTCTATATTTGGAAAATGTACTGAACTTTTCTAATCTGACTTTCAATCTGTTTAATTAGTGAAGTCTGTTATAATGAAAACCATGGGAAGAAATCCATCCACACTTCAAAATGTCATCGCATTTTAAAATTACTCTCTGCTTAGCTGGTATCCATCACTTGACGGTACAGGAAAATCAGGTCCTTCGTTTGCATCTTTACCCAGTATTGTCATGATAAATTTAACCCATAAATGGGAAAAATAACATTGCTCATAATAATGCATTTTACTCTATACAGAGGAGAAAAGATGTATTTCTATACACATTTTTGAATCACAAAGAAAGTCAGTGAAATAGCTTAAAATACAAAACCAGAATAATAATAAAAATATTGATGTGCGCGTTATTCCCCCCTACTGTGTGTTAGTCATCGCAATTCACAAGATCCATTATCATTGCATATTATCTGCCTGTAATGTGATATATTTTCAATGAATCAACTGTGTCGCTTTTAAAGAAGCTATTTGGGAGATATGCTTCACCTGACTTAACAGTTATCTATTTTGTATAAGCCAAACAAAACTATTTTAAATGTTAAAAATAAATTGGGAGTCTTGATGACTTTTGTGTCAGTGTAATGGTTATGAATGCAGCGTTCATTTGGCTGTTGTTTGATTTTGGTTGCTGTATGTTGGTCTTTCCTTTTTCAATATTTTTATAGCCGCAGGATTTATCAGCCTGGGAATGAATACAGATATAAGTTGACCTCCTGCTTCTTAGGTGACACTTCCAAAACAGGCAAGTGACAACAATAGAATATCCAGATATTGCTTTTTAAAGGTACTAATAAACTTGTTTAGAGATAGTGGCTTAGTTTATGAAGTCTGATTTTGTACCAATAAAAGTGACGTGCAACCATATTTTTAGTAAAATAAAATTTTTATTATTGTTTTAACATTATATACTATGGATCTTTTAAGTGCAGCTATGCTGTAAAGCACATAGAGTATTTATGATGAGATGTAGTATGTGTTCCTAAAATTATAGCAGATCTGTCATCAGACTATGCTGCTGTTTGGCTAATAGGAGTGATCAGAGAACATATCAGACACATATGGGGAATTTTATTAAATGTTCTACGCTCGATTTTTGGCATAAAATGTGCAAATGGCACAAAAGTTGCATTTTGCGCAGAAAGCTAAGTAGAAGTGGAAGGAGCCACCCAGGGCCTGACAAATTTACTTTCTTTCTGACAGAAACTGGTGTCAATTATAGCGCAAATCCACGGCAGCTTATAACTGGGGGAGATATGACTTTCTGTCGCACAAAGATTATTAAGAGCCTTGCACCTCTAAAAAAAATTAGGTGCATCTCACTCCCGTGTGTTTTAGGTTAAGACTGGCATATAAAATGCCAGTCTTAATAAATCCCCCCCTAGTTTAGAAGTCTGGTGTATTGATGAGGAGAGTGGTTCAGCCATTGATTTGAAGTTGGAGTGGCTAAAACTCGACACCGCCTTGCACTGTAAAACTGCATACCAAGAGAAAATTACTCCATAAAGTTACTGGGACTTATCATGTGCTACTGATTTTTCAGATTTCCTATAAAACATTTTTTTGTGCCGTTTTTGCTAATAGGAAAGCGGACCGGTTTCCATACTATGCTGCCCTTACATTTGACAGATCTGCTTTAAAAAGGATCATAATACAAAATGTATTGGTGATGTAAAAAACAGCCATGTCCCGGTATTGATGGAATGGTACATTGCTTTTCCCTTTTCAGAAAATGTAGCTTTTTCACTTTTTACGCCTCATGCACACGATCGAGTGTGGCGTCCGAGTCCCGTCAGTGATCCTAGGAAAGATAGGACATGTTTTATCTTTCCTCGGATCAGAGACTCGGACCATTTTCCACGGACCTAATTCACCTGCTGAAGTGAATGGGTCTGTGAAGATTATCGGGTGCCACTCAGATGCCATCAAAAACGGCCCGAGTGGCACAACGGTCGTGTGCAAGAATCTTTAGAAGTTTTCTTTTCCTATGATGGTGTGTTTTGCCTATAGTAGTATACTATAACATATTTATTTGTATTTTTCTTGTAACCCTTAGGGAGACATGCAGGTAATTGTATGTGCAGTCAGTAAGGGGAAAAATGTCTTATAAAATGAAGTGTGTCATTGCATAGAACAAGTTGGGTGGGCACCAGACAGATGTTTCATAGTGCATTAGCAGGTATTAACCAACGCAGCAAATACTGTTTCATAAAACAGTTATCAGGCACCGCCAGTGGTACACGGCCTCCGTTGTTCTGCCAGGAGAAGGGGTCACCTCTGTCAACCTCCATCTTGATGCATTTAGATGTTTGGTGTTGCATGGTCGCTGCTCTTTCTTGCAAGCCACCACCTACTGTAGACTGTACTGGTGACAGCAACCTGGGGAAAACCATCACAGTTCAAACACCTGTGAGGGGTCCTAGAGTGAAAACCAGCATTCCTTAGACTTTACCTTGTTTTTTTGTGGGACGAATTGTACTCTATTTAGTTTTTTGATACTTATAACGTACATTAGCATTTAATTCATTATACATTTATTGCAAGATTGTAGGAATACCAAATATGTGTATATATTATGAATTAAGACTAAAAATAAATTGTGTTTGTGTGATTTATTTTATTTTCTACTAATTTTTTTTAACATTACTTTTTTTTATCTGTGTCTGCATGATCAGTGTGACGAGTATACTCAATATTATGTGTCTATTGCCTGGCACACATACTAAGGCCTCATGCACACGACCGTAAAAACTCCCGTTATTACGGGTCGTAATTACGACCCGTAATAACGGGCTCATAGACTTCTATTGGCCACGGGTACCTTCCCGTTTTCTTACAGGAAGGTGCCCGTGCCGTTGAAAAAGATAGAACATATCCTATTTCAGGCCGTAATAATGGCACGGGCAGCCCATAGAAGTCTATGGAGCTCCCGTAATGACGGGTGGCTACATGTGTGCACCCGTCATTACGGCAGCGTTGCTAGGCGACGTCAGTAAATAGTCACTGTCCAGGGTGCTGAAAGAGTTAACTGATCGGCAGTAACTCTTTCAGCACCCTGGACAGTGAATTCCGATCAGAATATAGAGCAACCTGCAAAAAAAAAAAAAAGACCTTCATACTTACCGAGAACTTCCTGCTTCCTCCAGTCCGGTCTCCCGGCCGTTGCCTTGGTGACGCGTCCCTCTCGACATCCGTCCCGACACCCCTGGATGACGTTTCAGCCCATGTGACCGCTGCAGCCAATCACAGGCCAATCACATGCTGCAGCGGTCACATGGACTGCCGCGTCATCCAGGGATGTCGGGCTGGATGTCAAGAGAGGGACGCGTCACCAAGACAACGGCCGGGTAAGTATGAATTTCTTTTACTTTTACCTCGGAAAGGGCTGCCCCTTCTCTCTATCCTGCACTGATAGAGAGAAGGGGCTGCCGATTAGTGCAGTGCAATTTTGCAACTAAAACATGCCCGTAAATACGGGTGGAATACGGGTGACACCGAAACCGTATTTACGGGTACGGGTCCGTAAATACTGGTGCAAAATAGGTCAAATACGTGTGACACCGGACCCGTATTTACGCCAGTATTTACGGGTGGGAAAAAATACGGTTGTGTGCATGAGGCCTTACAGAATAAAATAAACGTGCCATGCACGAATATTGTGTGACTCCAAAAAAAAAAACAATGCAACAGCACTCTAAACGATAAGATATATGCAAACTTTGTATATATAGAACATTTTGAACTGCATTAGTACTATGTTTATTATGTTAACTAGTTTTATAAATGTGTGTTTCTTAGCGCACATTTTGATCAAATTGTGTGAGCCCATCTGCCAAAACAAGGCGATCTCATCCGATGGGTTCCTAGTCTAAACCGACTCATCTCTCTCTTGGGCCTAGCCTACAAAATTATCTCAGGTTGGCAGCAACCAGCTCTATTCTAATTTAATTAAAAACAGCCTTGGACAGATGGGAGGAGTACACGACCAAGATGGAGGCTGGCACCACCCCCAACTATACAATACAAAAAAATATTGCATGTATGTTGGCTAGTGGTTAAAGGAGTTTCCTGAAGTTGAACAATCCAAAATTACTGACATACTAAATGCCTTGTTTACAAGAAGGATTATTGTTGCTGGAATGACTAATAGGGGTATATTTTTCATAATTCTTATGACCACCATTGCCTAGCATCAGATCATATGAAATCAGAACAACTGTTTCATAGTGTTGTTTGCAATTTTTGTTTTAAAAGTTAATATAATTTTGAAATAAAAATAATTGTTTTATGTATATTCATTGAGTAGTAAAACTTTCTGCCTGAAAAGGCAGCACATTTTTTTTTTAGGTCTGAAGCTGCCTATAGGCCTTTGTTGGCATACTCGTTCTGTCTTTCACAACTTAAGGTGCTGGTTAAATCAAACGCTATACCTTTTAAAGTCTAATGGAGATAAATTATATGTTTGTGGTTTACCGCCTCTAAAACATTACTCCATTTTACTGAAAAAAAAACAACATTACCTCTTTGTACACTCACTAAAGACATAAACAGAAAACCATTGTATCCCATAATTATTTAATAGAGAACATTTCCGACAGTAAACAGAATAATGCAAGCTGGAGAAAATTATATGTTCCGAACTCAGGAGATAAATGGTACTCCTATCCGTAACTCTCTTTTACAATAAAACATTCAGCAACAATATAGCATTGATTTATTTTAACTTCCTATAGAACGGAAGTTTCTTAAAAGTTGCTGTATGAGAATCATTAAAATGTTGTCTAACAGATTTACTCTTCAACAGCGAGACATCCGAGGACTCCTTAAAATATATAATTAACATCGCTATCTTGATCATCCTGAAGAGAAAGAAATATGATTTGTAATTAGAAAATATAATAGTTTTAGGAATTGTTTTATTGTAGTGTAGGCTGTACATCTAATAAGAATGTTTTTATACAATAGCTGTGTACTTTGAGATAATGTTCTAATTAACCTAATTGCAGCCAATATATTGAGTTGAGATCCAGACTTCCATGGCAACTAGCAGGAGAGCTGCATGGAACTGTGCATTGCTCTCCCAGTATAGTTAAAAAAAAAAAATAGCTCTTTATTACAGGAAATAGTGAGGTAAATCCTCTTAACAAGATAAAGCTTGACTTAAGAAAGAGGTTTGTCCCCTTGCACTTGCTGATAATGTAGAAATTAAGCAGTGATGCTTCAATTTAATTAGCATAAGCCATCATAATAATGCACCCCAGAAGTGTTTGCCTTCCCCTTGCAGTGCACAACTCCTCTGTGTAAAGGATTTACTGTAAACCATTGAATATTAAATGCATGGTTTTATAGGAACACAATCTATAAAACCGAGTGATGGCATAAAATAATACATCTCAACATTTTAAAGATTTGATCGTGGGTGATATTAAATTATTCAGAGGAAAAATAATCTAAGCTGCTATAAATGTTTATGAGCAATCTACACCATGCAAAGTGATTTAATAAAATGTGAAGGTTTTTGTAAAATGCATTTTATTGATAGAAAAACGGCATGAAAAATATTCAAGGAAAATATATTTTAGTGATCAGAGGGAATGTAGAATGATGTTGGTCACTCGGTCTAATAATAGAAGCTAAAGAAGTTTTATTTGTATTTATGAAAAATTGCTTTTCCATGTTAATTAATATAACATCTATGTATTTTCTATCTATCTATCTATCTATCTATCTATCTATCTATCTATCTATCTATCTATCTATCTATCTATCTATCTATCTATCTATCTATCTATCTATCTATCTATCTATATCTATCTATCATCTATCTATCTATCTATCTATCTATCTATCTATCTATCTATCTATCTATCTATCTATCTATCTATCTATCTATCTATCTATCTATCTATCTATCTATCTATCTATCTATCTATCTATAATCTATCTATCATCTATCTATCTATCTATCTATCATCTATCTATCATCTTCTATTGTGAATTAGCTTACAGGATTGCTGTCTTCTGGGTGTGATGGATTCACGACACTCACTTCACTTCAACACAGAGGATTTTCTTATTCAGCTGGCCTCAACCAGCTTCATTCTTCTCATGCTAATAAACTAAACCACATCAACAGTACAAATAAATCCTACAGTAGGCCGTCTGGCCACTCACTAGACATCCCAGCTGTTAAAAGGGCCATCCCTTTTCTTAAAGGGGCCCCACAGCTGCCAGCGTAATACAGTCCCAGCAAAGTAAATGAGATATCACGTAATTTCACCTGCGGTGCGTATTTTAAAATCCATAGCATTTCAATTTATCTGGCTGTCATGCCCATGGCCGCGGGCTGTCAGGCTCACTTGCCTCACTCTCCTCCTCAAGAGACACCAGCGCTCACTTCCGCTTCTCCTGGCTCGTGCCCGCTCTTAAAGTGCCAGCGCACGCACCTTAAATTAGTACAAATTTAGCTCATGAGCCCTGTACTATAAGAGGGGCCCAGCTCCTTCTTGCCTTGCCTGAGCCTTGTTGTCGTTACCATAGTCTGTCTAAGCAAATGGTCTCCTTAGTGTTTTCCAGTTCCCAGTGTTTCCCGTTCCTGCTACCTGTAATCTGTATCCCTTGCTATCCTGGTCAAGTACCATGCTGTCCTGCTATCACCACGCCTTGCGCCTGCCTGTTGCCTAGTCCCAGCCGAGCCCGTCTTGCTACTGTCTGAGCTACCACAGGTACACTATACGAACTATAGACTGTGACCTGTGTTCTGTTGGCCAGCTACAATACCGTCAAGGCGGTACGGCCCAGTAGGTCCACGTACCCAATGTGACACTGGCTTTTCTGCTTGCGAATCATGTCTGGCTAATTGTAAGGAAAAATGCACCAAAACTTGCAGCATGAAATGACAATGATTTACACATCAAAATGTAAAAGCCGCACCGAAAAACGCATCAAGAAACGTATGATTATGTGCGGTTTTTACCTGCAAATTTCCTGCCGTTTTGATGCGTATTTTCCACAGCAAAATACGCAACGTGTACATGTAGCCTTACCTCTCATGAACACGACCATGTGTGCTGTCCGAGTCCCTTCAGTGATCCGAGGATAGATAGGACATGTTCTATCTTTCCTCAGGTCGGAGCCTCGGACCATTTATCATGGACCTGATTCACCTGCTGAATGGGTCCGTGAAGACTATCGGGTGCCACTCGGATGCCGTCAAAAACAGCCAGAGTGGCACAACGGTCATGTGCATGAGGCATTAGGCAGCCCAAACTCTGGACGATCCTGAGGACGCAGCGCAACCAGAGTGTCCTTTTGGCATATATTTCACCAATATATCTCAGATATTTTTGCCTTAAAATTTATTGATAAGCACAGTTGACTACTAATCTCAATACAACTTTTTTAAGAATAGTCAATGACAGACATATGTAACTGGACAAGCATGGAATTGCATACATCTATGCATGCATTCGGCATAACGTTAGAAATGGTCCCACTAAGCATAATACCCACACGTGGTGTAGACCTACCTTTAGCTTTACTCAGAATGGTCATTTTACAATTGTCATTAATTTTTGGGTGATGCAAATAGATATTTTACACACGACACAAAAAGCTGCATCTTTATAAATAAAACCAGACCCAAAAATGATTAACGAATTGATGAAAATTATTTTTTAATCAGCTGTCTAGTCAGTTTGGATCATTTGCACAAAAATAAAAATACTAGTCCTTCTGCGTCCTGGTTTCTTTTTGGGTAATCAGGGAATCCCCAATTACTATCAGGCCTGAATCTAGATTGATTCTCTCTGTCAGACCTTGCCTGTCAGTGAGCTCACTTGCCTGTTGACATTTGGCATAAACACTCACTTAAAAGAATCTATGTCAGTACTTCTTTCAGCGATGTGAAAGAAAGCCTTACTATCAAGTACCGTCAAACTTTTTCCTTATTCAGCATTCCACACATAGGCATCAAGACGTGGAAAAAAGAACTAGCAAGATGTTGAACTAATAGATATTCTGGATCATGGGATATTAGAAAATAATGATACAAGATTTAATTAATTTTTTTTTATTTAAAAAAAAAGGTTTCTGGGAATAAAAAAAACATTTAGTCAAAAATTTCATGTGAGTAGGTCAGTCCGCTGTAGCGATATCAGTTTGGTTAACACTTCACTGCAGTGACTTGTGATTGGCTGGTCATCATCACTCAGGATTGTAAACACATATGTAGGGAACCATAACAGCATAATCAAGGGAATGGTAAAGAATTCTAAAGGGGAGTATACAGAGAATTTCAGTATTTTGGTCCCTTTTTAACCCCCGCATTTTAGTTCCCTTGCCCTGTACCTGATTAAAACAAAGTGTATTTTTTGCTTCCTCTCTAACATATGCCCAACCAGCCTGCTTGCTATGCCCTCAAATTGTTTTTCCTCAGTCCTTCACAGGTCAGTTCCATAGTTCCGCTATCAGATCCTTTTATCATTTATGCCACAGAAACACTGTAAACATGGAGCTTCTTTCATCTGCTTTGTTCTTCGAAGAATTACTCAACATAATTATATAATATGTAATATTATATATATATATATATATATATATATATATATATATATATATACACTACCGTTCAAAAGTTTAGGGTCACTAAGAAATTTTGTTATTTTTGCAAGAAAAGCACAGTTTTTTTCAATGAAGATAACATTAAATTAATCAAAAATACACTCTATACATTGTTAATGTGCTAAATGACTATTCTAGCTGCAAACGTCTGGTTTTTAATGCAATATCTACATAGGTGTATAGAGGCCCATTTCCAGCACCCATCACTCCAGTGTTCTAATGGTACATTGTGTTTGCTAACTGTGTTAGAAGGCTAATGAATGATTATAAAACACTTTAAAACCCTTCTGCAATTATGCTAGCACCGCTGTAAACAGTTTTGCTGTTTAGAGGAGCTATAAAACGAACCTTCCTTTGAGCTAGTTGAGAATCTGGAGCATTACATTTGTGGGTTCGATTAAACTCTCAAAATGGCTAGAAAAAGAGAGCTTTCATGTGAAACTCAACAGTCTATTCTTGTTCTTAGAAATGAAGGCTATTCCATGCTAGAAATTGCCAAGAAACTGAAGATTTCCTACAACGGTGTACCCGCAAATAGTACCCGCAAAACGCCAGTGTCAAAATCTACAGTGAAGAGGTGACTCCGGGATGCTGGCCTTCAGGGCAGAGTGGCAAAGAAAAACACATATCTGACTGGCTAATAAAAGGAAAAGATTAATATGGGCAAAAGCCCACAGACATTGGACAGAGGAAGATTGTAAAAAAGTGTTATGGACAGACGAATCGAAGTTTGAGGTGTTTGGATCACACAGAAGAACATTTGTGAGACGCAGAACAACTGAAAAGATGCTGGAAGAGTGCCTGACGCCATCTGTCAAGCATGGTGTAGGTAATGTGATGGTCTGGGGTTGCTTTGGTGCTGGTAAAGTGGGAGATTTGTACAAGTTAAAAGGAATTTTGAATAAGGAAGGCTATCACTCCATTTTGCAACGCGATGCCATACCCTGTGGACAGTACTTGATTGGAGCCAATTTCATCCTACAACAGGACAATGACCCAAAGCACACCTCCAAATTATGCAAGAACTATTTAGGGAAGAAGCAGGCAGCTGGTATTCTATCTGTAATGGAGTGGCCAGCGCAGTCACCTGATCTCAACCCCATAGAGCTGTTGTGGGAGCAGCTTGACCGTATGGTACGCAAGAAGTGCCCATCAAGTCAATCCAACTTGTGGGAGGGGCTTCTGGAAGCATGGGGTGAAATTTCTCCTGATTACCTCAGAAAATTAACAGCTAGAATGCCAAAGGTCTGCAATGCTGTAATTGCTGCAAATGGAGCATTCTTTGACGAAAGCAAAGTTTGAATGAGAAAATTATTATTTGAAATAAAAATCATTATTTCTAACCTTGTCAATGTCTTGACTATATTTTCTAGTCATTTTGCAACTCATTTGATAATTATAAGTGTGAGTTTTCATGGAAAACACAAAATTGTCTGGGTGACCCCAAACTTTTGAACGGTAGTGTATATATATATATATAATTTTGATATATAGTTCTATTATCAGAAATAGAAAGTTTTGGAAAATTGCCAATGTCTTTGTGATTGTTCTTGCTCCAACTAGAGCAAAACATTACAATTTAGGTCCCCTATGCTACTCCTTCTTAGGTCAGCATATGATAGAGTGGGAGATGTTGAGCCCGGGGATGTATATAGTTTTGTGTGATTTGCTTCAGTATTTTCATGTGAAAAGCTATGTCAACACTGTCAGGACTTATAGGGAAAGCCCACCTACAGTGACAGACAGTTCTTCCTCATACAGACAAACCTGCCAATCCGCAGTGTGTGGGCAGGGGAATCAGGACTCACAGGCTTTCTCCTGGCATCACTTAAAGGGGACCGGTCACTGACCCGAATTGCACTGTATCCCTGATTCCAGCACTGTTTTTCTTTTTTTCCTGGGCCGCCATGTTCCAGAGATATGGTGCACAGTTTTGTTGGCTCCCTCTATGCTAATTTGCTGTAGTTAGCAAACAGGACATGAACTACCCTTAAGCTGCCTCATACTGATTGGTCATCACCAGAGGCAGGGAAGCTAGCTCCACCGTGTTGGCTAACCACAGCAAATTAGCATAGAGGGAGCCAACAAAACAGTGGGCCATATCTCTGTAACCGGGGGTCCAGGAAAAAAAGAAAAACAGTGATGGAATGAAGGAGACAGAGCAGTTCAGGTCAGTTAACCACTTTAACGTATACGATTTAGTGACAGGTCCTCTTTAAACATATTTTTACATGTAACAACTAAATTAAATCAATGACAACAATATATTCCTTAGCTCAGCATTCCCTCCTCTATCCTTTGCTGCCCATCAGATATGTTAACATAGGAGACCTGACAGTGCGGTTTTATAGCTGAAAACATCCATAAAGAATACATGCAGACAAAATAAGCACCTCATGTAATAGCCAACTTGTTTTTTTATATGTAATTAGAGGATGTTGTACTTTTTGGCTATACAACTTTAAATAATTGTTTCTTTCCTTAGTATGACATTTTTGGTATCACCTTATGTGATTATAGGCTTTGACTTCTAATGGCTCATCTAACTTGCCTGGTTAATGACCTATTAATCCTATATTCCTGTTTCTGGTACTTTTTTCTTTTATTTGTGTGTAATTTTACATTTATGTCCTGTTAGAATTGTTTTGTTGCCATTGTAAATGTAAAATCAATAACAACTGTAATATGGAACCAAGTTGGAGTTCACAGGCTATTGGAATCATGTATCAGTTTATAAATTAGGTGTAAAGTACTAATATATTTTACTGGAGAATTATTGTATTCACATTTTTCCTGGTGGCAGATGAAGGTGAATTGTAGCCCTACATTTTATAATGAAGTTTTAGCTCTATTGCAATGCATGTGTTTTATCACTAGCTATCTCATTGGGGATATATAATGAAATATGTACTTTTGCCTATTTTGATTTTAAATGTATTCTATTTCGAACCAATATTATTTCATCTTCAGGGAAAACCTGCAATCTACTCTATTTATATTGATTAAGGCTTAAGCAATTATTAAAGAGTTCAAGAAATATTCATTTATTAACCCATCTATACATGGATTAACTATACACAAACATTATTTATTTCAATGTATTACCTACTTAAAGGATACAAACCCCAAATGACAAAGTTTATAAATCCTAACTAGACTTCTTTCACTAAACAGTAGTAAACTACTGAATGTAAATAAAAGAACATGCTCAGGAGAGGGGTTGTTTGCTTACAAATGCATATTGCCTGAATTTGATGTTGCATTAAAGACAAATGAGACAAAATATCACCTTTACCTTTTATTTAAGGCTATCAGGGCCCATGCGGTTGGATATCAGTTACTGTCCAGTAGGCACTCAGTGTGCTAAGGTTTGGTGTCTCCATAAGGCATCATATCCTTCCTCAAAGCAACGCCTTTAGCGGAAAATACATCCGTGATACGGCATGCAATGGTACATGTCACAAAAAGAGCCATGGGTGCTTTATTACGGAAGTGTACATTATGCATACCATGGTCATGTTCATGAGGCTAACTCTGGGTATTATAGACCATCTTCTTCTCACAAAAACTGGGTAAAGAAGTGCTGGTGGAGCATTATCACTAGGTGTCACAACACATTTGCAATCTAAGGGCGGTAATAACTCATGTTCATATAGAAGTATCTCTAGTTATTCTTTATCCACCTGTTGCAAAGCAATGGTACAATGATATTAGATGCCGCAAAGCAAATGGAGTGCATTCATTAAGGAATAAAGGGCCTCTGTAGGGAATCTTTGGCTAAACTTTTCATATACAGAAGCAGTGCATATATTTAAACAGTGGTGCATGATAATATATTTAAAGGCCATGTACATCTTCACAACTATCTCTGTATTTCTCTAATGCATTAAGACACATAAATCTGCAAAGCAGTTACTGTATAGACGCAAAGCAGTAAGATATTTTTAATGCCTATTGGCAAAGTTGCTTTGTTTTTTTAATTTAACCCATTAAACCACAATTATGGAATTGTACATCATAGATTGGCTTATATTAAACCATCATGGTGAATAGTTATATCACAGAGATCGTGTGGGCTCAGAAGCGTGGCACCAAGTGTGGCCCTGGGCAAAGTTAAAAGTGGGGACCAAATGCTTAATTATTATATCAATAATGCAGTCAATCCATAAGGCAATGTGCAGAGAACTGCGTCGCTGGTTTCTAGCGCATCCTGGAGTGTTGCAAGCCCCAAAGCATATGTCCCCCCTCTCACATAAAAAAAATAATCTATATACATATACAGTAATTAAATCATACTGCTTAACCGGATTAAATATTATCTGCATACTGTTACGGAACATAACTCACTAATTTAAGACCAGAATTGCCAATAATAATACAATATAATGTCGAAATAATACTACCACACCATGACCACATATTGACTGAATAATACCCTCCATACTGTTACTAAATAATACCGCCACACCATAATCACATCGTGACAGAATTATACCACCACACCATGACCACATATTGACTGAATAATACCCCCATACTGTTACTGAATAATACCCCCACACCATAATCACATCGTGACAGAATTATACCACCACACCATAACCACATAGTGACTGAATAATACCCCCATGCTGTTACTGAATAACACAGCCACATCATAACCACATAGGGAAAGAATAAGACCCCCACACTGTTACTGAATAAAAACCACTGTACAAAGACCAATATTACCACCATATAGTGACCATATAGTGGAAGATGCCAGTAATACGTAGGAGCTCTGCAGATGATATACAGCACATATATATCCAGTGACTCACAGGTGACGTTTTCTCTGATTACAATAGTTCCATTTCCCTTTTTTTTCTCTATCTGGCCCTGACCGCTGTGACGACTTATTCCAGCCACGACTCGTCTCTGCAGAATTTTACATACAGACATGTTGGTTTCTCGCTTTTCCAGCACCTTCCCCATCTATACCCCATCCACTAAACAAACTCGTTATCCACAACGGCCCAAATGGTAATAATAATCCCTCAGTGCTTGACATATTAAAAGTGCCCCCTCAGTAACCGTGCCCCCACACAGTAATAATGCCCCCTTTGTGCACCCAGTAGATAGCGCTGCAAACAGCCCGCTGTAGATAGTGGCACACACACAGCCCCTGTAGATAGTTGCAAACACAGATACTTTATCTTGACCTTTACAATGACTTTTCAATGGCTTTTCTTGTGTGATATCACTCTGCAGCAAGTTATCAGAGTCAAGATAAAGATGGCTACTTAATAAGCTCACCATTGAGTCAACGCTAAATAAGACTAAATACAATAGTAACCATTACTCAGCTGTGAGCAAGGTCAGGTAGTAATCTTAAGCCTCTGGGAATGTTTTTACTCACTGACAGCAAATAGCGATTCAGATAGTTTCATGAATAAGCTTTACTTATCCAAGCTTTATCTACATAACAGTTTTTTGTTTTTTTTTAAATCCTTCCCACACCAGGAATGTAAATATATATATATATATATATATATATATATATATATATATATACCAAAGACAAAAGAACAAGTAACAGCACCAGGACTTCAGCGTTGGGGAGATGTTGGTTTATTCACCACCAGGTGGAAGAATGAGCTCATTCTTCCAGCTGGTGGTTAATAAACCAACATCTCCCCAATGCTGAAGTCCTGGCGCTGTTACTTGTTCTTTTGTCTTTAGTATTCTAATCTAAGGAGTTGATTCGTCCTTCTACTGGTAACGTGCACATGGCCTGATGTTCAGTCTGCATTGAGTGCTGTGTTTTCCTCTACACTATATATATATATATATATATATATATATATATATGTATATATATATATATATATATATATATATAAATGGTGGTGCATAAGTAGGTATACATCTCAACAGGGGGAGATTTTACAAACAGTTTCAAAATATTTCACTTCTGAAGAACACTATCAGATATCACTATAACTTGGTCCGATGAAGCAAACCTCAAACTTTCCAGAGGTGTTAACAGGCACAACTGCAATTATTACTCAACAGAAAACCCCCTTGCAACAATTAAATAACAGTTGAATCAACCTGGGCAGCCCTTTCATGTAAACGGGTAATTGGACCTATCTTCTACAATACAACAGTTACCTCAGACTCGTACCTTAAGATGCTTTTTAAGACTTCTAATTTTCATCAAGATGGAGCGCCTCCTCACTACGCTTTAGTGGTGCATAATTTTCTTGACAAAGAATTACCCAATAGGTGGATAGGTAGATGAGGCCCGGTTGAATGGCCACAACGATCACCAGAATTGACCCCAATGGACTTTTTCTTTTGGGGAGTTATCAAAGATAAGGTATATTCAAGAAAACCACACACGGTTGATAAGATGATTCAGTTCATAACAGAAGCATGCCAAGAAATTAATGAAGAAATGAAGAAATAAAAAACTTCGTCCCAAAGTGTGCTTGAGTGTAAAAACTAGATTACAATAATGTATTAATAAAGAGAGCCGCCAATTTGAGCATATAAGAGAGTGTACTTAATTGTTTTGTTATTCTATAAAACACTATTTAAACTGTGTACATATTATAATTATATTTACCTATTATTTAACCCCTTCCCGACATTTGACGTATGGGTACGCCATGGAAAGCTAGTGCTTCCCGTATTTTGCCGTATCCATACGCCAAATGCATGGCACCGGCTCAGAAGCTGAACCGCTGCCATAATTGCCGGATGTCAGCGGTATCTTACAGCTGACATCCGGCTGTAATGGCGGGGACCGAAATGAGCTTCGATCCCTGCCATTAACCCCTTAAATGCCGCGCTCAATCGCGATCACTGCATTTAAGGTGTTTGCATCTCATCGGAACCCCGGCAATGAAGTACTGGCCTCCCGGTCTGCCTAGCACGGAAGCCGTTCAGGACCCTGAGCTGAGGAGCTGAGCCGGCGTCATCAGCGGTGGATGTCAGCTGACATCCACCTGTAACGGCAGGAAACGGAGCTAGCTCTGATCCCTGCCATTAACTCCTTAGATGCAGCGATCTGCTGACTGCTGCTATGGCAACAGGAGACACAATGGCCTCCTGCTCTGCCATTACAGAAGCTGATTAGGCCCCGCCGGGAGGCGGAACCTAATTGGCTTGCTGTCAGTGAATAACTGACAAATCTAATACATTGCACTACGTAGACAGTAGACAGTTGGACCTTCAAGTCCCCTAGTGGGACTTGAAAAAAAGTGTAAAAAAAGTATAAAAAAGTGTCAAAAAAAAGTGAAAAATGTAAAAGTTTGAAAACATAATAAAAGTTAATAAGAAAACATAATAATTCGTTAAGGCTCCAATAAGTCAGGAAATAAAAAATATGCAGTTGTCCAGGTCCGAGGGGAACATTTCTTCTGTTTTAAGCGGCGATATATGGAGGCCCTAAAATTAGGGAACCAGGAAGGGTAGGGCCCAAACATTTCCGCTAGAAGCGACGGTGCCCGTATTATACCATTACAACACTTCCCAGCAAAATTCCCCAAACTGCAAAGGTACCGAGTGTGGACCAAAAAGGGGATAAGATAGGACTCCATATATCAGTATGACACTGGCCTGTGGAGAAAGGATTGCTCCACAGCGTAACACACATCCATTGATTAGTTTATTGTTTTTTTTACCCCATTATTATTCCACCTGACTATGCCACTGATATACTCTGCCCAGCTTACATATGCCACCACATTATTAACGGAAACACCGGCAATATGTAAGCGGGTGATGCTGCCCCTTTAAATTGAACTGTCTGCCAGTGCAGCCTCCATGTTTGTTGGTACCTGCGTTCTGTGTTCCCTCCTGTGTGAGGTGATGTTTACACCTATGTGTTATCTGTTGCATGCCTGCCATGTTATGTCCAGCCACTAGGGGTCACTGCAGTATGACTGACTTAGAGATAGAGCTGCAGGAAACAGGAAGGAGTGTGTGTGTGTGTGTGTGTAGCACACAGGGAAGTCAGAGAGTATGGCGTCCCAGTGCCTGAGCCTGGCAAGAAGCTGCAGGATGGAGGTCCTCCCTACAAGAGAGGGACTCTGAGGGAACAAGGAGGTTACCCTGTGAGCAGTAACAGATGCCTAGGAGGAATTAGAAAGTGGCGTCCATATTGGAGCATGCCCCAGAAGAGATAAGTGGGGAGATGTCTGTTGCTTGTACTCCTGCATTATTGAGACCTGTCAACGGGTGAATTAATGTAAAGCAACTGCAATTATTTTAAACGGTCCTTAAAGAAATGGTACCCGATTCAAAGACTTGGTCTTAGAACTGTGTGAGTGTGTCACTCCATGGCCTGGTACCATTGTCTGAGTGTTGTGTGAACGGTACACGATGTTCACGTTGCACGTACGCAGCTGAGGGAGTCGGGATCCGTGAAGGTAGTGGTGTAGCAGACACTGTGACCCACGGAGGCGCAGAGCTTTCCTCCAAAGTGACTGGTGCACCCCAGGCCTAGCAGGGCAGGCCATGGGTAGAGGGTATCTCCTCCGCGACCCGTAGCCGCACGGTGGAAACAGGCTGCAGAACCTGCAGTCACTTTGGCGCAGCCCGTCTTTGTTAGAACTCCTGAAAAGTGGAGAACCCAATCCACGTGTTGTTTGCCACTTGTTTAAATAAAACCCATTTAAACTGCTGCCCTCTGTGATTATTGAAGAACCACCCCTTACAAATACACCCACATTATTAATGGAAACACCAGCAATACTCAAACAAAACCACTACCAAGCAAAATCCGCCCTGCAAATGCCAAATGCCAAATGGAGCTCCCTCCCCTCTGAACCCTACAGCGTGCCCAAACAGCAGTTTACTTCCACATATATGGCATCACCATACCCGGGAGAAACCTTTTAACAAATTTTGGGGTATGTGTCTCCAGTGGCACGAGCTGGGCATGACATATTTGCCACTGAAATGGCATATATATGGAAAAATATAATTTTTTAATTTGCACCATCCGCAGCGCAATCATTTATGGAAAAGACCTGTGGGGTGAAAATGCTCACTACACCCCTTAATAAATGCCTTGAGGGGTGTAGTTTCCAAAATGGGGTCACTTTCTTTTTATTATTTCACATCTGAGCCCTGCAATTGAGGACCAATACTTTGTAAATCGCCAAATTAGGCCTAAATTTTACATGGCACTCTTTCACTCCTGAGCCCTGTCAAGGCACAAGATTAGGGTCACATTTAGGCTGTTTCTAAAACCGGGAAACACTGCATAATAATTAGAGAGTAGTCTAGTTATGGTGGGACAAACTGGGCACCACATATTGGCATATCTATGGAAAAAAACAAAACAATTTTCACTCTGCAACATCGAGTGCACACCAATTTCTACAAAACCCCTGCGGGGTTAACATGCTCACTACACCCCTAGGTGAATGCATTGAGGGGTGTAGTTTCCAAAATGTGGTCACTTCTGGGGGGGGTTTCCACTGTTTTGGTCCCACAGGCGCCCAGAAACCAATCCAGCAAAATCTGTACTCCAAAAGCCAAATGCCGCTCCTTCCCTTCTGATCCCTGCCGTGTGCCCAAACACCAGTTTATGACCACATATGGGGTATTGCCGTACTCTGGAGAAATTGCTTTACAAATGTTGGAGTTCTTTATTTCCTTTAGCTAAATCTACGTCTTATTGAAGAAAAAGGATTGTTTTTATTTTCACTGCCCAATTCTAATGAATTTTCTGAAACATCTGTGGGGTCAAAATGCTCACTACACCCCTAGATGAATTCCTCAAGGGGTGTAGTTTCCTAAATGGAGTCACTTTTTGGGTGTTTTCATTGTTTTGTCCCCTCAGGTGATTTGCAAATGCGATATGGCCTCCGCAAACCATTCCTGCCAAATGTGATCTCCAAAAGCCATATAGCGCTCTTTCCCTTCTAAGCCCTGACGTGTTTCCAAACAGCCGTTTAGGGTATGTGCACACGATGAGAGGCTTTTACGTCTGAAAAGACAGACTGTTTTCAGGAGAAAATAGCTGCGTCGTTTCAGACGTAAATGCTGCTCCTCGTATTATGCGAGGCGTCTTTGACACCTGTAATCTTGAGCTTCTTTTCATTGACTTCAATGAAGAATGGCTGAAATTACGTTGCAAAGAAGTGTCCTGCACTTCTTTGCCGAGGCAGTCAATTTACGCGTCGTCGTTTGACAGCTGTCAAACGACGACGCGTAAATTACAGGTCGTCTGCACAGTACGTCGGCAAACCCATTCAAATGAATGAGCAAATGTTTGCCGCCATATTGTAGCCCTATTTTCAGACGTAAAACGAGGCATAATACGCCTCGTTTACGTCTGAAAATAGGTCGTGTGAACCCAGCCTTATGACCACATGTGTGGTATTTTTTTACTCTGGAAAAATTACTTTACATCTTTTGCGGTGCTTTTTCTCCTTTAGTCCTTGTGGAAATAAGAAAAAATTAGCTAAAGCTACATTTTCTTTGAAAAAAATTTGGATTTTCATTTTCACGGCCTAATTCCAATAATTTCTGCAAAAAACCTGTGGGATAAAAATGCTCACTATACCCCTAGATAATTTCCTCAATGGGGTTTGTTTCCAAAATGGGGTCACTTGTGGGTTGTTTCCACTGTTTTGTCCCCTCAGGGGCTTTGCAAATGTGACATGGCCTCCGCAAACCATTCCTGCTAAATTTGAGCTACAAAAGCCAAATGGCACTCTTTCCCTTCTAAGCCCTGCTGTTTGTCCAAACAGCCATTTATGACCACATGTGGGGTATTGTTTTACTCGGGAGAAATTGCTTTACAAATTTTGTGGTGCTTTTTCTCCTTTAGTCCTTGTGGAAATGAGAAAAAAAAAATCGCTCCACCTACATTTTCACTATACCCCTAGATAATTTCCTTGAGGTGTGTAGTTTCCCAAATGGGGTCACTTTTGGGGGATTTCCACTGTTTTGGCACCGCAAGAGCCCTTCAAACCTGACATGGTGCCTAAAATATATTCTAATAAAAATAAGGCCCCAAAATCCACTAGATGCTCTTTTGCTTCTGAGGCAGGCGCTTCAGTCCAGTAGCATGCTGGGGCCACATGTGGGATATTTCCTAAAACTGCAGAACCTGGGCAATAAATATTGAGTTGCATTTCTCTGGTAAAACCTTCTGTGCTACAAAAAAAATGGATTCAAAATTTATTTCTGCAAAAAAATATGAAATTTGTACATTTCACCTCTACTTTTCTTTAATTCCTGTGAAACGTCTAAAGGGTTAAAAAAACTTTCTAAATGCTGTTTTGAATACTTTGAGGTGTGAAGTTTTTAAAATGGGGTGACTTTTTGGGGGTTTCTAATATATAAGGCCCTCAAAGTCACTTCACAACTGAACTGGCCCCTGTAAAAATAGCCTTTTGAAATTTTCTTGAAAATTTGAGAAATTGCTGCTAAAGTTCAAAGCCTTGTAACGTCCTAGAAAAATAAAAGGATGTTCAAAAAACTTGCCAATCTAAAGTAGACATATGGGGATGTTAATTAGTAACAATTTTGTGTGGTATAACTGCCTATATTACAGTCAAATACATTTAAATTGAGAAAAATGCAAATTTTTGCAATTGTTCACTAAATTTTGGTGTTTTTCACAATTAAATACTGAAAGTATTGAGCAAATTGTGCCAGTAACATAAAGTACAATGTGTCATGAGAAAACAATCCCAGAATCGCTTGGATAGGTAAAAGCATTTTAAAGTTATTACCACATAAAGTGAAACATGTCAGATTTGAAAAATGAGGCTCTGTCAGGAAGGTCAAAAGTGGCCAAAGCGGGAAGGGGTTAAACAGTATACACACTTATGCACCCCTGTATATATATATATATATATATATATATATACATATACACACCTATACTTTTACATATATACAGAAATCTCTGATCCCTGCCCCTTGGATTCCATAATCATTGCTGATAAGGAGCGTAAATCACGGAAGAGGACTCTTGTTGTTAACTTATTGTGAACCTTGCCATTGTGGTCGACAGTGCTCAACTTTTTTATATACCGTAGGCAGTCCGGTGAATAAGTAAAGGTGGCCATACACCATAGATAGCTGTTAGCTCATTTGGCCGACAGCTATTCCTCCCGACCCCAATATATTTTTATGGTCTCCATTTCACGTTTACAGCGAGAAAAGTTCCTGATGTACACTTTAAATAGAGGCCGTGAAGTCACCCATAAACTATTATGCAATTCGTTAAACAGGTACGCCATGAACTCTCATGGCCATTCCATGACATATCTGTTAAGGCTATCATCCATAATAGCCAATGGGTGATGGATGGCAATATTAGGCATCTGTCACAGGCATTCCGGATGTTTAAGGGCATTATGGTATGGGGTAAGGTTCGCTCCACTATTAGCCCAAATGGCAAAAATATTTTATTGTCCAATTGGCCAATAGAGCCTTATAAATAATACAGTGGACTATGAGGGGATCGCTACCCCCCTTCCTCTCCCCTCCTCACCCCACCCTCCTCATCAGTAAATGACAGGCTACCATGTATCTGCAAGTATATGTGGCAGCCATCAAACACTGGTATGAGGTGGGGGGAAGCAGGGGTAGGAGGACTATGAGTACGCCATATTATTTATTCGAGTTTCTATCATGGTGTCCGTCAATTTAGCATGCTGCACTATTTTGTCTGGCAAAAACAGCAACAGAGGTTCCCAACGGAGCCTCCGACGTAGTAGTGAACAGAGCCTAAGAGATATGTTAAGGGAGGATACATCTGTATTTGTTTTATTTTTTCTTCGCTGATACAAACTATTTCCTAGAATGACAATACTAAAATAAATAATTCTCCATGAGTGACATTTACAAATACTATTGTGACAAAAGATTCATAGTTAATGTTAGTTCTTCTGTTGTCGTGTCTGTCACAGTTGTCAGAACAGCAATAAATGCATTATTTAACATTTGACACCGTAAATACTAATGGAAAGTATCAGTTGTTTAGTTATTTTCATGTCACTATTAATACCACTTACATCACATTACACCCACAGCAGTGGAGAGCAGCAGACAATAATATTAAACTTCAGAATAAAGTTACTGCATTTCTTTAGGAACCAAGTGCATGTTACAAGATGTGTAGAGTATTTAAAGTTCTCTTATGATAGAGTTAATCTAAGACTTTAGAAGTAACTGTCAGTAATAGCACCTTATTCCTGCCATTACAGAGTCTCTCTACCTCGAGAGCTTAATTATTCATGGAGTTTATTAAAAAGCATACAGTACTAACTACTTCCATATTTTCACTCTTGATCTAGCTTAATAGAGTTATAATGCAGAGTGGAAATAGATAGAAGCTTTTAGAAATTGGAAGAAAGTGCTTATTATTTGTTTGCAGCCATTCTGTTCTGGTAGAAGGATTAACAAATCAATAAAGTTGTTCCTTCGGTTTTAAAGGGAAAACACAGTAATAACTTTCATTATGTTTGTCATCCCTTATAATGCAACATATCATAAACACTTGCAGAGCTAGCTGCGGAGTTTGACATTTGGTATGGTGTATCATGATATTGTCATAATGTGTTATCAGGAGTTTTATATAGACCTGAAGAAAATAGTTATTATAAAGGTGTTGTCTGTCATATGCTTTGTTAGTGCATTCTGCGATAATAGAGGGGAGTCCCCAATTCAGGATCCTACTCTATGAGCAAGAGCACAGTGCTGCCGCAATGTGTAGCTTTCGCTGAGGAGGAACCGATGCATCTGTGCATAATACATTACATCCATTAGTTATGTCGGAAAAGCCTGGGTTTGGGAGAGCTAAAGGTTCTCTATCATCTTCCAGCCTCGGAGTCCAAATCAGATAACGATGCACCGGAGAGAAAACACAGACACAGAAGTGCTTCAGTATCAAGAATGTGTTTTACTGGTGGTTGACACCTTGGGTTGTCTATTTATATAGTACAAAGCCAATAGAAACATATAAAAACAATATAAGACGTACATGATTCAGCTTCAGCCCAGTTGCATTCGTAGCTTAACCAATTACATTAAAGGTCACTTATGGTATACGAATATATTACTTGCATGTAGCAGCGCAATCATATCTATATATGTCATTGTAAATGCTCCAGGGCACCTCCATTGGGGTAAAAAGTACAGTCTAATTAATACTGAACTTTTTACTGGCCTGAGAGTCGTCAAAAGTTTAGTCTAGTTAATACTAAACTTTTGACCATCCTGGGACTTTCAAGGTCTCATAGATTGTTTCACATAAGAAACAATTATTAACTCTTTATACTATGGACTTTCCACTGAATGATATATGGTAAACAATTCAGTTAATTGTTAATCTCATAGTTACTACAAACACTGTTTAATGCTTCATATTACCTATAGCAACGAAATGAGGATTTGCTGATGACTTTTGTGGACAATTGCAGAAGGTCCCATTGGTGGCAACGCCCCATTACCGACACCATCAGAGGCTCTTCCCTTTAAAGACAGTTAAATTACAAATAATCCCTTATGACTTTTGTCCTCCTCATTAAACCTCTGCCTCTGGCTTCTGATCCCTCCTGTGATGCTCCGTCTTTATACTTTGGAATGTTTTCCCCAGACTAATTCATAACATTCACAGTTTTTATTCCTTATACATGTGATTTATAAGTGCTGCACAATCAAGAACACGATCTAACATTAAAGAGGATCTGTGTCACGTTGGGTATGTGGACCCACTGGACCGTACCGCCTTGATGGTATGGCAGCTGGCCAACAGGACACAGGTCACAGTCTATAGTTCGTACAGGGTACCTGTGGTAGCTCAGACAGTAGCAAGACAGGCTCGGCTGGAACTAGGCAGCTGGCAGGAACCAGGCGTGGTGTAGCAGGACAGGTGTGGTATATAGCACAGCACGACTTCAGCTCAACACGGTACTTGACCAGGATAGCACGGGATACAGGTTACAGGTAGCAGGAACGGGAAACACTGGGAACTGGAAAACACTTGGGAGACCATTTGCTTAGACAGACTAGGGTAACGACAACAAGGCTCAGGCAAAGGAGGAAGGGGCTGGGCCACTCTTATAGCCCAGGGGCTCATGGGCTAATTTTGACTTATTTTCAGGTGCGGGACCCGGCCGGGAGAAGCGGAAGTGAGCACTGGCGTCTCCAGAGGAGGAGATGGGGACCGGCGCTCATAGTTCCATGGCTGCGGGCATCAGGAGGTGAGTGAGCCTGACGGCCCATGGCCATGGGCATGACAATCTGTCACCTGAATATTCTGACATAGGTTAGGGCAGCATAGTATCGGGATAGGTCTATCCTCCTATTAGCCAAAAATTCACAAAAAATATTGTACAGTTTGGCTAATAGGAGCTATCATAGAGTACAATGTATTTATACTTATAAATCCAGTGTATCCATGAAGAGAGTGTTTCCCCGCCTTCCTCCGCCATCTCCGCAGTGATTGAAGGGCTGGTGGAGGCAAAGCCCCAGATCCGTCTTCTCATGAATATACCAATTCAATACTATGAGTCCGCTGTATTGTTTGGTCGCTCCTATTACCCAAATGGCACAATATGCTGTATATTCACCTGACAGATCCATTTTAATACTGCAGATCAAAGAAACTTCTAATGTCCACTATTTTATCCTTCAAACAATGAGATCAGTACTGATCATAGTATAACTTTAGACGTAATCTCTGTTTAGGGGGTATTTTTATGATGTGACTCGAGTGGACATCGGGGTTTCCTTATATAAACAGGTAGCCATTTTATTTTCTGTAGTATAACATGCTGTATGCTAGTACGTCATACCTTTAAATTTAAGTTAAAAAATCATTTAAATATTTTTTTTTGGTGGGGGGCAGACTACAAAATATTTAATCTCTTTAAAAAAAATTGTCATATATAAGCTGACATTCTATGTATTTTAAAAACAGTATATTTAGCCTCAGATAACAATGCATCTGACACTTTACCCAGCCACTCATGTGTACATTATTGTGGTCGTTTTCTCTCTGTTTGTTCTTGTATACTTGGTTACTGTATCCATGCTCTTTTTTTTTTTTTTACTTTCCTTTACAACATATTTTTAGCACACTTATTTCAGGCTCTTCAAATGATCTGTTATAGTGTGTAATCCAAACCTTAACGCTTCACTAAATTGTTTTTACATTATGCTTAATCTTGCTAGCTAGAGTTCTTTATTGCAATCTACTATAGCCAGGCTCCCAATATTAATAGAACATAGTAAAACGGTATGCATGTATGTCCCTGTGTGAAGCATTGATTTCTGATTCGTAAGGCAAGACAGAAATACCTCTACCACTGTGGCACTGTTAATGGTTAATTTCTGGAATCTACAGGGTAAATCTTCGGTTAACATAATGTGACTATTTTTAGTTCCATGAACAGATGGTATGTCATCCTGCAGAAAATATGTATATTGTGGAGTATATTAATATTAGATATGTCTCGAAGATACTTACGTTCTTATGTTCCATAAATAAGAATTTTATTTCAGAGTGTTGTTGTTCAGTTAAATAGACAGCACAATTTTCTTTGTGTTGTGTTTCCCTTTAAATTTACAGTTACAAAGTTTAAAGTTACAGCTCAGCTCCAAATGTGGGTATTATGTATACATTTATGGAAGAGAATGCAAACTATATCTAAAAGCAATCAGTATACTTAATCAAGCTAAGTACAAGTACACAATGGTAAATACACAGCTGCTGTTCGGAATACTAGCTTAGTTTAAATAGGTCAGGTTTGCAGAATCTTAATTCTTTCTATGCTTTCTGCTAAATATGTCAGTTATGAAACTCAGATTAGTGTTTTCTGAATCATGCAATCAAACCAGCCCTTATTATAGCTAATGCGTTCATCTTAGACGGCGGTGTATTCTAGATTTCATCCCTATAATCCAAGTCTATAACACTTTATTAATTTCCCACTCCCTTTTGTCTGTGATAAAAGAAAAGCATTTGATTTAACAGGATAGAAAAATGTTCTTTGCAATCACTCTCTAAGGTCTTTGTTCACCTGTGCCTAAATCTGGGTTTCCTGTCACTTATTTTAATGTTAAGAGGCAGATTGAAGCATGAAAGGCAGAGGAGGAAGAGACAGGAAGGTGGATCAGTAAAGAATTACTTTGAGGGTATTATTTATGCACAGAGATACAGACATATTAGATCACCATTAGAACTAGACCAAAACAAAAGCATACATTATTTATCACATCATAGGCTCATTTCTTAAAGAAAGTTTACAGTTTTGCTTGGATTAAATATTTAGTTTTTAAGCTCTCTCAGACCTCATTCACATATGCGTTGGAGGCTGCATTAATTCCTCCGTTGCAGATCCGGCTGAGAATGCCGGAGACAATAGCGCAGCATGCTGCACTATTGTCTCTGGTAAAACCACGGGCTCGCCAACGGAACCTATCAAAGTAAATGTTTTTTGTCAGCCTCCGGCGGTGTCCGTTGTGCAACAGAACCGCTGCTTCCTTTATTCCCTTGTTCTGCTCATCTGATGGAGCAGAACAACGCGACACACCAACACAGGTTTGAAAATAACCTAAGCCTGGGGATAGATGGTGAATTAAATGAAGTTTCATGAAAGGTGCAGATAGAAAATATAGGGAAAGTTGCATCAGGTCTTTAATAGATGCAGAAAGCCAGTATTAGAAGAAAATAGCCTGCTATAGAACTATACTGTATTATACGGATTGCACAAAGAGGCCTTTGAATTTCTTATGAAAAGGACACTGTGGCATGTATTCTAACTTTTTCACATAGACCCATATGGACTCTGTAGGTACTCCGCACAGGGTTCATGCACATAGCTTTGCTGCGTACATGAGCTCTAAGGCTGTAATCACACTGGTTTTATTATTATTATTATTATAATTATTATTTGAACTACTAACACAATTGGAATGTGCAACTACTGTAAAATCATATTATTTTGTACCAGTTTTTCAATCAGTATTTTTGGATTTTCTTGTAATTTCTAAGAATCATTTGCTTGTAAAAAAAGAAATAAAATAATATTAAAAAAACAAACAAACCAGGGTAAAGTTTATTTTTGTTTTCCCTCTCCTACAAAGTAAGGCCAGTTTCTCATGAGCGTAATAAGTTTGCCTTTTTGTGCCCATATTATGACTGCAAATCCTGGCCTGACCTGGTCTAATGACATAAAACAGCATAAGAGTAAGGCCACACGGTGAGGCCACGTTGCGTTTATGTTGCGTTTTTAAACCGCTGCAAGTCATTCTTCAATAGAAGTCAATGGCTACATTTGTGTTATGGACAGACTGCTGCTATTATATTACAATGTGTTTTTGTGCAGCTAACTGCAGCTTCATAATATCTGACCGCATGCAATTAATGACCGCAATACCAAAGTTGTTGCTGAACTGCTTCCGTTTTTGCTAACCGTTCTGCAATGTATTGTAATTAACTATATACAGGAAGCACCTAACAAACTTCAACACGGGTGAAAACTATGTCCATCAATTATTTCCTTTAAAAACGCAAAACAGAACTGCAGCATTACAGAGACAAAAAACGCATGCAGTTGACCGCATGCGGTTTTCAAACGCAACTAAACTGCAACAAAACCGTGTCAATGACGCACCGTGTGGCCTTACCTCAATAGGTCCATATGGCTGTTAGTTCATGTCATTAGAAACACAGTAAAGCTGGTTTTGCGACCATAATAAGGTAGTAAATGCACCCATATTACACTGGAATTAAACTTGCCAAAGGCTAAATTGCATCACATATGCCCACATCTTATAGACTTTTATGGCTAAACATATGCCAAAAGGGTGCCCTTTTGGTATACATTTAGCCAATATGCGTCAGGACCCCACAGCTCTAAATGTATCGACTGCGCTTTTCAATACAACTGTATAGAAAAGAAACATATGTATTTGTAATAGCAGATATTGTATATACTTGCATACATTTGGCCATACATATGGCTGGACTATTTCAAACGCTGTGAGAATTTAGCCTAATAAAGTACATACAAATCCCGGCATGCTGATCTGCACACATGGATTTTGTAAGCCAGCAGCCAATCATCAGCCTGCCATGACACTGCAGCTGCTGGGTTATGGCCGCAATTCCTAAATCTACTACAGTTCTATAATTACATGTTTGTTTGTTTTTTTTACAAAATATATGTCCAAAAATGTAAAAACAAACTAGTTTCAATCCAATGTTAAGGGGGTTTCACATGGGATTATATTGATCGTGTTTACAACCCCTAAAACGAGCACCGATAGACAATACAGTTTGTCGATCGGTGCTCGTTCACATCCTTCAAACAGAGCAATGATCGTTTAGTATGAGGATGAACAATGGTTACTACGATTATTCGTCCCATGCATTTGCATTATGTTGGCAGCACATCTCCCTGTTTACAAAGATGCGATGAGCCGATGAACGAGTGTTTGCTTGTTCATTGGCTGATCTTTGTCCTGTTTACACAGCCTAATGTCCACCCAATCATTGGCCAGTTTAAAAGGATCTTAAAATGTACCTTAGCCATTCAAAAGTAACATAACATCTTACCATACATTGCTTCACATTGAAGGCTTTAAATTACTATGCAGGTTTAATATAGGATTCGAATGACTATTTACTTACCTTACTCACTCTGCAAAACTATAATGATCTCGTAACAACCAATCAGCAATTAGCTTATATATTTTTAGCACAAATTACTTAATGAAAATAAATGTCTTGCTCTATAGCATAAGGGTAGATTTGCATATTTGAACAGTATTTCTAAATCAACTCTAAGTTAATGAATTTATACAAAGAACCCAAAGGACAGGCAATAAAAATGAAGTGAAGAACTATCTACCCCAAGATATTATAGCTGTGGGAATTTGTCTAAACAGAAAACTATATAATGACAAGTATGAAGATGCACATGGGAACAGAAATACCCGAGATAGAACACACGGAAATAAGCTGAAAGGAAAATGAAAAAGAACGCAAATACTTTTATTGTTTATTGTGAATATAATTCTTCAGTGACAACACATCTAATTTGTAGGAGCTAAATGAATGTCTCAATAGATGATGAGATATGAAGCAAAATTGAGATATTTTTTTTACAAAACATAAGAAAAATTGGATTTCTGGCTGTGAATAGGCAAAATTTAGACTGATATTTTTTAAAAATGTCAGCAAGAAGTAGGGGTTCTGCCTTACGGGAGTCTTGGACAGGAGAGGGAGAGAGGGTTATGCTGTTGTAGCAGATCAAGGAGGATTGTCTTCACCGATACAATGCAAAACCTCATTCATGCTCTGATGTTTTGGTGTTATTCTTGTGCTTTTTTCCTGTTTCTTTTTCAAGAATGAATCATAACGGGAGAAGTATAATTCAAGGGCATACAAACCATAAAATTAGCATATGCTATGGGGCCCCGGGAGAGAAGGGAACCACCCAGGTTGACTTCATTCCTTATTTTAACAGGTTATATAAACCTTTACGGGGAACCTCACCCTTTTACAATTTGCATTATATTGCGTAGCTTAAAAATACTCTGCAGTAATCTCTCTGTGTTGCAGAATATTATTCCCATTATACATCGTGTAATTTTTCTCAGTGTACTTTAATCCTGCAGAACTACAAGGTAAATACACATGTGTGACTAATAGGGGTAAACTGTCTTCTTTTCACAAAATCTCGGATCATTTGTTTATATGAGCTAGAGATTATGATTTTCAGGATTCCTCGTTTTTATATACAAAAGTAAGCCTTAGTTTTATTGATAAGCAAGGTTTTTTTTCTCTCTTTATTGTCTCTTCCTTGCTTACTATATGGATTTCGGAGGAGGGTTGTTTAGTTAAGGGTTTGGGTTAAGGCTATGTTCGCACAGGGCGGATACACTGCGTAAAAGTACACAGGGTATCAAAACTACTCCAAATTGTGGTGCAGATTTTCAGGCGGAAGTCTCCCAGACTGCTGGGACTCCTAGGATGACACTACCGCCTATGTGATCGCTGCAGCCTGTGATTGGCTACAGCAGTTACATGGCATGAAACATCATCCCAGGAGGCCGGACTGGACAGAGATCAGAAGAACGGGATAGGTATTAACCTTTTATTAAGTTTAACTCTTTAATGACCCAGACATTTTTGTTTTTAAGTTTTAGTTTTTCACTCCCCGCCTTCCAAGAGCCATAACGTTTTTATTTTTTCATCAATAGAGTGGTGTGAAGGCTTATTTTTTTTGTGGGAGGAGCTGTAGCTTCTTTTGGCACCAATAAAAGTACCAAATAATGTATTGGGAAACGGAAAAATAAATATTTGTGGGTGGAATTGTAAAAAAATGAAATTCCTCCATTGTTTTTTTTTTTGTTTTTACGGCTTTCTCCGTGCGGTAAAAACTACAACTTAACTTTATTCTGCGTCTCAATACGATTACGGTAATACCAAATTTATATAGGTTTTTTTTATATTTTACTACTTTTACAAATAAAAAACTTGTTCTGTGTCACCACAATCTGAGAGCCATAACTTTTTTGGTTTTTCCGTCGAGAGGTGGGAGGGCTTATTTTTTGTGGTACGAGCTGTAGTTTTTATTGGTACCATTTTTTGATCACTTTTTATTTAATTATTTTTTAGAGCTAAGGTGACCAATAAAATGATTTGGGTGTTTTAATTAATTTTTTTACGCCGTTCACCGTGCGAGTTAAATAAAGGTTTATTGTAATAGTCTTGACTGTTACAGACGTGGCAATAGCAATTTTTGTATTTTTGTTTTTATTTTTTACTTTGTGCTTGAGGAAAAATGGGAAAAGGTTTTTTTTTTTAACTTTTAATATTTTTGCATTTTTTTTACACTTTTTAAAAATGTATTTAACTTTTTTTGACACATTTTATTACTCCCTAGGGAACTCGAACCAGCAATTGTCAGATCGCTGGTACATTACACTGCAATTTGGCTTAGCAGAGGCAGACAGAAGGCAGACCTGGGGGCCTTTATTAGGCCCCCAGGCTGCCATGACAGCCATAGGCACCCCCCGATCATGCCGCGGGGGGGCGTTGGTCCGTTGGTGGGGGCCGCCCCTTCCTCCCAAATGCTGCGGCCGCTATTGACCATGGAATTTAACTAGTGAAGCAGCCAGGAACAGCACGATCACTGTTCCCGGCCCTTAGAGAAGCGTGTCAGCTGTAATACACAGCTGACAGCTACAGTGTACGGAGCGGGCTCAGTGCGTGAGCCTGCACCAAACATCACCCCCCTGGTCCATGACGTGTATTTTTGTCATGGGTCGTTAAGGGGTTAAAACCCAAAAAAAATTGTTGTTTTTTCTGATATGCGATTCTGAATCAGACAATTTAACACAAAAAGTATATTTGACAGTTGCATAAGTTTTCTCTATACACAGAAATTCCTTTAATTTGAAAAGTCTAATAATCCAGCACTTGTTTCTAGCATAAAAATGGAATACAATGTGAAATTTTGCAAGATCAGAAATAAAAGACTGAAAATAGAGAACCTATAAACCATATCTCTTCCTACCCTGTGTCATTTATAGGAAACCTGTTTACCCACACCATATATTTTGAGACTTCAAAGCTAAAAAGAAGAGCAGTTCAAAATAAGTGTTCTCATTCAGTGACCACCAACTGGCAGTCGAGTCTTGCAGAAAACAGGTTAACAGAGAACATTTGCTGAGGATTATTTTTGCAATTTACTTAATAACAAAGCAAAACATTCAAAGAGCAGCTTATTTTTGTCTAAAAATACAGTGTTAAATCTGTAAACATGAAGGGAAATAGCAGCAGAACAAAATGTTTGGTTGTAAGAAGTACAAAAATGTTGCTGTTATTGCTACATTAAAGCAATAAGATTTTATCCAAGTTACTCTGAAATTATATTAAAACGCTCTCCAGTTATTTCTTTGTAACATTTTAGAGAACTATCATTTTATTCTCGTTCAGTGTAATTGCTATTTTTTCTTCTCCATTTGCGTGTTCATTCAAATCAATAAATATTTGCAAAAGCATGGAAATTGTCACAGGGAAATGTGATGTGCTGATATTCAGGAATCAAGGAACTTACATAACCACATGCTATAAACATTTCCGTCAATAGTTGTACAGTGGTCGTGTTATAATGTCCTCAGGTCACAATATTTTCAACTTACAATGTTCTTTCCTGAGCCATCATAATCAGCTTGGGCATTTCACTGGTGAAACATCTTTGAATGTGCCCATAGTTGGTAGAGAAAATCAGCAGGCAGTGTATAGCTGAAGTGCATGAACGAATCTAGTGGTACTTCTTTGAAGTACAATACAATTGTACATATCTTTTACTGCTATCTACCCGTGCTCGGACCAGCTTCTTCTTTGGAAACCAGTTGAGTGTGTTTCCAATTTACTTTACAGGACCCTGAATAAGCTCCTGTCCTTAACATAAAGTTAATATATTGTCAAAGTAAAAAATATTCTTTTTAAATTCAGGCATCAAGTTGATAGTCAGGTATCATCTCTTTAAATACCTTAAAGGGGTTTTCCAGTCCTAAGAAATTGATGGCCTATGCTCTGGATAGGCAATCAATACCTAATCCGTGGGGGTTCGACCTCTGGCATCCCAGCCGATAAGTTGTTTTAAAGGGGCCGTGTGCGCTGCTTTCCCTCCATTATTGTCACTACTACTACTCGTACTATGAATCGCCGACACACTTGTACCGGCAGTTTACAGTACTACAGCTCTCTCCCATTCAAATGAATAGAAGAAGGCTGTGATACTGTGAACCATTGCTACAAGTTTGTCAGTGATTCACAGTACGAACATGTAAGGAATGAAGGGAAAGCAGTGCTCGTATGAGTGCCGCTGTACCTTCAAAACAGCTGTTCGGTGGGGTTGCCGGGAGTTGGCCCCCCACCGATCTAGTATTGATGGCCTATCCTGAGGATAGGGCATCAGTGTTTTAGGACTGGAAAACCCCTTTAGTGTAAGAACAAACACGGCATGTTCAGAGCGGATACGCTGTGTCAAGCTGCACAGTGTATCCGCCATGGGATGCAGCGGCGGAAAAAATAAATGTCATACTTACCCCCTCCCTCTCTTCTGTGCATGGTCCTGCCTCATGGGTTGACTGCTGCAGCCTGGGATTGGCTTCAGAAGTCACATGGCCTGCAACATCATCCCGGGAGTCCGGACTGGAGAAGAAGCAGGGAGCTCTGTGTAAGTACAACTTTTTTTTTTACTTACTTACTTGCAATCGATTCTGCCGCAATTGTCGCAACACACACCACTTTGTTGCGGGTTTAAACACCCCATTGAACTCAATGGGGAAAAAATGCAAGAGTTACGATTCCGCAACATGAATTGACATGCTGCGGCTGAAGAAACAGCACAGTAGGTCAATTTATGTGCGTTTTTTTCGGCGGCTCTTCCGTAATGAATACGTTGTGGAAAATCCGCAGTGTTTGCGCCTAGTGTGTTCCTACCCTTAAAGTGTATTTCCAGTTTTTAACCCCATTAATTTTTACGTCTAAAATTCTGTGCTGATTAACTTCCTAATACATGTTTTTAGCATTCAGAAGTACAATTTTCTGACGCAGAGACCAAAATCCCTGCATTGACGCAGATTTAAAAAATAACACTCTGGCAGCCTGCAGCCGCTACTAGAGGAGACTAACTGCATACCGTGTTATTGTTTAGATCAGGACTGGACTAGGACTAAAAAGCAGACCTGGCACACAAATCCCATCAGCCCACTTACAATATCGTCCCGTCCCCCCATATCGTGGAAAAATAACGATTTACAATGCGAGCTGCGGCAAACTTTGCTTTATTTGGTCACACCCCTGACAGCTCCATAAATTATGTGAAACATACCCTTAACATAAAGGAAAATAAAAGTGGAAAACTGAAACACCTAATCACATGGTCAATTTAAGACATCGGTTTTTCAGTCAGTGACATCAGTATACTACCACTATACAAGCACCAATAAAACCAACAAAACCGCCATACAGTGACAATAACGTGGTCAAATACCAGTTCTAAAAGACAAAAAGATTTTCCCGATGCTCTGATCGTGTTCAATTTTCATCTCACCCATCCCTTAGATGGAAAAAAAAAATCAATAAATGTCCCTGAGTTTTAGGGCATGTTCACACAAAGCTAAAAAAAAAAAATGACACGTTAAATGCACTAGCGTTTCTTGTGAAGCACTTCTCAAAATACAGACCATTTTGTAGCGTTTTCCACATGTTTTTTGACACGTTTCGTGCACGCTTTTGCATTCGTATTATTCGTATCAAATTTGAATCTCACCGATCGTTGAGATGGAAAAAAAAAATCTATAAATGTGACCTCATGTGTCAGTCCAGACTTCCTTGAGTTTTATTCTCCTGGTCACTGGTAATGAAAATTAGGCCTGGGCTACACAAACACTTTTTGTAGCGCTACTGATTGATTTTAACTATCGGGTGACATTTGTAGTCTGCAAGACAGCTGTAACTCCCTATTTAAAATCAGTCCGTTGTGTCACAAAACGTCTCCATGTAGACCAGAAGAACATCTCAACACAGAGTTCTAAGTGAAGATGTTGAAGAATTCTTATTTCATGGATAATACAATAATTTACTATAATAGACATGTGAGGAGTGGTGACAGTAACTTACAGGTTACGTCTACTCTTTTTTTTTAAATCTTTTATTTCCTTTTTTATTTCAACAAAAAAGGAAAACAATTACATTATAAAATAGCAAAATACTAAACAATTTGTTAGTACCACCCCCATTACCCAACCCAAACCTGAAAAGACACACACAAAAAATATATGTATATAAAAAAATATCCTCTCCCCCCAATCCTCTCATTCCTCCTAACTAGTGTTGAGGCCTAATCCATTTGTTTATAACTTTTTTTTTCATATTGTTCATTGTTATATTTGTCATATCTCCCAAGATTGCAAATTCAAATCTGTCGTCTATCTCTACCTCATATACTTTCTGTAAAGTCCCTAATATCTTATCCCAGTATCTTCTGACTGAATTACACTCCCACCATTCATGTTCCAACTCCTCTTCTTCCCATAAACATCTTTTACATATTACGGATTCTCTCCAGCCAATTTTATATCATATCTGTGCTGAATAATACATACGGTGGTTTATCAAAAATTGTGTCACCTTGTGCCCTTTAGCGCTTAGCATTTTGTTGCTTGTGCCATACATTTTTATCACAATAACCCTCTTCTTTGCCACCAATAATTCCCTCCCACTTCTTATAAGTGTAGAATATAAATTTTTTGGGCCATTTACCCACCTAAAATTTTATACATTTTGGAAATTTTACCTTTTACAGTTCCTTGTTTACCCACAATTTGTAACATAGTGCCTGATATCGTAATTTTTAATTTATCTTTCTCTTACGTGGCTAACACTGCATTTTGTGCCACCCTTTGCTGTGCTTTAACTTGTTCATGCATATAATCTGTTTTTCCATTTTACTAGGAAGGACAAGTGTGCAGCCAGAAAATACTGAAACAGATATGGTATATCCAGTTCCCGCTTTTCTTCTTGGAGTGCCAAATATTTCAACTTAATGCAAACCTGCTTTCTATTCCATATCAGCTCATTAAGTAACCTATTTTTTTAAAATATTTTGTCCCCAATCCCTACTGGGGAATTACTAAGATAATACATAATTTGAGGGAGCAGTATCATCTTTATTAATACAATTCTGTCTGCCTTGCTAAGAGGAAGTCTATTCCATGTACCAATTTTACTTTTAAACCTTTCCACTAGAGGCGTGACATTCAAATCTGTGTAAAACCCAAGGGTCAGCCGAAATATTCACACTCAAGTAAATACAAGATCCTCCTAATAATAGCTGTTGCTCTTCTGTTTCCAGATTTAAATCTGGGTACAGAGGAAATAGGGCCGATTTTCCCCAAGTTATCGCTAAACCTGAAAATTTCCACAATTTCCTAACATCCTCCATTACTATCCCCAAACTCTTCTCCGTATTACCCAAAAACAAAATGAGGACATCCGCATACAAGTGCTATTTTGTTTTCTCCTCCCCTCTTCCCCTCACTTCATACCACTCTATCTCAGAGTTTTTCCTAATCCTAATAGCCACTAATTCAATGGCTGAAGCAAAGAGTAGGGGGAGAGAGGACAGTCCTGTCTAGTACCCCTTCCCAATTTGAAAAATTCTGAAGATTTCTCATGTATACACTACCGTTCAAAAGTTTGGTGTCACCCAGACAATTTTGTGTTTTCCATGAAAACTCACACTTATATTTATCAAATAAGTTGCAAAATGACTAGAAAATATAGTCAAGACATTGACAAGGTTAGAAATAATGATTTTTATTTGAAATAATAATTTTCTCCTTCAAACTTTGCTTTCGTCAAAGAATGCTCCATTTGCAGCAATTAGAGCATTGCAGATCTATGGCATTCTAGCTGTTAATTTGCTAAGGTAAACGGGAGAAATTTCACCCCAAGCTTCCAGAAGCCCCTCCCACAAGTTGGATTGGCTTGATGGGCACTTCTTGCGTACCATACGGTCAAGCTGCTCCCACAACAGCTCTATGGGGTTGAGATCTGGTGACTGCGCTGGCCACTCCATTACAGATAGAATACCAGCTGCCTGCTTCTTCTCTAAATAGTTCTTGCATAATTTGGAGGTGTGCTTTGGGTCATTGTCCTGTTGTAGGATGAAATTGGCTCCAATCAAGCGCTGTCCACAGGGTATGGAATGGCGTTGCAAAATGGAGTGATAGCCTTCCTTATTCAAAATCCCTTTTACCTTGTACAAATCTCCCACTTTACCAGCACCGAAGCAACCCCAGACCATCACATTACCTCCACCATGCTTGACAGATGGCGTCAGGCACTCTTCCAGCATCTTTTCAGTTGTTCTGCGTCTCACAAATGTTCTTCTGTGATCCAAACACCTCAAACTTCGATTCGTCTGTCCATAAAACTTTTTTCCAATCTTCCTCTGTCCAATGTCTGTGTGCTTTTGCCCATATTAATCTTTTCCTTTTATTAGCCAGTCTCAGTTATGGCTTTTTCTTTGCCACTCTGCCCTGAAGGCCAGCATCCCGGAGTCGCCTCTTCACTGTAGACGTTGACACTGTTGTTTTGCGGGTACTATTTAATGAAGCTGCCAGTTGAGGACCTGTGAGGCGTCTATTTCTCAAACTAGAGACTCTAATGTACTTGTCTTGTTGCTAAGTTGTGCAGCGGGGCCTCCCACTTCTCTTTCTACTCTGGTTAGAGCCTGTTTGTGCTGTCCTCTGAAGGGAGTAGTACACACCGTTGTAGGAAATCTTCAGTTTCTTGGCAATTTCTCGCATGGAATAGCCTTCATTTCTAAGAACAAGAATAGACTGTCGAGTTTCACATGAAAGCTCTCTTTTTCTAGCCATTTTGAGAGTTTAATTGAACCCACAAATGTAATGCTCCAGATTCTCAACTAGCTCAAAGGAAGGTCAGTTTTATAGCTCCTCTAAACAGCAAAACTGTTTACAGCGGTGCTAACATAATTGCACAAGGGTTTTCAAGTGTTTTCTAATCATCCATTCGCCTTCTAACACAGTTAGCAAACACAATGTACCATTAGAACACTGGAGTGATGGTTGCTGGAAATGGGCCTCTATACACCTATGTAGATATTGCATTAAAAAACAGACGTTTGCAGCTAGAATAGTCATTTAGCACATTAACAATGTATAGAGTGTATTTCTGATTAATTTAATCTTATCTTCATTGAAAAAACTCTGCTTTTCTTTCAAAAATAAGGAAATTTCTAAGTGACCCTAAACTTTTGAACGGTATTGTACATATCCGGGTGCAGGGTTTCAGATATAGTAACTTCACCCACTTTAAAAAACTTTCTCCCATACCATATTTCTCTTGAATTCCCCACAAGTATCTCCATTTCACAATGTGAAATGCTTTGACAGCATCCAAAGACATAGAATGGCGACCACCTGCTCTCCCCACTTGTATATTGGCATGGGCTCTTACAATATAATCTTGTGTTGACTTGTGGGGCATAAATCCACATTGATCTTCCCCTACCAACGTTCTAATTACCCTTGAGAGTCTATTAGCCAGTATTTTTGCCAGAACCTTAACATCCGAGTTAACTAATGATATGGGTCTTTACAATGCAGGATCCAATAAATCTTTATACCCTTTTGGTATAAGCACAATACTGGCTTCATACATAGAATCAGGTAATTGAGCAATAGCTAAAGATTGAATCCGTACCTCATGTAATTGTTCCACCAAAACATCCACGTAATCCCTGTACACCTCTATTGTCAACCCATCAGGTCCTGGTGCTTTCTCACTTGCCATCTCTCTCCTCTGTTGCTTTAAACTTCTTATTGAGCCTACAGACTTCTCTATATAATATTTCACGTATAAATGCCTTAGCTGTATCCCATACTATCCTTACTTCTGCTGACCCCGAGTTACACACAAATAAGAACCCCACCTCCTCCCTAACCTTATCATGAGTTTCCAACAGTTTTAACCAATAAGAATTACATTTGAATTCTGGTTTCATTTACCATCAACATATCAATTCTAGAGAAAATACTATAAGTCGAGCTGAAATACGTGTACTCTCATTCCTCCGGTTGTAAAAGGTGTCATGCATCCTCCCATCCAAGCTCCTATGTTAATTTAAATAATGGAGATCTTTGTTTGCTTTGAGACTGCTCCGCCATTTTCCACTTGTCCTTCTCCTCTTCCATTAAACAATTATAATCCCCTAATACATAAATTAGAATACCTTTATGACCCAAGAGAATTGATGGAACTGAATCAGCACTTCAAGATTAAAGGGTGATGGTATATACAGGAATGCCAGGAGACTTCGCTGACCTTCTAACATACATAGCAAGAAAACATATCTTCCTAATGGATCAATACATTCCTCAATATTCTGAAATTTAACATTCTGGTGTACTAACACACTAACCCCTCTAGCAAACCCTGAGTACATAGAGTGGAACTGAAATGCTGCCCACTTACGGGCGAGGACATGTACCTTTTCCATTATTAAATGTGTCTCCACCAAGCATATCATTGTTGGCAAGTAAGCTCACACCACCTACATGACAACGTACCTTTTCAGTTTATTGCTCAGTCTCATAAAATTCCATCAATATCTGATTTCATATTTTACGTAACGGCCCCCAAACAAAAGACAAAACCGGAAGGCAAAGAAACAAAACAAACTCCCCATTACCCATTATCCACCCCCCCACTCCCCTATCCCCACACACTGATGTATGTACCTCTGAACTAGAGGTCATATGTCTCTATACTTTGCAGGTCACGCCTCACCGAGATTTAAAAATACTAATTCTTGTTACCCTCCAATCCAACCGCTCAACGTATAGTTTTAAAAATCTACTCTCCGTCCTGCCTCCCTATAACCTATGATGATTTTATACCACTCTTTACACCACAGTATTCCTCATTCCACAATTCTTTGGTATTGGTCTTTCACCCTGAAAACGTATAACTTATAACCGTATCTTTTATATTATGTAATATACCGTGTTATACAATATGCTGCCACCCGCTCTTCCCCAACTCATATTCACAACTGCTTCTATCCCACTTCCTGCTGTTAAGGATCTGCCAGGCACAGCTTCTGTGTATACGGCCATAGGTAATCAGTCTGCACCTGCTTCTATGTCTGTGAGACTGACTCCATCTTCCACCACTCAGGATGGCAGGCTTAGGAGTGGGAGAGCCTATCACAGCCTGGCCAGACTGTGCTAGCTCCCGCCCTCTGTCTATTTATACCTGCCTTTCCTGTTCCTCCTTGCTTGTGATTCTTCTGTTTGGTTTCCTAGCCCTGCTGCAGCTTCTGTACTATTTGAGCCTGCTTCATATGACCCTGGCTTACTGACTACTCTCCTGTTCTGCGTTTGGTACCTCGTACACTCCTGGTTTGACTCGGCTCGTTCACCACTGTTGTTGCTCACGGTGTTGCCGTGGGCAACTGCCCCATTTCCCTTTGCTTCTGTGTACACTTGTCTGTTTGTCTGTAGTGCACTTATTGAGCGTAGGGACCGTCGCCCAGTTGTACCCCGTCGCCTAGGGCGGGTCGCTGCAAGTTGGCAGGGACTGAGTGGCGGGTAGATTAGGGCTCACTTGTCTGTTTCCCTACCCTCATCATTACACCTGCATTATACAGTACCTTTGCATTATCACATTTTATCCTTTCAAGCAGGGCTGCTGTCAGTTATTTCTGGGCCCCATACCTCCAAAGAGTCAGGGCCTCCAATTAACTCCTTAAAGACGAAGGACGGATATATCCATCCTATGCAGGAGCTAGTTCCTGCATAAGGATGGATATAAACGTCCTCTGACAGTGTGGGTACTGCCTGTGTACCCACGCGAATACCGACAGGAGCACGGCTGTTATACACAGCCTGGCTCCTGCCCCAACTGCTGGAATCGAAGTGCGCTCTTATTCTGGCAGTTTATCCCATTAGATGCCGCTGTCAATAGCGAAAGCGGCATTTAATGTGTTTGACAGAAGGAGTGAGCTCCCTCTGTCACCCCATCGGCGCCCGCAGCGAAATTGCAGGACCTTGTCGAGTTTCCATGGCCTCCAGGTCTGTCTTC
Source organism: Rhinoderma darwinii (assembly GCF_050947455.1). NCBI lineage: Eukaryota > Metazoa > Chordata > Amphibia > Anura > Rhinodermatidae > Rhinoderma > Rhinoderma darwinii. The sequence continues at coordinate 133,105,078 of NC_134690.1, read as the reverse complement.
AGCAACTACCTATTAGGCCATGCCAGAGACATGGCCTAATAGATTTCCTGTCAGTTTTACATTGACAGGCATACCAAAGCATTATATGTGCGATCTAAAGATCGCAAAGTAAAGTCCCCTAGTGGGACAAAAGAAAAAAGTGAAATAGTTAAACAACGTTTATGAAGAAAAAAAAAATTACAGTAAAAATAAAATAAAACCACTTTTTTCCCCCCAAAAAAGTGGTTCTATTTAGTAAAAGTGTCAAAACAAATAACACTTTCACATATATGGTATCGCCGCGATCATAACGACTGGAACAATAAAATTAAAACATTAATTAAACTGCCGGATGAACGGCATCCCAAAAAAATGCACAAAACAAATTATTTTTTTTCTCCAATTCCCCCCATAAAAAATAAAGTTAATCAATAAGTCCCATGAACTATGTCTCATGTAATACGGTAGTACTTATGAAACTACATATTACCCCACAAAAATCAAGCCCACATACGGCCACATTGACAGAAAAATAAAAAAGGTACGGCTCTTGGAATGCGGCGATGCAAAAACAAGTACATTTTTGCTAAAACGGTTTTTATTGTGCAAACGTAGGGAAACATATGAAACCTTTACATATTTTGTATCCCTGTAATCGTGCCGACCCATAGAATAAAGGTAACATGTTATTTACGCTGCATAGTAAATGGCGTAAATTTATAACGTGGAAATCAATGCTGGAAAGGCTGCTTATTTTCAATTCTCTCCTAAAATAAAGTTAATAAAAGTTAATCTTTATATTATATGCATCCAAAAATAGTTGAATTGCAAAATACAACTCGTCCCGCAAAAAACAAGCCCTTATACGGCTCTGTCGTCGGAATAAAAAAAAGTTACGACTGTTGGAATGCGACCGTGAGAAAACAAAAAATAATCCTTGGTCATTAAGGGGTTAATGTAAGAAAACACGGAGCGGCAACCACAAGCAGGTGAAACCAGATCCACATGTGGTCCCGAATAACAGCATGAGTTTGTAGATAAAACAGTAGTAATCCTGGCACATCGTATAGTCATTCGCCATTGCATGTAGGCAGGTTTCATTCGAATGCGGCTGCCGCTTTGTATGCTCTCACCTTTATTGGTCCTTCTTCTTGTTTCAGAGGGCACTTGGTCCTTATAACACTTGCCTTTCTTTTTGTATTGCATATTTATTCATGTACACATAACAAATTTATAAATGCAGACATATGAGATATGTTGCAATCCTATTTTCCAATTTGTTAAATATAATTTAACATTAAAAAGGATTGTTTTTTAGATTTTTTTTAAAACTATGCCATATGTATTAACCTCCTGGCGACATGCCATGTACTATTACTTTGCTATCGCCAAGGAGAAGTTTGGAGCACGCTCATAGGCTCAGCGCGCTCCATACTTGGAGGTAGTCGGCTGTGTTACACAGCCGACACCTTACTCCAGCGGGCGGAATCAAAGGTCACTTTCATTCGGCCCATTTAACACCTTAAACGCCACAGTCAATCGTGACCGCGGCATTTAAATTGTTTGAAACAGGGGGGCGCCCCTTGAAACACGCCATCACGCCCCCCCCCCACGGCGCTTGGCCATTTACAATGGTTGTTATGGCAGCCTCACGGCATAATAAAGGCCCCCAGGACTGCCATCTTTGTAGTCCTTTGAAGCCCTTCCTCTGGCAGGGCTTCAAAGGAGACTGTCGGTATCACGATATGCCGCAACTTTTCCTATTTTCCCCCTAAAGTAATGTTAAAAAAAAAGAAAAGTTAACATAACTGGTATCGCCGCGTCCGTAAAAGTCCGAACTATCACAATATAGTATTGTTTAAACCACTCGGTGAACGCCGTAAAAATAAATAAATTATAAAACACGCAAATTGCTGTTTTTTGGTCACCTTAGATCTCCAAAAAAATGAAATGAAAAGTGATTAAAAAAACTGCATATACCCTAATATGGTATAGGTGAAAACTACAGCTTGCCTCGCAAAAATTAAGACCTCACATTGCTAACTTGACGGAAAAATAAAAACGTTATGGCTCTCAAAACATGGCGACACAAAACATTATTATTTTTTTTTGCAAATAGTTAAAAAAAAAAGTAAAAAGTGGTAAAACATAAAACAAAACATATAAATTTGGTATTGCCATAATCATATCAACCTGTAGAATAAGGTGCACATGTACTTTTTACTGCCTGATAGACGCCATAAAAACAAAACCCCCAAAAATGGCGTAATCTCTGTTTTTTTCCCATTTCACCCCACATATAATTTTTTTTCAGCTTTCCAGTAGATTATGTGGTACAATAAATGGTGCCATGACAAACTACAATTGTCCAGCAAAAAATAGCCCTGATACGGCATGACAAAGAAGTTATGGCTTTTGGAAGGCGGGGAGGAAAAAACGAAAGTGAAAAAACTGAAATTGGCCATGTCGCCAAGGGATTAATAGTTTTTTTACTGTTTGTTTTTTTTTATACAGAAAACTATATCTGACTTGTGAAACATATTGAAGGGGCTAATACAAAAATTTATATTTCATAACCTATCCACAGGATAAATCTTAAAAGTCTGAATGGTGAGTTCTGACCGCTGGGGCCCCACTGATCCTGAGGACAGAGAAAGCCTAGAGAGAGAGCGCACTCACTAGGCTGTTTCCATATCTATCATATGGAGAGTGACCGTGCATGCTTAACCACTTCTCCACCAAGACCCTTGTTCTTAGGATTGGTGGAGCTCCCAGCAGTCAGACTCCAGCATTCTGGATTTTTTTGGTCTATCCAGTGGATATCTGAAGGGGCACAATCTAGAAGAGGCAAAGGACCCTGTGGAGATAAGGGGCATAATCTATCAGGGACAATTTCTCTATAAGGTGATGGGGGTCCTATCTACCAAGGGAAAAGGGCTCTGTAGGCAGAGGCGTAGCTAGGTTCTCCAGCACTCGGGGCAAAGATTCAGTTTGACACCCCAACGTCTTTCCCGATATCTCCTTCCCCCTCGCCATGTTTGTTTTCTCTACCAATCAATGACGTGTCATTTCTTTTCCACATTTTTTTTTATGTAACTCGAGCATAAAAACATTTGTACATCTTACAAGCAATATAGTTCTATACACAACACCAGAACCAAGCTCTGTACATGAATACAACACCAGTACAAATACAGCTCAATTTAGTGCAACCCCTGCCGTATAGCTTTGCACTAATTTATTTCCAACTACCAGCATGGTTCGAACAATGGTAAGGATATGCTGGAAGATGCTGTTTCACAAAAAATAAATCATATCATAATCATATCACCCATCACCTCGCTGCAGATCATACAGTGACTACATTACTGATTAGAGGCAGAATAAACATGTAGATATAGCCCACCCCTGTATATAGTGCTCCATAGATAGCCCACCCCTGTATAAAGCCCTCCTGTAGATAATATAGCCCACCCCTGTATAAAGCCCCCTGTAGATAATATAGCCCACCCCTGTATATAGTGCTCCATAAATAGCCCACCCCTGTATAAAGCCCCCCTGTAGATAATATAGCCCACCCCTGTATATAGTGCTACATAGATAGCCCACCCCAGTATATAGCCCCCCGTAGATAGATCCCCACTGTAGATAAAGCCCCCCGATAGATAAAGCCCCCCCATAGAAAAAGACCCCTGGTAGATAATCCCCCCGTAGATAAAGCCCCCCCCCCCCCGTAGATAAAGCCACACACTTTTTTATTACAATAAAATAAAGTATTCAAATTCACCTTAATCCCGTACCCAAGCCGTCCGGCAGTAATGGAGACATGCTCTCTTCTGCGCAGGTCTCCTGGGGTCGAACAAAGCGTCTATGAATGGTGCTGATGGCAGGGCAGAGTGTCTTTCCCTGTCATTCAGCACCTTTAAATGACGCAAGCGTTGCAATGTAGCGCGCCGCTTCACTCGTAGAAATCCGCTGAATGGCCGGGCACGGAACGTATCCGGCCATTTTTTGCTTCTAATTGTACCTGTGTCCTATAGATGCAGGTAAAATTATAGTGCAGGAGGGGGTGGTGCTGGCGCCCCCCTCTAAGTTGTGCCGGGGCACATGCCCCGCCTGCCCCCCCTAGCTACGCCCCTGCTGTAGGTGCAAAGGGCCAATCTAAAGTGGCCAAGGGCTCTGTGGTGGAGAAGGCACAATTTACCAGGACCAAGGTCTCTGTGAAGGGGAGGGGGGCAAGGGCTCTGTAGGGACAGGAGGGAAAATCTAACAGAGGGCAAGGGCTCTGTGGGTAAAAGGGCATACATTTTGCATGATTACATAAATGCTGCTGCTGGTACTCTTTCTTACCATACAAGCAGCTCCAGCCCACCCCTCCTCTACTCCTCTTTTAATGTGCTGGTGTTTGGACTGCAGTATAACTCTAGATTATTAACAGCTGGGGCCCATGTAGTTTCCATTAGATGGAACTACAGGGACCCCAGTCATTATCATAAATGTGGGCGACAGAGAGAAGCACAGAACTCCTGTCGCTGATTCATAAATTAGGACTCTGCCTCCTCCTGCTCCCCTGCCCACACACAGCGATGCAGTGCAGACACATTACATCGTCGTGGAGGAACAGAGTAGAAGAAGTGGCGGTCCGGCCGTGGCATCGGCAATGATATTACCAGTGGCAGTTGATTGATTTGGCGGGTCCCGATGCTTTAACATTGGTAAAAAGAATGGGAATTCGCAATGGGGCCCGTTCTTTCCTCCAAAGTAAAAACATGGGAGCCCGGGGGCCCTATTGCGAAGGACCAATGCAGGGCCGGTTTTAGACAAAGTTTTTCTTTGGGCAAAGTTGAAAGTTGGGCCCCAAAAGCTGAATTACTGTATCAATAATGCAGTCAATTCAGAAGGCAGTGTACAGAGAACTGCATCACTGATATCTAGCAGATCCAGGAGTGTTGCAAGCCCCAAAGCATATGTCCCCCCCTCTCTCACAAAAAAATATACATATACAGTTATCAAATCATACCACTATAAAGATGAAATATTACCTGCACACTGTTACTGAACACAACTCCCTATTATAAGATCAATATTAATAATAATATTACAATATAAGGTCCATATAATACCGCCGCACCGTAACCACAGAGTGACAGGGCTGGGCGATTATGACCTTAATCAAAATCACGATTAATTGAACATGTAACCTCAATTACGATTAATGAATGATTATTTAGGCCACACCCCTCTTTTCATACCACACCCTCTATTTGCATGCTACACCATTGAATTATTATTTAATGAATGGTAGAGCAGGTATCTTATGCTCCATGATTTACCGTTGGTTTCAACGGTATCTGCGTCCTGAGGACACAGATACAGTTGAAACCGGGAAAAAATTATTTAAGAACCCAATTTGCGCAAGATGACAACGGTTAATTGCGCTGAATTTAAATTTCGTTTTTTTTTTAATTGCCCAGCCCTTATAGTGACTGAATAATAACTCCATACAGTTACTGAATAATAATGCCACACCATAACCACATAGTGACTGAATAATACCCCCATACTCTTACTGAATAATACCGCCACACCACAACCACATAGTGACTGAATAATACCCCCATACTGTTACTGAATAATACCGCCAAACCATAACCACATAGTGACTGAATAATACCACCATACTATTACTGAATAATACCGCCACAACATGACCACATATTACTACCACACAGTGACTGAATAATACCACCATACTGAATAATACCACCAAAACATGAGCACATGGTGACTGAATAATACCCCCATACTGATACTGAATAATACCGCCACACCATAACCCCATAGTGACTGAATAATACCCCCATATGGTTACAGAATAATACCTCCACGCCATAATCACATAATGACTGAATAATACCTCCATACTGTTACTGAATAATACAGCCACACCATAAACATAGTGACTGAATAATACCCACATACTGTTACTGAATAATACCTCCACACCATAACCAAATAGTGAATGAATAATACCCTGATACTGTTAGTGAATAAAAAACACTATATAAAGACCAATATTACCGCCATATAGTGACCATATAGTGGTAGATGCCAGTTATACACAGGAACTCTGCAGACCATATAAGTGATTACAGCATATTTATATCCAGTGACTCAAAGGTGATATCTTCTTCATTCACTTTCCATTTTTTTCTCCATCTGGCCCAGACCACTGTGACGACTTATTCCATCCACGATGCATCTCTGCAGAATTTGACACAGAAAGATTTCTTGCTTTTCTAGCATCCCCCGTATACCTCATCCTCTAAACCAGGGGTCTCAAGTACACGGCCCGCGTGCCGCATGCGGCCCCTGGGGCTGTCATCTGCGGCCCGCAGGACACAGAGCCGCTAGTACGGACTTTGCTCCTGGACTCTGGAATTCCCTGACATCAGCGGCTTCCCCAGAGCCGGATTCCCGTGCAGAGTGCTAGTATAGGCTCTGCTCCGGGACTCTGTAATTTCCCTGACATTGCTGTCCATATATGGACAGTGTGTCAGGGTCTTCCCCAGAGCGGTGTCCTGGGCAGAGCGCTAGTATCGGCTCTGCTCCGGGACTCTGAAATTCCCTGACATCGCTGTCCATATATGGACAGTGTGTCAGGGTCTTCCCCAGAGTAGAGTCTTGGGCAGAGCACTAGTATAGGCTCTGCTCCGGGACTCTGTGGAATTATCTGACATCGCTGTCCATATATGGACAGTGTGTCAGGGTCTTCCCCAGAGCGGAGTTCCGGGCAGAGGGCTAGTATCGGCTCTGCTCCAAGGTACTGTGGAATTCCCTGACATCGGTGTCCATGTATGGACACACAATATCTGGGGATTCCCCAGAGCCAGAGTCCCGGGCAGAGCGCTGGTATAGGCTCTGCTCCTGGACTTTGTGGAATTCCTTGACATCGCTGTCCATATATGGACAGTGTTGTCTGGGTCTTCCCCAGAGCGGAGTCCCGGGCAGAGCACTAGTATAGGCTCTGCTCCGGGACTCTGGGGAAGCCTCTGACATCGTTGTCCATACAACGACAGTGATGTCAGGGGCTTCCCCAGAGCAGGAGTCCCAGTGATGTCAGGAGCACAGCTGGAGTCCCAGTAAGAGCCTACTAGCGCTCTGCCCGGGACTCCAGCTCTGGGGAAGCAGTGGCAGCATCTGTGGAGAGCACTGTGGCAGCATCTGTAGAGGGGACTGTGGCAGCATCTACGGAAGGCACTGTGGCAGCATCTACGGAAGGCACTGTGGCAGCATCTACAGACGGCACTATGGCAGTATCTACAGACGGCACTGTGGCAGCATCTACAGAGGACTCTGTGGCACTATCTACAGAGGACTCTGTGGCACTATCTACAGAGGACTCTATGGCACTATCTACAGAGGACTCTGTGGCACTATCTAATAAGCGCCTGCCCAATCTTGACATGTGTGTCTGCCAAACACTGCTAACTGAGCCGCCAGACTGGATTTAGCGACACTTAAACTGGAAAACTGGATTGTTGAAATAAGCATGTGGAGAAATATCTCAAATTTTAAACCTAGCGGTATTATTATAGTAATGTAGTATTATTATTGTAATATAGTGTTATAGTAGATCAAATAACTAATTGATTAACAATCATTTTGTATTGTATCAAATTTGAAAGTAATGCGGCCTGTCAACTTCCCATTTTTTCTATATGTGGCGCCACACAAAGCCCCCTGTAGATAGTGCCACACAGTCCCCTGTAGATAGCGCCACACAGTCAGCCCCCTGTAGATAGTGCCACACACAGCCCCCTGTAGCTGGCACCAAACACATCCCCCTTTAGATAGTGCCACACAGCCACCTCTTTGTATTTAGTGCCACACAGCCCCCCTTGTATATAGTGCCACTCATCTTCCCCCCTTGTATATAGTGCCACACAGCCTTCCCTCTTGTATATAGTACCACACAGTCCTTCCCCTTGTATATAGTGCCATACAGCACAGCCCTACCCCTTGTATATAGTGCCACACAGACCTCCCCCTTGTATATAGTGTCACAGCCCCAATTAGATAACACCACACACAGCCCCCTGTAGATAGCGACACATACAGCCCCCTGTAGATAATGCCACACTGCCCCCTCCTTGTATATAGTGCCACACAGCTTCCCTTCTTGTATATAGAGCCACACAGCCTTCCCATTGTATAAAGTGCAACACAGCCCTCCCCTTGTATATAGTGCCACACAGCCCTCCCCCTTGTATATAGTGCCACACAGCCCTCCCCTTTGTATATAGTAGAACACCGCGGCCTCTTGTATATAGTGCCGCACAGCCCTCCTTGTATATAGTGCCACTCAGCTGCACCCTCTCCTTGTATATAGTGCCACTCAGCTCCCCCTCTCCTTGTATATAGTGCCACACAGACCCCTCCCTTGTATATATAGTGCCGCACAACTCCCCCTTGTATATAGTGCCACACAGCCCCCCCCTCATGCTCACTCACCTCCTGACGCCCGCAGCCATGGATCTGCGAGCGCTTGCCCCAGTCCCCTCCTCAGGAGATGCCAGCACTCACTTCCGCATACCTCTGCCGGGTCCCGTAGCTCTTAAAGGGGCACCGCGCGCACCGGATTTTCATGTTTAATTAGCCCATAGCACCTTAGACTATAAGAAGGGCTCAGCCCTTTCCTCCCACGCCAGAGCATTGTTGTTGTACCCAAAGTTTGTCTATGCAAATGGTCTCCTAGTGTTTCCCAGTTCCCAGTGTTCCCTGCTCCTGTTTCCTGTATCCCGTGCTATCCTGGTCAATTGCCGTGCGGAGCTTAAGTCGTGCTGTTCTGTATACCACGCCTCCCCTGCTACACCACACCTGACATCTGCCTGCTGCCTAGTCCTAGCAGAGCCTGCCTTGCTACTGTCCGAGCTGCCACAGGTACCCTATATGAACTATAGACTGTAACCTGCGCCCTGTTGGCCAGCTGCCATACCGCCAAGACGGTAAGGCCCAGTGGGTCCACAAACCCAACATGAGAGGGAGGAGTTGTAGTTTGTATTGTTAGCATTTAAAGTACCATATAATGTACTGGGAAAATGAAAAAAAATTATTAACGGGCTAAAATTTAAAAAACTGCCATTCCTTGATGTTTTTTGGGGTTTCGTTTTTATGGCTTTCACCGTGTGGTAGAAAAGACAATTTAACTTTATTCTGTGGCTTAATATGATAATGGTGATACCAAATTATTATAATTTTTTTTATATTTTACTACTTTTAAAGAAGAAAAACTTTTATTACATTTTATTAAAGAGCTAAGTTGACCAAAAAACTTTGATTTCGGCGGTTTAAATATTTTATGTTTACGCCGTTCACCATAACGCTATATTGTAATAGTTGAGACTTTTATGGATGCAGCGATACCAATTTTGTTAACTTTTTTTATTTTTTTACATAACTTTAGAGGGAAAATAGGAAAGGGTTTTTTCTTTAACTTTTATAATTTTTTTATATATTTTTTCACTACTAAACACATAATCATTGGATCGCTGGTACAATACACTGCAATACTAATGTATTGCAGTATATTGTTATTTTTGCAGGCTTCTGTTAAGCCCTGCCACAGGGGTAGAGTGAAGGCAGTCCTGGTGGCATTCATTAGGCCCCTGGGCTTCCATGACAACCAGCATTACCCCCCAAACTTGTTGTTGGGGAGGGGTGATCAGCTGTTGGAGGGGGCCACCCCCCTCTTTTCAATGCCACAGATGCTGCGGTCGCGATTGACTGCAGCATTTTAAGGGTTAAACAACCATGAATAGCGAAATCGCTGTTCCTGGCTGTTAGTACCGAGTGTCAGCTGTAAAAACACAACTGACACCCGCAGCGTATGGAACATGCTCAGCACGTGAGCGCGTTCCATACATCACCACCCGCAACAGGACCTAATGGCACATCCGGGTGCAAAAAGTGTTTAATTTCCACAATCTGGGGTGTGATATTAGCCAATGCTTAATTGCTTTTATTAACAGCAGCACGTTTTTCTGCTAGCATTGGGTCACTCATCTTAGTACCACTCAAGTGCCCTCCTGCTCCTCCTGTCAAGCAGGATTGGTTTTCTCTGCTCCACTCAATCTGGAAGTCCCTGGTTTATGCTGAGTAGAGGGACTCTAAAACGTATCCATTTTATCACCTTTTGTTGCTCTCTCACCATCCTCACCACCAATCCAATTTCTATCCCCACCAACTATCCAGTCGTGCTTTGCATGAAACTACCGCTAGACCAGAGATTGGTCTAGGGGCACAGTCTCCACAAATTCCACCGCTTCTACTGCTTTTTTTATTTTTTACAGTTGTTGTAACATACAACTCAAAACATGGATCGAGAAAGTCTCTTCCAAACACAAATGTCGGCATCATACAACTAAATATGGAGTCCCCGATCCACAGAGGTCCCCCTACTCAAGATGGACTAGATTTAGATCAGTTTTAAGTCCAAGTCATTGTCTATATCATTAACACCAATAGCATTTAGATCACATCAATGTTTAAATCTCACAGAAAAATATGGAAAGATCTCACCCAGATGAAGCAGCTAACTTTCCTCCCGAGTTCCACCATGGTGTTCATGGCAATATAACAGCACCCACTTTTTCTTCATTCCATGGCTCAGCACCTACAGAGCAATGGGTGTGTCACATTGGGTGCATGGACCCACTGGGCCGTACCACCTTGACTGTATAGCAGCTGGCCAACAGGGTACAAGTCAAAGTCAATAGTTTGGCTAGGTGTACCTGTGGTAAATTCTAACAGTAGCAAAGACAGGCTCGGATGGGACCATGGTAGCAGGCAGACACCAGGCGTGGTGTAAACAGGAAGTCATAGTACACAGCGCAACACGACTCCAACTCTAAACGGGGGCCAAACATCTGGAGGCAGAGGCAATTTTAGAGACTGGAGCAGGCAAGAGCAGTAAGAGCAGGGGTAAAACAAAGTATAACTGGTATTGCAGGCTCCAACAGCAAGGGGCAGGTGGAAAACAGGCCAGAGCAGTGACACAGGGAATGGTATTACAGGCTCCCCTAGGAGGTATTGCAGGCTCCAAGAGATAAACCATGCTGCAGATTGAAATAAACTAGCAAGCCACGGATGAAACAGTGGGGTGGACAGCCAACAGGCGAACTGGTAAGAAGTTGTGAGGAGAGGCGGTGGGCGACAGGCGGGAGCTCAGCAGAGGTCAGCGGCAGTGGTCAGCGGCAGCCAGCGGCGGCATCTCTCTTCTGCATCCGAGCTTGACGTGCTTGCTTTAGCGTGATGATGTGGCTACCTTGTCATTACGATAAGCGTGACCGAAGGGCAGGTGACGTTTACTCTGGTTGGAGGCGCTCCTTTATCTTCTCCATGCTGCCCAGACCGCCATGACGACTTTTCCTGACCACTGCAGAATTTCTCGATGAGACATCTTTGGTCCCTTGCTTCTGCAGACATCCACAGCCTCTACATATTAATTCAGGACCCAGACCAGACCGCTATATAAAATCAGACCCCTAAATTTAGACCCCATGGGACCATAGTGATTATTCAGACACCAGACGAGACTCCCTGGCTACTCTTCAACTCTGTGTGCCACCACCCACTGGGTCCTAACAGAGTCAGCATCAGGATATTGTGCACGCCAGAGCTGAAGAGGAGCCCAGGAGCAAGTATGTTAAATATCATTGGCCATTATCTATTGGATAAATCCAATATATAACGGGCAATAAGAAAAAAAAAAAAAATTGCCCTCATCACCCCCTTCCCCTAAGTTTGCCTGTTAGCGCCCACTAGGAACACACTTGACAAATAGATGGAGATTTTGGCAGTAGGTCTATGGCAGCAACTGATAACAGGCACACACTTCATCACAACAGGTTTTTCGCATCTGTAATTGTCCCTTCTGAATCTACCACAGGAAGATGGGTACTTTTTTGGCCTTTAAAGAGGTTGTGAAAGATAGATATTCATCACCTATCCACACGTCAGGTGATAAATGTCTGATGGCTGAGATCCCCACCAATCACTAGAACAGGGATTCCAAGCCACCATTCCTGCTTACAGCAGGATCATGCACGGTACTGCTCTATTCAAAGTGTTTCTAGGCTGATGCCATCAGGCCCATATACATTGCATGGAGCTGCAGGGTATATGCTTCTCTGCCACTACATTCAAGTGAGGGATGCAGTGAGGAGGAATGGAGGGCTCGGACCCGCGTTCTTGTGATCGGTGGGGTTCCTAGCAATAAAGCCCTCAGCCAGCAACATGAATTTCAAGGGTCAAAAGCCACTCTACCCATCCCCCATTCATGGAGGGTGCTCTAACACTAATCAGGGTGGAATCCCCTCCTCCTACCTCATGTCGCTCCATAAAGGCGTCCCTCTCTGCATGTCAGATGGAGGACTCCCTCCACACTGGAGTGTCAACGTCATAGCGCATGCCATTGCAACACCAACGCTTCTCCAATGCATAAGGTAGCTGCTCCCATGCCCTGCCTCCTGCTACCACTGTGCTCCACCAGTCCACCGCACCAAGAGGTTGATAAAATGACAGACAGAGGCAGGAGGACAAAGGACAACTCTGCAAAGAGGTAAGTGGCAGGAGGCCATTCTTCCCTATACACCCATGGCGGCAGGGCAGATTACAAGTCCGTAGGGGGTTGAGATGAATGTATAAATAGAGGTTTAAATAGAATACGGTAAGCTATGAGGAACATATCAACCATTCTATGCCGCAAACTGGTCCAAAAGTCGCAATTTGCAGCTCAACTTTTAGCCTTTTGTTTTCCGCCCTCGCCACTTTTATGAGAAAGGGGTATGGTTTTGAAAAAGGGGGGCAGGACCACAAAAAATATTTATTATAATTTATGTCTCTTCCTGGGTCCCGTACTTTGCTCCCCCATCAAACAATAAATGTAAAAAAAAAAAATGAAATAATAAAAAAAAGTATTCTCACCTCACCACTCCTCTTCAGCCCCGGGGATCCCCTGAGACTTGATCAGCAGGTAACCGGGTTCTGACGCTGGGTACCATCAAGACGTTGTATGTGATGCAACACTGATGACGTTGAGGGCTGCATTGCATATAAGGCCCTGATGCTACTCAGCATCAGGACCTTGAATGAGATATCGCACGCTGAGGGGACCTGGATTGGAGAACACATTGGATAGGAGATAACAGGCGGTGAGGTGAGAATATTTATTTTTTATTTTATGTCAGATTAGAAGGGAATGAATGGCGCATAGTCGCGATCGTTGGGCCACACAGCCAGCAGGAAAATGCTACAGATGTATTAACCCCTTAGTGACCAGCCCATTTTAGGCCCTAATGACCAAGCTATTTTATTCGTTTTTCTATAGTCGCATTCAAAGAGCTATAACTTTTTTATTTTTTCGTCTACATAGCTGTATGAGGACTTGTTTTTTGCGGGATTAGTTGTGCTTTTTAACAGCTCCATTTTTGGGTACATATAATTTTTATATTAACTTTTATTAACCTTTTTGGGGGGGATTATAAAAAAAAACTGAAATTCCGCCATTGTTCTATGAGTTTTTAAATTGACGCCGTTCACTATGCGACGTAAACAACATGTTACCTTTATTCTATGGGTCGGTACGATTACGGCGATACCACATATGTAGAGGTTTTTTTATGTTTTACAACTTTTGCACAATAAAAACACTTTTGAACTAAAATTATTTGCTTTTGCATCGTCGCTTTCCAAGAGCCGTCATTTTTTTATTTTTCCATCAATGTAGTGATTTTTTGGGCTTGTTTTCTGCGGGACAAGACGTAGTTTTGAATGGTACTGTTTTGGGGTGCATGGGACTTATTGATTCATTTTTATTATGACTTTTTTGGGGGGCAATGGAAAAAAATTGCAATTTCGCCATGGTTTTTTGCGTTTTTTTTTTATGGTGTTCACTTTGCGGTTTAAATTACATATTAACTTTATTAATGGAGTCATTATGGTCGCGGCGATACCACATATGTGTACTTTTTTTTTTTTTTTACACTTTTACTAAATAAAACCACTTTTTATGGAAAAAAATGGTTTTATTTATTTTTTTACTGTACTTTTTATTAATAATCTTTATTTCACTTTGATGACTTATTTTATTAGTCCCACTAGGGGACTTTACTGTGCGATATTCCAATCGCTGCTATAATGCTCTATACCAGAGCATTATTGCCTGTAAATCTGACAGGCAATCTGTTAGGACGTGCCTCCGGCGCGTCCTAACAGGCATATGTCCAGGGCAGACCTGGGGGCTTTTATCAGGCCCCCGGCTGCCATGACACCCCATCGGAGACCCATGATTGCATTCGCGGGCCGCCGATGGGTGACAGAGGGAGCGCACTCCCTCTGTAAACAAAGTTAAATGCCGCGGTCGCTATTGACGGCGGCATTTAGCAGGTTAAACGGTCGCGATCGAAGTAAACTTCGATCGCGGGCGTTCGAGCAGGAGCTCAGCTGTCATCAGACAGCAGAGCCCCGGCACCAGCCTGCACGGGAGACCCGTGCAGGACTTAGACTAGGCTGACGTGAAGAGGCGTCAGCCTAGCCTAATGCCCATTAGTGACCGACGTAAAAAGGCAAATTGCAAGGCCAAGGCAAATCGCAGTAAAAATGTAAGCGTTTTTTGGTTGCAGGTTTCGGCCATGTTGCAAAACCGCACCATGAGTTTCTTTGCTAAGATTCTCTATTTTGATGCTTTCAAATTAAGTAACTATTGATAAGTGACCAGGAAGGAAATAATGTGGGTAAGCTATCCTCTCTGGCCAATATAAATGCAGTTGTAAAAATCATAAAGGCTTGGTTGACACCACGTTTATCTTGTGTGTACTGTATGTTGGAACATTTAATAATAATGTGGAGTATCGCATTGTACTGTTTATAAATTACTAAATAATGTCTGTTATACCGTAATAAAAATCTTTAATTTGCATCTATATATTCTGGAGTGCCTTGGATTTTTTTGAGTATGTTTCCTGTATGCTCAGCATATAAACCGGGAAATTCTTCAGTTAGCCAGTGTGTCCTTTCACATAAATTTAATCGGTATATGTTGGTTTATCTTTGCCTCAAATGCATTAAAAAGCATAGTTAATCTGTGCTTTTCATTGCAACTGTATAAAAAGTCGTATTTTTCAAACAGACCAGCTGAATCACAAGGTTTATGCTGCCCTACCTGAGGGCAGCATAAAGTAGTCCCAGAGACCCTGAATAAAACACTGTACCACAGGATAGGTCATCAGTAGAGATGAACGAACCGGGACAACCAAACCCGGTTCCGGTCCGAACATCCTGAAAAGTTCGGAACGCAGCGAATCCGAACTTCACCGCGTTCGGCCGAACCCGTTTTGACCGAACCCGGTCAAAAATATTATACAAATCGGCAGCCACTTATCTCTATCAATCACTGATAGAGAAAAGAGGCTGCTGATTAAAAATAAAATAAAAAGCATTTCATACGTACCCGGTCGTTGTCTTGGTGACGAGTCGCTCTTCTTTCTCCAGTCCGACCTTCTTTTCTGACGCGGCAGCCTGTGATTGGCTGCAGAGGCCTCTGCAGCCTGTGATTGGCTGCAGAGGCCTCTGCAGCCTGTGATTGGCTGCAGCGGTCACATGGGCTGTAACGTCATCCAAGAAGGTCGGGTCGGATGTTGAGAGGGACGCGTCACCAAGGCAACGGCCAGGAGACCGGACTGGAGGAAGAAGAAAGTTCTCGGTAAGTATGAACGTCTTTTTTTTTTTACAGGCTACTCTATATTGTGATCGGTAGTCACTGTCCAGGGTGCTGAAACAGTTACTGCCGATCAGTTAACTCTTTCAGCACCCTGGAAAGTGACTATTTACTGACGTCGCCTAGCAACGCTGCCGTAATGACGGGTGCACACATGTAGCCACCCGTCATTACGGGTAATATATTTTATAATGGGAGCACGGCTCGGAAAAACGACCGGCTGCCCGTGGCCGGCCGTGGCCGGCCGTGCTCATCTCCTTAAATACTCTGTGCTGCCTTAAACTCTGTGGACAGGTTAGGATCCTGTTTCTTTTAAATGCTGCTGGGGAACCCGCTCGATCCACTATATAAGGCTGCGCTACAGTGCAGCATTTAAAAGAAACAGGATCCTGACCTGTCAATAGAGTTTAAGGCAGCACAGAGTATTTCAGGAGATGAGCATGCAGATTCAGTGCTGCTGTGAACTCTGCTCTTACCATTACGTAGCTCAGTTGTACCTCTTCTCCACTCCTGTCCTCAATAACACCTTCACATGATTGGCAAGTCACCAAGTAATGGTAAGAGCAGAGTTCACAGCAGCACAGAGTATTTCAGGAGATGAGCGTGCGGATCTTGTGCGGAGTGGTGACTTGCCAATCATGTGAAGGTTTTATTGAGGACAGGAGTGGAGGAGAGGTAACAGACTGAGCTACGTAATGGTAAGAGCAGAGTTCACAGCAGCACAAAATCTGCACGCACCTCTCCTGAAATACTCTGTGCTGCTGTGAACTCTGCTCTTACCATTACGTAGCTCAGTCTGTTACCTCTCCTCCACTCCTGTCCTCAATAACACCTTCACATGATTGGCAAGTCACCACCCCGCACAAGATCCGCACGCTCATCTCCTGAAATACTCTGTGCTGCTGTGAACTGAGTGTTTTTGTATATGTGTGTTTGTGTATATGTATGTATATGGGTGTGTGTTTGTGTGTTTATGTGTGTGTGTTTGTGTATATATGGGTGTGTTTGTGTATATATGTTTGTGTATATGTTTGTGTATGTGTGTTTTTGTTTGTATATGTGTTTGTGTATATGTGTTAGTTTGTGTATATGTGTGTGTGTTTGTCTCTTTGTGTGTGTGTGTTTGTGTATATCTTGTTGTGTCTGTGTATATGTGTTTGTGTATATGTGTGTGTGTGTGTTGGTGTATATGTGTGTGTTGGTGTATATGTGTGTGTTGGTGTATATGTGTGTGTTCGTGTATATGTGTGTGTTTGGATATATGTGTTTTTGTTTGTATATGTGTGAGTTTGTGTATATGTGTGTGTGTTTGTCTGTTTGTGTGTGTGTGTGTGTCTTGTTGTGTTTGTGTATGTGTGTGTTTGTGTATGGTTGTTTGTGTGTGTGTGTATATATGTGTGTAGGTGAGTAGAAGTATTGTTATTGTTCACATTGATAACTGTTTTTTTATGTTGTTGCAGACTTTGATGTACCGATTGGACTACATCTTCGATTCGTTGGACTACTGCGTAGATCTACGTTTTTTCAAATTGTAATAAAATGATTAATGAGGGTTTTGTTGGGGATTTCTTATTTCAATAAAAAAGAATTGTCTTTGTGTTTTTTTTAAAACTTTATTAGTGCCTAGATAATGGCAGTTGGCTGATTGACAGCGTCCATTATTAAGGCGGTACTTAGTGTTAGCCGATGCAGAGGCTTGCACTAACCACCCATTATTACCCCGGTACCCACCACCACTAGGGGTGCCGGGAAGAGCTTGGTACGATCCAGTACCCGACCATCTGTTGTGATGGTCGGGTACTGGGGCGGCCATAGGCTGGTATTATGAGGCTGGGAAGGGCCAAAAACAGTGGACCTTCCCACACTTGTAATGCTAGGCTGCTGCTGCTGTGTTGTATCCGGCTGGTTATAAAAATGGGGGGGGACCCCCACGTTGTTTTTTTTTTTTGAGTTTAACAAATTTAACAATAGACGGGTCCCCCACATTTTTAATAACCAGCCATATACAACGCCGCAGCAGTCTGGCATTACATGGGTGGTAAGGGCCACTGGTTTTGTCCATTCCCAGGCTAATAACACTGTGTTGTATGTGGCTGGTTATGATAAATTGGGTGGAACCCCATGTCTTTTTTAAAAAAAATAAAAAATAAATAAATAAATAAATAATTTAAAAAAATGACGTGGGGTCACCCCCACTTTTATAACCAGCCAGATACAACACAGCAGCAGCAGCCTAGCATTACAAGTGTGGGAAGGTCCACTGTTTTTGGCCCTTCCCAGCCTCATAATACCAGCCTGCGGCCGCCCCAGAGCCCGACCATCACAACAGATGGTCGGGTACTGGATCGTACCTGGCTCTTCCCGGCACCCCTGGTGGTGGTGGGTACCGGGGTAATAATGGTGGTTAGTGTTAGCCTCTGCACCGGCTAACACTAAGCCTTGCCTTAGTAATGGATGTTGTCACTCAGACAGCGGCCATTACTAAAGTGGTAGAAATAAAATGTGAAAAGAAAAAGACAAAGATATAGATAAAATATTTTATTGAAATAAAGCACCCCCAACACAACCCTCATTAACCATTTTATTGTAGAAAAAAAAACCATCATCTAAGTAGTCCTCGAAACCGACGTAGTCCAAACACCACACCTGTAAAAAAAAATGAAATAAAACATGTTGTAGGCTAAGATTCAGTTTAATGTGTGATACTGACTGTTATACCATGCATAGAAGCCTGCCGCAAAGTTGACTTAGATACAGGGCGCCAGCAGAAAGTATCATACATGGCCATACAGACATATATACAAACAAACATACATGCAAACATACAGACATACATATATACAAACATACATACATACATACATACATACATATATACAAGCATGCACATATATACATACAAATATACATACATGCAAACATACACATACATACATACATACATGCATACACACACACACATGAAAACATTCATACATACAAACAAACATGCAAAGATACATACATACATATATACAAGCATACACAAATATACATGCAAACATAAATACATGCAAAGATAATTACATACATGCACATATATATAAACATACATGCAAAAATAAAAACATACAAACATACATACATGCCAACATACATACATACATGCCAACATACATACATGCAAACATACATACATGCAAACATACATACAAACATACATACATGCAAACATACATACATGCAAACATACATACAGTCAAACATACATACATACATACATGCAAATATATACATGCAAATATACATACAAACATGCACAGATATACATACATGCCAACATACATGCACATATATACATACATACATGCATGACAACATACATACATACATACATACATACATACATACATACATACATGCATGACAACATACATACATACATACATACATACATACATGACAACATACATACATACATGCAAACATACATACATGCAAACATACATACAAACATACATGCAAACATACATACATGCAAACATACATACATGCAAATATACATACAAACATGCACATATATACATACATGCCATCATACATGCAAACATACATGCACATATATACATACATACATGACAACATACATACATAAATACATACATACATGACAACATACATGCATGCAAACATACATACATACATGCAAACACATACAAACATACATACATGCAAACATATATACATACATGCAAACATACATACATGCAAATACATACATGCAAATATACATACAAACATGCACATATATACATACATGCCAACATACATGCAAACATACATGCACATATATACATACATACATACATGACAACATACATGCATGCAAACATACATACAAACATACATACATACATGCAAACATACATACATACATGCAAACATACATACATGCATGCAAATATATACATGCAAATATACATACAAACATGCACATATATGCATACATGCCAACATACATGCAAACATACATGCACATATATCCATACATACATACATGAAAACATACATACATACATACATGACAACATACATACATGACAACATACATACATGCCAACATACATACATGCCAAAAAAATATAATAATACGTTCATACTTACTTTCCTCCTGTTCGGCCTCCAGTGATGACGTTTCATCCATGTCGTCGCTGCAGCCTGTGATTGGCTGCAGAGGCGGTCACGTGGGATGAAGTGTCATCCCTGGAGGCCGGCCTTCTGACGTCATCCTGACGTGCGTGACCGCCACTACAGCCTGTGATTGGCTGCAGCGGCGACATGGATGAAACGGCATCGCTGGAGGCCGGACAGGAGGAAAGTAAGTATGAATGTATTATTATTATTATTTTTATTACATTAACCCCTTAACGCACCATGACGTAACTGTACGTCATGGTGAGCAGTAAGTTCGCGCACCTTGACGTACAGTTACGGCAGTGCTTTGACAGTTAACCGCCGCGCGGCGCTACACCGCAGCGGCGGTTAACTGTGCAGGGTGTCAGCCCTGCTCTCCCCGTTGCCGATCAGCGGCCTGTCGCCGCTGATATCGGCAGTTAACCCCTTAATTGCGGCGCTCGATTTTGAACGCCACAATTAAGGTCTTTAGCGCCGATCGGCAGCCCCCATGTGAAATCACGGGGGCTGGCGATGGTACCCATGGCAACCGGACGCCAGACAATGGCTTCCGGGTTGCCATGTACAGAAGCCTATGAGGACCACCCCGAGGGTGGTCGTCGTAGGCTTCCTGTCAGTGTGACTGTCACGTCACACTGACAGTTGGAATGCATTACACTACGTGTGTAGTGTAATGTATTCCAGCAGCGATCAGAGCTGCAAGTCTAAGTGTCCCCTAGTGGGACAAGTGAAAAAAGTAAAAAAAAGAATAAAAATGTTTTAAAAAAAGTGTAAAAATAAAAGTTATAAGTGATATAAACAAGAACTGCTTTTTTTCCTATAATAAGTCTTTCATTATAGGAAAAAAAATGAACACGTAAAAAAAAAGTGCACATATTTGGTATCACCGCGTTCGTAACGACCCCAACTATAAAACTATAATATTATTTTTCCCGCACAGTGAACCACGCAAAAAAAAAAAACGAAAAACAATGCCAGAATCACTATTTTTTGGTCACCACCCCTTACAAAATATGTAATAAAAAGTGATCAAAAAGTCGCATGTACGCCAAAATAGTACCGATACAAACTACAACCCGTCCCGCAAAAAACAAGCCATTACACAGCTTTTTTGACTGAAAAATAAAAAAGTTACGGCTCTCAGAATATGGTGACACAGAAAATACATTTATTTTCTAAATAAGTTATTTTATTGCTCAAACGCTGCAAAACATAAAAAACCCTATATACATATGGTATCGCCGTAATCGTACCGACCCGCAGAATAAAGTATAATAGTCATTTATAGCCCAGGGTAAACGCCGTCAAAAATAAATAAAAATCATTGTCAGAATTGATGGTTTTTGGTCACCTGGCTTGCCGAAAAATTGAATAAAAAGTGATCAACAAAATCGCATGTACCCCAAAATGGTACCAATGAAAATTACAGATTGTCCCGCAACAAATAAGCCCTCACACGGCTCCGGTGGTGAAAAAATAAAAAAAGTTCCGGCTCCCAGATTATGGCGATGCAAAATGTACAGAGTGTTCCAAAAGTGGATAAGATCGGGCACCATTTATCAGTGCGACACCGGCCACATATCTGTGGGTTATTATTTATTTACAACCATTATTATACCCTCTTATTATGCCCCTGATGTACTCTGCCCAGCCTACATGTGCCCCCACATTATAAACTGAAATACCAGCAAAACGCCAGAGCTACTACCAAGCAAAATATGCGCTCCAAAAGCCAAATGGCGTCCCTCCCTTCTGAGCCCTACAGCGTGCCCAAACAGCCGTTTATGTCCACCGATATGGCATCGTACCAAAAAATGGTACCAATAAAAACGACAGCTCGTCCCGCAAAAAATAAGCCCCCACACCGCTCTATTGACAGAAAAATAAAAAAGTAGTGGCTCTTGGAAAGCGGGGAGGAAAAACGAAAAAGCAAAACATGAATCAGTTCGTAAAGGGTTAATTACTTTCTAATGAAAAAACATTTATGACCACATGTGGGGTATTGCCGTACTCGGGAGAAATTACTTTACAAACGTTGGGGTGCATTTTCTCGTTTATCCTTTGTGAAATTGAAAAAATGCAACATTTTAGTGGAAATAATGTTGATATTAATTTTCACGGCCTAATTCTAATAAATTCTGCAAAAGACGTGTGGGGCCTAAATGCTCACTATACCCCTAGACAGATTCCTTAAGTGGTGTAGTTTCCCAAATGGGGTTACTTTTGGGGGGCTTCCACTGTTTCGGTCTCTCAGGGGCTTTGCAAATTCGACATGACACCCAAAAACATTCCAGCTAAATTTGAGCTCCAAAAGCCAAATAGCGCTCCTTCCCTTCTAAGCCCCGGTGTGGGTCCAAACAGTAGTTTATTACCACATATGGGGTATTTACGTAATCAGGAGAAATTGTTTTACAAATGTTGGGGCGCTTTTTCTCCTTTTATTCCTTGTAAAAATTAAAAATGGCTACCTTTTTTCAGAAAAAAAGTAGATTTTCATCTTCACATACTAATTCAAATAAATTTAGCAAAAAAACTGTGGGTTCAAAATGCTAACTATACCCATAGATAAATTCCTTGAGGGGTATAGTTTCCAAAATGGGGTCACTATTGGGGGGTTTCCACGGTTTTCTTCCCTCCAGTGCATTGCAAACGCGACACGGCACTGAAAACTATTCCAGCAAAATCAGAAATCCAAAATCCAAATGGTGCTCCTTCTCTTCTGAGGCCTGCTGTGGGTCCAAACAGCAATTTATTACCACATATGGTGTATTGCTATAATCGGAAGACATTGCTTTACATATGTTGGGGTGTTTTTTCTACTTTATTCCTTGTAAAAATTTAAAATTTCCTAATTTTTTCACAAAAAAAGTAGATTTTCACCTTCACATACTAATTCAAATAAATTTAGCAAAAAAACTGTGGGTTCAAAATGCTAACTATACCCATAGATAAATTCCTTGAGGGGTATAGTTTCCAAAATAGGGTCACTTTTGGGGGGTTTCCACTGTTTTGGCAGCACAAGGCCTCCTCACACCGGACATGGTATCTAAAATATATTCTAATAAAATAGAGGCCCAAAATCCACTAGGTGCTCCTTTGCTTCTGAGGCCTGTGTTTCAGTCCATGACCGCGCTAGGGCCACATGTGGGGTATTTCTAAAAACTTCAGAATCTGGGCAATAAATATTGAGTTGCATTTCTTGGGTAAAACCTTCTGTGGTACAGAAAAAATGTATTACAAATGAATTTTTGAAGAAAAAAAATGAAATTTGTACATTTCACCTCTACTTTGCTTTAATTCCTGTGAAACGCCTAAAGGGCTAAAATACTTTGTGAATGCTGTTTTGAATACTTTGATGGGTGCAGTTTTCAAAATGGGGTGATTTATGGTGACTTTCTAATATATAAGGCCCTCAAAGCCATTTCAGAACTGAACTGGTCCCTGAAAAAATAGCCTTTTGAAATTTTCTTGAAAATATGAGAAATTGCTGCTAAAGTTCTGAGCCTAGTAACGTCCTAGAAAAATAAAAGAATGTTCAAAAAATGACGCAAACATAAAGTAGACATATGGGAAATATAAACTAGTATGTATTTTGTGTGGTATTACTATCTGTTTTACAAGTAAATACATTAAAATTTAGAAAAATGCTAATTTTTGCTAATTTTCTCTAAATCTTGGCGTTTCTTACAAATAAATATTGAATTTAATGACAAAATTTTTTCAGTATCATAAAGTACAACATGTCACGAGAAAACAATCCCAGAATCGCTTGGATAGGTAAAAGCATTCTGGAGTTATTACCACATAAAGTGACACATGTCAGATTTGCAAAAATGGGGCTGGTCCTGAAGGCCAAAACAGGCTTAGACACTAAGGGGTTAAAATTGTATTTTCCGCGCGCCGAGCATGTACTGTCAACGTTGCTGAAAGAGTTAGTGCAGCCCATTAACTCTATCAGCACCCTGGAGAGCAGCATGCTCGGCGCACGGAAATTACAGGTTCGGTCCGAACTAGTTCGGTCCGAATCAAACTTTTTCGGGAAATTCGGCGAACTAGCCGAACCAAACTTTTGATAAGTTCGCTCATCTCTAGTCATCAGTATATGGTCAGTGGGGGTCTGACCCCTTCACCGATTCAGCTATTCCGGCTGCCTCCGTGCCCCTTTTGTTATGCTGTGTTCAGTGCCGGAAGCAGATGGCTCCGTACACTGCCCTCTGTTCACCTGAATATGAGTAGAGCTGCAGTACTACAGTCCGGTCGCTATACTGTAACTGGAGCCATCTACTTCCGGCACAGACATCCGGTGCATGGAGGCAGCCGGAGCAGCTAATTGGAGCGGTGTCCAGGTATCGGACCCCCACCTATCATATACTAATAGGTCATCAGTATGAAAAGCCATCCCGTGCCCGGACAAACCCTTTAACTTTATTCTGTATGTGAGTTAGTAGAATTATGCTGAAACAAATGTTATATTTTATTTTTTTTTTAAAAAGAATAATATATATATATATTACATATTTTAAATACCTTTTTATAGCATAACATTTTTAATTTTTCATTGACGGAGATGTGTGAGGGATGAGTTGAAGTTTTCAGTCGCACAATTTATATATGGGGTATAGTATACAGTGAAGGAAATAAGTATTTGATCCCTTGCTGATTTTGTAAGTTTGCCCACTGTCAAAGACACGAACAGTCTAGAATTTTTAGGCTAGGTTAATTTTACCAGTGAGAGATAGATTATATAAAAAAAATAAAAAAAAAATAACATTGTCAAAATTAGATATATTTATTTGCATTGTGCACAGAGAAATAAGTATTTGATCCCTTTGGCAAACAAGACTTAATACTTGGTGGCAAAACCCTTTTTGGCAAGCACAGCAGTCAGAAGTTTTTTTGTAGTTGATGATGAGGTTTGCACACATGTTAGATGGAATTTTGGCACACTCCTATTTGCAGATCATCTGTAAATCATTAAGATTTCAAGGCTGTCGCTTGGCAACTCGGATCTTCAGCTCCCTCCATAACTTTTCGATGGGATTAAGGTTTGGAGACTGGCTAGGCCACTCCATGACCTTAATGTGCTTCTTTTTGAGCCACTCCTTTGTTGCCTTGGCTGTATGTTTCGGGTTATTGTTGTGCTGGAAGACCCAGCCACGAGCCATTTTTAATGTCCTGGTGGAGGGAAGGAGGTTGTCACTCAGGATTTGATGGTACATGGCTCCATCCATTCTCCCATTGATGCGGTGAAGTAGTCCTGTGCCCTTAGCAGAGAAACACCCCCAAAACATAATGTTTCCACCTCCATGCTTGACAGTGGGGACGGTGTTCTTTGGGTCATAGGCAGCATTTATCTTCCTCCAAACACGGCGAGTTGAGTTAATGACAAAGAGCTCAATTTTAGTCTCATCTGACCACAGCACCTTCTCCCAATCACTCTCAGAATCAACCAGATGTTCATTTGCAAACTTCAGACGGGCCTGTACATGTGCCTTTTTGAGCAGGGGGACCTTGCGAGCACTGCAGGATTTTAATCCATTACGGCGTAATGTGTTACCAATAGTTTTCTTGGTGACTGTGGTCCCAGCTGCCTTGAGATCATTAACAAGTTCCCCACGTGTAGTATTCGGCTGAGCTCTCACCTTCCTCAGGATCAAGGATACCCCACGAGGTGAGATTTTGCATGGAGCCCCAGATCGATGTCGATTGACAGTCATTTTGTATGTCTTCCATTTTCTTACTATTGCACCAACAGTTGTCTCCTTCTCACCCAGCGTCTTACTTATGGTTTTGTAGCCCATTCCAGCCTTGTGCAGGTCTATGATCTTGTCCCTGACATTCTTAGAAAGCTCTTTGGTCTTGCCCATGTTGTAGAGGTTAGAGTCAGACTGATTAATTGAGTCTGTGGACAGGAGTCTTTTATACAGGTGACCATTTAAGACAGCTGTCTTTAATGCAGGCACCAAGTTGATTTGGAGTGTGTAACTGGTCAGAAGGAGGCTGAACTCTTAATGGTTGGTAGGGGATCAAATACTTATTTCTCTGTACACAATGCAAATAAATATATATAATTTTGACAATGTGATTTTCTTTTTATTTTTTTATATAATCTATCTCTCACTGGTAAAATTAACCTAGCCTAAAAATTTTAAACTGTTCATGTCTTTGACAGTGGGCAAACTTACAAAATCAGCAAGGGATCAAATACTTATTTCCTTCACTGTATATAACTTTTGAATCACTTTTTATTTTGCTTTATGTGAAGCAGAATAAAAAAAATGAAATTATCGCATTGTTTTTTAATATTTTTTTTTTGCTTGCTCTCTTTTGGGCTAGCTAAATTAAGTGGCTTGTGATATAAGTGGAGTTATTAAACCGGAGTTGAAAAGAGGAGTTAAAGTCCCTGTAAGTACTCTACTTTTCTTTTACTTTTTCAATTGTTCACAGTTTTTTTGAAACTGGGATAATGGATAGCAAGATTGGAGGTTTTCTTCAGTGTACAGTTTGCTGTATGTATGCACGACTGGAGACGGAGTTCCAGGGTGAATACCTCTGTGGCAGATGTGAGCATGTTGTTTACCTGGAAGCTCTCATTAGAGATTTAGAGGACAAAATGCAACACTAAGGGCGATAGACAATCTTGAGCGGAGCATGCTGCTCACTGAGCAAGAAATTAGTGGGGTAGAACTGGAGGGTGAAGATATGGGTCAGCAGGATCAGGCAGGTATCTGGGTTAATGTAGTTAGGGGCAGTAGAAAGGGGTCCAAGAAAAGGAAGGCCAATCCTGTTTCTGATATTCCAAGCAAAATTTCCAAGTTGGGTGATGATGTGAGGTTGTCGGCAGTGCCGCACCTACCATGAGGCGAGGTGAGCCGACAGCCTCAGGCGGCGCAGCCTAGCCGAAAGTGGGGGGGGGGCATTTTGAGCCAGGGACGGACTGGACCGGGGGGAGGGGGCATGCCTTATTTTACTTAGTAGATGTGCCACATGATCGGCACGTCTGTAAGAACACTCCTCCTCCTCTCTGATGCTGTAGCAGCACGCGCCGCCAGAGAGGAGCAGGTCTGCAGGAGGAGCGGTCGAGCGCTCTCTCAAGCAAGATGAGAAGTGACGAGACGCATGAGGTGAGCGATGGACTGCTGTGAATATAAACTACCTCCTCTCTCTCTCTGTCTCCCTTTCGTCTGAAGCAGTCGGGACAGAGAAGAGGGGGAAGGGAGAGTTCACAGCCTCAGCGTCTGCAGAGAGGAAGCTCAGTTTCTAGTCCTCTCCTGTGTCCCACTTCTGTGTCTCCTGTATCCCCCTCCTCTCCTGTGTGCCCTTGCTTCCCTCTCCTGTGACTCCTCCTCTCATGTGCTGTGTCCCCCTATTCTTCTAACAGACCAGCTACTTCTGCAGCTGCTTATATCTGCTGTCCTGGGATGGGGCATGTTGTAAAGCCCTTGCTGCCTTAAGAGACTGCATGAGAGATCCTACATAGAAGGTAAGTGTGTGTATGAGTGTGTAAATATCTGTGTGGATATATATGATTCTCGTCTGTATATGAGACTGTCTGCATTAGAGATCCTACATAGAAGGTAAGTGTATGTATGAGTGTGTATATATGTGTGTGAGTGTGTAAATGTGTGTGTTTTATATATGTATATATATATATATATATATATATATATATATATATATATATATATACACATAATCTGTGTGTATATGGATATATATGATTCTCGTGTACATATTATACTGTAAGAACCTTCACACATTGTAGTTTTGCAGCAATAATTTAGAAACTGTTTTTGCTGTGCTTTTGTGTAAATAGTGGGAAAACGGATGTGTAGAGTATATAGTGTATATACTGGTATTGTGTGTGTAGACTATGTAGCAGTATTGTGTGTAGTGTATGTTGCAATATTATAGGTGTATGCAGTATATAGCGGTATTATATGTGAGTATAGTATATAGCAGTATAATAGGTGTGCAGTGAATATAATGGTACTATATGTCTACAGTTATAGCAGTATTTTTTATACAAACAATAAGTAGTGGTATTATGTGTGTGTACATTATATAGCGGTGTTATATGTGTGTAGAGTATAAAGTGATTAGATTAATTATACTTACAGAATATGTTGGACTCTATATGTACAGTATATGGCAGCATTATATATGCACATATATATATATATATATATATATATATATATATATATATATATATAAAGAAAGAAAGAAAGAAAATTTGCAGCACTCCAATGTGAAAAAAGTGGTGGTTTATTCAATCCAAGAACAACAGCAACGTTTCAAGCTCAGGCTTGATAAAGATCCTATTGTAGGATTGAAACGTTGCTGTTGTTCTTGGATTGAATAAAACACCACTTTTTTCACATTGGAGTGCTGCAAATTTTCTTTCTTTATATACTACTACACGTCCGAGGATCGGGACGTTTTGCTGGGCACCTGATCGATTGATTCTGTGTGAGTGCTGCTGCTTTCTTGTTTGCTATATATATATATATATATATATATATATATATATACATACATATATATATATATATATATATATATACACATACAGTACATGAGGGTAGTACTTATATGTACAGTATTATTAATTTGTACTGTATATGGTAGTATTATATATGTATACATTTTACAGACGTATTATTTATGTATAAAGTAAATGGCAGCATTATTTATACGTACAGGATATACTGGTGTTATTTATGTGAACAGTATATGCTGGCATTATTTATGTGGAAGGTATGTAATATGGGATGGGGCGCCAAAACAATTCTGCTGTACAGGGCGCCCTCTAGTCTAAGGCCGGGCATACCCGGGAGTATACCTCAAGGTGGGTCTGGGCATTTTACTGACAGCCAAGGGCTTTATGGGGGGGGGGGATAATCCACCCCATAGAGCCCTTACGTCACTATAATGGAAGGAAAGGCAGCTGTGCGGGGGTGCGGTCTGAGCGTCTGACTTACTGCAGAGTGGGCTCTATAGGGGGGATTCTGCAGTCAGTCAGGTGCTCAGACCCCCCTAACCTTGCAGTATAGTAACTAGTGAGGGCTCTATGGGGGGGGATAATTTCCCCCTGTTGAGCCCTCTGCTGTCAGTAAAACGCCCCTTACTGTGTAGGGGAACAAAAGTAGCACTTACTATGTGGGCCCTTTAGGTGGAACAAAAGGGGGTATGTACTATTACTGTGTGGGGCACCTAGAGGAGGCATTATTACCATCTGGGGTATTATTCAGTAACAGTATGATGGTATTATTCAGGACCGTATCCAGAGAGTTGTGGTAAATGATTCCTACTTTGAATGGTCCTCGGTTATAAGTGGTGTACCACAGGGTTCAGTGAGTGCTGGGACCACTATTATTCAACTTATTTATTAATGATATAGAGGATGGGATTAATAGCACTATTTCTATTTTTGCAGATGACACCAAACTATGTAATATAGTTCAGACTATGGAAGATGTTCAGGAATTGCAAGCTGATTTGAACACACTAAGTGTTTGGGATTCCACTTGGCAAATGAAGTTTAATGTAGATAAATGTAAAGTTATGTACCTGGGTACGAACAACCTGCATGCATCATATGTCCTAGGGGGAGCTACACTGGGGGAGTCACTTGTTGAGAAGGATCTGAGTGTACTTGTTAATCATAAACTAAATAACAGCATGCAATGTGAATTAGGTGCTTCAAAGGCCAGCAAGATATTGTCGTGTATTAAAAGAGGTATGGACTCGCAGGACACAGATATAATATTACCACTTTACAAAGCATTAGTGATGCCTCATCTAGAATATGCAGTTCAGTTCTGGGCTCCAGTTCATAGAAAGGATGCCCTGGAGTTGGAAAAAATACAAAGAAGAGCAACGAAGCTAATAAGGGGCATGGAGAATCTAAGTTATGATGAAAGATTAAAACAATCAAACCTATTTAGCCTTGAAATAAGACGACTAAGGGGGGACATGATTAACTTATATAAATATATTAATGGCACATACAAAAAATATGGTCAAATCCTGTTCCATGTAAAACCCCCTCATAAAACAAGGGGGCACTCCCTCCTTCTGGAGAAAAAAAGGTTCAACCTGCAGAGGCGACAAGCCTTCTTTACTGTGAGAACGGTGAATTTATGGAATAGTCTACCACAGGAGCTGGTCACAGCAGGGACAGTAGATGGCTTTACAAAAGGCTTAGATAATTTCCTAGAACAAAAAAATATTAGCTGCTATGTGTAGAAATTGTTCCCTTCCCTTTTCCCATCCCTTGGTTGGACTTGATGGACGTGTCTTTTTTCAACCATACTAACTATGTAACTATGTAACATTGCGGGAGGGGGGGGTGATGGGCTTACAGAGGGAGACCCCATTCCTCTCTCCAACCTTTTAAATACCGTGGTCAGCATTCACCACAGCATCTGAGGGGTTAAACGGCTGCGATCTGCATTATCTCCGATCCTGGAAATTAGAGCGAGGTGCCGACTATATAATACTTCTGTGCTGTTTATTTACATCATTTTGCGGGAACTGAACAGTTCCCATAATGTACATGTATGTCATAGGACGGGATGGGGCTTAAACTGTTTCTGACAAAGCCAAAAGTATGAGATTCAGTTTAGAAGTAGGCCCAGTGCCCTCTGCTCTATGCCCTATTCCACATCCAAAGTAAGAAACAGGGAGGGCATTTGAGGTTTTTTTTTAGCAATGCGGTCTAGAAAACTTCTAGTGCCATCTAAAGTATGCCATCCCTCAACAAACCGTACCAGCCAAAGGAGGTAAAAGTTGAATTTTAGAGCAGGTGCATTTTAGGGTTTGTATTACGAATGCAACACTCAGAAACTGTTATACTGTGGTAGGTGCCTATGGCAAGTCTGGGCTTTGCAGCCATAATAAAAAAGTATTAAAGACCATACAAAAGAGAATAAGCGAAGTATTCACTTCAATTTAGGCCTCAATTTCTCATGGTACTCTTTCACTCCTGAGCCCTGTTGATCAACCAGGCAAATGATTAGGGCCACATGTAGGGTGTTTCTAAAACCGGGAAACACAGCAATAATTAGAGAGCTGTCTTTTCGTGGTGGCACAACCTGGGCACCACATATTGGCATATCTTTAGAAAAATTGCCATTTTCACTCTGCAACATCGAGTGTACACTAATTTCTGGAAAACACCAGCATGGTTAACATGCTCACTACACCCCTAGGTGAATACCTTAATGGCTGTAGTGACCAAAATGGAGTCACTTTTGGGGGTTTTCCACTGTTTTGGTCCCACAGGGACTTTGGAAAAGCGACATGGTGCCAAGAAACCAATACAGCAAAATCTGTACTCAAAAAGCCAAATGGCGCTTCTTCCCTTCTAAGCCCTATTCTGTGCCCAAACAGCAGTTTATGACCACATATGAGGTATTTCCGTGCTCTGAAGAAGTTGCTTTACAAAAAGAGACAGAGACAGAGAGAGACAGAGAGAGACAGAGACAGAGAGAGACAGAGACAGAGAGAGACAGAGACAGATACAGAGAGAGAGACAGAGAGAGAGAGACAGAGAGAGACAGAGACAGAGAGACAGACAGAGAGACAGAGACAGAGAGAGAGAGAGAAATATATTTGGGCTAAATTGAACAAAATCCAGGGCATTAACCGGTCACTGCCTGCTCCATGGTTTCATTCACTGTAATTGACGTCTGCACCAAAATCAGTTGTCGCGTATAATGTACAAACGTAAGTGCCACACTTTCCTTTTATCCATCCCCCGATAGTGGAGGGGGGCCCAGACATGTTGGGGCTGAGAAATTTCTGATGTGATAACTGCTCCAAATCATCTGTCTGTGGTGCCCTAAATACTGTGCCTGGTATGCATTGTGTCACATACTGTTCTTGATATGCTGCGCCCTCAGTACTTTGTCTGGTTTTTTGTTCCTCCAATAATGTTCATGGTTTACTGTGCCCCCAACACTGTTCCAGCTGCCAAAAATACTGTAGGCAGTTAAATACTTTCCCGCCCTGTCCAAAGGTCCAGCAATAAGTGACTATGAGCGCCCTCCGGTGAACTTAGTCAGCCACATTCTATAGACAATATTCAATTGTATCCTGTGATATCTGTGTAATTATTGTTTCTGGTATCCCGAAGATATTGTTATGTGATTTCAATTGCAATACGTTTATATGTAGATTTATGATTTATATAATACAAGTACATATTATATAATAACGTATACTCCTATAGTTTGGTCCACTGCTGACATTCCCAGTGTATACTGTGCCTTCAACAAAACCAAAGGCCCAGCATAAATGCATGCAAGTTATTGATTCTAACAGAAAACCTTGATACAGGTCTGATTCATTGTAAGTCTTTGATGTCTTATACTTTGAATCCTGACACTAGTCTGAATCTCTAATGACCATACATAATTTAAGTTTTCTACTGGAAAACCCAACGGTCTTTGAGCCTCACAGGAAATGTGCAAGTTACAAGACCAAGATCTTGTAAATATTACTAGAGATGATCGGTCATGGTATCCCTATAATATTAGACATGGGTGTTAAAATACACACAATTTTAACCATTATTTGACATACTTGTTTGATCTCTGCAGCAATGTACTATAACACTGATGAAAAAAAAATTTGTATTTAAAGTGTACTTCCAATTATATAGAATTTTTTTTTTATAGTGTAGGACTTTGCAAAATAATAATGTTTCTTTATATCTTGCTTAGTGGATTCTGCTTCTAAAAAGCTGCATTGACAAGCCGCTTTGGGCTGCTTATTACTGTGCAGTAGGAGACAGTGCATCCTGACCAGTCTCCTAGGCTCTTGTCTCCATCACAGGAGCCTCCACTGCAGAATGTAATGTGATCCTACATTGCTGACTCACATAATGGAAACAAGAGCCTAAGAGACCGAGCAAATGCTGCTTCCTACTGCTCAGTAATGAGCAGTCCAGAGCATGGACCGCTGCTATTTAGAAGCAGAATCCACTAAATAAGTCATATAGAAAAAATTTTTTTTATCCGGCAGAAGCATGTAGTTCACTTTACAAGATAATCCTAGATGGGAAAGTACTGATGTCTAGGAGGAAAGCTGCACTACTAGCTGCAGAGACTCCTCTTGCCCAACTGTAAGCTGATCAAATGCATTATACTGCTGCTGGAGCTGCTGAAACTCCTCAGCAAACTCGGGCTTTCTCAGCAACAGATCAGACAGGTGGCTCTCAGTAGCGCAGAGACTCCTGCCCGATCCCAGACCAGAAAGCAAGCTGATGGAGCGCATCATGTTCAGCTTGCTAATGAGAGGGCATTTATGCATGATTCTGTTTTCAATTTGGATCCAAGAATAGTCTATATATATATATATTTAAATAGTGAATTCGGAAAGTCTTCAGACGCTTTCACTTTTTTCACAGTTTGTTATGTTGAGGCCTTGTGCTAAAATAAAAAAAATATTGCCCCGTCATTCTGCATTCAATACCAAAATCTTTGAAATGTTTCTACAACTTGATTGGAGTCCACGTGTGGTAAAAATCATTTGATTGGACATGATATGGAAAGACACACCCCTGTCTATATAAGGTCTCACAGTTGATAATGCTCATCAAAGCTAAATCCAAGTCATGAGGAGGAAAGAACTGCCAATAGAGCTCAGAAACAGGATTGTGTGGAGGCACAGATCTGGAGACGGGAACAAAAAAATCTCTGCTGCACTGAAAGTTCCCAGGAGCACAGTGGCCTCCATAATTCTTAAATAGAAGACGTTTTGAACAACCAGGACTCTTCCTAGAGCTGGCCGCCCCACCAAACTAAGTAATCGGTGAGAAGGGTTTTGGTAAGAGAGGTGACTAAGTACCCAATGGTTACTCTGGCTGAGAAAATTCCAGAAGGTCAACAATCACTGCAGCACTCCACCGGTTGGGCTGCATTGCAGATTGGTCAGAAAGACGCCTCCACTCAGTAAAAGATGCATCAAAGCCCACCTGGAAAACTCTCAAACTGTGAGAAACAAGATTCTGTGGTCTGATTAAACCAAGATTGAACATTTTAACCTAAATTCTAAGCATCATATCTGGTGGAAACCAGAAACTGCTCTTCACCTGCTCAATACCATTCCTTCAGTGAAGCATAGTGGTGACAGCATCATGCTGTGGGGGTATTTTTTAGTGGCTGGGACAGGGAGACTGGTCAGGGTTGAGGGATAGATAAATGGAGCAGAAAAAATAAGATATTCTTAATGAAAGCTTGATCCTGAGTGCTCTGGACCTCAGACTGGGCCGAAGGCTCACCTTCCAACAAAACAATGACCCTAAGCACACAGCCAAGACAACAAAGGAGTGGCTCAGGGACAACTCTGTGAATGTCCTTGAGAGAGCCCTGACTTGAACCCAATCGAATGTCTCTCGAGAGACCTGAAAATGGCTGTCCACTAACGGTGCCCATCCAACCTGACAGAGCTTGAGAGGATCTGCAGAGAAGAATGGCAGAAAATTCCAAACCTTGTAGCGTCAAACCCTAGAAGACTGGAGGCTGTTATCGCTGCCAAAGGTGCTTCAACTAAGTACTGAATAAAGGTATATATTAGTTTTTTCTTATCAATAAATTAGCAAAGACTAACAGTCTGTTTTCACTTTGTCATTATGGGGTATTGAGTGCAGAATCATTGGGAAAGACGTAATTTTTTTTTATTTTAGCACAAGGCCTCAACATAACAAAATGTGAAAAAAATTTAACGGTCTGAAGACTTTCCGAATGCATTACATATACTCTCTTGGTGCTTGATTTGATTTTATGTAGGAGGAAGAGGTTACAGGGTGCTGGTCATTATTGTTGTTATTGGTCAGATTTATCTTTTGTGCATAGTGTTATTTCTTGTATTTATGGACTCCTGCTGAGCAGGGGTGCAACTGGGAAAGACTGGGCCCCATAGCAGACTTTTGACTGGGCCCGCCCCTCCCCTAGGTGCTACACACAGCCCCCTTGTAGATAGTGCCCCCAGTAGATAGTGCCCCACTGAAGATTGTGCCATACAGCCCCCTGTAGATTTCGTCATACAGCCCCCCTGTAGATATTGCCATAAAGCCAGCCTGTAGATAGTGCCATAGAGCTCCCCCTGTAGATAGATAGTGTCATACAGCACCCCATAGATATCGCCATGCAGCCCCCCTGTAGATAGCGCCATACAGCCTTATGGTCCCCCTGTAGATAGCGCCATACACCCCCTGTAGATAGCTCCATACAACCCCTTTAGATAATGCCATACAGCTCTGCCTGTAGGTTGTGCCATACAGCCCCCCTGTGGATAGCACCATACAGCCCCCACTCCTGTAGATAGCGCTATATAGCGGCATCCCCTCCTGTAGATAGCGCCATATAGCGACCCCCAAACAAATAAAACAAAAAAAGTCATACTCACAACATTGCAGCATGGTTGCCCGGCAAAAACAGCCGGGGAGCCAATTTGCTCCTCGGCTGTTGGCAACAGGAGGCCTAACAATGGCTTTTTGTCTGTCAAGTACAAAGGCATGTTAGGCCCCACCCAGAGGTGGGGCCTAACAGGCTTCCGGACGCAAATAGAAGCTGAACCTGCGCCATCAGCCGCGGGTGCCAGCTATATGTTAAAGCGTAAATCCTGCAGTAAGGGCAGGGAATGGTACTAGCTCCGATCCCTGTCTCGCTGTCAGTAAATAACTGATAGCTCTTTTGCATTGCAGTATGTGGGTAGTGCAATGTATTTGTAAAGGATCTGCCAGGCACAGCTTCTGTGTCAACGCCCATAGGTAATCAGTCTCTAGAACAATATTTAAGGTGTTTTATCTCTGACTGTCAATATGATTGGGTCTCATCATTACATTATCACAAGCCCATATACCTAGTCTACCCTGGTCCCTGACACCACTATGGACCCCCTTGAGACCCTGGCTCAGCAAATGCAGGGCCTCTCCCTACAGGTCCAGGCCCTGGCTCAGAGGGTCAACAACCTGATGCTACCATGCTAGTGCTCACTTCACCTCTTGAACCCCACCTCAAGTTGCCTGACCGGTTCTCAGGGGACCGGAAGACTTTTTTCTCCTTTCGGGAGAGTTGTAGGCTCTATTTTCGCTTAAAGCCCCACTCCTCAGGTTCTGAGAGCCAGCGGGTGGGTATAATTATGTCCCGGCTCCAGGAAGGGCCCCAAGAATGGGCCTTCTCCTTGGCTCCTGACGCCCCTGAACTTTCCTCCGTTGATCTTTTCTTTTCTGCTCTCGGACTCATTTATGACGAGACTGACAAGACTGCCTTTGCCGAGATTCAGCTGGCGACCTTACGTCAGGGTAAGAGACCTGTTGAGGAGTATTGTTCTGACTTTAGGAAGTGGTGCGTAGCTTCTCGGTGGAATGACCCTGCCTTAAGGGGCCAATTTAGGTTGGGTCTGTCGAACGCCCTGAAAGACCTGCTAGTTAGCTATCCCTCTTCTGACTCCCTAGACCAGGTTATGGCTTTAGCGGTATGACTTGACCGACGTCTCAGGGAACGACAACTTGAACGTTTTTGTGTTTTCTCCTCTGACTCCCCCATGATGCCTCCCGAGGTTCCGTTGCTTCGTTCTTCCACGGAAGACTCGGAGGTACCTATCCAACTCGGGGCCTCCGTGTCCCCCCAACAACGTAGAGAGTTCCGCAGGAAGAATGGTCTCTGCTACTATTGTGGGGATGACAAGCATCAAGTGAACAACTGTCCTAGGCGTAAGAATAAGCAGCCGGAAAACTTCCGCGCCTAAGTGATCATCGGGGAGGTCACTTGGGCGCACAGGTATTTCCCGTAAATATGAAACTGAATAAAATCTTGCTTCCCTTTCAGGTCTCTTTTGGTGGTAGTTCTGCTACCGGCAGTGCCTTCGTGGATTCAGGTTCCTCTGCTAATATCATGTCTGTGGAATTTGCTATGTCTCTAGCTATGCCTTTGATTGATTTGCCTAAACCTGTCCCGGTAGTGGGTATCGACTCCACTCCTCTTGCTAATGGTTATTTTACACAGCATACCCCTGTTTTTGAACTCCTTGTTGGTTCCATGCATTTGGAGCAGTGCTCTGTACTGTTGATGCAGGGATTATCGTCCGATTTGGTTTTAGGCCTTCCCTGGTTGCAGTTGCATAATCCCACGTTTGACTGGAATACTGGGGATCTTACCAAATGGGGTAATGACTGCTTGACGTCATGTTTTTCTGTTAATTCTATTTCTCCTCCTGAGGAGGTGAACGCGCTACCTGAGTTTGTTCAGGACTTCGCTGATGTTTTCTCTAAGGAGGCCTCCGAAGTGTTACCTCCTCATAGAGAATACGATTGTGCAATCGATTTGGTACCAGGAGCTAAGCTCCCTAAGGGTAGGATATTTAATCTCTCTTGTCCCGAACGTGAAGCCATGAGAGAGTATCTCCAGGAATGCCTGGCCAAGGGTTACATTCGCCCCTCTACTTCTCCGGTAGGTGCTGGCTTCTTCTTCGTAGGGAAGAAGGATGGTGGTCTTAGGCCATGCATTGACAACCGAAACTTGAATAAGGTCACTGTAAGGAACCAGTATCCCCTTCCTTTGATTCCTGATCTCTTTAATCAGGTTCAGGGGGCCCAATGGTTCTATAAGTTTGATCTACGGGGGGCTTATAACCTTATCCGCATCAAAGAGGGGGATGAGTGGAAGACTGCGTTTAACACGCCCGAAGGTCATTTCGAATACCTCGTCATGCCCTTTGGGTTGTGTAATGCTCCTTCGGTCTTCCAGAATTTCATAAATGAGATTTTAAGAGACTACATGAGGGTATTTCTTGTAGTGTACCTTGATGACATACTGGTGTTTTCCAAGGACTGGTCCTCACACATTGAGCATGTCAGGAAGGTGCTCCAGGTCCTTCGGGAAAACAAACTGCTTGCGAAAACCGAAAAATGTGTGTTTGGGGTACAGGAGATACCATTTTTCGTCAAATCCTCACTCCTCATGAATTCCGCATGGGCCCCGCCAAGGTCCAGGCTGTGGCGGAATGGGTCCAACCTGCCTCCCTGAAGGCGTTACAGTGCTTCTTGGGGTTCGCTAATTATAACAGGAGATTTATTGCTAACTTCTCGGTCATCGCTAAGCCTCTTACGGATCTCACTCGCAAAGGTGCTGATCTCCTCCACTGGCCTCCTGAGGCTGTCCAGGCTTTTGAGGTCCTTAAGAAGTGCTTTATCTCGGCCCCAGTGCTGGTTCAGCCCAACCAAATGGAGCCATTTATCGTGGAGGTTGACGCGTCCGAGGTGGGAGTGGGGGCTGTCTTGTCCCAGGGTACCAGGTCCCTCACCCATCTCCGCCCCTGTGCCTACTTCTCCAGGAAGTTTTCGCCCACTGAGAGAAACTATGATATTGGCAAGCGCAAACTCTTAGCCATTAAATGGGCATTTGAAGAGTGGCGCCACTTCCTGGAGGGAGCTAGGCACCAGGTAACGGTCCTTACCGACCACAAGAATCTGGTTTTCCTAGAATCTGCCCGGAGGCTAAACCCTAGACAAGCTCGATGGGCATTATTTTTTACCAGATTCAACTTTTTGGTCACCTATAGGGCTGGGTCTAAAAATATTAAGGCTGATGCACTGTCGCATAGCTTCATGGCCAGCCCTCATTCGAAAGAAGATCCTACTAGTGCTTTGCCTCCAGGTATAATTATTTCCTCTATTGATTCTTATTTAGTCTCTGAAATTGCGGCTGATCAAGGTTCAGCTCCCGGGAACCTTCCTGAGATCAAGCTGTTTGTTACCCTGCAATTCCGGCTAAGGGTACTTAGGGAAAATCATGACTCCGCACTATCTGGTCATCCAGGCATCCTGGGTACCA
This sequence comes from Rhinoderma darwinii, assembly GCF_050947455.1. Taxonomy (NCBI): domain Eukaryota; kingdom Metazoa; phylum Chordata; class Amphibia; order Anura; family Rhinodermatidae; genus Rhinoderma; species Rhinoderma darwinii. The sequence goes on along the minus strand of NC_134690.1, from coordinate 133,066,303 downwards.
AGCACCTCATTGCCAGAAACTTTTGGTGGCCTGGGTTGCCTAAAGACGTTAAGGCCTACGTCGCCGCTTGTGAAGTTTGTGCTAGGTCCAAAACTCCTAGGTCCCGACCAGCGGGCTTACTACATTCTTTGCCCATTCCCCAGAGACCTTGGACCCATATCTCCATGGATTTTATCACCGATTTGCCTCCATCTCAAGGCAAGTCGGTGGTGTGGGTTGTAGTAGACCGCTTCAGTAAGATGTGCCACTTTGTGCCCCTCAAGAAACTACCCAATGCTAAGACGTTAGCTACCTTGTTTGTCAAACACATCCTGCGTCTCCATGGGGTCCCTGTCAGTATTGTTTCTGACAGAGGGGTACAATTTGTTTCATTGTTTTGGAGAGCCTTCTGTAAAAAGTTGGAGATTGATCTGTCCTTCTCCTCTGCCTTCCATCCTGAAACTAATGGCAAAACTGAGAGGACTAATCAGTCTCTAGAACAATATTTAAGGTGTTTTATCTCTGATTGACAATATGATTGGGTCTCATTCATACCCCTCGCCAAATTTTCCCTTAATAACCGGGTCAGTAACTCGTCAGGGGTCTCCCCCTTTTTCTGTAATTTTGGGTTTAATCCACGGTTCTCCTCCGTTTCACCTGGTAGTCCCAACAATCCCAAGGTAGAGGTCGTTCATCGGGAACTGTGCACAGTCTGGGCTCAGGTTCAGAAGAACCTAGAGGCGTCCCAGAGCATACAAAAAACTCAGGCAGATAGTAGACGTTCTGCTAACCCCTTGTTTATGGTCGGGGATCTGGTGTGGCTATCGTCAAAAAATTTGCGCCTTAAAGTCCCGTCCAAGAAGTTTGCTCCCCGGTTTATAGGGCAATACAAGGTCATTGAAGTCCTCAATCCTGTCTCCTTCCGACTGGAGTTGCCCCCACCTTTTCGAGTACACGACGTGTTTCATGCCTCCCTCCTTAAATGCTGCTCCCCGTCCTTGGCTCCCTCGAGGAAACCTCCGGTCCCTGTTCTCACCCCTGAGAGGGTAGAATTCGAGGTGGCCAAGATTGTGGACAGCAAGACGGTCCAAGGCTCCCTCCAGTACCTGGTCCATTGGAGAGGATATGGGCCTGAGGAGAGGACTTGGGTACCCGCCCGGGATGTTCACGCTGGGGTATTGGTCAGGAGGTTCCACCTTCGTTTCCCCAATAAACCAGGTCCACCTAGAAAGGGTCCGGTGGCCCCTCATAAAAGGGGGGGTACTGTAAAGGATCTGCCAGGCACAGCTTCTGTGTCAATGCCCATAGGTAATCAGTTTGCACCTGCTTCTATGTCTGTGAGACTGACTCCATCTTCCACCACTCAGGATGGCAGGCTTAGGAGTGGGAGAGCCCATCACAGCCTGGCCAGATGGAGCTAGCACCCGCCCTCTGTCTATTTATACCTGCCTTTCCTGTTCCTCCTTGCTTGTGATTCTTCTCTGTTGGTTTCCTGGCCCTGCTGCAGCTTCTTGAACTACTTATCCTCTGCTTGTGATTGACCTTGGCTTTTCTTACCACTCTTCTGCTCTGCGTATTTGTACCTCGCTCATCTCCTGGTTTGACTCGGCTCGTTCACCTCGCTTGTTGCTCACGGTGTTCCGTGGGCAACTTCCCCATTTCCCTTGCTTCTTTGTACCCTTGTCTGTTTGTCTGTCTTGCACCTATTGAGTGTAGGGACCGTCGCCCAGTTGTACCCCGTCGCCTAGGGCGGGTCGTTGCAAGTAGGCAGGGACTGAGTGGCGGGTAGATTAGGGCTCACTTGTCTGTTTCCCTTTCCCCATCATTACAGTATTAGAATAAATATCGGAGGTGCATATCTTCAGTCCCCTAGTGGGACAAAAAAAAAAGTTTAAATAAAGTTATAAAAATGTTGTATTAAAATGTAAAAATAAATCATTTATTATAGAAAAAAAATGAAAACTTTAAAAAAAAGTACACATATTTGGTATCACCGCATTTGTAACCACCCAAAATATAATATTATTTTTCCCACAAAAAAAAAAGAAAAAACAATGACAGAATTGCTATTTTTTGGTAACTACCCCTCCCAAAACATAGAATAGAATGTGATCAAAAAGTCGCATGAACCCCAAAATGAAGCAAAAACCAATAGAACCAATAAAAAGTACAACCCATCCCGCAAAAAACAAGCTCTTACACAGCCTTGTCGACGCAAAATAAAAATCTTATGGCTCTCAGAATATGGGGACACAAAAAAATATATATATTTTTTTTAATAAAGTGATTTTATTGTGCAATCGCTGCAAAACATGAAAAAACTATATACATATGGTATCGCCGTAATCGTGTCAACCCGCAGAATAAAGTAAAATTGTCATTTATAGCCCACGGTGAACACACTAAAAAAAAAAGAATAAAAAAACATGCTAGTATTTGGTCACCTTGCTTGCCAAAAAATGGAATAAAGAGAGATATAAAAATTTGCAGGTGCCCAAAAACCTTATCAATGAAAACTACAGATTGTCCCGCAACAAATAAGCCCTTAACACAGCTCCGTTGGTGCAAAAAAAAGTTTGGGTTCTCAGAATATGGCGACGTAAAACATGCAGAACGTTTCAAAAGCGGATAAGATTGGGCACCACTTATTAGTGCGACACTGGCCACATATCTATGAATTATTATTATTTACCTCATTATTATGTCCTCTTATTATGCCCTGATGTACTATGCATCGCCATACCCAGGAGAACCTGCTTAAGCTTTTATGAGGTATTTGTCTTCAGTGGCACAAACTGGGCACAACATACTAAAATTGTGCACTAAAATAGCTCATCAGTGGAAAATTGCAATTTTCACTTTGCACCATTCACTGCACATTAATTTCTAATGTAAAAACACCTGTGGGGTCAAAATGCTCACTACACCCTCTAAAATTACCTAAGGGGTGTAGCTTACAAAATACAGGTCACTACTTGGAGGTTTGTTTTACTATTTGACCTCAGAGCCCTGCAATTGTTTGCCAATGCTGTGAAAATCACCAAAATAGGCCTCAAATGCGCATGTTGCTCTTTACTTCTGAGCCCTGTCATATGTTCAGGCACATGATAAATGCCATGAGAGATGTATTTTCCAAAATGGGTCACTTCTTGGGGGCTTCCACTATACTCTGGTACCTCAGGGATTTTGCAAATGCGACTTGGCGCCCAAAAACCAATCCAGTAAAATCTGAATTCCTAATAGCGCTCCTGCGTTTCTGAGCCCTGCTGCGTGTCCAAACAGCAGTTTCTGACCACATTTGGGGTACTGTCAAACTCGGGAGAAATTAATTTATAAATTTGGGGTGCTTTATCTCTTTTATCCCTTGTGAATGAAGAAATTCTACAATTTAGTGGAACAAAATGTAGATTTTCATTTTCACTGCCTAATTCCAATAAATTATGCAAAAGACCTGTGGGGTATAAATGCTCACTATACGCATAGATGAATTTCTTGAGGGGTGTAGTTTCTCAAATGGGGTCTTTTTTGGGGGGTTTCTACTGTTTTGGCCCCTCAGGGGCTTTGCAAATGCGACATGGCACCCAAAAACCAATCCATCAAAATTTTAGCTCCACAAGCCAAATAGCGCTCCCTCCTTACTAAGCCCTGCCGTGTGTCCAAACAGCAGTTTATTACCACATATGGGGTATTGCCGTGCTCAGAAGAGTTTGCTTTATAAATGTTGGGGTTCTTTTTCTCCTTTATCTATTGTGAAAATGGAAAAAATCTGAGCTAAATCTACATTTTATAAGAAAAAACATAGATTTTAATTTTCACTGCCTAATTCATCTAAATTCAGCAAAAATCCTGTGGGGTCAAAATGCACAATATACCCCTCGATAAATCCATTAAAGGATTTAGTTTCTCAATTGGGGTCACTTTTGGGGGGTTTACGCTGTTTTGTGGTCCCTCAGGGGCTTTGCAAATGCAATGTTGTACCTGAAAACCATTCCAGTGAAACTTGAGCTCCAAAAAATGGTGCTCCTTCGCTTCTGAGCCCTGCTGTAGGTCCAAACAGCAGTTTATTACCACATATGGGGTGTTGCCGTAATTGGGAGAAATTGTTTTTCAAATGTTGGGGTGCTTTTTCTCCTTTATGCCTTGTAAAAATTTAATTTATTGGAAAAAAAAATAATTTTCACAGCCTAATTCCACTAAATACAGCAAAAAAATATGTGGGGTCAAAATTCTCACTGTACCCCTTGAGGGTATAGTTTGCCAAATAGTATCTTTTTAGGGGTGTTTCCATTGTTTTGGCACCACAAGATCTCTTCAAACCTGACATGGTTCCTAAAATATATTGTAATAAAAAGGAGGCCCTAAAATCCTCTAGGTGCTCCTTTGCTTCTGAGGACTGTGTTTCAGTTCATAAGCACAATAGGGCCACATGTGGGATATTTTTAAAAACTGCAGAATCTTGTTAATAAATATTGAGTTGTGTTTCTCTGGTAAAACCTTCTGTTACAGAAAAAAAAATGGATTAAAATGGATTTTCTGCAAAAAAAAAAAAATGTAAATTTCACCTCCACCTTGCTTTAATTCCTGTGAAATGCCTAAAGGGCTAAGAAACTTTCTGAATGCTGTTTTAAATACTTTGAGTTTAAAAAAAAAAAATGGGTGGATTTATAGGGCGTTTTTAATATATAGGGCCCTCAAAACCACTTCAGAACTGAACTGGTCCCTAAAAAAAGACTTTTGAAATTTTATTGAAAATGTGAGAAATTGCTGCTAAAGTTCTAAGCCTTGTAACGTCCTAGAAAATAAAAGAATGTTCAAAAAATGATGCAAATATAAAGTAGACATGGTAATTGTTAACTAGCAACTATTTTGTGTGGTATTACTATCTGTTTGACAAGCAGATAAATTTAATTTTCGAAAAATGCAAATTTTTGCTAATTTTCTCTAAATGTTGGTGTTTTTCACAAATAAACACTGAATGTACCGATAAAATTTTACTACTAACATAAAGTACAATGTGTTATGAGAAAATAATCTCAGAAGCGCTTGAAAAAATAAAAGTATTCCAATGTTATTTCCACTGAAAATGACACATCAGATTTGAAAAAATTGGCCTGGTCCATAAGGCCAAAACAGGCTTAGTCACTAACGGTCTAATCACATATTCTGGAAGTTTGCATTCTCTGTTTTGCAAATGCTCATATGGTTTGCACCATCTGTGAACTTTACATCTACGTATGCTTGCAAAGATGTTGTGTGGGTGCCCGGCTCACGCAGAGGTACTGTATTAAAAATCTTACAACTACATGGGGCTGGTACACTAGACAATATTTTATCTATTGTATCAACTTTAGCACTCATTGTAGGTTGAAAGATTGTGAACAGAGCCATCTTTCCTTTTGTTTTTGCTGTGCAAGTGTTTGGCCTATAGCTTAAATTTTGATAATCTCCTGAATTTTAAAGCACTAGGTAATATTTTAGCACTATATAAACAAACAATAAAAGTAATAAATGCATACATACAAACAAACACAAACTATGTCAATTACAGTGATATTACACAAAAATATTTCATGTCTTTAGTTCCATATTTGTTTTATTTTTTTATTTTTGTAATAATTACAAATGAGAACGGATCCAAGAAGGTTTTCCTTTTACCTTTTTTTCAATCTTGTGTTGAAAAATAAGCAACTGAATATACATCGCGTTCCAAACTATTATGCAAATGTTATTTTTCGCTGATTTTCCTAAATAGTCAATGCAAATGACAGTCAATATAATCTTCAAGCCATCAACCGTGGAGTATAATGCTAATTTTATTGAACAAATCTCCTAATCATAACAGATTTTTTTTAGAAGTAAAAAACTCAAAATGCACTGTTTCAAATTATTATGCACAACAGAGATCAAAACATTTTAAAGGTTGTAAAGAGAACTAAAATGGTAATTTGTTGAATTTGAAGCATCAGGAGGTCATATTTATAGAAATCAAAAGCTATTTCAAGAAAAAAAAACTTAACAGGCCAAGTTACATGTTAACATAGGTCACCTTCACAATTCTTGCATCCTTTCAATTTGTGAGTATTTGGACAGTTTCTGTTTGAATATCTTTGCAGGATGTCAGAATAGCCTTCCAGAGCTTCTGTTTTGATGTCAACTGCCTCCCACCCTCATAGATATTTTGCTTGAGGATGCTCCAAAGGTTCTCAATAGGGTTGAGGTCAGGGGAGCATGGGGGCCACACCATGAGTTTCTCTCCTTTTATGCCCATAGCAGCCAATGACACAGAGGTATTCTTTGCAGCATGAGATGCTGCATTGTCATGCATGAAGATAATTTTGCTACGGAAGGTACGGTTCTTCTTTTTGTACCACAGAAGAAAGTGGTCAGTTATAAACTCTACGTACTTTACAGAGGTCATTTTCACACTGTCAGGGACCCTAAAGGGGCCTACCAGCTCTCCCTCCATGACTCCAGCCCAAAACATGACTCCGCCACCTCCTTGCTGACGTCGCAGCCTTTTTGGGACATGGTGGCCATTCACCAACCATCCACTACTCCATCCATCTGCACCATCCAGGGTTGAACGGCACTCATCAGTAAACAACACTGTTTGAAAATTAGTCTTCATGTATTTCTGAGCCCACTGCAACCGTTTCTGCTTGTGAGCATTGTTTAGGGGTGGCCGAATAATAGCTTTATGCACACTTGCAAACCTCTGGAGGATCCTACACCTTGAGGTTTGCGGGAGTCTAGAGGCACCAGCGGCTTCAAATACCTGTTTGCTGCTTTGCAATGGCATTTTAGCAGCTGCTCTCCTAATCCTATTAATTTGTCTGGCAGAAACCTTCCTCATTATGCCTTTATCTGAACGAACCCGTCTGTGCTCTGAATCAGCCACAAATCTTTTCACAGTACGATGATCACGCTTACGTTTTCTTGAAATATCCAATGTTTTCATACCTTGTCCAAGGTATTGCACTATTTCACGCTTTTTGGCAGCAGAGAGATACTTTTTCTTTACCATATTGCTTGAAACCTGTGGCCTGCTTAATAATGTGGAACATCCTTCTTAAGTAGTTTTCCTTTGATTGGGCACACCTGGCAAACAAATTATCACAGGTGTCTGAGTTTGATTACAATGATCCAAAGAGCCCTAAGACACAATACCATCCATGAGTTTAATTGAAAAACTAATAATTAAATGTTTATGACACTTAAATCCAATGTGAATAATAATTTGGAACATGGTTTAGATATGAAATACAATCATGTCATCATTTTCCAGGTAAAGTTGGATTTGAACAAATGGTTTGGGTGTGGTTACATTTTATTTTACTTTACATACAGATCATGACAAAAAACTTTCAGAGTCATACTTAGGGCTTATTCAGACGAACGTGATATACGTCCGTGTAACGCGCGCAATTTTCACTCGTCTCGCATGGACCTATATTAGTCTATGGGGCCATGCAGACTGTCCGTTATTTTTACGCAGCGTGAGTGTATTTTGTGCATCACGCACCCATTGAAGTCAATGGGTGCGTGAAAATCTTGCGCAGCACACGGAAGCGTGATTCGCGCAACAGCAGTAAAACTATGAATGTAAACAGAAAAGCACCACGTGCTTTTCTGTTTACAAACATCCAAACGGAGTGTCATAATGATGGTGGCTGCGCGAAAATCACACAGCCGCGCATCATACGTGGCTCACACATGGAGCTGTTAAGTGCCTTTTGCGCACACAAAACGCCACATTTTTTGCGTGCGCAAAACGCACAAGCTCGTGTGAATCCGGCCCTAAAGGAGTTTTCCAGCCCCCAAAAAAATTGATGGCCTATCCTCAGTATAGGCTATTAATATGTGATCGGTCGGGATACGACACTCGGCACACCTGCGAATCAGCTGTTTTTAAGTGTCTGCAGTGCTCGTATGATTGCTGCTTCCCCTTCATTAGTCACTGTGAAATGTCAACCCACTTGTAGCGGCGGCTCATAGTATCAAAACAGCTGCTCGGTGGGGGTCCCGGGAGTCAGACTACGACCAATCACATATTGATGGCCTATCCTGAGGATAGGCTATCAATTTTTTTGGGAGTAGAAAACCCCTTTAAGCTGTTACTGTATACTTTAAAATATATCCACAGAATGGGAATTAAATTATTAATTCTGGGCTTATTTATGTAGCCATTTTAACACATAGGTTAATTTAATAATATTATCCCATGCATAAAAATATTTGGTCAGATGCTCCTTAGCAGAAAGGCTGTCAATTTGTCATGTACTGTTAGGGTATGTGCACACGACCTCTTTTCAGATGTATTGGAGGCGTTTTACGCCTCGAATTACACCTGGAAAGACGGCTCCAATACGTCGGCAAACATCTGCCCATTGCTTGCAATGGGTCTTACAATGTTCTGCGCAGACGAGCTTTAATTTTATGCGTCGCTGTCAAAAGACGGCGCGTAAAATTTTGCCCGCGTCAAAGAAGTGCAGGACACTTCTTGGGACGTAATTGTAGCCATTTTTCATTGACTCCAATGAAAACCAGCTCCAATTACGTCCTTAAAAGTCACCGCCAAAAAATGTAGAAACGTCTGAAATTCAGGAGCGGTTTTCTCCTGAAAACAGCTACATAATTTCAGACGCATTTGGCATTGTTGTGTGAACATACCCTTACTAACAAAGTGGAAGTGTGTAGTCAGTTTTCAAGGAGCAACTGTCAGGATTTTAAATGAAATGTGGTAAATCTCAGCAAAAGCAATGGCTAAATGCATAAGCCAAGGAAAATAATGCATCTTTAGGGTATGTTCACACGGCTTATTTTCAGACTTTTTCCGGGCCATAAAGGGCCGAAAAATAGTCGATAAATCGGAAGCAGAATGCCTCCAAACATCTGCACATTGATTTCAATGGTTAAAACGGCGTTCTGTTCCGATGAAAAACGCCCTTGTAAAAAAATGCCCGCGAAGAAGTTCATGTCAATTCTTGAGCCATTTTTGGAGCCGTTTTTCATTGACTCTAGAAAAACAGCTCCAAAAACGGCCGTAAAAAAACGCAGCGAAAAAAGCGGGTTGCTGAAAAAACTTCTGAAATTCAGGAGCTGTTTTCCCTTGAAAACAGCTCCGTATTTTCAGGCGTTTTTTTTAGTAAGCGTGTGAACATACACTTAAAGGCATTATTTAAGCAGTATTTTTGAACTGTGTAAAATGTATGGATTTGGGATCCTCAATGGAATTAGTAAGGGGCAGCATGGTGGCTCAGTGGTCAGCACTGTTCCCTTACAGCACGGGAGTCCTGGGATTGAAGCTAACAAAGGGCAACATCTTCATGGACTTTTCATGTTCTTCACATGTGTTTGTAGGTTTCCTCCACATTCTCTGGTTTCCTACCACGCTTCAAAAACATACTTATAGGCTAATTGGCTTTCTATGAAATTAGACCAAGTATTCATGTCTGAAATTAGATGTGGGAAAGAACCTAAATTGTTAGCCCCTCAGGGACACGGACTGATGTGAGGGATGAAATTGACGTACATTATTGCAGAATATGCTGCCTCTATATACTATAACGGAAATAAATACATGGATCCATCATGATCTATTTTACGATCCATTAGTGTCATTATTTTCTTCTCATTGATTTATAATTGATCCAGCAGGTTTCCCTTTTTTTACTGGATAGAATATTCCGACTATAAATAAGCAATAGAAACAGAAGTGTGACCAGAGCCATATAAATATATTGTAATATAATACAGTACATAAAATAAGAATACATTTTGACACAGTGCAATGATAAGTAAAGCAACATTTATATTATTTATCAGCTGAAATTTTACTGAATATTGGTGGAATTTATAAAATGATAAGAACAAAAATCTCTTTCAGACAACCTAGAAACGAAGAGTAAAACGAAGGAATAAAATCAGATATTTTTCACAAAGTGTCATGTTGACATTTGGTCACTTTCTGTTGAACACTCACCCCTACGGAAAATCAAGTGAAACACAGACGGAATAATCACAATTCAAAGAAATATCATATCATTACATTTAGACCATATAACATTATCTTTTAAAAACCATTTTCAAAGAAAAGCAGAAAGAACAATGATTCGTTGGGTCTTGAACTTTCCTTCAGCTTGCCTGACAGATAATAAACTAGTGAATGAAGTGAGATAAAATAGTCAGTAGAAAGTCTACCTTAAAGGATAGTAATTATGATAGCAATAACTCTCTCTGTGTACTGTGAAATTGCATATGTCCTTAAACAGATCAAAGGCAAAAACATTTGTGATTAGGTTATTTCATGTGATAACATTTTATTTTTTTTAAGCAACAAGGAAATAATAAGCATGTCTCCTTGAAAATGTCCCTGCCTGACAATATAGACCTAACAAAGGAGTAAAATTAGGAACTTTGTCAATGTTTACTGCTATAATGAAATAAATAACTTGATGGGACTGTGTAAAACATTTTATGAAACACAAAGATGCATGAAGGACTTAATTTTCAAGATTTATATATCAAGTATGTTCATATTGGAATACATGTGTATAGTACATGTTGATAGAGAATTTCCCTTAATGTTTCTACCATTAGTATCCATATAAATATTGCATTTGATTGTCATAATGCATCTAATAACACAAAAAAACAGAGGAAACAAAATCAAAATGTAGGTAGTGGGAATCCTAAGGCTAGGAGAAGGCCATATGAGGATATGTTTTGAACCATTATTCTCTATCAAAATGTTAAGAATTCTGTTATATGTGTTATATCTGCTACTGGATAAAAAACTAAATTCTGTCACTAAAGCTTCCACAGGAAACATTTTGCAGTACTCTTATCTGCAAATCTGCCGCAATATGCAGCTAAATGGAAGCAATTCATCAATATACAGTAAAGCAGATTCGTAATTCTGAAGTCTGGAAAAGCATGGTGAAAACTAATACGGCCACCACCACAGCTCCCACGGGAAAATATGCCTAGTTATGTAGTGATAGACAGGGGCGTAGCTAAAGGCTCATGGGCCCCGGTGTAAAAGTCTTTCTTGCCCCCCCCAACTTCTTCTTATGGCCGACGGCCCGCATCTTTCAGCTGCATTGCTGGGTCTCCTAAGTGACCCAACGATGAAGCACTAGCACCCAGGGGCATCACTAAGGTCTTAAAACGTCAGAGGAGACAGCATATCTATAGCACTAAGACCCTATAGCTGTGGATTGGTTTAGATAGGGCCCAGCTCGCTGACAATGCGGCTTCAGCGCTTCACCCATGAAGGGTGTAATGATGGGGGTAGGGAAACGGACAAGTGAGCCCTAATCTACACGCCACTCTGTCCCTGCCTACTTGCAATGACCCACCCTAGGCGACGGGGTACAACTGGGCGGCGGTCCCTACGCTCAGTAAGTGCACGAGACAAACAGACAAGGGTACACAAAGCTAAGGGAAATGGGGCAGTTGCCCACGGCAACACCGTGAGCAACAAGAGTGGTGAACGAGCCGAGTCAAACCAGGAGTGAACGAGGTACCAAACACAGAGCAGGAGAGTAGTCAGTAAGCCAGGGTCAGTATGGAGCAGGATCAAATAGTCAGAAGCTTAGCAAGGCCAGGAAACCACACGAGAAGAATCACAAGCAAAGGAGGAACAGGAAAGGCAGGTATAAATAGACAGAGGGCGGGAGCTAGCTCCGTCTGGCCAGGCTGCGATAAGCTCTCCCGCTCCTAAGCCTGCCATCCTGAGTGGTGGAAGATGGAGTCAGTCTCAGAGACATAGACTCAGGTGCAGACTGATTACCTATGGGCGTATACACAGAAGTTGTGCCTGGCAGATCCTTTACAGTACCCCCCCTTTTATGAGGGGCCACCGGACCCTTTCTAAGTGGACCTGGTTTATTGGGGAAACTAAGGTGGAACTTCCTGACCAATACCCCAGCGTGAACATCCCGGGCGGGTACCCAAGTCCTCGCCTCAGGCCCGTATCCTCTCCAATGGACCAGGTACTGGAGGGAGCCTTGTACCATCTTGCTGTCCACAATCTTGGCCACCTCGAATTCCACCCCCTCAGGGGTGAGAACGGGAACAGGAGGTTTCCTCGAGGGAGCCAAGGACGGGGAGCAGCGTTTAAGGAGGGAGGCATGAAACACGTCGTGTATTCGAGAAGATGGGGGCAACTCCAGTCGGAAGGAGACAGGATTGAGGACTTCAATGACCTTATACGGCCCAATAAACCGGGGAGCAAACTTCTTGGACGGGACCTTAAGGCGCAAGTTCCTAGACGATAACCACACCAGATCCCCGACCATAAACAAGGGGTTAGAAGAACGTCTTCTATCAGCCTGAGTTTTTTGTACGCTCTGGGACGCCTCTAGGTTCTTCTGAACCTGGGTCCAGACTGTGCACAGTTCCCGATGAACGACCTCTACCTCGGGATTGTTGGAACTACCAGGTGAAACGGAGGAGAACCGTGGATTAAACCCAAAATTACAGAAAAAGAGGGAGACCCCTGACGAGTTACTGACCCGGTTATTAAGGGAAAATTCGGCGAGGGGAATGAATGATACCCAATCATATTGACAGTCAGAGATAAAACACCTTAAATATTGTTCTAGAGATTGATTAGTCCTCTCAGTTTGGCCATTAGTTTCAGGATGGAAGGCAGAGGAGAAGGACAGATCAATCTCCAACTTTTTACAGAAGGCTCTCCAAAACAAAGAAACAAATTATACCCCTCTGTCCGAAACAATATTGACAGGGACCCCATGGAGACGCAGGATGTGTTTGGCAAACAAGGTGGCTAACGTCTTGGCATTGGGTAGTTTCTTGAGGGGCACAAAGTGGCACATTTTACTGAAGCGGTCTACTACAACCCACACCACCGACTTGCCTTGAGATGGAGGCAAATCGGTGATAAAATCCATGGAGATATGGGTCCAAGGTCTCTGGGGAATGGGCAAAGAACGTAGTAAGCCCGCTGGTCGGGACCTGGGAGTCTTGGACCTAGCACAAACCTCACAAGCGGCGACGTAGGCCTTAATGTTTTTAGGCAACCCAGGCCACCAATAGTCTCTGGCAATGAGGTGTTTGGTACCCAGGACGCCTGGATGACCAGATAGTGCGGAGTCATGATTTTCCCTAAGTACCCTTAGCCGGAATTGCAGGGGAACAAACAGCTTGTCCTAGGCGCAAGAAACTGCTCCTGTATTATATCCTATATATATACACATGTACTATACTGCTCCTGTATTATATCCTATATATATATATATATATATATATATATATATATATACATGTACTATACCTGCCTTTCCTGTTCCTCCTTTGCTTGTGATTCTTCTCGTGTGGTTTCCTGGCCCAGCTACAGCTTCTGACTATTTGATCCTGCTCCATACTGACCCTGGCTTACTGACTACTCTCCTGCTCTGCGTTTGGTACCTCGTTCAGTCCTGGTTTGACTCGGCTCATTCACCACTCTTGTTGCTCACGGTGTTGCCGTGGGCAACTGCCCCATTTCCCTTAGCTTTGTGTACCCTTGTCTGTTTGTCTCGTGCACTTACTGAGCGTAGGGACCGCCGCCCAGTTGTACCCCGTCGCCTAGGGCGGGTCGTTGCAAGTAGGCAGGGACAGAGTGGCGGGTAGATTAGGGCTCACTTGTCCGTTTCCCTACCCCCATCATTACATAATCACAAGCAAAGGAGGAACAGGAAAGGCAGGTATAAATAGACAGAGGGCGGGAGCTAGCTCCGTCTGGCCAGGCTGCGATAGGCTCTCCCGCTCCTAAGCTTGCCATCCTGAGTGGTGGAAGATGGAGTCAGTCTCAGAGACATAGACTCAGATGCAGACTGATTACCTATGGGCGTATACACAGAAGTTGTGCCTGGCAGATCCTTTACAAAGGGTAAGTATAATAATTGCCTTGCTTTTTTTATGTGTTACTAATTTGTTTTGCGTGTTTGTGTTTTTTTACAGGTTTGGTTGTTGGACAACATCAGATTCAAAGACTTCTTTGATGACAGCATTTTTTTTATTTTCAATAAAATGGATAACGAGGATTGTTGTAGGGGTTTTTTATTTCAATAAAATATTTTTTCTATGTCCTTGTATTTTTTTAAGCTTTATTACTACCGCCTTAGTAATGGCCGCTGGCTGATTGACATCGTGCATTACTAAGGCGGGGCTTAATGTTAGCCAGTGAAGAGGCTAGCACTAACCCCCATTATTACCCTGGTACCCACCACCATGTGTAGTGAAGGTCAGGTACCGGGGCAGCCGCAGGCTGGTATTATTACACTGGGAAAGGCCAGAAACCTCGGCTTTTCCTACCCTGATAATGCTAGCCTGCTGCTGCTATGTTGTATCTGGCTGGTTATGAAAACACACATGCCACATCGCTTTTTCCAATTATTTAAAAAAAAAAATGATGTGGGCCCCCTCCATTTTTTGGATCGCACCTGGCTCTTCCCAGTACCCCTGGTGGCTGTGGATACCGGGGTAATAATAGGGGTTAGTGTTAGCTTCTGCACTGAATAACACTAAGCCCCGTCTTAGTAATGGACGCTGTCATTGCTAAGGTAGTAGTAATAAAGTTTAAATAAAATACAAGGCATATAAAAAATATTTTATTTAAATAATTATCTACCACTCGACGGTCGTTAACCATTTTATTGAAAATTTAAAAAGCCGTCATCTAAATAGTCCCCGAATCCGACGTTCACCAACAACTGAACTTATAAAAAATCACAAACACAAAAAAAAAACACATTAGTAACACATGTGGTAGACTTAGATACTGGGCCCATGTGTGATACTGTCTGTTGGACCCTCTATCGAAGCCTACCACAATTTATTTTTGCAGCACAGTTGGCTTTTATTCCAATTTTATGACATAGCATGTATGTATTTTATAAAATAAAAAAATGTTTATCCTTATTTGACATCTTGTCCCAACTGGGATTTTAGTTGAATTTAATCTACAAGTGCAGGAGCGCCTTCCATCAGGGGTGATCATTTTTTCTTTTTCACTATTTGGATAAGCCTCCCATATGTGATCCTGTCTGCTGGGCCCTGTATCTAAGCCCACCACATGGTAGGCTTAGATACAGGGCCCCAGCAGACAGTAATCTTATACAGTATAAGATTACTGTCTGTTGGTGCCTTGTATCTAAGCCTACAATGTGGTAAGCTTAGATACAGGGCCCAGCAGACAGGATCACACATGGACTATGTATGTAAGCCTACCATGGGGTAGGCTGAAATACAGGGCCCAGCAGACAGGATCACACCATGTGTGATCCTGTCTGCTGGGCCCTGCATCTAACCGACCACATGGTAGGCTTAGATACAGGGCCCCAGCAGACAGTAATCTTATACAATATAACCTTACTGTATGCTGGGGCCCAGTGGCAGATTAAGTAAACCATAGGCCCTGGGCTGTTTTCCAAAGTTGGGCCCACCTTCTCCACTGCCGCCCTGTAACTATTGTTAACACTTCCTTTTTGTCCAGGCATTAATAAATAGGTGTTACGACTCCCCTTGTCAAAAGGCTGTGTCCCTACATACTGACAGTCTCCAACCATCGCTGACAGTATCGCACCATGTAGGGACACATTCTCTTGACAAGGAGAATAGTAACACTCACGTGTCTATAAGTCCTGGACTGCACAAAGACTTTTTGTGAAATGCAAGGATTTCCTATAATAAACATGTCAGTAGAGATGACAGATTCTCTATAAATCTAGTGACTCACAGGTGACAATGTAGTTTTTTCCCTCTTTTCTACTCCATCTGGTCCAGAATTCCTGACAACTTCTCCCTGCCATGACCCATTTCTGCACAATTTGGCACTCAGATGACTTCGGCTCCTAACTTTTCCAACATTTCCACACCTATAAACAAAGATAAAATTATCATGGTGCCACACACTGTGCCCCTAAATATAATAACACCGAACACTGCGCCCCTGAATAAAACAGTACCAAACGCTGTGCACCTAAATATTATAGCACCATAGACTGTGCCTCTGAATATAATTGTGTTTTCTATATTATATAGTTTATTATCATTCTTAGGGCTATGTCTCTTTTTTGTTCGCTTTTGGTTGTCTACTTGTATTAAGGGACCCCTTTTCATGCCATTGTTTTGGTTTGAGGTTTTTGTAGGTTTTATAATTGTGTCAAACACTGTAAAGTAAAGCACCACATACACAGCCCCTGTAGATAGCATCACACACACATCCCCCTGTAGCTCGCGCCACACACACACACCCCTATAGAGGATAGCGCCACCCCCTCCTGTAGAGAGTGCCACACACATCCCCCTGTGGATAGTGCCACACCCCCCCTGTGGGTAGCGACACACACATCCCTGTGTAGATAGCATTACACACAGCCCTACCTATAGATAGCGCCACACACAACCCCATGTAGATAGCGCCACACCCCCTGCAGATGGTGCCACCCCCTGCAGATAGAGCCACACGCAGCCCTTGTAGATAGCGTCACACACAGCCCCATGTAGATAGCGCCACACAGCCCCCTGTAGATAGCTTCACACACAGACCCCTGTAGATGGAGCCATACACTGCCCCCCTGTAGATAGCGCTACACACAGACTTCTGTAAATAGCACTACACAGCCCTTCCCCTATTTAAATAGCGCCACACTGCCCCCTGTAGATAGCACTACACACAGACTACTGTAAATAGCGTCACACAGCCCTCCCCCTCTTGTATATAGTGCCACACAGCCCCCCTTGTATATAGTGCTACACAGCAATCCCCCCTTAGATATAGTGATACACATCGCTTCACCCTTCTATATAGTGCTATACAGCAATCCCCCCTTCTATATAGTGCCAAACAGCACCACCCCCCTTGTATATAGTGCTACACAGCGCCTCCCCCCCTTGGACCTGCAGCTCTTGTAATTGCTCAGTATAATGTCCCACATAGATGCCCTCACAGTATAATGACCCCCATAGCTGCTCCCACAGTATATTGGCACCCATAGCTGCCCCATACAGTATAATGCCCCCATACAATATAATGCCCAACATAGCTGCCCCATACACTATAATGCCCCATACTGTATAATGCCCCATAGCTGCCCCATACTGTATAATGCTCTCCATAGCTGCCCCATAGAGTATAATGCCCCCTATAGCTGCCACATACAGTATAATGACCCCTATAGCTGCCCTATACAGTATAATGTTCTCCATAGCTGCCACACAGTATAATGCACTCCATAGCTGCCCAATACAGTATAATGCCCCCATAGCTGCCACACAGTATAATGCCCTCCTAAGCTGCCCCATACAGTATAATGCTCCATTAGCTGCCACACAGTATAATGCCCTCCATAGCTGCCCAATACAGTATAATGCCCCCATAGCTGCCACACAGTATAATGCCCTCCATAGCTGCCCCATACAGTATAATGTTTCCCTTAGCTGTCCTATACAGTAAAATGCCCCATATGTACCTAATAGAAAAATAATAACATAATTACTTACCTATTCCCGTTCCCACGATGGGTGGAGGAGGCTTCTCCTCCTCTGCACTATCCCGTGAGTGACTCGGTGCAGACAGGTGCGATGACGTCACTAAATCGTGCCTGCCTGCGCTGAGTCGCTAATGGCAGAGTGAATGCTGGAGCGAGGCTACAGCATTCAACCCAACTGAATCTGGTTCAGTTGGAAGCGGGACCATAGTTTTTTAAGATTATGTGCGGTTCGGGCGGCCATGGGCCCCCTGGGAGCCTCAGGCCCTGGGCGGCCGCCCGAACCGCCCATATGATGATCCGCCATTGTCTAAACCTACTATGTGGTTGGCTTAGATACAGGATCCATCAGACAGTAATAGTATACTTGCCCTCCTCTTCGGCTCTGGGTGCAGCAGAGGTCCTGACGCTGTCCAGGGTTGCGACGTCAAGGAGAACGAGGAGGGTAAGTATGCTTTTACTATAGTAACAGGGACCGTGTAGTTTATTACATAGGCCCCAGTTACTATAGTAACTTTTAATTGACAAGGTGCAGGTGGCCGTGGCCCCCATTGCTTCAGGGCCCGGTCGCAATTGCGACCACTGTGACCCCTATAGCTACACCACTGTTGATAGATCTCACACCATAGGCAGACACCAGATAAATATAAAAAGGTAATAACATGAATAATATGACTCTATGATGACCCCCTACATAATAAGAGAAAGGTGTCTACATGTACAAAGATTTTGTTAAGGTGACAGTGGGCTCCCTACCTACTGGGCATTTGTGCAGCTTGCGCAGGCTCAACCATATATTTGCCCCTGTATACCCTGTGTATGGCTAAATACCAGACAATTCCACCATCTAATTTTAATAGCTAGTATATCTTGGAATTGAAGAGAGCATAGCTCATAAATGTAAACTTCACCCTAAATCAGTTTATAGATTTTGATTGGAAATAAACTTTACATTTGTATTTTATTTGAATTTTTATCTTCAGAAAATTGTAGGGAAAGGGGAAAGTGGAAAATTGTGTGGAGGTATATGCAGCAACCTGAGTGCAATCAGATGTTGACACAGAAGTTTCTGTCTCAACCCAGGTGTGGTTATATGTCATTCCGACAATCCATCCCCACAGGCACTCTTCCCATATATGGACAACATCAATAGATGACTACAGTACAGCAAGGTTGGGCAAATATCAGTAACTAGGGTAAATTGTTTTCCTACAATGCAGAACAATAGGGGTCTCTGCAATAGTTCAATATATGCTGTCTGTTGATTTTTTAAATCAAATTATCAAAAATCAATAAAGAATTTATTTTATCTACTATTGTTATACCTCCACATACTTTTCCACTTTCCCCTTTCCCTACAATTTACTGTCCATTTACTGGTGGTGTACACCTTGTGTGGTTCCTCATTATCATATTGACAAATTTTGAGGGCTTTTGCCATTCTCTCAATAAGAATTTTTTATCTTCTCAATGAAATGTATTTAATATTTTCCTTAGCATGCATTTATAAAAGTATTAACATGTGTAACTAAAAGTCCTCCTACATGGCCCGAGATGGGCTGTGTAAACGAGCGTCGATCAATGACACAGCTCGGTGTTTGGCGTTCGTTTGCTCCTTTACAAGGAGCTACGTTTGAGGACAAGCGATCCTTACTACAGGGAGATGTCTGCAGCACATCTCCCTGTGTAAATGCACAACGACTTTATTTCTTGCAGCATAAACGATACAATCAGCTTAGTTGCTGTGCGCCTTTTTACGGAAAGCTTTTTATTGAGTCCGTACACCGCTACATTGATTTCTGGAAAAAGTTGAACAGAAAAGAAGCGACTGAGCGCCCACGCGAGCACTTCTGCCAATTCGTTTTAGCGATTGGTGAGCGTCTCAGTGCTCAAACCCCCACCAATCAAAACTTCTGACATGTCACTATGACATGTCAGAAATTTGTTGAACGTTTAGTTACCCTTTAAGTCACTGATGTTAAAGTAGATCTGTCACTAGTTTATTAATTCCCAATCTCCTAACTAATCCAATAGGCGTTATGATGCTAATAACTACAGTGTAATTTTTTTTCAAAAACGTTTATTATTTGCAAAGTTATTTGCATTTCTCTAAATATGCTAATTTGGCTGTACTTGCTAAATGGGAGGCAGCTCTTTCTTTTGACTCTGGGAGGTGAAATGTTTTCTGTATGACACTGTCCAATCCTCATGCAGTTCTCCTCTTGCAGCCAAGCAACACAGCGTGGTCATATAGTATACGGCTTCCATTCCCGACTGCGTTTTTAACTGGTAATATCTCCGGTTGTTTCACAGCTAGAAATCTCATCTTTCATGGAACCACTGTTTTTGGTGGTCCACAGCTGGAGATATGGCTGTTTGAAGTGATCCCCCGTCCCTCCAGTCTGAGTCTCTCCCACTGTGTGAAGCAGCTTCATGCTGATAGGACAGCGTCAGAGGCTGTGAGGTAGCTCCACCCCAGGAGAATCACTGCTGATGACACTGACTTGTCTAGTTTAGCCTCATTTTGAATATTTAGAAAAAACTCATAACTTTTAAAAAAATAAACTTTTTGGGTCACAATTTTCACTATTATTATCAGTGTGACAGTACCTATTAGATTAGCTAGGAGATTGGGCATTAGTAAACTAGGGACAGATCCTCTTTAACCCCTTAATGACCAGCCTATTTTAGACCTTAATGACCAAGCCATTTTTTACGTTTTTCCATCGTCTCATTCAAAGAGCTATAGCCTTTTCATTTTTGCATCGACATAGCTGTATAAGGTCTTGTTTTTTGCGGGACAAGTTGTAATTTTTAATAGCACCATTTTGGGGTACATAGAGTTTATTGATTAACTTTTATTAACTTTTTTTGGGGGGGGAATAGAAAAAAACAGCAATTTCGCCACACATTTTTTTTGCGTCCTAAATTTACGCCGTTTACCGTGTGGTATAAATAACACAATACCTTTATTCAGTGGCTTGTTGCGATTGCAACGATACCAAATTTGTATAGTTTTTGTATGTTTTACTACTTTACACCGTGAAAACACTTTTTTTCAAAATTATTTGCTTTTGTGTCTCCATATTTGAAGAGCCGTAACGTTTTTATTTTTTCGCCGATGCAATTGTAGGAGGGCTTTTTTTTGCGGGACGACTTGTAGTTTTTATCGGTACCATTTTGGAGTAGATGCGACTTTTTGATCACTTTTTATCACATATTTTTTTTAAGGCTGGATTCAAAGAAAACAGCAATTTTTGCATGTTTTTTTATTTTATATTTTACGACGTTCACCGTGCCGGTTAAATGATGTAGTAACTTTATAGTTGGGGTCGTTACGGAAGCGGCAATACCAAATATGTGTAACTTTTTTACTTTATTTTGTTAATAATAAAGCAGTTTGTAAGAGGGAAAAGTGGGTTTTTCACTTTTTTTTTTTTCACTTTTTTACTAGTCCCACTAGGGGACTTCACTATGCGATTATCCGATCGCATTTATAATAGTGACAAAAGAATGAGAGGATCCAGCGATGCGTGGTATAAGTGGGGAAACTCGGTTTCCACTTTATTGAAGTGTAAGCAGACAAAGCTTTAAAGAACACCAGGAGGAATGACAAGGTGGTGGGGATGGCAAATAGATGAAAGCCAATGGCCATGGCTTTCATCTATTTGCCATCCCCACCACCTTGTCATTCCTCCTGGGTTTCTTTAAAGCTTTGTCTGCTTACACTTCAATATAGTGGAAACCGAGTTTCCCCACTTATACCACGCATCACTGGATCCTCTCTTTCTTTTGTCACTATTACCTGCCGTGTGCCGTCATGGAAGATCCGGGCGATATTTGAACACAGGAGCGTGGAGCTGGTGAGCTGGAGGTTTCCTCCCATCCCCTTTCTCCCAGCTATTACTACCGCATTTATAATACACTGCAATACTTCTGTATTGCAGTGTATTATGCCTGTCCGTGTAAAACAGACAGGCATCTGCTAAGTCATGCGAGAGGCATGCTCTAGCAGGCATTCACGACAGGCAGACCTGGGGGTCTTTATTAGGCCCCCGGCTGCCATCCGAGACACAGACACTCGCTGGGACACTCAGTGGGATGAGAGGGAGCTCCCTCCCTCTCTCTAAAACCACTCAGATGCGGTGCATGCTATTCAGCACCACATCTGAAGGGTTAAACGGGTGAGATCGATACTAATATCGATCTCACCCGATCGAGCAGGGACGCCCCCAGCCCTCAGCTACCTCTGGCAGCTGAGAGCAGGGAGATTTGACAGCTCCCTGCTCTGTTTGCTTATTCCGATGCAGTGACGTAAAAAGTCTATTGCATCGGAATAAGGCCCGTTAGTGACCGACGTAAAAACACTATGGGTCGGTCACTAACGGGTTAAGGTTCAATTCTTTGTAAAGTACTTTCAGATTGTGGAAGGCCAGTTTAGCTCTGTTGAGTCCAGTGAGTCTTTCACTAGCCATTCTAATCTAGAAAAGCTTAAATAAGAGCTAATGTTTTGTATACATTTTACAAACTTAAATGTCCTCATTTGCACCATTGAGGCTGACGTCTTTATACCAATGTAGGGCAATAAGAGGTTCTGTATTACTTCAATAAACATCAGCTCTACAGTTATTGATACAATGGGAATCTCTTGGCATATTTACAAATGTTATATATTTACAAATTTTTAATTGAAAAAATTAAGACTATGGCAAGTATTGGAAAACAACATTGTTAAATTAATAAAAAGATATTTCTAGTACAATGTCCCAATTCTTAGTTTCTGTAACTGTACTCTGTGGAATTTATAAAATGCTAATCCTCTAAATACATACTAGCTGTGTATGCAAAGTATAATGTAGTGTTATAGCCCAATATAATGGAGATAAAACAGACCTGATTGCATCAGAATATTGTGTATTGAATATACATGGCTCTATAGTAAACTATGACAAGGTTCTTGCACAGCAGCATACTCAGTTTGAGACAATTTATATCTGGTCATTTGTAATATTTGATGTCAGATGATAAATTAAACGTTCAACAACAAGTCTCTAAAAGTCTAACTTCAGTATCTGAAACCTGATGTCCAGTATATATGTACTCTCTGGGGTCAAATAATTTTGTAGAAGAAATAGATTGTAGCGTCCACGACCGTGGACCGCCGTTCCTACTCACCCCTGGGCGGCCGTGGCCATGGATGTGTGAGTGCTGCCCATCATCTCCTTCCTAAGAGACGCCAGCACTCACTTTGGCTCCCTCGGCTGTGTCCCGTATGGTTATACCAGAGAATTATATCACAAATTAGCCCTAATCGCTCTGGACTATAAAAGGGGCCCTGCCCTTTCACACCCTGCCTGAGCGTTGTTGGTATTCCTTTGTTAGTCTTGCAAATGGTCCCTTAGTGTTATCCTGTTCCCGTTGATCCCGTGCCCTGCTACCTGTATCCTGTGTTGTAGTTGTTCCTGTGCCTGCTATAGTATTGGAGTCAAGTTCTGCTATCAGCCACGTCTGCTGTGTTATACCACGTCTGGTGTCATTTGTTTCATCTGCATCACCTGCCGTCAAGATCCCATCTGTGCCTGCCGTTGCTACTGTCTGGACTATCACAGGTACCCTTGTGCTTGGACTATATATATATTCACTTGGTACACTGTAGTTTGGCCAGCTGCCATCCCGCTACGGTTCGGCCCAGTGGATCCACACACCCACAGATCATGACATAGATCTGCAGGATCCATTGCAGGGACTTAAACCATATTGGACTGGGAGCCCATTATTGTGTCAGTGACTGCGCATGCCCGAGGAACCACTGGTACCCTGCTGGATCAGTCTGACCCTGGACTTATAGTAGCTCTGTCAGGTCTCTGATGATATCATAAGATAAAGTGGAGATGCTTAGCTTGGTGATATGTTGTATTCTATGCTTTATTTTAGTTTATTCCTGTAAAAAAAACTGTGTAAATGCTGCCAGGGCTCAGGGAGAATTTTTGAGTCCTGCTTTCCCCACCAACACAGAGTGATTGACAGCTTTTCCTGTATGGATATCTATACAGTTTGAAAGTACTGAATCAAATCAAAGAAAGCAACATATCCCCAAGCTCAGCAACTCTATCTCTGATGTATTATGCCATCAAATAGGATAGCAAAGATGATCTAACAGAGCTGCTTTAGGTCTACGTTCAGACAATTGGGCAACTTGTTTCCTAGTGCTGTAACAGACACCTTAGTAATCAACATGGCTGTTATTTAGTTTGTTTTGTGCTATTACCATAATAGGGGAAAAAGTGCCACCCTGACTCCAAATATCGATCCGAATAAACCCCAGGACCAATTATCCATCTAGTAATTGACCATGATGCAATCCACATTTTCAATACAACTTACCTAATTGCATCGGTAATAAGATGCAAAATCTTATTTCTAGGGTTATAATTAAACAGACGAATGTATAAAAAAAGAAAATACTGTAGGTAGTAGAAGTGGATTGCTAAGGATGGTTACCCTTTATGATCTGTATCAAATAGCATTAATATATCAGTTGCAATAATGTTGCCAATGATACAACCCCTAGTGGGAAGGAATCCTTAATATTGCTTTATGTTGATGATTTATTATATCAACACAAATAATCATCAAAATATCATTAGAGAGAATGCATGTATTGTACGCTTAAAATTAATAATGATAGCTTTTCTATGATAGTTACTTGACCATGAAATCTCTTTCAAGCTACAATAGATGATACATCCTCTGTAGTATATACATTATGCTGCAATTTGTCAATAGCTGTACTATTCCATAGACAAAAAGTCTTAGAGTGCTAGCAATTAGTTCCTTAACAATAGACAAGCAATGTAATTTTCTTGTTCCAATATGTTGCCCCTCCATGAAAATGAATATTTTAGGGATTCACAGTAATGTTTATTTTTCCTATGTAAAGTTTATATGTCTTTTTATGAGGATTTGCATAGCTACTGTGAACTAAATAATAAGAGATATATAACCCCACGACTCCCATAGCACCACAGGAAAAAAGAACTATTTTATTGATCAACATTGTTTACAGAAACCACAAAGATAAACTCTAGCAATCTTCTGATAGGGTTGGATGTATCTGGAATAAAGCCAAAATGATATATCCTTATTTGTGTACTGTGCAAGTTTATATATTAACTTTATTTCCAAAAACCTTACATTATGTGTAGTCGGTGCAGGTTTATAGATGTTATCCAGGGCAGAGAATGGTAGCAGTTTTTCTTGAAACACGAGCAGATGTGCAGTATATTAAATCTGTGGCTTGAAAGCATCCATGAAAGCAAACAAATATAGAGTTACTTAACATTTCCATATGTGAGATACTTATTTGAATTACCTACATGTGGATATCATGCATACCTGCAATTTTTATTTATTATTTTTTTTTTGTATACTTCTGCTGTTAATGCTCCATGTAGGAGATGTATCTATATAAACAATTTATTGATAAAAATAGAGTTACACAAAAAGTTTAACCGGTTCCCGACCGCCGGCTGTATATAACTGTCCAACAGTCGGTGGTTGCCGCGGACCCTGTGGAGAAGATAGAAGCTGCTTTCCCTGCTTCTATCTTCTCAAATTTTCTCAATGAGCGCTGTGCATACAATAGAGGCAGCGACAGCACCCTGGTGATCATGAGACTGGTCCATTGATCGCTGGGATAACAGTAGTAAGAGGCTGCTGCTGGGTCTAACTATCCCTATTAGTGACAATAGTCAATATAGGAGGGCTGATTTCCCCTGTACGACCCGCAATAACGGGTGTTTTTACGGTCGTGTGCATGAGGCCTTAGTTGATAAAAAAAATAATTTAAACCGCTAGTTCCATTTATTATTTGCGGTTCGGTTTAGACTGTATTATCATTATGGCTGCCAGAAGATACAGCGTTGAGGAAGCTTATCAGATGCTATGCTCAGATACGGATTCTGCATCTGAAGTTGAGCTTTTAGGGTATGTGCACACATAGTGACCAAAAACGTCTGAAAATACGGAGCTGTTTTCAAGGGAAAACAGACCCTGATTTTCAGACGTCTTTTGAGCAACTCACGGTTTTCGCTGCGTTTGCGCTGCGTTTTTTACGTCCGTTTTTGGAGCTGTTTTCATTGGAGTCTATGAGAAAACGGCTCCAAAAACGTCCAAAGAAGTGTCCTGCACTTCTTTTGACGAGGCTGTATTTTTACGCGTCGTCGTTTGACAGCTGTCAAACGACGACGCGTAAATGACAGGTTGTCTGCACAGTACGTCGGCAAACCCATTCAAATGAATGGGCAGATGTTTGCCGACGTATTGTAGCCCTATTTTCAGACGTAAAACGAGGCATAATACGCCTCGTTTATGTCTGAAAATAGGTTGTGTGAACCCAGCCTTACTTGAAAGCGACAGCGAAAGTGTCGCTTCAAGGGATTCTATGGATATGAGACCCAGCACCAGTGATATGGGAGACGGCGCAGTTGCCACAACGTCCGTTCAAAGTGCAGCCCCTGAAATTGCACAACCCCACCAAACCGATTTAGTGTGGGAACCCACGAGTTTATTTTCTCCCACCATAAATGACTTTATTGCTACTCCTGGCATACAAATTTGTATGCCAGGCAGTACATTGCCAATAAGCCTTCGTCATGCCAGGTTGTGGAATCCCACAAATTTCAAAGGGCGTCTCTCATTCCGTCAATTCATACCCTCAAAAAGTGCAAAATACGGGGTAAAGATCTACAAGTTATGTGAAAGCACTACTGGCTACACATGTGCATTTAAGATCTACGAGGGTAAAGACAGTGAATTTATTTTTTTCTTTAAATTTGTCTTTATTAAGAATTTCGATGTCATATCATATACAAACATTTCAGATTCATCTTGTATAGTTACATCCGTTTTTAGACATCTTACAAAGAAACACACACAACATAATATAACAAACATACATACTTTTAACAACAATGAAATCACTGTGGAAATAATGCATCACCTTTGAAATTGGCATTTTGAGTCCATGCCTTCCATATAGCCGAGAAAGAATCGGCCGTATTTGCACCATACGCGATGATCTTTTCATACATGTATGTGGTATTCAATAGCGAGAACACCTCCTCAATAACCGGAACCCTCTCACTCCTCCAATGTCGGGTTATAACTAATTTAGCAAGAAGCAGAATTTTGCATGTCAAAACTCTACATTGTGCCGGTATATTCTGGGTACCTATAAAGAGTAATGCCAATTGAGGTATGGCGGTGAGATTGCATTTTAATATATCAGATATCAATTGGAAAATATCTTCCCAATATGGCTTCAGTATAGACAACTCCACAAGGTGTGGTATAGAGACCCTCTGCATCCACATTTTCTCCAACAAGTAGATGGGGTATTCGGATACATACTGTGTAATCGGTCAGGTGTAAAATACCATCTCAACATAGTTTTCATAGCTGCCTCGAGGTGCGAGCTACATCTAAATGATTTATGAATTAAAGTTAATGCGTCTGTCCATTCCTTCTCAGTGAAAGTGACACCTATCTCTCTTTCCCACACTCTAAAAGGATATGCTTTCTTAAAATTTTGATGGTCATTTAGTAAACTATAGATTGGCTTTAGGCCTTTGGAGCCTTTCTGAAATATATGAAATATTTGAGAATTGTATCTAATTAGACCAATGTTGGTGCTAGACAAAAAATGTCTTATTTGTAAATATTTATAGAACTCACTTCGATGCAGAGAAAACCTAGCCGATAATTCCGTAAAAGACTTGAGGAGATTATTGTCGTATAAATCTGCCAGTGAACCTATCCCATGTTTCACCCATAAATTTACATTTAACTCTGGTATAGCAGCACTCATCATTTCCAAAGGTACATATGATCTTGATATCCCCATGTTTACATCCGAGTGCTTATGGAAATACGTCCAGCATATTAGCGATGACCTCGTGAAAGGGGAGATCTGAGTAGGTTCTCTAATATTCCATAGGTTAGCGATCAATAGCGCTTTCAAATTAATAGGAGCCGATAAAACATTTTCAATATCTACCCAGTGTTTAGCAGTTTCGAGGTGCCACCAATATTTCAATTGCGAAACCTGACATGCTATAAAATAATCGTATACATCAGGTATCCCCAAGCCACCTTTCTTCTTATCTTTAGTGAGTAATTTATATGAAATTTGTGGCTTGCGGTTAGCCCATATGAACGAAGAAACAACCCGACGTATGGAAGTAAAGAAGGATCCCGGAACTTCAATTGGGAGTGTTCTGAATATATAAAGAAGTCTTGGTAACAGAAGCATTTTAAAAGCCGCTATTCTGCCAATCCACGAAACCTCAAATGCTGAAAGTCGACATGCTTCAGTGGAGATAGCTTCTAGGAGTGGCAAATAGTTAGCCTTATATAGTTTTTGGTATGAGACAGTTAACGTGAGTCCCAAGTATTGTATACCCTCCGATTGCCAATCCAGAGGGAATCTCTGTTTCAAAATGGATAGACGATCAGGGGTAATGTGGAAAGGAAGTATCTGTGATTTCTGCGCGTTCAGTTTATATCCTGAGATACTTCCGAATTCCTTAATGATATCAAGAGTTCTTTTTAACGATACTTCCGGGTCCTTCATAGTAAGTATAACATCATCTGCATATAGCGATATAACATGCGTACGATCTCCAATTCCTATACCTTTTATGCAGCTATCTTCCCGTATAACCTGTGCAAGGGGTTCAATAGATAAGACAAAAATGAGAGGGGATAAAGGGCAACCCTGCCTGGTGCCATTAGTAATACGGAAATCTTCTGATAATGAGCCATTTGTAAATACCCTGGCCGAGGGATCTGAGTATAAAGCTTGAATTGCGGATAAAATTTGTCCCGAAAATCCCATCCGCTTCAACACGGAAAAGGCATACATCCAATTGATGCGGTCGAAAGCCTTTTCGGCATCGAGCGAAAGTAGAATAGCAGGTATCTCTCGTGTAGCTAGGTAATTAGTGATATTTAATACCCTTCTAGTGTTATCAGTAGCTTGCCTACCTTTTATAAATCCCACTTGGTCTTCCTTAATCAGATTCGGTAGTAGTGGGGCCAATCTAGATGCTAGCAATTTAGCATATATAAATCAGTATTTAACAGCGAAATAGGCCGAAAGTTCTGAGGAACATCCGGGCTCTTTCCTGGTTTAGGAAGGGTGACTATCAATGCGGATTGATTCTCCTTGGGGAATCTGCCATATATACTCGCATCTTGGTATGTCTGTCTAAGATGTTTAATAAGGATATTTTGGAAGGTTCGATAATATTCATTCGTTAACCCATCGGGACCTGGTGATTTCCCCAAGGGGAGTTTTTTAATTACAGTCAAGATCTCCGCGTCAGTAATGGGACAGTTAAGGGTGGACAGCTGTTCTACGTTCAGTGTAGGGAGATTCATAGATTGTAAGAATTTCTGAACGTTTTCTTCCGTCATCTGGAGAGAATCAGAGTTCTCCTTTAAATTGTAAAGGGCCGCATAATAAGTCTTAAATTTGTTAGCAATTTCCCTTGGGTCATATATCTTTCCATTCGTTCCCTCTGTTAATATAAATGGAATTCTGGCTTTCATATACTGCCTTTTAAGTCTAGAGGCCAATAATTTACCCGCTTTATTATTTTGAGAGTAATAGTGGGAATTAGTCTTCCTAACCTTCTTCTCATATTTTTGTAGCAAGCACTCTCTTAATTGATGTCTGAGATCTATGAGTTTCTTAGCATGATCCGGGGTTTGTTGGGTTTTATTTAGCATTTCTAGCTGTTTGATGTTATCTATAAGATCCATCTTCCGTTTCGCCTGTTCCCTCCTATCCCTATGTCCAAGTTTAATGAACGTTCCCCTGATATATGCCTTGTGAGCATTCCATAAAATATCTGATTTAGTAACTGAAGGGGCATTTAAACTAAAAAATTCCTGAAGGTCCCTCTCTATCGTAGCTTTATGTATAGGATTAGAGATCAAATATGGATTGCAACGCCAGAGATATGTGTCTGGAGCTTGATGTTTTTCTTCTATGTGGAGTGTAATGGCCGCATGGTCAGACCATGTGATAGTTTCAATGGTAGAAGCTTTAGACCTGAACAATAATGCTCTGTCCACCAAAAACATGTCCAATCTAGAATAACTATTATGGACCTTAGAAAAATACGAGTAATCCCTCTCTGTGCTGTGTAGAACACGCCAGGCATCGTATAATTCCATTTTCCACAAACTCTCACCCAATGAGTTGGGCTGTCTCCTCACACTAGAGGTAGTATCTAAACTTGTGTCCGCTATTGTGTTGAAATCACCACATATGAGGATATTTCCTTGTTTTATTTTAGATACCAGGCGCATTACCTTATTAAAGAATCGAATTTGTCCCTTGTTTGGAGCATAAACCGACACCACTGTATATGTGACATTATTAATAGAACACACCAAAATAATATATCGTCCTGCCGTATCTATTTTCTCCTGGATAATTTGGAACGCAATGGTATTTTTTACCGCTATGAGAACCCCTCTGGATTTAGAGGAATAGTGCGACTGGTATATTACTGGGAAATTAGGGTGTTTGATCCTATCCGCATCCTTCTGAATAATGTGCGTTTCCTGCATGCAGAGAACATCACATGACAAATCCCGGGCTTCTGCCCACATATATGCTCTCTTTTGCGGACTATTAAGCCCTTTCACATTAAGGGATGCAATTCGTAATACCATTAGGACATGTCAATAAGTGCATAATAACCTTTTGACTATTCACATTTATGCCTATGTCACCTGGTTGCCGACTACTTCCCTCATCACTATACCACATTACATTTACATCCATAAATGAGAAATTTGTTGATGCATCATTCCACATACTAACTAACAAAGAAAAATAAACAAACATATATAGAACCATGCTGATATACCAGCAATAAAACAAAATTTTGTTAGACCGTAACAGCATTATAGCCGTCTTATACAAAAGGGGGTTAGAACAGTCTGTGAGTATGCTCAAGACTCGGTAGAACCATCCTGAGGAAGCACCTGAAATATAATGAAAGTACCTCAACGGTGTGGGTGTTTCGAAGAGCCCGCTTTGCGCCAGCCATCCATGATACGTTTAGGGGATGTTGGTGGCGGAATACTTTTTGATGAAAGCGGAATCTTCCATTGGTGTAATAGAGCCGAGCCCTCTTCCATCGATCTGATGATGTGTAGAATATTATTTCGGTTAATGAGTAGGCGAACCGGGAAGCCCCATTTATACAATATTTTCTGATCCCTCAACGCAGACGTGATGGGAGGTAGTTGGCGTCGAAGTTGTAATGTTGCAGCCGATAGATCAGTATAGAGAGTAACCATCTGATAAGGCTCCGGCAGGCGATTCATCTTTCTAGCCGCATACATCAGGTTTTCCTTAGTTTGAAAAAAATGAACACGAACCAATACATCTCTCGGGATATGTTCCCCTAAATGTCTAGGTCGTGGCACCCGGTGTGCTCTGTCGATAATCAAGTCCTGCGAAGTGCATTCAGGCAGTAAGCTTTTTGCCAGAGACTGTATATACAAGGTCAAATTTTGTGGCAAGACCGACTCTGGGATACCTCGGAATTTCACATTGTTACGCCTAGATCTATCCTCCAAGTCGGCAACTTTAGCGCGCAACTGCTGAACTTCCATTTCAAGGCCATAGTGAGCGTCTATCAGATCATTGTGTGAAGTAGCAAACGACCCCATTTTAGTTTCCACGTGGTTGACTCTAGGTTTACACCCTAAAGATGTTGAAATAGGGTGTAAAAGATTAGCAAACCCTGTTTGCAAAGATTGGCGCAAGGCCTGTAACATATGTTTCATAGTATCTTCTGTGACCGCCATATGAGAAGCCGGTAAATCATCAAACCCGTCAGGGAGCTCATGTGCCATAGATAGCAGCGGCGAGGGTGTATCTCTCACCTGTGTCAGAGGGACGTCCTGTAGCTGCATCCTCGGTCTCCGTGACTCAGGACTGCACGGCCGAGGAGATGAAGAGGTTGGTGAGTTCCGATCTTGTGGATGGCGTCTGCCGACACCCTGTGGGTCTGTAGTGGTTTCCTCCTCTCCGGATGGATGTCGGTCTGTCAAACCTCTGACACAGGGAAGCAAGACTGGAGTTTTCAGTCTAGGAGGTAAGGATGTACTCCTCCTACCGTGCCCCTCGTCCTCATCCCCTCTCCGCTCTGCATACTCCATTGCAGGCTCTGAAGTCATGGACTCCGCTCGGGATTCTTCTCCGGCGCCATTTTGGATTTTGCCCGAAGTCGCGGGAAAGAAGAAATCTAATAGTTTCTCCGGTTTCTTCAATATTCTTTTTCTCCTAGGCATCTTGAGAAAGTATTAAGCCGGGTGTAGGTAGAAAAGGAGAAAGCTTAATACCGTTGAAAGTCGCTTTAGTTGCTTAGTGGTGCAGGAGCTAAGCACTCACACAGCCAGCCCGTTCAACAGTCAGGCCACGCCCCCAAGACAGTGAATTTAATCCACCAGGGTGCCCTCCAAATATTGGTACCACTGGTAAGATTGTGTGGGATTTAATTGGCCCTTTCCTACACAAGGGGTATGATGTATACACGGACAGTTTTTATACCAGTGTGCCATTGTTTAGCGCCCTTCATTGTGCCAACACCGGAGCCTGTGGCACAATACGCAGGAATCGCAAAGGTTTCCCACGTCAACTTGTGGATAAAAAACTACGAAAGGGGGTGTCATGCGCTTTTCAAATTGAGAAGATGCTGGCTTTAAAATGTCATGACCGCAAGGACGTCTGCATGATCAGCACTATCCATACAAATGCAACAGCAACTGTTAGAGAACGTGGGGCCTCTGCAGATAGACAAAAGCCTGTGTGTGTCATCGGCTATAACAAATTCAAGTTGCGATGCAGAACGCATTTGTCCTGTACAAAAAATCAGCGGGCAGGGCGACATTCTTTGAATTTCAAGAGAAAGTGATTGAAGATCTCCTATTTCAATCTGCAGACCAGAGAGTAGTCCATGAGTCAGAGGATGTACACCGACTTGTTGAAAAACATTTTTTACACCCCATCCCTTCAACATCTAACCAAAAACACCCCAAAAAACGGTGTCGGGTCTGCAGCAAACGAGGACAGCGAAGTGAGTCATGATATTATTGTTCCGCTTGTCCTTCCAACCCTGGTCTATGCATAAGTCCCTGTTTTGTCCTTATCAATACACTATGGGCTTTATTACAGTTTTGTTCGGGTTTTTGGTGGACCTCTTACACCCGACAATACTTCTAGAAATAGTGACATTAATTTGGGGAGTAGTGGTCCTTTACTGTATCTATACATACGGTGTGGGACACTGCCCCTTTATATATTCTACAGGTGATTGGTTGTTTTGTGCACATGGTGGTTCCTACCTTGCCGGGCAGGGGCTTGTTATGGTGTACCGCGTCACTTGGCACATTCGTCCCTTATATAGGGATTGATGGAGCTAAAGAGACGTTGTATGACCAGTCACTTTGAATAATAAAGTCATTACAGCCCTACAAATTTTCTTTCATCCTGTGAACATGCTCTCGTTTTCCACATAGCTGGATACATTCTTCCTCCTTTTTTTTGGATATATTGCCTTTTTCCGCCAACAGTTTAATACATTTTCCCACTCTAACTTACTATATATCAGAGCGGGTTGATATACATAATGTCTATGGACTGACATGATTTCAGGACAGCTGCTTTCTTAGCACGACATAGTCATAGGGTGTAGAAACTGTTAGGGACATCTATTTCTCAATCTAGAAAAGTAGAATCCTCCCATTTTCAAAAGCCTCCGGGTGCTCCCTTCCTTTTGGGTCCTGCCGTGTGTCCAGGAAACATATTAGGGCCACAATGGGGATATTTTTGAACACAGGAGAAACAGGGTGATACATTTTCTGGTGCATTTCCTTATTCTCATGTCCTCTGTACAAGAAATCTGACCTTAAATTGACACATTTGTGAAAAAAAGTGAAATAAAATTTTCTTTCCACCTGCTTTGCATTAATTCCTGCGAAAACTGTGGGGTCAAATACTTAGTACACACCTAGATGAATACCTTAAGTGGTCTAGTTTTCAAAATGGGGTCATTTATGGGGAGTTTCTATCTTTTTGGCAGCTCAGTGCCTCTATAAATGTGTAATGGGACCTGAAACATTTTCAAGCAAAATGTGTGTCCTGAAAGTCTTCGGGCGCTACCTCCCTTTCGGGCCCTGCCGTGTGTCCAGGCAACGCATTAGGGTCACAATGGGGGCATTTTTGAAAACGGGAGAAACAGGGTGATAGATTGTGGGGTGTGTTTCTTCATTCTGATGGTCGCTTTACAAAGAAATCGGTCTTCAAAGTGATACTTTTATATAAAAAGTGTTTGTTTTTTTTATTTCACCTGCTATACATTAAATTTAGCAAAAAACTGTGGGGTCAAAATACTCACTACACCCCTAGATAAATACCTTAAGGTGTCTAGTTTTCTAAATGGGGTCGATTATGGGGAGTTTCTTTCGTTCTGGTAGTTCAAAACCTCTCCAAATGTACAGTGGGGCCTAAAACATTTTCAAGCAAACATGAGACCTGAATGCCTCCGGTTGCTCCCTTCCTTTCGGGCCCTGCCGTGTGTCCAGGCAACGCATTAGGGTCACAATGTGGGCATTTTTGAAAACAAGAGAAACAGGGTGATAGATTTTGGGGTGTGTTTCTTCATTCTGATGGTTGCTTTACAAAGAAATCGGTCTTCAAAGTGATACTTTTATATAAAAAGTGTGTTTTTTTTTTTTATTTCACCTGCTATGCATTAAATTTAGCAAAAAACTGTGGGGTCAAAATACTCACTACACCCCTACATAAATACCTTAAGGTGTCTAGTTTTCTAAATGGGGTCGTTTATGGGGAGTTTCTATCGTTCTGGTAGTTCAAAACCTCTCCAAATGTACAGTGGGGCCTAAAACATTTTCAAGCAAAAATGAGACCTGAATGCCTCCGGTTGCTCCCTTCCTTTCGGGCCCTGCCGTGTGTCCAGGCAACGCATTAGGGTCACAATGTGGGCATTTTTGAAAACAGGAGAAACAGGGTGATAGATTTTGGGGTGCATTTCTTCATTCTCATGGTCGCTTTACAAAGAAATCGGTCTTCAAAGTGATAATTTTATGAAAAAAGTGAAATTATATGTTTTTACGCCTGCTTTGCATGAATTCTTACAAAAAAACTGTGGGGTCAAAATACTTACAACACCCCTTAATAAATACCTTAAGGGGTGTAGTTTTCAAAATGGTGTCACTTGTGGGGTTTCCACCATTCTGACACCTATGAGCCTCTGAAAACCTGGCTTGGTGCAGGAAAACAAAATGTACTTCAAAATGTATAAAATCATTACTAAACTTGTAAGTCTTCTAAATAGCTCAAAAAAATTTTTTTTTTTCAAAAGTGCTGCTAAAATAGAGTAAAGCAATGGAAATATATATTTAATAAAAAAAATTGTACAGTATGTATGTACATATGTGACATATTGCAGTTAAAAATAGGGAAAAATGCTAATTTTTACAAAATTTCTATTTTTTCATTAATTTCCGCAAATCGTATCAGTCTACTTTTACCACTAAAATAAAATACAACATGTGACGAAAAAACAATGTCAGAATTACTTGGATATTCAAAACTTTCGCACAGTTATTCTCTGATAAAGTTTTAACAAATCTGGCTTGGTCATTAAGGTCTTTTCAGGCCCGGTCATTAAGGGGTTAAGGTAAAACTATATTATTACCAGAAAAAAATAGCTGAAATGTAAAAAAGCATATTTTTTTACTATTATTTTCAAACTTTAGGCCTAGAAATTCTACAATAGCAAAAAGAATGTGTATAAAAAAAATATAAAAAAAGGAAACCTGCATTGTCTACGAAAAAACTTTCAGAAAATCACGTCACCAGCCCAACAACTAGAAAAGTTATAGCCGTTTAACTAACGCATGCTAAAAAGGATTAAACAGTGTCTGGTCCTGAAGGCTCAAAATATAATTTAATTCTCTTCCCACGAAAATGAATTCAAATGTTGGGAGGTATGAGTATTTGCCGCGAAGGGGGCAATATACTTCTCTGGGAAAAATGTGCTTCGGGGGGGGGGGGTAAATTATGTAATACAGAAGGTAACGGGAGTATGCGCTGCTGTGGTGTGAAGGGAGAATGTGCTGCTTAGCTAACACCAGTTTTTGGCATAAAACACAACATTTTTAAAATCACATCACAACTCATGCCATCTGGAGAAACAACCAACCAGCTGGCACAATTCACCTAAAGCGCCCTTCTTTCCCATAGCATCAGTTAAAGTCAAAGGTACACAGCTAGCCCTAGGACTCCTAAGTCTGTACCTAGCCTGGTGGTTCATTCTCTGGATAACAACAGCAGAATGGGAACCAGACAAATGATTAGGAGGTTGGAAAAAAGGTTGTGAATGATAAAAGCTAATTGTTAAATAACAAACACCAAGGAAGAGGAAGAGGACTCACGTAAACAAATCAGAAACGGTGATATAGCAGAGTTGAGTATGTGGAACAATTTCAGAGTTTAGAAGGGTAGTTGGACAATCCATGGTTTAGCAACGGGGATATAGCAGAAAAAGGTATGTGGAATAGTTCCAAAATTCAGGAGGGTAGTCCGACAAATCAGTCAGAGAAAAGGTCGATAAAGTAGAGGCGGGTATGTGGCACAGAGGATAATCCAAAGGAGTAGTCAGGAACAAAACTCAGTTGAATCAGCAGAGGCGTAGCTAGGTTCTCCAGCACCCGGGGCAAAGATTCAGATTGGCGCCCCCCCAACTTATTTCCCGACATCTCCTTCCCCCTCGCCATGTTTGCTTTCTCTACCAATCAATGAGGTGTCATTTTTTTTCACCATTTTTTTTATGTAACTCGAGGATAAAAGCATTTCTACATTTTACAAGCGATATAGTTATATAATGTAATTAACAAAATAAAATAAGAAAATAAATTAAAGAGGCCACACACAGCCCCCTGTAGATAGTGCCACACACAGCCCCTCTCTTGTAGATAGTGCAACACACATCCCCCCTTGTAGATAGCGCACACACAGCCCCCTTCTAAATATTGGCACACAGCCTCTCTTGTAGATAGTGCCACACACAGCCCACTTCCCCCCTAGTAGATAGCGGCACACTCCCCCCTTGTAAATAGTGCCACACACAGCCCGCTGCCCTTTTGTTAATAGCGCCACACTCCCCCATCTTGTAAATAGTGCCACATTCCCCCCCCTTTTAAATAGTGCCACACTCCCCCTTGTACTTAGCACCACACTGTAAACAGAGTGGTGAGCGGTAGCCTACCGCTACCACACTCCGCTCTGCCTGGCGTGACTTAACGGAGGAGCCGAGGAGGTCATGCAGTGCAGGCAGTGGCGGAGTTCCTTCTGACTAGGGTTGGTGACAGCCAGGGCCGGCCTTAGCTTGGATGGCGCCCTGTGTGGGCCACTCTATTGCCGCCCCCTACACAAACCAAAAATGAACCACATATATGGACATGCTGGAACATATATACTGTACATACATAAAGACAGATATTTAGACATACAGGCAAATATACATACACACATTCTGGAATACATACATACAGGTAAATATATAGATGTACAGACACACACCAGCAGATAAATACACAGACAGGAACATATACAAATACATAAAAGGCACATATATACAAGCACAAATACACATTCACAAACAGACCCATATATACCCACATAGGCATATATATATACCCAGTACAGATAACGTAGTAGATGTTACCTGCAGTCCTATGTAACAACACAGATAAAACAGTGATAACTCTCTGAGTACAGATAATGTAGTAGTGTTACATGCAGTCCTATGTAACACCACAGATAACACAGTGATCACTCTGAGTATAGATAATGTAGTAGATGTTACCTGCAGTCCTATGTAACACCACAGATAACACAGTGATAACGCTCTGAGTACATATATTGTTGTAGATTTCACGTGCAGTTCTATGTAACACCACAGATAACACACAGTAATAACTGAGTACAGATAATGTAGTAGTGTTACCTGCAGTCCTATGTAACACCACAGATAACACAGTGATAACTCTCTCAGTACAGATAATGTAGTTATGTCACCTGCAGTCCTATGTAACCCCACAGATAACACAGTGATAACATTACAGAAAACACAGTGATTACTCTCTGAGTACAGATAATGTAGTAGTGTTACCTGCAGTCCTATGTAACAAAACAGATAACACAGTGATAATGTTCTGAGTACAGATAATGTAGTTATGTCACCTTCAGTCCTATGTAACACCACAGATAACACAGTGATAATTCTCTGAGTACAGATAATGTAGTAGATGTTACCTGCAGTCCTATGTAACACCACAGATAACACAGTGATAACTCTCTGAGAACAGATAATGTAGTAGTGTTACCTGCAGTCCTATGTAACACCACAGATAACACAGTGATAACTCGCTGACTACAGATAATGTCGTAAATGTGACCTGCAGTCCTATGTAACACCACAGATAACACAGTGATAACTCTCTGAGTACAGATAATGTCGTAG
The DNA here is from genome assembly GCF_050947455.1 of Rhinoderma darwinii. Classification (NCBI taxonomy): domain Eukaryota; kingdom Metazoa; phylum Chordata; class Amphibia; order Anura; family Rhinodermatidae; genus Rhinoderma; species Rhinoderma darwinii. The sequence continues at coordinate 133,028,190 of NC_134690.1, read as the reverse complement.
ATGATAACTATACCCACAGACACATATAAACACACACACACAGAGGCATATATATATGGGCAGCAGAGCATATAAGGGGCATCAGGGTATATAAGGGGCAGCAGAGTATATAAGGAGCAGCAGGGTATATAAGTGGCAGCAGGGTATATAAGGGGCAGCAGGGTATATAGGGGCAGCAAGGTATATACAGTTCAGATAATGTAGTTATGTCACCTGAAGTCCTTTGTAACACCACAGATAACACAGTGATAACTCTCTGATTACAGATAATGTGGTAGATGTTGCCTGCAGTCCTATGTAACACCACAGATAACACAATGATAACTCTCTGAGCAAAAACGCACACGCTCGTGTAAATCCCCCCTAACATATACACATAAAAACATAGAGACACACACTGTATACACACTACACACACATATACACACGGACACTCACCATGTCTTCTTGCTGAAAGGATCACAGGCTAGGTCGAACTGAGGGCGGAGCTTCCTCCCCTGGCCATCATAGACCCTAGCCAGAACGCCGCTGCATGATTTCCTGGCTCTTCCTAAAGCTGCTGCAGGTGTCCGACATACAGGGCGCCATCATCTGCTCTGCGGCGCCCCCTCTTCCCTACCACGTAGTTGCGCCCAGGGCACATGCCTCGCCTGCCCCCCCCCCTAGGAATCAGTAAGGCACATGTATAAACTAGCTAAAAAGGTAGGGAAAGTAACAACAACTGTCACTGGGGCTAATATAAGACGCCTAGTACAACAGGTCGCATAGCCATGCGCTCTGCGCATGTGCCACACCAGATACCGGCCAGCCCTGCCAAGGCATCCATTGATGTGGCAGTATTTAGAGTGAGATTCATTTCATCACGGCGGAGTAAATATGTTACAGTTTATGGAACGTTTCTCCTCACTCATCAAAATTAAAAAGTAGTGAGAAAAGTAGGTGTGGTCTCCCTGTAGACGTAGTTCAGACCAAATTGATAAAGTAACGTAAGGACAAAAGGCACAGATTATGCCGCAAATCCAATCTGCTCATAACAAACGTGGAAATGTTTTTTTTTGCTTGTTAGAGAGCTCAAAATGTGACAATTTTTTAGGAGAAGTGCACATTTTATTAAATTTGGTTAAAATCTCAACAACTTCCCTCTACATTATTAGTAAATATCAGCCATTATGTTGCTGTGGATAGGTGGAGCACTGTGTTGTGGGAGGGGGACTGACAAGTGAGAATGTAAAGCCAGAGGAAGGAAACAAGAAAGTGTGGGGAAAGGGAGTCAATGATGCTGGGAGGGGCAATGGTTTCTGGGCTAGCAGGGGGTATACCTTTAGTTAGAGAGAAGATACTTCATGGAGTAAATATTATACTTAGTATTGTTTTATCACTAATATAGGAAATGTTAGTGATATTCTCTTACATGTCTCCTTTAAAGCCACAGAACAGATGGTGACTTTATAGGTGATGACTTCACAGGTGACGGTAGGTTTTGATATCACAAGGGTTGTCGATCAAATGAATTGAGCACCGGGACTCACAGCTGCCAGGCAGCCCAGTGTCCGGATTCCGGAGCAAGGATGGCTCATGCCGGAGGCATAGTGTGTCCCCTGAAGGCTCCATAGTCGGTGATGATGACATGGGTGTGATATCTGGTGCCCATCTGTCTATATTTCTCATTAGATTTAGTATGCTACAACTGGTTACAAATGAAAAACACTAGAAACAGGAGTCATGCACTATTGTAATACAATTTGCCAATGGCATAGAAAAATAATTTTTATTGGACAATACAAAATACATAGAGTTAAAAAAGACTACAAATCTGAAGACTGTACACCTCCCAAGTGATGAGGATGAACCTAAAGGAACCGCTCCTTGTATGGCAGTTGCAGGAGGGAAGAGCTTAACTAACAGATAACAAATACTAACTAGGACTAAGGCAGAGAATACAAAAAAGTAATACTCGGTATAAAAGTTAGGGTATGCAAATGTAAGTAAGTACCAGCATACATACAGCCAGAGTCACAAAAGTAAACGAAGGTAAATATTGTGAATGGATTCCAAACTGAGCAAAACAGTATGTGCTCTCAAAGAATCCTCACAAAAATAGACAAAGTCTTCCCAGAATATTATCGCCACAAGAAAGGAGCAGGTAAATATGTACAGCACAGCATAGAGTGTTACTAACCCATATGGTTCCTGTAGTTCAGTATCTTCCAGAGTACAGAGAGACCCCGACGCGCGTTTCGCGTGGATGGCTTTTTCAAAAGGGGTATCATACCCCTTTTGAAAAAGCCATCCACGCGAAACGCGCGTCGGGGTCTCTCTGTACTCTGGAAGATACTGAACTACAGGAACCATATGGGTTAGTAACACTCTATGCTGTGCTGTACATATTTACCTGCTCCTTTCTTGTGGCGATAATATTCTGGGAAGACTTTGTCTATTTTTGTGAGGATTCTTTGAGAGCACATACTGTTTTGCTCAGTTTGGAATCCATTCACAATATTTACCTTCGTTTACTTTTGTGACTCTGGCTGTATGTATGCTGGTACTTACTTACATTTGCATACCCTAACTTTTATACCGAGTATTACTTTTTTGTATTCTCTGCCTTAGTCCTAGTTAGTATTTGTTATCTGTTAGTTAAGCTCTTCCCTCCTGCAACTGCCATACAAGGAGCGGTTCCTTTAGGTTCATCCTCATCACTTGGGAGGTGTACAGTCTTCAGATTTGTAGTCTTTTTTAACTCTATGTATTTTGTATTGTCCAATAAAAATTATTTTTCTATGCCATTGGCAAATTGTATTACAATAGTGCATGACTCCTGTTTCTAGTGTTTTTCATAATTATCTTGGAGTTTCTATTCTGACAAAGGGAGGTTTAAATCCGCACATGCTGGTGACCTAGCCCTCATAACCATTTTCCTGTTGAGACATATGTTTATAAATAACTGGTTACAAATCTGAAGAGTATTTTTTTTTTAACACTTCTATTTGCAGGTAAGCTGTAGAATGTGTATGGTAAACTGTATAATCATACTTTATATTTTACTCTGTCTCAAAAAGTAAAATGCAATTACAGCAAGATGAAATAGTGCTGAATAATCACATGACATGACATAAGAATTCAAGCATTATCCACATCACACATTTCATGTATTTTTTTTTTTACCGTACAATACTATACTACTAGCACCCTGCCTTTGATTATAGTCAGATACATTTTGATAGCTCTGAAATGGCAATTGCCAGCCATTTTTCGAGATAGATTTCTCATTCCACAAAGTTACATGCCAGTTGTGCCAGTATGACGTGCCCCAATCCATCATTGCTGTCATATTATCTTTAATATTTCCTGTTTGAATGAATGATTATTAGCTCTTTTGCTTATTATTTTTAATAAATCTAGACATAAATGATCTCTAAATAACCAAGTTTATACTGACAATCATCGTGTACCATTTCTACATTGTAATTTGCACTGCCGCAGCCCAGAGCCAGATAAATGGCCTAGTTGATATTTATAAGTGTAATATGCTCTAATGATGAAAATTCAGCAAATACAATGCATGCAGCTTTTGATCATGTATCCATCTGTCTAGTGTTACCCCTGTGATTAATATTACAGTAGATTATGATCCCTGAGGTCCAAGGCCTGCATTTTTATGAAAAATTCCAACTTTCAGATTTAAATTTGTTTCCATACTGCTATCCAGGGATTTTTTATACATGACAATGTTATCACCCAGAAGACTCATTACAAAGCAAACTTTTTTAACCAAAATCTGATATAGTCTATGTCAAATCTTCTCGGCTGCAAACTTATAAGGTCCTACATTGAACTTTATTATTTATTTATTTATTTATTAATGGCAAGAAAATAAAGGGATTCTATAGAATGCTTAAAATGTATACACAAATTAAGAATATCTAAGCTAAAGGTTTAAATGCTCAATACATTCTGCTTCATGACTTATTAAGAGGACCTTACATGCTGACATTGTGAGAACAAACCCTAATGACAATGGGTATGGTAATAACCACATTTTTTGGTAAATTTTCAGGAGGAATAACAGAGGAACGCCTTAACGCAGAATTTTACAAATCAGAACTCCAGCACTGGTTTTGTATGGGAAAACAGGCAAGTATGGACAGGTGCTCTTTAATTAGTGCTTAATAGATTACTATATCACAAAAGTGCCCGTTACATAAATTTAGCAGTTACAGTTAAAAAAAAGTAACAAAAAAGAATAGAAGACTGAAGTCTAAAGAAAACAGAGACTGCACAATTACTTATTTGTGCCGCTTGCGTCTATGAAAGGCGCTGATTGGCAGGGCACTATGACTTGCCCAGTCAATCATGCCTTTCAATGATGCAAGCCAGACAAAGAAGTAATTGCGCCGCTTGAGCCATTGAAATGCGCTGAATGGTACCCGGCCATTCATCGCCTTTAGTGCAGGAGGGGGTGGCGGCGACTGGTTTCAGTTGCACCACTGTCCCCTCAGAGAAACAGCAGGCCGCCATCCTGCCGCCCCCAATCTTTCCTCTTAGTGGCGCCCGGGGACATGCCCCGCCTGCCCCCCTAGCTATGCCCCTGCTTCCGGGTCCCCTTAAACTCCCACAGCATGCTGCGGCTTTCACAACGCGCTGACCCCAGGCAGTGTGAGGATGTTGTAAGTGACACAGCACGTATGGACATTGAGGGCTGCATCCCATATAAGACCCTGATGCTGCTCGGCATCAGGAATTTGTATGAGCCATGGTCAGTAATGAGCGTCTGAGGGGACGCACAGAAGAATGAAGAGGACCGGTGAGGTGATCTTCCATTATTTTTATTTTATGCCCGATGGGGGGAATAGATGGCACACGGCTGCAGATATTGCGCCTCTTAATAAATCTGTTGCATCTTACTCCAGCAGAGCAGAATGTTAAGACTGGCCAGTTTTAGTAAATCTGCCCCATAGAGTGCCTTAATTGAACTTATAGGAAACTTACGTTTTGGTTGGAGTTTTTTCTTAAACCCCTTCCCGCTGCAGCCATTTTTCGGATTTTTCACTTTTGTTCTCTCTTCCCCACCTTCCAAAATCCATACTTTTTTATTTTTCCGTCAATATAGCCATATGAGGGCTTGTTTTTTGTGGAACGAGTTGTAGATTTTCATGGCACCATTTATTGTACCATATAATGTAATGAGAAGCTGGAAAAAAAATTCTTAATGGGGTGAAATGGGAAAGAAACAGTGATACCTAAATTTTTGGGTGGGTTTAGTTTTTACCACGATCACCCAGTCATTATTACAAAGAATAAACAAATTGTTAAAACTAAAATTTGTGTTTTCTCGCCATATTCTAAGAGCCATAACTTTTTTATTTTTGCATCGATTGAGAGATATGAGGGCTTATTTTTTGCAGGGTGAGCTGTAGTTTCTATTGGTACCATGGGGTACATGAGACTTTGAAGTGACCAAAAAACTGTGATTTTGTAATTTTAATTTTTCCTTTTTTAAGGCGTTCACCGTGCAGGTAAATAATGTTATATTGTAATAATTTAGACTTTTTCTTCGGAAGCGGCGATACCAGTTATGTTCATTTTTTTTAAACATTTTTATATTGTGCTTGGCGGAAAATGGGAATGTTTTTTTTTTTACTTTTAATATTTTTTTATTTTTTTTTATATGTTAATAAACTTTACTTAACTGTGTTTAACTTTTTTTAATTGTCCCCCTATGGGACTTGAATAAGCGATCCATGATCGCTTGCATGATATACTGCAATACTAATTTACTGCAGAATATTGTTATACGGACAGTCTCCTATAAAGCCCTGCCGGAAGCAGGGCTTCATAGGAGTACAAAGATGGCAGACATGGCAGCCTACATCAGACACCCAGGCTGCCATGCCAACCATCGAAACCCTGCAATTGCATAGTGGGAGGGCCAATGCAATGTTACAGGGGGCCGCCCCCCTGTTTCTAACCACTTGGATGCCGCGGTCACTTTTGACCACGGCATCTAAGGGGTTTAAAGAGCGGGATCTCACTTGAGTGGGATCCCGCTTGTTACACTGACGTGTCGGCTGAACCACAGGATGGGAATGTTATATAGTGGACAGAACCTTAGAAGGGTTGGTCTGTACAGCTGGAAATTAGACAAGTAAAAAACTAGGATTCAACTGTAGGTAGGACAGAGCTGGAAACCATGGGTGTAAAATACATATAGGACCCTATAGTGAAACTTGAAATGGAGCTCCTCCATGACTTTCAGGATCAATTATATGAATCCTACTGTTGGCTTTTTACTCTGTCTACAATGTCTGTTCCACCTTTCCTGGTCTCCCAGCAACTTGCATTACATTTTCTACCATCTACCCCAACACCCATTTTGATTACTAACTACCTCACACCTTTGAGTGTATGTGGGCCCCCTTAGTTTCTAGAACCCATAGCAGATTCTACTCCTGCTAACCATGTCGTTTTGCCCATGCTAGAGGTTTAAACACTGTGAATAAAATGTACCAATATTATGTTCTCTGAAGTTCTGCTCCATTAACTTGTATGGTGCAGCTTGTGGAGATGTAAAAAATGTTTTCTTTATCTTCTATCTACATCTGTTGTTTCCTCCCTTCCATTGTGTTTCTTGATTTTTATGGAATGTACCTGCTTAGTTCAGTAAGGATATATTTAATGTTAACAACGGGGACAACATGACAGTGGTTAATAAAGAATAATGCCTATTTAATAACTTTCGTCATGTAAATGCGTTTTGTGTTACATATTGCAGTAAACCATAGCTGTTTTTCAGAGAACCCCTTAAAGTGGCCAATGACTACGGAACGACAATGTTTATAAAAGTATTTCAGGTAGGAAAAATAAAACAAGTAAAATGTTAAACTTCGACCAAAGTTTTACTTTTCCTCATATCTGTATGCAGCAGTTAAACTTGCCTTTATACAAAACTTCATATCATTTAATGATTTGTAATTAATGCCGATGCACCCAAAGCATTTGACTGTACATATAGCTAAGAATGTCTGATGAGTTCACATAATTTAATCATCTTTCCGCAGGACATGTCATGTTGGGGTCAAACGCTATACAAAGGTGAAAGCCCAAAAGGCAGTTCTATGTGCTTGAACCAATCTGCACAAAATCCCACAAGGCACGTGAGATTAGACAAACTTGTATATATGTGTGATTGCTGTCCTAAGGTAGCTTTTAACATTTTCAATCTTTAAATTAAAACTACAGTACATTAATTTGTTAACCTTTTAAAGTCTAAAACAATATTACATAGTTACATAGTTACATAGTTAGTACGGCTGAAAAAAGAAACATGTCCATCAAGTTCAACCAAGGGACGGGAAAAGGGAAGGAAAAATTTCTACACATAGGAGCTAATATTTTTTTGTTCTAGTAAATTATCTAACCCTTTTTTAAAGCCATCTACTGTCCCTGCTGTGACCAGCTCCTGCGGTAGGCTATTCCATAGATTCACAGTTCTCATGGTAAAGAAGCCTTGTCGCCTCTGCAGCTTGAACCTTTTTTTCTCCAGACGGAGGGAGTGCCCCCTTATTTTTTGAGGGGGTTTTACAAGGAACAGGATTTCACCATATTTTTTGTATGTGCCATTAATATATTTATATAAGTTAATCATGTCCCCCCTTAGTCGTCTTTTTTCAAGGCTAAATAGGTTTAATTATTTCAATCTTTCCTAATAACTTAAATTCTCCATGCCCCTAATTAGCTTCGTTGCTCTTCTTTGTATTTTTTCCAACTCCAGGGCATCCTTTCTATGAACTGGAGCCCAGAACTGAACTGCATATTCTAGATGAGGCCTCACTAATGCTTTGTAAAGTGGTAATATTACATCCCTGTCCCGTGAGCCAATGCCTCTTTTAATACACGACAATATCCTGCTGGCCTTTGAAGCAGCTGATTGACACTGCATGCTGTTATTGAGTTTATGATTTACAAGTACACCCAGATCCTTCTCAACAAGTGAATCCGCCAGTGTAGCTCCCCCTAGGACATATGATGCATGCAGGTTGTTGGTACCCAGATGCATAACTTTACATTTATCTACATTAAACTTCATCTGCCAAGTGGACGCCCAAACACTTAGTTTGTTTAAATCTGCCTGCAATTCATGAACATCTTCCATAGACTGAACTATATTACATAGCTTGGTGTCATCTGCAAAAATAGAAATAGTAACTTGAAATTGATTGTATTTAAATTCCCAAAAATAGAATCTATCTATCTATCTATCTATCTATCTATCTATCTATCTATCTATCTATCTATCTATCTATCTATCTATCTATCTATCATTTATCTATCTATCGTGACAACATTGGGACCACTTAGCTCACAGGATCGCCATCTCCCGGGTGAGATGGTTGGCACAAATAGAAAGTTCACTCCAACTCATGGAATAAAACTTTAAACCAACCACAGCTAGCTTTATTGTCTTCACCACAGCAAGCAGTGTTACAACAAAAACATACAAAATAAACCCTAGGACTTCCAGCCTCTAACTAACACATTCAGTATCCCTCACTACGAGACACTGAGCCTTGTGCCCAGCACCTCAAAACCTTCACAGCTTTACCTTACACGTTGATGACTCTCACAGGCTAGCATGCCCGTCTTCCCCAGACTGAGAGCCCTGTGTGAACTGCACACACCTGAATTAAGGAGCCGTCTCAGGTGAAGCCTAACTAGGCTCATCAGACAGCCCAAGACATGGACTGTCTGTGTGGAGTGGAAGCCTCCCTTCTTCTTCACACTCCAGCAAACCAGGCCCTATTTCGGGTTTGACACCCAAGCAACAGCAGAGAAAACCCTCTCTGCTGTACATGTTCCCTGGTTGCTATCTATCTATCTATCTATCTATCTACCTATCTATCTATCTATCTATCTATCTATCTATCTATCTATCTATCTATCTATCTATCTATCTATCTATCTATCTATCTATCCTCCTCGACATTGAAATTGCAACACCAAGAAGTTTTGGAATTGTGGAAATCACAGGATCGATAGACATCTTAACCCATTCATGACCAAGGGTCATTGATGCCCCTGTGTCCAGGTCAAACTTAGCATTTCTGATTTGTGCTTTTTAAACAATAATATATTTGCAACCGCTTTGAATATTCTATTTTTACTTTATTTTTTTTACCAGACTTATGAGACTTTAATTATCTAGATTAGTTTAATTAATTCCATGTTTTACATTTTTATTATGCACAGACAAATCACAAAAAATGTGAAAAAAATACACTTTTGTAATTTTTATATGTATATTTATCTATGTTATTTATGTGTGTATGTATATATATATATATATATATATATATATATATATATATATATATACTGTTGCAGCTCTTTAACAGCTAGCTTTCTTCACTCTCCAGGAGTTAAAATACAACTTTTAGTACCTTATCTGCCCAGATAATGGGCAGAAGCCAACGAGGGAGAAGGATGGGGGAGGTGCCGACACACATGGGGGAGAGAGAAAAGTGCAGACTGCTTCATTGTGAGCAGAGCTGCAGTTGTAACTTTAGTTTCATTAAAGAAACACATGTTTGTTTTATGAAACTAAGTGAAGGAGGCGTCCAGCACATAGATTGTTGCAGAGCTTCTCATGCTGAAGCAGCTTCTGCACTCATTAAACCCTGATGCACGCTGCAAACGCCTATATACGTGCTAACTGCACGGGGCATCAGCAGTTAGAACATATATAATCGTATGGCAGTTGTGAAGGGGTTAATGATATGTAAATGATAACAAAAATGGAAACATTATATACCAAACATCTTGATTGATTCAGTATTGAGTATGAGTGTCACACTTAGTGTAACACTGGTTGTCCAAGGAATGTTGTGCCACGCTGAATGCACTTGGGCACGCAAATCATCAAGACTGGCTGCTGGTAGCTCCCTTTACAATTGCCGACCAATGACGTTGCAGATGTGCTCAATGGAGACAAGTCCGGAGACGCTGCAGGCCATAGTAGCATGTTTAGGCCACTCAGGCTGCTCACAGTAGCACGAGCAACATGTGGCCTGGCGTCCTGTTGAAAAACGACTTCTGGTACACTTTGGAGAAATGGCTGTACCACTGGTTCTACGACCAAATCAATGTCATGCTGAGCTGTTAGTGTACCTGAAATGAAGACTAGAGGTGTCTGGCTACCATACATTATGACACCCCACACCATAATCCCAGGGAGTAGGACCAGTGTGACGTTCCCTTGTGAGTACCTCTTCATAGCATTGCCCATGTGGTCTCCAGACCAATCTCCAGCTATCTTTGCATCCGAGACATAAGCAGGACTTATCGCTGAAGAGAATAGACCTTATTTCCAGCCTCCATTGCCGTCTTGCTATGCACCTTGACAGCCCTTGAGAGCGGTGGCGTGTCGTCAATGGAACACCTGTAGCTGAACGTCTGGCTCGTAGATCAATGTTGTGCAAACGCCTTCTCATGGTTTGTTTTGTGTCGACCCTATTTGCCACCCTAGGCTTGGGATGTGAATTCCAATTTCACTTGCAGTACAGAATAAATCTCTACGCGCCATTCTTCCAATCACATGATCCGTCCTTGTAGAGGTTCACCTCCGCACACTTCTTGCTGTCATTCCTGTTTGTTGTTGTTCTCCCAACCTCCAGAACACGCAACATTGAACAGTGCTGACATCTCAGCCTAGTCGCGTTGCGATCTGCTAGAGTGATAAACCGAGGTCCCTCAGTTCAAGTATTCTGTCCCTCTCAGTTTGCCTTTGTTAGGCCCCCAGGCTGCCATAACAACCATTGTTACCGGCCGATAATGCCGCGGGGGAGCGCGATGGCTTGTTTTGTGGGGGGGGCGCCCCTCTGATTCTAACACTTTAAATGCAGTGGTCGCGATTGACCGTGGCATTTAAGGTGTTAAGCGGGCGGAATCAAAGTGAATTTTGACTCTGCCAGTTGCAGTGAGGTGTCGGCTGTGTAACACAGCTATCACCCGCTGTGTATGGAGCGAGCTCAGCCTGTGAGCCTGCTCCATACTTCCCCTTTACCTTTATCACGTACTGTTACATGATTATGCGTTAAGGGGTTAAAATGTATTTTCTCCATAATGAAAGGAAAAATTACCAGCCAATCACTATTACTTGAAAAGTTTTTATCTGTCACCTAGTCAGCAATTCTGACCACCCAGGGGTTGTCACCCAGCTTTCCCAGTCCCTAAATCATACAATTGTTTTTGCAGTGATACACTATATGGCCAAAAGTATGTGGACAACTGACCATCACATCTATATGAGCTTGTTGGACATCCTATTTTAATATCATGGGTATTAATATGAAGTTGGGCCCCCTTTAACCCCCACTCTTCTAAGAAAGCTTTTCACAAGATTTTGTAGTGTGTCTATGGGAATTTTTGCAAATTCAGCAATAAGAGCATTTCTGAGGTCAGGCCCTTATGTTGGACAAGAAGGTGTAACTCATAATCAGCATTCCAGTTCATCCCCAAGGTATTTGATGTGGTTGATGTCAGGGCTCTGCGCAAGCTACTTGAATTTCACCACACCAAGCTTGTCACACCATGTCTTTCCCTGAAATGTTTAAGGTGTTAGTGGTATATTTGAAGCCTTCCACCGCAGGACTTGATATTTTGTGGGAGAAAGCAATGATTGATTGCCTAAAATCATATAAAAGAAACAAGTGAGGCTTCCCAGTCCCCAGCCATAAGAACGGAACAGGACTTTAACACACTACGGAACGGGTAGGAGGGGTCATTACCCCACAGAGATTTATATTTATATTTATCCTCCTGGGAAATAGATCACTCACATGTTTTGCAACAATTTGGAGCATTTTCTTTAACCCCTTCCCTCTTTAGCCACTTTTGACCTTCCTGACCGAGCCTCATTTTTCAAATCTGACATGTGTCACTTTATGTGGTAATAACTCCGGAATGCTTTCACCTATCCAAGCGATTCTGAGATTGTTTTCTCGTGACACATTGGACTTTATGTTACTGGCAAAATTTGCTCGATATGTTCAGTATTTAATTGTGAAAAACACCAAAATGTAGCGAAAAATTGCAAAAATTTGCATTTTTCTCAATTTAAATGTATCTGCTTGTAAGACAGGCAGTTATACCACCCAAAATTGTTGCTAATTAACATCACCCATATGTCTACTTTAGATTGGCATCGTTTTTTGAACATCCTTTTATTTTTCTATGACCTCACAAGGCTTAGAACTTTAGCAGCAATTTCTCACATTTTCAAGAAAATTTCAAAAGGCTATTTTTACAGGGGCCAGTTCAGTTGTGAAGTGGCTTTGAGGGCCTTATATATTAGAAACCCCAAAAAGTCACCCCATTTTAAAAACTTCACCCCTCAAAGTATTCAAAACAGCATTTAGAAAATGTCTTAACCCTTTACACATGTCACAGGAATTAAAGCAATGTAGAGGTGAATTTTACAAATTTCATATTTTTTTGCAGAAATAAATTTTTAGTACAATTTTTTTTATAACACAGAAGGTTTTACCAGAGAAATGCAACTCAATATTTGTTGCCCAGTTTCTGCAGTTTTAGGAAATATCCCACATGTGGCCGTAGCGTGCTACTGGACTGAAGCATCGGCCTCAGAAGCAAAGGAGCACCTGGTGGATTTTGGGGCCTTATTTTTGTTAGAATAAATTTTAGGCACCATGTCAGGTTTGAAGGGCTCTTGCGGTGCCAAAACAGTCAAAATCCCCCAAAAGTGACCCCATCTGGGAAACTACACACCTCAAGGAAATTATCTAGGGGTACAGTGAGCATTTTGACCGCACAGCTTTTTTACAGAAATTATTAGAAGTAGGCCGTGAAAATTAAAATCAACATTTCTTCAAAGAAAATGTAGGTTTAGCGATTTTTTTTCTCATTTTCACAAAGACTAAAGGAGAAAAAGCACCGTAAAATTTGTAAAGCAATTTCTCCCGAGTAAAACAATACCCCACATGTGGTAATAACCGGTTGTTTGGAGACACGGCGAGGCTGAGAAGGGAAAGAGCGCTATTTGGCTTTTGGAGCTCAAGTTTAGCAGGAATGGTTTGTGGAGGCCATGTCACATTTACAAAGCCCCTGAGGGGACAAAACAGTGGAAACCCCCCACAGGTGACCCCATTTTGGAAACTACGCCCATTGAGGAAATTATCTAGGGGTATAGTGAGCGTTTTGACCCAACAGGTTTTTTGCATAAATTATTGGAAATAGGCCCTGAAAATGACAATCTACATTTTTTCAAAGAAAATGTAGGTTTAGCTAATTTTTTTCTCATTTCCACAAGGACTGAAGGAGAAAAAGCACCGTAAAATTTGTAAACCAATCTCTCCCGAGTAAAACAATGCCCCACATGTGGTAATAAACGGTTGTTTGGAGACACGGCAGGGCTGAGAAGGGAAAGAGCGCTATTTGGCTTTTGGAGATCACATTGAGCAGGAATGGTTTGCGGAGGCCAGGTCACATTTACGAAGTCCCTGAGGAGACAAAACAGTGGAAACCCCCCACAAGTGACCCCATTTTGGAGACTACACCCATTGAGGAAATTATCTAGGGGTATAGTGAGCTCTTTGACCCCACAGGTTTTTTGCAGAAATTATTGGAAGTAGGCCCTGAAAATAAAAATCAACATTTTTTCAAAGAAAATGTAGGTTTAGCTTATTTTTACTCATTTCCACAAGGACTGAAGGAGAAAAAGCACCACAAAGTTTGTAAAGCAATTTCTCCCGAGTAAAACAATGCCCCACATGTGGTAATAAACGGCTGTTTGGAGACACGGCTTGGCTTAGAAGGGAAAGAGCGCTATTTGGCTTTTGGAGATCACATTGAGCAGGAATGGTTTGCGGCGGCCATGTCACATTTGCAAAGCCCCTGAGGGGAAAAAACAATGAAAACGCCCAAAAAGTGACACCATTTAGGAAACTACACCTCTTGAGGAATTCATCTAGGGGCGTAGTGAGCATTTTGACCCCACAGATGTTTCATAGAATTTATTAGAATTGGGCAGTGAAAATAAAAACAATCCTTTTTCTTCAATAAGACGTAGCTTTAGCGAAAATTTTTTCATTTTCGCAACAAATAAAGGAAAAAAAGAACCCAACATTTGTAAAGCAATTTCTACCGAGTACGGCAATACCCCATATGTGGTCATAAACTGCTGTTTGGGCACACAACAGGGCTCAGAAGGGAAGGACCACCATTTGGAGTGCAGATGTTTCTGGATTGGTTTCTGGGCGCCTGTGGGCCCAAAACAGTGGAAACCCCCCAGAAGTGACCCCATTTTGGAAACTACACCCCTCAATGCATTTACCTACGGGTGTAGTGAGCATGTTAACCCTGCAGGTGTTTTGTAGAAATTAGTGTGAACTCAATGTTGCAGAGTGAAAATGGGATTTTTTCCACAGATATGTGGACAATATGTGGTGCCCAGCTTGTGCCACCATAACGAGACAGCTCTCTAATTATTATGCTGGGTTTCCTGGTTTTAGAAACACCCTACATGTGGCCCTAATCTCTTGCCTGGACAGTCGACCAGGCTCAGGAGTGAAAGCGTACCATGTAAAATTGAGGCCTAATTTGGCGATTTACAAAGTATTGGTTCACAACTGCAGAGGCTCAGATGTGAAATAATAAAAATAAACCCCTGGGAAGTGACCCCATTATGGAAACTGCACCCCTCAAGGCATTTATTAAGGGGTGTAGTGAGCATTTTCACCCCACAGATCTTTTCCATAAATGAATGCGCTGTGGATGGTGCAAATTAAAAATTTATATTTTTCCCTAGATATGCCATTCAGTGGCAAATATGTCGTGCCCAGCTTATGCCACTGGAGACACACACCCCAAAAATTGCTAAAAGGGTTCTCCCGGGTATGACGATGCCATATATGTGGAAGGAAACTGCTGTTTGGGCACGCTGTAGGGTTCAGATGGGAGGAAATGCCATTTGGCTTTTGGAGCGTGGATTTTGCTTGGTAGTAGTTTTGTTTGGAGTCTTACTGGTGTTTCCGTTTATAATGTAGGGCATATGTAAGCTGGGCGGAGTATATAAGGGGCATAGTCAGGGGGTATAATAATGGGGTAAAAAAAACAATAAAATAATCCATAGATGTGTGTTACGCTGTGAAGCAATCCTTTCCGCACAGGCCGGTGTCGCACTGATAAATGGTGTCATTTCTTATCCCCCTTTTGGTCCACACTCCGCGCCTTTGTAGTTTGGGGAATTTTGCTGGGAAAGTGTTGTCCTGGTATAATACGGGCACCGTCGCTTCCAGCGGATATGTTTGGGCCCTCCCTTTCCTGGTTCCCTAATTTTAGGTCCTTGAAAAATTGCCTCTTCAAACAGAAGAAATGTTCCCCTCGGGCACAACTGCATATTTTTTTATTTCCTGACTTATTGGAGCCATAACTAATTTTATTTTTCATAGACGTAGCGGTATGAGGGCTGGTTTGTTGCGGGACGAGCTGTAGTTATTATTGGTACCATTTTGGGGTACATGCGTCTTTTTGATCACCTTTTATCCTATTTTTTGGGATGCCAGGTAAACAAAAAAACACAATTCTGGCACAGCTTTTTTCGGTTTTTTTTTATACAGCGTTCACCACGCATTATAAATTACATGTTAACTTTACTCTGCGGGTCAGTACGATTCCGGCGATACCTAATTTATAGAACTTTTTCATGTTTTACAACTTTTTGCACAATAAAATTACTTTTGTAAAAAGAATGTATTTTTTCTGTCGCCAAGTTGTGAGAACCATAACTTTTGAATTTTTTTGTCGACGGAGGTTTAGGAGAGCTTGTTTTTTGCGGGACGAGCTATAGTTTTTATAGGTACCATTTTTGGATACGTGCGACTTTTTGATCACTTTTTATTCTAATATTTGTAGGGCAAAGTGACCAAAAAACAGAAACTCTGGTAACGTTTTTTACGGTTTTTTTTACGCTGTTCACCGCGTGCAATAAATAATATAATATTTTGATACCTCAGGTCGTTACGGTCGTGGCGATACCAAATACATATGGTTTATTATTATTTTTCAATAATAAAGGACTTGATAAGAGTAAAAGGGGGATTGTGTTTTATTTGATTACTTGAAACTTTTACTGTTTTCAAACTTTTATTTTGTGCACTTTTTTTTACACTTTTTTATACTTTTTTTACACTTTTTCTCAAGTCCCACTAGGGGACTTGAAGTTCCAACGGTCAGATTTTTTTTTTTCTAATACATTGCACTACCTATGTAGTGCAATGTATTAGATCTGTCAGTCATTCACTGACAGCAAGCCGATTAGGCTTCGCCTCCCGGCGGGGCCTAAATCGGCTTCCGTAATGGCAGAGCAGGAGACCATTGTGTCTCCTGTTGCCATAACAGCAGTCGCCAGTCCCGATTGCCTGTCAGGGCTGGCGATCTGCTAGTAACCGCTACGATGCAGCAATCGCTTTCGATTGCTGCATCGAAGGGGTTAATGGCAGGGATCGGAGCTAGCTCCGGTTCCTGCCATTACAGGTGGATGTCAGCTGTACAGTATAGCTGAAATCCACCGCTGATGACGCCGGATCAGCTCCTGACCCGGCGCCATCTTGCCGGCAGCTACGGAAGCCGATCAGGCTCCGCCGCCGGGCGGATCTTGACCGGCTTCGGTGCTAGGCAGACCGGGAGGCCAGTATTAGGCCTCCGGTTGCCATTGCAGCCACCGGAACCCCGGCAATTTCATTACTGGGGTTCCGATGAGCTGCAAACACCTTAAGTGCAGCGATCGCGTTTGAGCGCTGCACTTAAGGGGTTAATGGCGGGGATCGAAGCTAATTTCGGTCCCCGCCGTTACAGCCGGATGTCAGCTGTAAGATACAGCTGAGATCCGGTGATGATGGCACCGGCTCAGCTTCTGAGCCGGTCCCAAACATTTGGCGTACATGTACGGCAAGATGCGGGAAGTCAGTACTTTCCATGATGTACATGTACGGCAAATGTCGGGAAGGGGTTAACTCTGCAAAGAAATGATAATATTACCAATATTGAATTGACTTTTTTTTTGCATGGAGCACTATATCTCCTGTACAATAAGGAAGATTTTTTTGTAAACAGTCTTGTCCTGGTGTGTCATTTGTTTTACACACTTTTTAAATATGTTACAAGTAAAAGTTACATTTTAAACGAAACTCTAGTCCTATTCCAGTGATTTCCCTGAAATGTTGGCATAAAGTTGGAAGCATAGAATTGACTAAAATATGTTTGTGTACTGTACCTTTAACCCCTTCCCGACATTTTACGTATGGCTACGTCATAGCTGGGTAGGGAAAGTATGGAGCAGGCTCACGAGCTGGTGTCGGCTGTATGTTACAGCCGATACTTCACAGTAACCCGCTAGATGCTACAGTCAGTAGCGACCGCGGCATTTAAATAATTAGAAATAGCTCATCGCGCCCCCCGCAATGAAATTGCGGGATGACGATGGTGGCTATGGCAGCCTAGGGGCCTAATGAAGGCCCCAGCTTTGCCATCTTTGTGCTCCCATTAATAGAAGTCTGTCAGAAAGACCCTATAGTGCAATACATTAGTTTAGCGGTATATAGTGCAAGCGATCCATCGCTGGTTGAAGTCCCATTGGGGGACTAATAAAAAAAGTAGAAATTAGTAAAATAAAGGGGTTTTTTTTATGTAAAAAAATAATAATATTAAAAGTTATAAAAAAAAACCTTTTCCCATTTCCCCCCTAAAGCATTGTAAAAAAAAATTAATAAATACACATAATTGGTATTGCCGCATCCGTAAAAGTCTGACAATTACATTATATCATTATTTAACCCGCACGGTGTACGCCGTAAAAAAAAATGGTAGGGTTAAAGACTACAGCTGATCTTGCAAAAGATAAGCCCTCATACCACTTAGGACCCATGCACACGAATGTGCTTTTGCGGCCCCAATTCCCCCGAAAATCCATGGGAGAATTGCAGCCCCATTCATTCATTCCGTACATGGCCCGGGAGCCTGGACCACAGAAAGAACGGGCATGTCTTATTACGGCCGTGTTCTGCGGTCCAGGCTCATTGAAAATAATTGGCGGCTTGCGTCTGACAGTCGTGTGTATGAGGCCTTAATCGATGAAAAAATAAAAAAAGTTATGGCTATCAGAATTTACACTTTTCCTTGTAAAAGTATTAAACAAAAAAATCTATATATTTAGTATCTCTTTAATCATATTGATCAACAAAATAAAGTTAATATGTTGTTTTAATTGCACGGTGAATTCCGTAAAAACAAAGTGCAAAAAACAATGGATGAATCACAGTTTTTTTCATTTTCTACCCCACAAAATTATTTTTTCCATTTCTTAGTACATTATATGGCACAATAAATGGCGCTACAAAAAACTATAACTTGTCCCAAAAAATCAAGCCCTCATAAGACTATATCGACAGAAAAATTCAAAAGTTATGGCTTTTGGAAAGTGGGGAGGAAAAAATTAAAGTGAATATCTGAAAATTGTTTATGACGGGAAGGGTTATCCTTTACTGAAGTTAAGGGGCATAGCCAAAACCCTGATAAATAGTCCCAGACCATTATCCCTCCTCCACCGAATTTGACAGTGGGCACTATGCATTTTAGTAGGTAGCGCTCTTTGCCATCCATCAAACTGCCTTGTGGCAAAGGTGGCATCCTATTACAGTGCCATGTTTGAAGTCACTGAGGTCTTCAGTACAATTCATACTACTTTCAATATTTGTCTATGGAAATTGCATGGCCGTGTGCTTAATTTTATGCATCTGTTTGCAGTAGGTGTGGCTGAGACACCTGAACTCAATAAATAGGAGTGTCCACATACTTTGTACATATAGTGTACATCCCCTGCCCCCTTTCACTGCATAACTAGGCACAATTGTTAATCAGGACTGTAGGAAAACTTGAAGTACTAGCTGTTATAGAATTTTTATGATGGCCATATAGATTGTCCCACGGCTTTCCTAGAAACAAATATAGAGTAGATATAAATTAGTAAAACTTTTTTTTAAATTTCCACATAGTCTTACTTTGTCACTTATGTTATAGGGTTATATTTTTGGTGCCTGGTGAAATAATCCAAACACCTATTGCCCCAACTAGTCATTGTATGCTTGAAATGCCTAAGTCCTGTCCCTCTGTACATCACTAGCTCTGCGTTTATACAGGTGTTCTAGATGTCGTACTGTCATATTTTACCATGTCTCCGCTGATCGTGCAATGCCTTTGTAGATTTATTTATGCCATTTCTATAAATTACATTATAACTTTTACATTTAACAACACAGAAGTCACCTGTGTCTCATTTTCCATATTTAATAAAGGAAGGTAAACCTGTCAATGAAGGTAACATTCACCTGGGGGCCTGGATATAAAGTTCACATTAGACATATAACTTTATTTGTTTCAAAATAAAACTTGGATGATATATAGAAAAATATTGCCTCAATTGCAAAATGTAAAAAAAGTTATTGGTCACCTCAGAGTTGGATGACCTGCATAGAAGTGCTTGGTCTGCACCTTAGTGCATTTATGTGCCCTGGAAATATCCACAGGCTTCTAATATCCTTATTGTTTTAATAAAACCAGATTTATCCTTTCACTCAATAAGCCTAAGGGAACGAGAAGAGAACTATCAACTGAGTTTACTTGAGGTAGCATTGACCTGGGTAGCATTAGTTTGTAAAGGAATTAGGAGAAAACAACACTATAATACTTTATTTGCCTTAAAGTACAACTTACAGGGGTTTAGGATGCCAAAGGATATGCCCCTACAAGCTGTATCCGTCTGACCCTGCAATTTGCAGTATTGGTTTTAGATGTATCAGACAACATTTTAACAGCTCAATAGTGTCAATAAATTGTTTGTTGCCTTACAATTTGCCACAAATGATTTCCCCATAGATGGTATTTTGTTAGCAAATGTTTGTTATACACAGGTTGGCACACAGCCTGTTATTTATACAAAATGTAGCTATCCATTCCGAAATTAGTGTCTAAATTAAAAAATTAAGAGTCTTAGATTTATGCAAAGAAGGAAACAATTAAATAATATTAACAAATTGTAAAATTTTAATTTTGTAAGAATAGAACCATATTCAAGTTTATAAAATTTGGTCTCGGGAGAAATTGACTCATATGGAAGCCACATAAAGAGGATGCTGCATAGAAGGCAGATATTCAATTTGCCCAATGCTTCACTCTCTTTTTGTCTTTTCTACTTAACCCCTTAAGGACGTAGCCTTGTTTTGGCCTTAAAGAGTCTCTGTCACCAGATTATAAATGCCCTATCTCCTACATAATCTAATTGGGGCTGTAATGTAGATAACAGCAGTGGTTTTTATTTTGAAAAACAATCATTTTTGAGCAAGTTATGAGCAATTTTAGATTTCGTTTCTTAAAGACCAACTGGGCGTGTTTTTACTTTTGACCAAGTGGGTGTTGTAAAGAAGTTTATGAGGCTGACCAATCAGTGACCAATCAGTGTCATGCCGAGCATGATCCACAGCACAGTGTGATTGTGCAGTGAAAGAAGCTGGGATGGAACAATGAGAAGTGTATGAAGCTGATTGGTCACTGATTGGTCACTGATTGGTCACTGATTGGTCGCTGATTGGTCAGCCTCATACACTTCTTTACAACACCCACTTGGTCAAAAGTAAAAACACGCCCAGTTGGTGTTTAAGAAACTAAATCTAAAATTGCTCATAACTTGCTCAAAAATGATCGTTTTTCAAAATAAAAAACACTGCTGTTATCTACATTACAGCGCAGATCAGATTATGTAGGAGATTGGGCAATTATAATCAGGAGAACAGAGCCCATTTAATGCTCAGAGACCATTTTTGAAATCTGACAAATTTCACTTTATGGAAAACACTGAGAACAAAGGAGTCATACACTATTGGAATGAAGTTTGCCAATGGCATAGAAAAATAAACTTTATTAGGACAATACAAATTACATACGATTTAAAATTTGACTGCAAATCCAAGACCTGTACACCTCCCAAGTGGCATGAAAGAACATAGAGGAACCACCTCTTATAAATGCAGCTATGAGAAGAAAAAGGTCTTTATAACAAATAATGCCATATCAGCTAGGGCTCAAGCAAAAAAATATTTAAATATGATTAAATATCAGTAAGGGCAAAGACAGGTCTTCTCAGCAAGTAAAGCCACAAGAAGAAAGGCAAGTAAGAAGGTATAGGGTACAGCGTAGAGTATTACTAACCCATATGGTTCCTGTAGTTCAGTAACTTCCCGAGTACGGAGAGACCTGTCTTGCTTGATGTGGGCTTATGTAAGCAATTTGTTGTCACTAGTTCAGTCCAGCATATAATTATTTACTTAGAATGTTACTATGAGTCTGGCTGGATATATGTTACAATTCATTCAAATTACACATTTTGGCTTTTTGCCCTTACTGATATTTAATCATATTTAAATTTTTTTTTGCTTGAGCCCTAGCTGATATGGCATTATTTGTTATAAAGACCTTTTTCTTCTCATAGCTGAATTTATAAGAGGTGGTTCCTCTATGTTCTTTCATGCCACTTGGGAGGTGTACAGGTCTTGGATTTGCAGTCAAATTTTAAATCGTATGTAATTTGTATTGTCCTAATAAAGTTTATTTTTCTATGCCATTGGCAAACTTCATTCCAATAGTGTATGACTCCTTTGTTCTCAGTGTTTTCCATAATTATTTTGGAGTCTCTATTCTGATAGTAGGGAGGCCTAAATCCGCACTTGCTGGTGGTCTAACCTTGATAACCACTTTCCTGTTGAGACATATGTTTATAAAATTTCACTTTATGCGGTAATAACGTCGAAATGCTTAAACCTATCCAAGCGATTATGAGATTGTTTTCTCATGACACATTGGGCTTTATGTAAATTTGGTCGATATATTCAGTGTTTATTTGTGAAAAACTGCAACATGTAGAGAAAATTTTGAAAAAATTGCATTTTTCTGAATTTAAATGCATCTGCTTGTAAAACAGATGGTTATACCACCCAAAATAGTTACTAATTCACATTTCCCATATGTCTACTTTAGATTAGCATCATTTAAAAAAAAAAAAATCTATTTCTTGGACGTTACAAGACTTAGAACATAAACAGCAATTTCTCATATTTTAAAGAAAATGTCAAAAGGTACCTGTTCAGTTCTGACGTGGCTTTGATGGGCTTATGTATTAGAAACCCGCATAAACACCCCATTTTATAAACTAGACCCCTCAAAGTATTAAAAACAGCATTTAGAACGGTTTTTTTAACCCTTTAGAAATTTCACAGGAATTAAAGCAAAATGGAGGTGAAATTTGCAAATTTAATTTTTCTTGCTGAATTTCAATTTTATTCCATTTTTTTTTCTGTAACACAGAAGGTTTTACCAGAGAAACACTACTAAATATGTATTGTACAGATTCTGTCGTTTTTAGAAATGTCCGTCATGTGGCTCTAGTGTGCTTGTGGACTAAAACACAAGCCCCAGAAGCAAAGAAGCACCTAGTGCATTTTGGGTCCTCTTTTTTATTAGAATATATTTTAGGCAGCATGCCAGGTTTGAAGAGGTGTTGAGGTGCCAAAACAGTAGGAATCCCTCAAAAGTGACCCCATTTTCGAAACTACACCCCTCAAGGAATTCAGGTATGTTTGTTGTTACCATTTTGACCGCACAGTTTTTTCACAGCACATATTTGAATTGGGCTGTGAAATTTAAAAAAAAAACATTTTTTCCAACAAGATGTAATTTTTGATCAAAATTTCTTATTTTCACAGGGAACAAAATACCCCATTTTGTTGCCCAATTTGTCCTGAGTGCGGCAGTACCCCATTTGTGGTGATAAACTGCCGTTTGGGCCGATGGGAGGACTCAGAAGTAAAGGAGCGCTATGTGTTTGTTGGAGTCCAGATTTTGCTGGATTGGTTTTCGGGTGCCATGTCGCATTTGCAGAGCCCCAAACATATCAAAGCAATGGAAACGCACTAGAAGTGACCCCATTTTGAAAACTACTCCCCTCAAGGAATTGATTTATGGTTGTTGTGACCAATTTGTCCTAGGTGCGGCAATACCCCATTTGTGGTGATAAACTGCCGTTTGGGTCCATGGGAGGGCTCAGAAGGAAAAGACCACCATTTGGCCTACTGGAGCTTTTCTGGTACTAAGTCAAGTATGCAGAAGCCCCTGAGCTACCAGTACAGTTGAAACCCCTGAGAAGTGACCCCATTTTAAAAACTACACCCCTTAAGACATTTATTTAGAGGTGTAGTTAGCATTTTTACCCCATAGGTACTGTGTAAAAGATAGTCCGCAGCAGATGGTGCAGAGTGAGATTTGCAATTTTTTCTATATATATATGCCATGTCAGTGTCCGATGTATTGTGCCCAGCATGTGCCACTAAAGATATACACCCCATAAACTGTAATGTGGGTTCTCCCGGGTACGGCAATACCCTACATGTGGCTGTTATTAGCTGCCTGGGCACAAGGCAGGGATCAGAAGGGAAGGACCACCATTTGGCCTACTGGAGCTTTTCTGGTGCTAAGTCATGTATGCAGAACCCCTGAAGTACCAGTACAGTTGAAACCCCCAAGAAGTGACCCCATTTTAAAAACTACACCCCTTAAGACATTCATCTAGAGGTGTAGTGAGCATTTTGACCCCACATGTACTGTGTAAAAGGTAATGTGCAGCAGATGGTGCAGTGTGAGATTTGCAATTTTCTATATATCTATGCCATTTCAGTGTCCAATATATTGTGCCCAGCATGTGCCACCAGAGATATACACCCCATACACTGTAATGTGGGTTCTCCTGGGTACGGCAATACCCTACATGTGGCTGTTATCAGCTGCCTGGGCCCACAGCAGGGCTCAGAAGGGAAAGAGGAGGGGGATAAGCTGTGCGGAGTGCGTCAGGGTAGATGAAAAATCTAAGGGATGTATGGTCAATTTTAAAACACTTTCATACAGAGCCATGGTTTTTCGGGACACGTGTCACATTGATATATTGTGTCCTCCCTTATCCCCCTCGTATAGCAGACTTTGCACCTCTTTTGACTTTTTCCCTTCTTGCCAGTTTGGGGTACGTCTTCTGGAAAGTGTTGCCCTGGTACGATGCATGTGGCCTCGCTTCCAGAAGTACTGGGTGCCCCCTTTTTGGTCCCTAAAGATTAGGTTCTTATACCACACCGCATGGCACTGTAGGTCTTCAGGACTTGATCTGACAAGTCCACCCCTTCCATGTACCTATTGTAGTCAAGGATGCAGTCTGGTTTAGGGGTCTCTGTACTGGTACCTCCTATGGTACGTGGGTACTGGTGTGGCCATGTATTGTTGTCAATACAAGGAGATCTCTCCTGTCCTTGTACTTGACACACAATATGTTGCTGCTAGAATGTGCCCTGCTCTCACCCCTTCTGAGTATTTGCCCAAGCAGAGTCTTAGGGAGGCCTCTCAGATTTCTTATAGCAGTGCCGCATGCTGCAGGACTTCTGGAAGCGAGGCAGTTGAAGAGTGGGACGCTGGTATAAATATTATCCAGGTAGGGGTGGTAACCCTGGTCCAGCAGTGTGTGAACCAAATCCCACACAATTTTTGCATTAACTCCTAGTAAGGGGGGGCATTCTGGGAGCTGAATACTGCTGTCCTTCCCTTCATTTATCCTAAATTTGTAGTTATACCCTGATGCACTTTCTCACAGCTTATACATCTTCACACCATACCTTGCCCTCTTACTACTGGCGGAATTGAAGCCGCCCTTTAAAATCTACCAAGGACTCATCAATAGAAATACACTTCTCGGGGGTGTATGCTTGGGAAAACCAGGCACTGAAACGGTGTAATAGGTGTGTCCGTTTATACAAATGGTCAAAACTTGGGCCATCTCAAGCTGGGCACTGCTTATTATCAGTATAATGTAAGAAGCGAAGTATTGCCTAGTTTTTTTTTTTTTTAGGTTCCAGTTTAGTTCTGAAGTTGCTTTGAGGGGCCTATATATTAGAAACCCCTATGAAACACCCTAGACCCCTCAAAGTATTCGCAACAGCATTTAGAACGTTTATGAACCCTTTAGCTGTTTCACTGAAATTTAGAGCAAAGTAGAGGTGAAATTTACATATATATTTTTTTTTAATTCAGAAAATCCTTTTTATACCATTTTTTTCTATAACACAGAAGGTTTTACCAGAGAAACGCAACTTAATACTTATTGCCCGGATTCTGCAGTTTTGAGAAATATCCCACATGTGGCCCTAGTGCGGTAATGGACTGAAGCACCGGCCTCCGAAGCAAAGGAGGACCTAGAGGATTTTGAGGCCTCCTTTTTATTAGGCACCATGTCCGGTTTGAAGAGGTCTTGTGGTACCAAAACAGTGGAAAGCCCCAAAAGTGACAGCATTTTGGAAACTAGACCCCTTGAGGAATTCATTGCAGTTTTCATGAGGTGCATGCGACTTTTTGATCAGTTTTTATTCTATTTTTAAGTGGCGTGGTGACTAAAAAACAGCAATTCTACTATTGTTTTTTTATTCTATATTTTTTACAGCGTTCACCGTGCGCTATAAATGAAATGCTTACTTTATTCTGCGGGGCAATACAATTACGGCGATACCATATGTTTATATTTTTTTTAATGTCTTATGGCGTTTGCACAATAAAATACTTTTTGTAAAAAATCATTCACTTTTTGTGTTACCTTATTCTAAGAGCCATAAAGTTTTTATTTTTCCATCAAGAAAGCCGTGCGAGGACTTCTTTTTTGCGTAACGAACTGTAGTTTCGATCAGGACCATTTTTAGGTACATGCGACTTTTTGATATCTTTTTATTCCATTTTTTGGGAGGTGAAGTGACCAAACAATTGTGATTCTGGTACGGTTTATTATTATTTTCTTTTACGGCGTTCACCGTGCGGGATAAATAATGAAATAAGTTTGTAGTTCAGGCCGTTACAGACGCGGCAATACCTATTATGTATAGTTTATTTGTTTATTTATATATTTGTATTAATAATAAAGGACATATAAGGGAAAAAGGGGGATTTTTAGTTTTATTACTTTTAAAACTTTTATTTACACATCTTTTTTTAACTTTTTTTTAACTTTATTACTTTGTCCCACTAGGGGACTTGAGGGCAGGACGCCCTGATCGCTATTCTAATACACTGCACTACATGCGTAGTGCAGTGTATTAGAGCTGTCAGCTACTCACTGACAGCAAGCATAGTGGGTCCTGACTTTGGCAGGACCCACTAGGCTTCTGTCGATGGCATAGCCGAACGCCATTGTTAGGTGTCTGGTTGCCATAGTTACCATCGCCGGCCGCTATCGTGTAGCAGGCCGGCGATGGTAGCTTAACCCCTAAAAAGTAGCAATCTCTATTGAAGGCGACTTTCAAGGGGTTATTCAGCGGGGACACAGCGATCGGTCCCCGCTATAGGATCTACGGCAACTGCTGTACAAGACAGCAGCTGTCACAGCTACTGTATGTCTCGGGAGGACGGCCGAAATGGCCATTACTCCCGTGACGTAATATTCCGTCATGGAGCGCAAACGGGTTGATTTCCATGACGGAATAGTACGTCACTGAGCGTTAAGGGGTTAAAGGGAATGTGTCGCTAGAAATGTATTTTTTTTTTTTTCAGTTAAACAGTTAGTATAACGTGAGAGGTGTATAATAACGTTAGTATAAGTGATTACACATTGTTTTAATTTTTTTAAACTTTTCACAAATTAGATTCTAATTTATAACATTTCCATGTGCTGGCCACTAGAGAGAGCAGTTCCAAAAATTACAGCATGGTCACTGTGGTAAAGCAACCTTATTGATGTATGCTGCAAATTTGGGGTGGACACATTCTCCTCTAGTGTCCTCACACAATCCCCTCCCCCCTTCTTCTGGCTAGTGCCAGGAGAAGGAAGGGTTTGAATGTCTTCAAACCTCCTACACTGTGTGCCACCATTTTCTGAGCGACTGCACAGTGCTAGGTGGATTAGATACAGTGCTCAGCAGACAGTATCACACAAACATACATGAACATAATAAACACGAACATAATGCACACGAACATACACAGACTTAAATTACCTTCCCCTGCCACCACCTCCGCTGGTCTACGCTCCTCTACCTTGCGCCTTCACTTCGTTGAACATATGGCCAGAAGCCAAGGCCTGGAAGTCGTCTTCTTACTGTCCGGCAGCGGCTTCCGATCCACATGAAAATGGCGCCGGATTTTGCTCTACAAATGAGCTTCGTTTTGGTCTGTGTGGGAGCGGTGCATGCGCCGTTCCCACACAGACGGCGCACGCAACTGAGAATGGGACGGCTCCCATTCGCATTCTCTATGGGGTTGTATGTGCCGTATTCCATCTCTGTATGTGTTGTTAATCAACACATACAGAGATAAAAACAAAAATGGCAGCCCTTATAGAGAAGTAAAAGTCAGAAAACATTAAAAAGTAAAACATGAGAACACAATTAAATTAAATTTTTTAAAATATTATATTAAAAGCAATATAATAAAAAAAAATTAAATTCATGACACCTTCCCTTTAACCCCTTAATGACCGGGCCATTTTGCACGTTAATGACCAAGGATTATTTTTTGTTTTTTCACGGTCGCATTCCAAGAGTCGTAACTGTTTTTGTATTCCGTCTATATAGCCGTATAAGGGCTTGTTTTTTGCGGGACGAGTTGTATTTTGTAATTGTACCATTTTTAGATGCTTATAACATATTGATTAACTTTTATTAACTTTATTTTAGGAGAGAATTGAAAATAAGCAGCTATTCCAGCATTAATTTTCACGTTATAAATTTACGCCGTTTACTATGCAGCGTAAATAACATGTTAACTTTATTCTATGGGTCGGCACAATTACAGGGATACCAAATATGTAAAGGTTTTATATGTTTTTTCTACGTTTGCACAATAAAAACCCTTTTAGAAAAAAATTACTTGTTTTTGCATCGCCGCGTTCCAAGAGGCGTAACGTTTTTATTTTTCCGTCGATGTGGCCGTACGTGGGCTTGATTTTTGCGGGACAATGTGTAGTTTTTATTAGTACTATTTTGGGGTACATAGGACTTATATATTAACTTTTATTTAATTTTTTATGGGGGGAATGGGAGAAAAGAGAGAATTTTGACGTTGTTTTTTGCGTTTTCTTTGGACGCCGTTCATCCGGCGGTTTAATTTATATGTTCATTTTATTGGTCAAGTTGTTACGAACGCGGGGATACCATATATGTGTATGTGTGATTTGTTTTGACCGTTTTACTAAATAAAACCACTTTTTGGGCCAAAAAAGTAGTTTTATTTGACTTTGACTGTAATTATTTATTTATTTTTTTCACAAACTTTATTTAACTGTTTTACTTTTTTTTTTTTTAGTCCCACCAGGGGACTTCACTATGCGATGTGCCGATCGCATATATAATGCTTTGGTATACTTCGTATACCAAAGCATTATTGCCTGTCAGTGTAAAACTGACAGGCAACCTGTTAGGTCATGCCTCCGGCATCGCCTAACAGGCAGATGCTGAAGGCAGACCTGGGGGTCTTTGTTAGACCCCCGGCTGTCCTGGAAACCCGACGGTGACCCGCGATTTGTTTGCGGGGGCGCCGATCGGGTGACAGAGGGAGAGCTCCCCCCTCTGTCAAACACATTAAATGCCGCTGTCACTATTGACAGCGGCATTTAATGGGTTAAACTGCCGGAATCGGCGCGCGCTTCGATTCCGGCAGTTGCAGCAGGAGCCAGGCTGAGTATAACAGCCGTGCTCCTGCCGCTGATCGCGTGGGTACAGTCTCAGTACCCGCGCCATCACAGGATGGATATATCCGTCCTCCTGCGCGAACTAGCAGCTGCTGAGGACGGATATATCCGTCCTTCGGCGTTAAGGAGTTAAAGAGGCTCTGTCACCAGATTATAAGTGCCCTATCTCCTATATAATCTGATCGGCGCTGGAATGTAGATAACAGCAGTGGTTTTTATTTTGAAAAACGATCATTTTTGAGCAAGTTATGAGCAATTTTAGATTTAGTTTCTTAAAGGAACAGTGTCATCACAATTTTTTTTTTATATGTTAAAGATGTTAGTGCTTTATTCAAAACGTTTATATTTATTTGTGTGTTTGTGTTTTACTTTTTCTTATTTTTACACTTTTTCTTCCCTATGGGGGCTGCCATTTTTTGTTCCATTTCTGTATGTGTCGATTAACGACACATACAGACATGGAATACGGCAGCCACAGTCCCATAGGGACTGCGAACGGGTCCCGTCCCATCCACTTCTGTGTACGGCGTCTGTGTGGGAACTGCGCATGCGCCGCTCCCACACAGTCCAATTTGAAATTGGCGCCGTCCGGCGCCATTTTCCTGTGGACCGGAAGTCGCGGCCGGACAGTAATATTACTACTTCCGGTCGCGGCTTCCGGACTTGTGCACTTGGACCAGCGGCAGCAGACGGAGCGGACGGGCCGGAGGGAGCCGCGGCGGCAGGAGCAGGTAAGAGATTTCAATGTATGTTCGTGTTTGTGTGTGTTTACTACTGTATGTAAACCTACTACACTGTGTGTTAGCTCAAAAAATGGCGACACACAGTGTAGGAGGTTACACCGTTCAAACCCCTCGTTTATCCCGGCACTAGCCAGGATAAAGGAGGGGGGGGATGCTGAGAGCTCACTAGAGCGAGGGCTTTTTACCCAATTTTGCAATGCTGCAATTTTGGGAATAGCTCCATCTAGTGACCAGAAATGGGAAATATTATAAATTAGAATTAATTTATAATATTTCCTGACTCGTGAAAAAAATAAAAAAAATTTGAACAATGTTTAATCCCCTACACACTAAATGTCTAATTTAAAAAAAAAACAACATGTTTTTCTGGCAACACATTCCCTTTAATGCCCAACTGGGCGTGTTTTTACTTTTGACCAAGTGGGTGTTGTAAAGAAGTGTATGAGGCTGACCAATCAGTGACCAATCAGTGTCATACACTTCTCATTGTTCTCATTGTTTTCAAAATAAAAACCACTGCTGTTATCTACATTCCAGCGCCGATCAGATTATGTAGGAGATAGGGCACTTATAATCTGTTGACAGAGCCTCTTTAAGTAAAAACAGTATCCCTTTTGAGATATAACAAATGGTTATCAACACTGTCTTATTTAGAGACTAGAGGAAATTATTATATCATTATATCATTTTTGATATGTACACTATTTTTTAGCAAAAGTTCTATTCTACACTCAAAAATGTTATTTTTAGATCGGTCATAGAGTACCTCGATCTATGAAAAATGTATTTGAATGTTTTTTGTTTTGTTTTTTTACAAAATGCTGATGTTTTAATATGCATTTTTTTAAACGCCAGAAAAAAATCTATGTATGAAGGAGGCCTTGTAGCACCTACTAGAACCTTTACATATCTCTCTCTCTCTCTCTCCCTCCCTCCCTCTCTCTCTCTCTCTCTCTGCTGTGTTCTCTCCTACAGTAAGGCACTGACTTCTTCCTACCACCTCTCACCAGTCTAGACTGTAATGTTTACTCAGTCCTCATTTTCTCATTGCTGCTTCTCAGTCACTGCAGCCTGCTGTGTGACATCTGAGAGATGTGGCGACAGGATCAATCCCTAGAAAGATTGTAGTCAGAATCCACCAGTTAACCACAGGATTCTATACACCAGTAGCAAATATAACTAGGGGTTAAAGGGTTTTTTCAGCCACTAAAAATTGATGGCCTATCCTTAGGATAGGCCATCAATAGCTGATGGGTTAGGGTCTGACTTTCGAGAATTGATGTGAATGGGAGAAAAAGCTGCAATACCTGTGAATCTCCACTAAATGTGTGTCGACGACTCAGTGAGCTGGTAGAAATGAAGGGGAAGAAGCGCCCCTTAAAAACAACTGATCTGCAGGGGTCCCGAAAGTTGGCCCCCGACCCATCAGCTATTGATGGCCTATCCTGAGGATAGGCCATCAATTTTTAGTGGCTGGACAACTCCTTTAAGACTAAAAAGGCAAAATAAGTAATTAAGATATAGTATATAACAAAATGTTAGATTTTATAGTTTATAGCTATTGGTCAACTCGTCTAAAGGTGAACTTGTGTTTTAAATGTTTTAGAAGTAAGCAGGTCATTAGGAACTTTAATAGACAATGAAGGGGTAGATTATTAACATCAGAGGTTATCAAGAGTATTTTTCTGTTCTGCAAATATTTATGGAAACTATTAAATTGAAGTTTTCCTGTTAACTATTATTGCTATAATCTCAGAGACCTCTTGGTCAAAATCCGCTATATACAGAAAAATACTAATCCCTTTGGATCACGGGGACCGAGAGTAGGTTGTTACCCTTGCAGTGATTGCATAGCATGCCCTAACATCAGCAGAGCGACAGATTTTGTGTCAGTGGACGGGAAAAGATCCTTTGAAATAAGAGACTATATCTCCTGCAGCACCACACACGTAATCTATTATGTATTATGTGGATGCCCTAAGGTCTATATAGGCCTGACATACAGAGAATTGAGGTTATGTACTAGAGAACATGTGCGGGATATTGCCGGATCTAGTGCTATAAAACGATCTTACACAGTTAAAAACTCTGCCAAGGCACTTCAAATTATATCATGGCTGTAGTCCTAAATCCTTGAAGGTTCGTGGAATTGACCGTATACATTGTGGCATCAGGGGGGTAATTTGAAGAAGGTCTTGGCACAAACAGAGTGCAAGTGGATTGTCAAATTGGGCTCAATGACACTGTTTGGACTTAACGAGAAACTCAGCTTTGCACCATTTCTTTAAACAAATCTAACTCTACCATCAGCGTACTTTTAATTTATTATTTTTTTGTGTCTTGTATTATACATTTTTACTAGGTATCTGATGTACCATATTTCCTCAGTCTGATTGCCTCCATATAGGAAATATAAGCTTTAGACCCAGATGACCCCTATAATACGGACTGAGAAAATTTCAACAAATCTAGTGTTCCCTGACGTAGAGTTAATATTGATAATCTTGTTACCCTTCTCCTTCCCTTTTCTCCATTGAGACGTGTTTTATGTCACATGTTTTTTCTGATGAAACTTTTGTGATCTCATTTGCACATTATTCTGTTATGGGATATAAAATGGGATCTGTAATAATATCTATATTTATATTCCTATCAACTTTTTATATATTCTTTTTATTTATAAGAAGTGACCTCATTAAACACTGCAATAATATTCACTTAATCTGGTTCATTATGACTAGCACTGGACTGTAATGTCCACATACATAATTTGTCACATTCTTTTAACCATTTAATCTGGTTTACATGCACTGTACAATTTGGGGGATATTTTCTCTGCCCCTCTTTTGAATGTCCTCATTCACATAAATCTATGTATTAAACAAACTTTTTTTCTAATACATACAACACTGAGCACTTGCCATTCCTTTGGCTTGATTCCTTGAGAATTTTTGGAATGGGCGGGAGTAGTTACGTCAGTAGTGGACTAGTAATAAGTCACCTTCGATCCTTCTTCCTATTTAAGGCCAAGACTTCAATAGGACACTGTGCTTCCCCTGAGAAAGCACACATCGCGAAACACGTGTTGGGTTTCCATACATGGTATTCGGGCTTTCATGATCATTGATATGGGTAAGGTTTTCTCTATTCCTTTGACATTCAGGTTTTCCCTAACTTTTCCCAGGACTACAGTGTCCATAACTTGATGGGTTTTTACATGAGGGGTCAGCCACCCATAGGATAATCTACCTCCCATTCCATATATCCTCATTGTTAGGATTACAGTGCATTTCTTTATTGCTGCAAACATATGGTTTTCCTGCTTTACCATGTAACATTATAAAGTCTTTCTATTGATTATGTACCTTTTTAAATGTTTGTCTTATTTTTGTGACTAATAAAATGTGGTATATTTTTATATATACGGCTTCGTACTCCGCTTTTTCTCTGTATAAATAAGATACTGAATATAACAAAATGTTATATTTTTATAGTTTATAGCTATTGGTCAACTCGTCTAAAGGTGAACTTGTGTTTTAAAAGTTTTAGACGTAAGCAGATCATAAGGGAAGCGGTAGATTATTAGTTTTTTTTAATCAGAATCCAGATAATAGTATATAAAGTAAAGCAATAACATCAAAGGTAATCAAGAGTATTTTTCTGTTCTGCAAATATTCATGGAAACTATTACATTTAAGTTTTCCTGTTAACTATTATTGCTATAATAAATAATTCACTTCAGGTCTTATTGCTGTTTCAAACAACTATTTTTAGTAAGCAGAAAAAAAACCAGCACAAATAAAACACTTGACCTGTTTTATAAAAGATAAATCAATGCACAACACCAACTATTCTTTGTATTTTTAAGCTTGTGACGAAGCTTGGGTAAATGACTGCTTACATTGGTTTACAGAGCAAGCCACTATCATTTGAGGATGCCCCAGGTCTGCCACACAAATTGTGATGTCAGCCAGGCTTTATTGACTCATACAATATATACAATAGTTGAGTAACTTTGTAAATACATTGCTCTTTATGTACTGATTCTGAGCTACAGCCTGTATAATAGGTCAGAGCTGCAATCACAATTCTGCAGACTTCTGAAAGCTCACAGCATTCTTTGCTGGATGAATGTCTGCACAGAACTTGGTTATTGGCACAATAGGAAGTACTATATAATATTTATTCCAGGCACTTCTCAGAAATCTATTATAAGAAGAAATATCCCACTGTATTATGAGAGCTCAACTAACCTTCTAGGGAGTGTCAACAAGCATGTTGACTGTTTTCAATAATTATATAAATGGGCCTCGTACATCGTTTAATTCGGGAACGCTACAAGATAATATAATGCAAAGTATTGTAAAGCTTCTCAACATAGATAATATACAGTTAACTACATAAATGAGTACAACCCTTCTGAACAGAAAGATATATTTCTATTTCTAAATTATTAATGTTACAGTCTGTGGAAGGATGAGAAAACGAAAATGTATTAAATATATACTTAATATAAACATAGAAAGATATGTCATTAAAATCTCTAAAAGAAAGAAATTAGGCAAATTTCCTCAAATTCAGGGTTGCACATACACCCTTGACTAAATGTAACAAATAAGTAACATACTAGTACTAAGTATGTTCTCCATTACTTCTAAGTACTGCGCTGACCTTTCTTGGCATGAAGTGTATAAGTTCACAACATACTGTCACATCTATCCTGTCCCACTCTTGAACGATAACCTCCTTGAGTTCCTTATTGCTTTAGAGGGAGTACTGCTGAACATAACTATAAACATTTTTCCATAGCTGCTCAAGAATGTAGAGGCAATGGGACATACTTGGCCACTGCAACACTTTCACCTTATCCTTCCTTAAGAATGCAGCATTGGCCTAGGAAGAATGTTTGGGGTCATTGTCATGGTGAAAATGTGCGAGATGGCCCAGGGTGTGAAGAGAGGGTGGCATCTTCTCTTTTAAGATTCCACACATCTGGAAATTCATGATGCTATTGATGAAGTACAATTTCCCCACAACTACAGCCATTATAAATCCCTATATAAGAACTTTAACACTGTGGTACTTCACTGTGGGAACGATGCACTTCTCACTGTACTCCTCCCCTTTCGACACGTTACATTTAGGCCTCATTTACACGAGCGTGTGCGTTTTGCGCAGGCAAAAAAATGCAGCGTTTTGCGTGCGCAAAAGGCACTTGACAGCTCCGTGTGTCATCGGTGTATGATGCGCGGCTGCGTGATTTTCGCGCAGCCGCCATCATAGAGATGAGGCTAGTCGACGTCAGTGACTGTCCATGGTGCTGAAAGAGTTAACTGATCGGCAGTAACTCTTTCAGCACCCTCGACAGTGCATTCCGATCACCATATCGAGTAACCTGTTTAAAAAAAAAGAGGTTCGTACTTACCGAGAACTTCCCGGCCGTTGCCTTGGTGACGCGTCCTTGGTGACGCGTCCTTGGTGACGCGCCTCTCTTGACATCTGGCCCCACCTCCCTGGATGACGCGGCAGTCCATGTGACCGCTGCAGCCTGTGCTTGGCTTGTGATTGGCTGCAGCTGTCACTTGGACTGAATTGTCATCCCGGGAGGTCAGACTGGAGGAAGAAGCCGGGAGTTATCGGTATGTCAGAACTTTTTTTTTTTTACACGTTCACGTATATTGGAATCGGAAGTCACTGTCCAGGGTGCTGAAGCAGTTTAACTCTTTCAGCACCCTGCACAGTGACTGTCTCCTGCCGTGTTCGGTCAAAACGAGTTCGGCCGAACCCGGTAAAGTTCGGTTCGCTCATGTCTAAGACACTCCGTTCGGATGTTTGTAAACAGAAACGCACGTGGTGCTTTTCTGTTTACATTCAGTTTGACAGCTCTTGCGCGAATCACGCAGTTCGCACGGAAGTGCTTCCGTGCGACCTTCGTGGTTTTCACGCACCCATTGACTTCAATGGGTGCGTGATGAGCGAAAAACGCAGATTTTTAGAACATGTCGTGAGTTTTTTTCAGCGCACTCACGCTGAGCAAAACTCACGGACTGTCTGCATGCCCCCATAGACTTGTATAGGTCCGTGCGACCCGCGTGAAAAGCACGCGAGTCTCACGGACGTATATCACGTTCGTGTAAATGAGGCCTTAGGGTAGGTTTCAACGTGGCAGATTTGTTACAGAAATTTCTGCACCTGAAAATCAGTTCCATACATGTTGTGAATGGGGTTGTATCTGCAGCAGGTGTATGGATTTCTGCAAGACCCATTCAGATAAATAGAACTGATTTTTAGTTCAGGTCCAAAAGATTGACTTTGGTCTCATCAGACACGTATGGGTTCCCAAAAGTCTTGAAGGGGTTTTCCTATCAGAGACATTTATGACATATCCACTGGATATGTCATAACTGTCAGATAGATGCGGGCCCCACCTCTGGGACCCGCACCTATCTCTAGAACAGGGCCCTCTAAACCCCATTTTACTGCTCTGTGTTTTGGCTGTAATGTGTGATTTCTGACCATGTATTACGGCCACATTACGGCTCGCTGGGCTACGATGTTTCCGTAACTCCCATAGTAGTGAATGGCAGTTATGTCAGCAGTGTAGCATGTGAGCTATGCTGTTTCTGTAACTACCATTCAGTCCTATGGGACTTATGGAAACAGCATAGCCCAGAGAGCTATGCTGTTTCTATAATTTATAAATCACACAATTCAGCCATAACACAGAGCAGTAGAACGGGGTTCAGGAGGCCCCGTTCTAGAGATAGGTGCGGGTACCATTGGTGGGATCTGTATCTATCTGACATTTATGACATATCCTGTGGATATGTCATAAATGTCTCTGATGGGAAAACCCCTTTAACCTTTACCAATGAGCCTTGGCAAAAGCTAAAAGGGCTTTGTTATGCTTTGGCTTTAGCAGTGGCTTCCTGTGAGGACGATAACCAGGCATTCTACTTCTATGCAGGATGAGCAATGAAATAGCCACTCCAGTTTAACTTGCCACAGCTTTTGCCAGCTCTGAATCACTTGCTCTATGATTCTCCTGCACTTTTCTCAGCAAATCTCAGCTCACAAGAAAGTCAAGTTGATTTGTGTCATAATTTACACCAGTTTCTGGGATAAATAATAAAAGTATGGCCCCACTCTCTTCCGCTAAACTCTGCCTACTTTTTTGAAAAACCCCATAAGCAATGCAAAAGGCACAAAAGTCTGCAAAACTGCAGAAAACGGGCATAGAAAAGATAACACATTTCTCTATAGGTGCTTTACAAAGCCACTATACTTTGTCATATTAAGTGCCTATGGATTCGTAAAACAGACCCATAGGAGCTCCATATTCTGCCGTACAGAGTCCGTGCATGCGGCAATTCTGTTTGCATGGGCTATAACTTTTCAATAACATCAAGAAAAGAACTACAAATACCTTCAAAAATTCTTCTGGACTCTATGAGTTGTCAGGTAGTTTGTGTAATCTGTATAGTATGTTTTTACTTTACATTCAGTCGTAGTAAACTTGCATTGAGAGCTTGAAATACTGTAATCCACCAATGTTCCAAAAGATGACCTAACTAAAAAACAATGTCTAAGAGAATATTTTCTCCTTCCTTGGTTACAGGTAATCCAACCCTGTGTCTGTTCAATCCTTATGCACCACAGGGTTGAATTACTAGTTGGTAAGTCAACACCTGTTGGACGTTAATACCTTATTGACCCTGAAACTGTCATATGTTAGAATTTGAGCTGGGCATTCATTATACCAGTGCTACATTCTGTTTCCACAACAACATAGTACTCTTAGGATGATGCACACTGAACTTTTCCTCCTGCCCTTATTGACCTGGAAAACCACAAATCTAAACATTGCCAATATCTATTCACATCACATAGAACGAGATATCCAGTTTACATGCTCTTAACACACTCTCCTAAAATATATGAATGTGACCATTACTTACACGAAGAGTTATTACAGCGTATACATTATGTATGGAATAATAAATATACCATGTTAAGAATAAATTTATTGATTCAGAAGATAAATCAAGAAGATATGGCTCTTGTTCTGGTAACGAACATTAATTGGTATATTATCTAAACCAGGTACTATTAGATATATACTATCAACAACACAAACAACAGTTATCAGCAGCAGCAATTATAGATAAACTACACTATTTATCAGTGTTCTGCATATTTATAGCTGTTTGATTAATTAAATCTCTTGCATTTCAGAACATTGTATTTCAGGAAATGCTTTCATACAGCTGTAGTATCTCTGCGACGTACTGGATGATCTGTATGTGTTGTGAATAAAGTACATTGTCATTCAGGAAGAAGTAAGGCAATATGTTACATGTTACTGTGATGGGGCAGACACAAGGTAGCACAGTAGCGTAATCTCTGGATTTTTAGGCTATGTTCACACAGAGTATTTTCCCGAGTTTTTTGACGCGGAAACCGCGTCGCAAAACTCGGCAAAAACGGCCCGAAAATGCCTCCCATTGATTTCAATGGGAGACGTCGGCGTCTTTTTCCCGCGAGCAGTAAAACTGCCTCGCGGGAAAAAGAAGCGACACATGCCCTATCATCGGGCGCTTCCACCTCTGACCTCCCATTGACTTCAATGGGAGGCAGAGAAAGCGTATTTCACTGTGTTTTATGCCCGCGGCGCTCAATGGCCGCGGGCGAAAAACGCAGCGAAAAACTCAGCGAAAATCGGCGTGCAGGGAGAGGAAAATCTGCCTCAAACTTCCAAACTGAATTTTGAGTCAGATATTCCTCCTGCAAAATACTCCGTGTGAACATAGCCTTAATTTCTTTATGTAGATTATATTATAGGAAAAATATGATTAATGACAACTAAAAATAAAAGCATGATTATTCATACCTTCTACAGTTATAACATAAAGTGTAATGTAAAGTAGGGAAAATGCAGAAGCCAATAACACAACCCTAAGGTATTATTAAATGAGGATCTTTCACAGTAGAATAATATTGTTTCATATTGCCATAGCTTTTTTCATGAATTAGGAACTTCAGATCTAGTCGCTGGTATGAACCCAATCCAGAAGAAAAAAACTCAGAGACTTTTTGTTTTGATATGCAAGGATCTAATTGCTTACTTGGGTGTTGTAAGGAAATGGCAGGTTTGCCAACAGTCCATAAAGTCCTGGACAGTCCGTAAAAATAGTGTGCTTTTTACCATTGTCCTTAAAAAAATGGGTGCGTCCGTGATTATATTTTGAAGGTAATGGAGCATGTGCAGATTATTGTGATTCGAACGCGGTGACGTAAAGACGTTGAGCTTGCCCCTGCCCATTAGCCCAGGAAACACTGTGCAAAGCTGCCAAACTCCAGTGGAGACACGGGGAGAGAGTGAGTTTTTCTCACTGAACTGAGTGAAGCGAGCGTACTGCAAAGTGCGAGTTTGCAGATAAGTGCATAGTTAAAGAAGGGAACCTAGTTTAACTAAAGGACATAGGAAAATAAGGTTTGATACAATTTCTTTGTGCATTTTTGCGTATTCTGTTTTAGTCTTGCTATACTGTTTATCCCCATTTAAAAAGGTTCTCTATGGACAATGCTACCAGGTATGTGTCTTGTACAATGTATGCATGCCTTGAACAGCCGTTTGAGGGTGAATATCTCTGCACTAGATGCATGCATGTTGTGTATTTGGAAGCCCAGGTACTGGATCTAAATATGTAGCTGGCAACACTTAGGAGCATTGCAAACCTGGAGAGGAGTTTAGAGCTCACTGAGCAAACACTGGCTGGGGTCAGTGAGATGGACGTGGGTGAAGGCGGACAAGCTCAGGATCCAGAGATTAGTAGCTCGGAACAGTTAGAGGAAGGGGTAGGGGCAGTGCTGCACCTGCCATGAGGCGAGGTGAGCCGACAGCCTCAGGCGGCGTCACCTACCCGAAAACGGGGGGTGGCATTTTCAGCCATGGACGGACTGGACTCGGGGAGGGGGCATGAAGACTTAGCAGACGTGCCGCATGATGGGCACGTGTGTAACACTCCTCCTCCTCGCTGTACGCAGCATGCGCCGCCAGAGGGGAGCAGGTCTGCAGGAGGAGCGGTCGAGCGAAGAGAAGGGACGAGACGCACGAGGTACATTCCTGCCTTAACTCGGTCGGCCGAAGCTGCTGGGACCGGGACCTGGGAGTGTACTGCAAGGGGTGTCTGGGCATTTTACTGACAGCAAAGGGCTCTATGTGGCTGGAATAATCCACTCCATAGAGACCTCACATTACTATAATTGAAGGGAGCGGGGAGGTCTGAGCATCTGACTTACTGCAGAGGGCTCTATAGGGGGGATTCTTGCAGTATAGTAACTCGTCAGGGCTCTATGAGTGGGATAATTCCCCCCTATAGAGCCCTCTATTGGCTGTCAGTAAGACACCCAAACTCCCCCTTGCAGTATACTCCCGGCCCCCCAGCGTTGGGGCAGGAAGCTGAGCGCAGTATAAGGGCCTGTTCACATCAGTGTTGTCTTTCCGTTCCGGGGTTCCGTCTGAGGTTTCCGTCGGTTGAACACCGCAACGGAAAGTCAAACTAAAACCACAGCTTCTGTTTCTGTCACCATTAGCACAGTCGAAGGCGCTATTGATTCCGTCGGAAAAATGGAAACCTTCCGGAATGGTGACGAACGGAATCCATTAGCAATGTTTCCGTCACCATTGAAATATATATTAGACAGAATGTATTCATTATTCTGTTTAACTTAATGATCTCTCTTTTGTGTTCTCTGTCTATTGCAGATCAACTGTGAAGACTCACCTAGCACGGATCCCCTCATTAGAATACCATGCATATGGCTTGAAGAATCGTGTAAATTGACCGTTAGTCTACTGCTTATTCTAAATAATAACGTGATGATTATTCTTTATAAAACATCTTTGAAATATAATTGAACCTTAAAAATTAACACAGAATTTGAGTCTTATATGGGACAGGAGCCCTGCTTCCAATCCCCATTCCTGAGGAGTTATCGAGGCTCTTTTTGGAACTGTACAGGCACGATCTGTGTACAACGGATCGTGCTTTGTATTATGTACCATCAAGGGTGAAATGTCTCCGTTTCAATAGGGGACTGTCATCGCTTGTTGAGCCTCTAAACTAACCCAGAGGGTAGAAGCATTATATAAATTTCTGTTTTTCTAAACAATAAATATATTTGACTCACAATGTGTTGTTCCAGAATGGGAATAAGGGGTTATTTCATTACAAACGTAATTCGTTGATCTGAGCATGCGCGAGATGCGTTCCACGTACGAGTGCGTGTCATGACTCAGGATGGAATGTTAGGAATAGTCACGTGGGGAATATCAGGTCCTATGCAGGCGCACTTGTTCCCGGAAGTTACCGAGACAACAAAACAGCATGCATGAAGAGAGGGGATCCGTTAGATGGTGAGCCCAATAATAATGATTAAAACGTTTTGTAAAAATCATGTATGTTATGCACCTGCACTTTATGAATAGCCACTTATTCAATTAGATCGTATTTAGATCTTTTTACACATTATGGGTGTTATGCCCTCATAATAACTATGATACACAACGATTGTTAAAATCACATGGAAATGCACTGCTACTATTTTTATTATAAATCTGTGCTGGAAACAGAGAATTGTACAATACTGTGTTTATTGTATTTTTTATTGTTTAATCATGCTCTTTGACAAATCATGTATTTAAATGTGCACTGTTCACTGAAATGTACTGCTTGAGAAAGGCCCCATGGAGTAGGGCTGAAACGTCGCATTAAAGTGATCCTATTTTTCACAAACACCGGAGTGCTGTCTCGTATTTTGGAGCATATATATATATATATATATATATATATATATATATATATATGTATATATATATATATATATATGTACATATATATATATATATATATATATATATACTACCGTTCAAAAATTTAGGGTCACTTAGAAATTTCCTTATTTTTGAAAGAAAAGCACAGTTTTTTTCAATGCAGATAACATTAAATGAATCAGAAATACACTCTATACATTGTTAATGTGCTAAATG
The DNA here is from genome assembly GCF_050947455.1 of Rhinoderma darwinii. NCBI lineage: Eukaryota > Metazoa > Chordata > Amphibia > Anura > Rhinodermatidae > Rhinoderma > Rhinoderma darwinii. The sequence goes on along the minus strand of NC_134690.1, from coordinate 132,986,573 downwards.
ACTATTCTAGCTGCAAACGTCTGTTTTTTAATGCAATATCTACATAGGTGTATAGAGGCCCATTTCCAGCAACCATCACTCCAGTGTTCTAATGGTACATTGTGTTTGTTAACTGTGTTAGAAGGCTAATGGATGATTAGAAAACACTTGAAAACCCTTGTGCAATTATGTTAGCACTGCTGTAAACAGTTTTGCTGTTTAGAGGAGCTATAAAAGTGACCTTCCTTTGAGCTAGTTGAGAATCTGGAGCATTACATTTGTGGGTTCGATTAAACTCTCAAAATGGCTAGGAAAAGAGAGCTTGCATGTGAAACTCGACAGTCTATTCTTGTTCTTAGAAATGAAGGCTATTCCATGTGAGAAATTGCCAAGAAACTGAAGATTTCCTACAACGGTGTGTACTACTCCCTTCAGAGGACAGCACAAACAGGCTCTAACCAGAGTAGAAAGAGAAGTGGGAGGCCGCGCTGCACAACTGAGCAACAAGACAAGTACATCAGAGTCTCTAGTTTGAGAAATAGACGCCTCACAGGTCCTAAACTGGCAGCTTCATTAAATAGTACCCGGAAAACACCAGTGTCAACATCTACAGTGAAGAGGGGACTCCAGGATGCTGGCCTTCAGGGCAGAGTGGCAGAGAAAAAGGCATTTCTGAGACTGGCTAATAAAAGGAAAATATTAATATGGGCAAAAGCACACAGACATTGGACAGAGGAAGATTGGAAAAAAGTGTTATGGACAGACAAATCGAAGTTTGAGGTGTTTGGATCACACAGAAGAACATTTGTGAGACGCAGAATAACTGAAAAGATACTGGAAGAGTGCCTGACACCATCTGTCAAGCATGGTGGAGGTAATGTGATGGTCTGGGGTTGCTTTGGTGCTGGTAAAGTGGGAGATTTGTACAAGGTAAAAGGGATTTTGAATAAGGAAGGCTATCACTCCATTTTGCAATGCCATGCCATACACTGTGGACAGCGCTTGATTGGAACCAATTTCTTCCTACAACAGTACAATGACCCATAGCACACCTCCAAATTATGCAAGAACTATTTAGGGAAGAAGCAGGCAGCTGGTATTCTATCTGTAATGGAGTGGCCAGCGCAGTCACCAGATCTCAACCCCATAGAGCTGTTGTGGGAGCAGTTGACCGTATGGTACGCAAGAAGTGCCCATCAAGCCAATCCAACTTGTGGGCGGGGCTTCTGGAAGCATGGGGTGAAATTTCTCCCGATTACCTCTGCAAATTAACAGCTAAAATGCCAAAGGTCTGCAATGCTGTAATTGCTGCAAATGGAGCATTCTTTGACGAAAGCAAAGTTTGAAGGAGAAAATTATTATTTCAAATAAAAATCATTATTTCTAACCTTGTCAATGTCTTGTCTATATTTTCTTGTCATTTTGAACCTAATTTGATAAATATAAGTGTGAGTTTTCATGGAAAACACAAAATTGTCTGGGTGACAGACAGTAGCCATAAGGCCATAATAAAGTATTTAAAAAAAAGACATTAGAAAAAAAAAATTATTGAGATCAAAACTCCCCCTTGCAACCCTCTTTCACCATTTTTTTTTTTTTTTTAAAGTAGATAATCTGAGCAGTCCAATGAATCTACGACGTAGTCCAAACGGTGCAGCGGAACCTACAAAAAAAATGTTAGCAGTATAAAAATAAAAAAAAACGTAAATTTGCCACAATAGAAACTAGAGGTCAAGGAAAAATAATTCCCCTTTATGTAACTCTGCTACCAATCAACTGAAAAGTCATCCACCAGAGTGAAAAATGTTTCCCCATGGCGGAGTACAAGAAAGTCTAATTCCCAGGTGAGGCTTTCTTGTACTCCTACATCAAGAAACATATTTCCCCCTGCTGGATGATATTTCCGATGACAAGTAGCAGAGTTCTTCCGTAGCGGTGTTAGGGGGCAAACTCGCCAATTGCCCAGTGCCCCCAGAATGGGCCGCTACTCTTGGGCCAAGGCTGTGTGCTTGCCCCCTGGACTAGGGGGCGTTTGGTACTTCGTACTTCGTACACTCCTGGTTTGACTCGGCTTGTTCACTACTCTCCTGCTCTGCGTTTGGTACCTCGTACACTCCTGGTTTGACTCGGCTCGTTCACCACTCTTGTTGCTCACGGTGTTTCCATGGGCAACTGCCCCATTTCCCTCAGCTTCTGTGTACCCTTGTCTGTTTGTCTGTCGTGCACTTATTGAGCGTAGGGACCGTCGCCCAGTTGTACCCCGTCGCCTAGGGCGCGTCGTTGCAAGTAGGCAGGGACTGAGTGGCGGGTAGATTAGGGCTCACTTGTCTGTTTCCCTATCCCTGTCATTACATAATCACAAGCCCATATACCTACTCTACCCTGGTCCCTCACACCACTATGGACCCCCTTGAGACCCTGGTTCAGCAAATGCAGGGTCTCTCCCTACAGGTCCAGGCCCTGGCTCAGAGGGTCAACCAGCCTGATGCTACCATGGTAGTGCCCCTCACCTCTTGAACCCCACCTCAAGTTGCCTGACCGGTTCTCAGGGGACCGGAAGACTTTTCTCTCTTTTCGGGAGAGTTGTAGGCTCTATTTTCGTTTAAAGCCCCACTCCTCAGGTTCTGAGAGCCAGCGGGTGGGTATAATTATGTCCCGGCTCCAGGAAGGGCCCCAAGAATGGGCCTTCTCCTTGGCTCCCGACTCCCCTGAACTTTCCTCAGTTGATCTTTTCTTTTCTGCTCTCGGACTCATTTATGACGAGACTGACAGGACTGCCTTTGCCGAGAGTCAGCTGGTGACCTTATGTCAGGGTAAGAGACCTGTTTAGGAGTATTGCTCTGACTTTAGGAAGTGGTGCGTAGCTTCTCGGTGGAATGACCCTGCCTTAAGGTGTCAGTTTAGGTTGGGTCTGTCGAAAGACCTGCTAGTTAGCTATCCTTTTTCTGACTCCCTAGACCAGGTGTAAAGGATCTGCCAGGCACTACGTCTGGGTATACTCCCAGGATTAATCAGTCGACACCTGAGGCCAGACCTCTGAGACTGACACCTGCTCCCACCAATCAGGGTGGCAGGCTCAGGAGTGGGAGAGCCTATCGCGGCCTGGTCAGTCAGAGTTGCTCCGCCCCCTGTCCATTTATACCTGCCGTTTTCTCTTCCTCCTTGCTTGTGACTCTTCTTGGATTCCTGGCCCCACTGCTGCCTTGCTCCAGCCTGCTTCTGCCGTGCTTCTGTTCCGTTTATCCTGCGTTGCTCTGCCCCTGGCTTGCTTCTGCTCCGTGCTCCCGTTTGTATACTCCACTACTTCCTGATCCTGACTGGCTCATTCACCGCTCCGTTTCCTCGCGGCGTTCCGTGGGCTACTGTATTCCCTTGCGTGTTCCCTGTTTGTACTCCCTTGCACTTAGACAGCGTAGGGACCGCCGCCAAGTTGTACCCCGTCGCCTAGGGCGGGTCGTTGCAAGTAGGCAGGGACAGGGCGGTGGGTAGATTAGGGCTCACTTGTTCCCTTCACCTCCTTCCTGCCATTACACCAGGTTATGGCTTTAGCCGTACGACTTGACCGACGTCTCAGGGAACGACAACGTGAACGTTTATGTGTTTTCTCCTCTGAATCCCCCATGATGCCTCCCGAGGTTCCGTTGCTTCGTTCTTCCACGGAAGACTCGGAGGTACCTATGCAACTCGGGGCCTCCATGTCCCCCCAACAATGTAGAGAGTTCCGCAGGAAGAATGGTCTCTGCTTCTATTGTGGGGATGACAAGCATCAAGTGAACACCTGTCCTAGGCGTAAGAATAAGCAGCCGGAAAACTTCCGCGCCTAAGTGATCATCGGGGAGGTCACTTGGGCGCACAGGTATTTCCCGTAAATATGAAACGTAATAAAATCTTGCTTCCCTTTCAGGTCTCTTTTGGTGGTAGGTCTGCTACCGGCAGTGCCTTCGTGGATTCAGGGTCGTCTGCTAATATCATGTCTGTGGAATTTGCTATGTCTCTAGCTATGCATTTGATTGATTTGCCTAAACCTGTCCCGGTAGTGGGTATCGACTCCACTCCTCTTGCTAATGGTAATTTTACACAGCATACCCCTGTTTTTGAACTCCTTGTTGGCTCCATGTATTTGGAGCAGTGCTCTGTACTGTTGATGCAGGGATTATCGTCCGATTTGGTTTTAGGCCTTCCCTGGTTGCAGTTGCATAATCCCACGTTTGACTGGAATACTGGGGATCTTACCAAATGGGGTAATGAATGCTTCACGTCATGTTTTTCTGTTAATTCTATTTCTCCCCCTGAGGAGGTGAACACGCTACCTGAGTTTGTTCAGGACTTCGCTGATGTTTTCTCTAAGGAGGCCTCCGAAGTGTTACCTCCTCATAGAGAATACGATTGCGCTATCGATTTGGTACCAGGAACTAAGCTCCCTAAGGGTAGGATATTTAATCTCTCTTGTCCCGAACGTGAAGCCATGAGAGAGTATATCCAGGAATACCTGGCCAAGGGTTACATTCGCCCCTCTACTTCTCCGGTAGGTGCTGGCTTCTTCTTCGTAGGGAAGAAGGATGGTAGTCTTAGGCCATGCATTGACTACCGTAACTTGAATAAGGTCACTGTAAGGAACCAGTATCCCCTTCCTTTGATTCCTAATCTCTTTAATCAGGTTCAGGGGGCCCAATGGTTCTCTAAGTTTGATCTACGGGGGGCGTATAACCTTATCCGCATCAAAGAGGGGGATGAGTGGAAGACTGCGTTTAACACGCCCGAAGGTCATTTCGAATACCTCGTCATGCCCTTTGGGTTGTGTAATGCTCCCGCGGTCTTCCAGAATTTCATAAATGAGATTTTAAGAGATTACCTGGGGGTATTTCTTGTAGTGTACCTTGATGACATACTTGTGTTTTCCAAGGACTGGTCCTCCCACATTGAGCATGTCAGGAAGGTGCTCCAGGTCCTTAGGGAAAACAAACTGTTTGCGAAGACCGAAAAATGTGTGTTTGGGGTGCAGGAGATACCATTTTTGGGTCAAATCCTCACTCCTCATGAATTCCGCATGGACCCCGCCAAGGTCCAGGCTGTGGCGGAATGGGTCCAACCTGCCTCCCTGAAGGCGTTACAGTGCTTCTTGGGGTTCGCTAATTATTACAGGAGATTTATTGCTAACTTCTCGGTCATCGCTAAGCCTCTTACGGACCTCACTCGCAAAGGTGCTGATCTCCTCCACAGGCTGTCCAGGCTTTTGAGGCCCTTAAGAAGTGCTTTATCTCGGCCCCAGTGTTGGTTCAGCCCAACCAAATGGAGCCATTTATCGTGGAGGTTGACGCATCCGAGGTGGGAGTGGGGGCTGTCTTGTCCCAGGCTACCAGGTCCCTCACCCATCTCCGTCCCTGTGCCTAATTCTCCAGGAAGTTTTTGCCCACTGAGAGTAACTATGATATTGGCAACCGCAAACTCTTAGCCATTAAATGGGCATTTGAAGAGTGGCGCCACTTCCTGGAGGGGGCTATGCACCAGGTAACGGTCCTTACTGACCACAAGAATCTGGTTTTCCTAGAATAGGCCCGGAGGCTAAACCCGAGACAAGCTCGATGGGCGTTATTTTTTACCAGATTCAATTTTTTGGTTACCTATAGGGCTGGGTCTAAAAATATTAAGGCTGATGCACTGTCGCGTAGCTTCATGGCCAGCCCTCCTTCGGAGGAAGATCCTGCTTGTATTTTGCCTCCAGGTATAATCATTTCCTCTATTGATTCTGATTTAGTCTCTGAAATTGCTGCTGATCAAGGTTCAGCTCCCGGGAACCTTCCTGAGAACAAGCTGTTTGTTCCCCTGCGATTCCGGCTAAGGGTACTTAGGGAAAATCATGACTCAGCACTATCTGGTCATTCAGGCATCCTGGGTACCAATCACCTCATTGCCAGAAACTATTGGTGGCCTGGGTTGCCTAAAGACGTTAAGGCCTACGTCGCCGCTTGTGAGGTTTGCGCTAGGTCCAAGACTCCTAGGTCCCGACCAGCGGGCTTACTACGTTCTTTGCCCATTCCCCAGAGACCTTGGACCCATATCTCCATGGATTTAATCACCGATTTGCCTCCATCTCAAGGCAAGTCGGTGGTGTGGGTTGTAGTAGACTGCTTCAGTAAGATGTGCCACTTTGTGCCCCTCAAGAAACTACCCAATGCTAAGACGTTAGCTACCTTGTTTGTCAAACACATCCTGCGTCTCCATGGGGTCCCTGTCAATATTGTTTCTGACAGAGGGGTACAATTTGTTTCTTTGTTTTGGAGAGCTTTCTGTAAAAAGTTGGAGATTGATCTGTCCTTCTCCTCTGCCTTCCATCCTGAAACTAATGGCCAAATTGAGAGGACTAATCAGTCTCTAGAACAATATTTAAGGTGTTTTATCTCTGACTGTCAATATGATTGGGTCTCATTCATTCCCCTCGCCGAATTTTCCCTTAATAACCGGGTCAGTAACTCGTCAGGGGTCTCCCCCTTTTTCTGTAATTTTGGGTTTAATCCACGGTTCTCCTCCGTTTCACCTGGTAGTTCCAACAATCCCGAGGTAGAGGTCGTTCATTGGGAACTGTGCACAGTCTGGGCCCAGGTTCAAAAGAACCTAGAGGCGTCCCAGAGCATACAAAAAACTCAGGCAGATAGAAGACGTTCTGCTAACCCCTTGTTTATGGTCGGTGATCTGGTGTGGCTATCGTCAAAGAACTTGCGCCTTAAAGTCCCGTCCAAGAAGTTTCCTCCCCGGTTTATAGGGCCGTACAAGGTCATTGAAGTCCTCAATCCTGTCTCCTTCCGACTGGAGTTGCCCCCATCTTTTCGAGTACACGACGTGTTTCATGCCTCCCTCCTTAAACGCTGCTCCCCATCCTTGGCTCCCTCGAGGAAACCTCCTGTTCCCGTTCTCACCCCTGAGGGGGTGGAATTCGAGGTGGCCAAGATTGTGGACAGCAAGATGGTCCAAGGCTCCCTCCAGTACCTGATCCATTGGAGAGGATACGGGCCTGAGGAGAGGACTTGGGTACCAGCCTGGGATGTTCACGCTGGGGTATTGGTCAGGAGGTTCCACCTTCGTTTCCCCAATAAACCAGGTCCATCTAGAAAGGGTCCGGTGGCCCCTCATAAAAGGGGGGGTACTGCCAGGCACAGCTTCTGTATCCACGCCCATAGGTAATCAGTCTGCACCTGCTTCTATGTCTGTGAGACTGACTCCATCTTCCACCACTCAGGATGGCAGGCTTAGGAGTGGGAGAGCCTATCACAGCTAGCTCCCGCCCTCTTTCGGTTTATACCTGCCTTTCCTGTTCCTCCTTTGCTTGTGATTCTTCTCGTGTGGTTTCCTGGCCTTGCTGCAGCTTCTAGCTATTTGACCTTGCTTCATACTGACCCCGGCTTTCTGACTACTCTCCTGCTCTGCGTTTGGTACCTCGTACACTTCTGGTTTGACTCTGCTTGTTCACTACTCTTCTGCTCTGCGTTTGGCACCTCATACTCTCCTGATTTGACTCGGCTCGTTTACTACTCTTGTTGCTCACGGTGTTGCCGTGGGCAACTGCCCCGTTTCCCTTTGTTCTGTGTTTCCTTGTCTGTCGTGCACTTACTGAGTGTAGGGACCGTCGCCCAGTTGTACCCCGTCGCCTAGGGCGGGTCGTTGCAAGTAGGCAGGGACTGAGTGGTGGGTAGATTAGGGCTCACTTGTCTGTTTCCCTATCCCTGTCATTACAGGAACATTAATAAAGTCTGGGACACTGTGGAGTATGAGTTTGTTTGGAGGACGGGGTATAGCAGTCGAGGGTGCTAGAAAAGTGAGAAGCCAACATGTCTGTGTGTCAAATTCTGCAGAGACAAGTCGTGGATGGATTAAGTCATTACAGCGGTCTGGGCCGGATGGAGAAAAAAAGGGAAAGTAAACGACTAATCAGAGAAAACATCACCTTAGTTAGCGGGAGAAAGCTACAGGCGAGGCTGTGATTGGTGAGTCACTCCTAGAGCACTGCACACTGCACAGGCAATGATTTTGTAATGTGTCTGTAAAAATTTTGGTCTGTCCGTGATTTTTAGTTCAGTTGTTCACAAATTTCTGAAGTGGAGGTTGGCAACCCTGGAACCGAGTAACTACCGTCCAGTAAGTTTGACATTTGTGGTATGTAAAGTATTTGAGGGCATTCTAGGAGATGAACTACAAAAGTATAAAGCAGAGAAAAGTCTTATAACTGATAACCAGCACGGATTCATGAAAAACAGATTGTGCCTTACTAACATGCTCGGTTTCTATGAGGAGGTAAGTGCAAATCTTGATGTTGGTCATGCGGCTGATGTGATTTTTTTGATTTTGCAAAAGCATTTGATACTGTTCCACACAACAGTCTTGTTCTGAAGCTACAGACACAGGGACTAGGGGACCGTGTATGCAAGTGTGTAAACAATTGGTTAAGGGACAGAAAACAAAGAGTTGTTATAAATGGAACTTACTCAAAATGGGTTAAAGTCAGTAGCGGGGTACCACAAGGATCGGATTGGGATGGGACTGATAGCAAGGTGTCAGTTTTTGCTGACGATACAAAATTTGTAGGATACTTAAAACTCAACTTGACTTTAAAATTATTACAGAAAGACCTAGATAAGCTGGCAGCATGGGCAAAAACATGGCATATGAAATCTAATGTTGATAAATGTAAAGTAATGCACTTAGGATGCAATAATATAATTAATTCTTATACATTAGATGGAATAAAACTGGGGATAACGGAACAAGAGAAGGACCTGGGTATTCTGGTAACAAATAAGCTAAGCAGCAACACTCAATGTCAGGCAGCAGCTGAAAAAGCAAATGGGATTATAGGGTGTATAAAAAGAGAGATAAAAACCTGTGATTCAAATGTAATATTAACATTCTCTAAATCCCTTGTAAAGCCACATCTAGAATATGGAATTCAGTTTTGGGCTCCACATTGTAAAAAGGACATAGGAGAACTGGAGAGGCCTCAAAGGCGGGCAACAAGATTATTAAATGGGATGGGAGGTGTCGTTTACAATGAAAGGCTAGAAAATTAGGCTTGTTCAGCTTGGAAAAAAGACGTCTTAGAGATGATCTTATTAATATGTGTATGTGTGGTCAATACAGACAAATAGCACATGATCTGTTCCTTCCAAGGACTCTACTAAGGACAAGGAGACACCCATTGCATGTGGAAGAAAGACATTTCAGACATCAATATAGAAAAGGGTTCTTTACAGTTAGAGTGGTCAAGCTATGGAATGCCCTTCCCCAAGAGGTAGTACTGGAAGATACTCAGCATTTAAAAAAGGTTAGATGCCTATTTATTTAAGATTGTCATTGAGGGTTATAATTAATCAAGCAATGAATGACGGGTAATTTATTGAGAAAGGTTGAACTTGATGGACCTGTGCCCTTTTTTAACCTTTGTAACTATGTAACTATGAACCCAATCTAGAAGAAAAAAACTCAGAGACTTTTTGTAATTGCTTTTTTGTTTGTTGTAAAGCAATGGCAGGGTTGCCCACTGTCCGCAAAGTCCTGGACAGCACATAAAAAATAGTGAGCTTTTTACTATTGTCCTTAATAAAATGGGTACGTCCGTGATTAGATTTTGAAGCTAAAGGAGATGTGCAGATTATTGTGATTGTTAATATAATTATCATTTTACAGGTCAGAGTAAATGCTGCCAAAGTGTTTATATCAATATTCCAAACTTTGGACCAATATTACTTATTATCTGTATGATTTATTATGTTTTTCCAATTTTTCTGTAAAAAATATTGTCTCTCTGTGATTTTTATTATACTGCACAAAGGGCGGATTAGGAAAGAATATGATCCAGCGCTGCAGGTATGTGATTTAAAAAGGATCTCGGTCCCACTTTTATTTGTATCAAAAATTTAAAATTCGATATCAGGTGCATTCAGGCATCAAGGCAGTATTTTGTAGGTATTCAGCGCCTACGCGTTTCAAGCACGACTAGTGCTCTTAATCATGGCATCCATTCACACATGGATGCCATGATTAAGAGCACTAGTCGTGCTTGAAACGCGTAGGCGCTGAATACCTACAAAATACTGCCTTGATGCCTGAATGCACCTGATATCGAATTTTAAATTTTTGATACAAATAAAAGTGGGACCGAGATCCTTTTTAAATCACATACCTGCAGCGCTGCATCATATTCTTTCCTAATCCACTATTGTTTGCCGCGGACCGTCGCGGAGATCCGGGCGAGGCGAAGGTGTCGGGTGCTGGAACGGTGAGCTGGAGGCTTCCTCCCCTTTACCACTGCACAAAGGGCCTCAAGTATAAAAACTGTTGGAAGAAAAAATGCCCGATACCAGATTTGACCTAATTTTAGTCACTTTCTACTGTAAAATGTATGTACACATCATTGCTTTGAATTGCAGTCAGAACAGATTAGCACCTTTTAGTTAGGGGTCTTTATTTAACCACTTCCGGACCGCCCATAGACTATAAACGTCCGGGCGGTCAGCAATTAACTCTGCAGGGACGTTCCAGAACGTCCTGCAGAGTTAGCAGGTTTGCTGCTTCCCGGCGGCCTTTAGCTCCGAGATGCAGCTGTCTCTAGACAGCTGTATCATGGAACTTTAACCAGAGACCACTCAGAGTGGTCTCCGGTCATGTGATCGTTGTGACAACCTGTCACACCGATCACATTGCTCTGAACAGCAGCTGTCTAGAGGCAGACTGCCAGAGATGGAGAATAATAATGTAATGTATAAAAAAAAAACACACACTCACTTTTTTTTTTTCAATACAATTTTTCTCTATAAATAAATTTGTCTATCTGCTACACGGCGACATTGGCCACGCGCGACACAGGTTGACCAGCCAAAGATCGCTATGTCCCATAGCCTACATTGTATGTAATAAAAGTCAACCTGTACACGGAGTATTTTGCAGGCAGAAAAAAGTCTGCCTCAAAATTCAGATTTTGACCTGCCTGCACTTTTTTGCCGTGTTTTTCGCCTGAGGCCATTTAGGAACGTGGGCATAAAACGCTTTTTGTGCGTACCAGCCGCCCGGGAAAAAACAACAATTTCAGCAGTATATTGGTGCTGATTCCGACGCGGTTTCCACGTCAAAATCAGCCCCAAAAACTCTGTGTGAGTTGGGCCTTAGGGTGAGGTTAGATGTGGCGGATTCACTGCAAATTTTACCTGCGGATTTGCGCAGGCAAAGTCTGCAGCGGATTACAGTACAAGGCGAGTAGATGAGATTTTACAAAACTCATCTGCATGCTGCAGACATTTTACACGGCAGATTTTAAAAATCTTTGATATGTTGTTAAATTAATACCTTGGGGTCTGCTTTCCATAAAATAATCATTTTTGGGGTGTCAAAGGGGTTTACCAGTCCATAAAAAGTGATGGCCTATCCTCCGGATAAGGCCCTATTCACACGACAGGGTTTCCCGGCCGTATGATGGCCGTTCAAAAAACGTCCGTCACACGGCCGCAGTAGGAACAGATTGAACCTTTTTTTTCTCCAGACCGAGGGATTGCCCCCTTGTTTTTTTAGGGGGTTTTACATGGAACAGGATTTCACCATATTTTTGTATGTGCCATTAATATATTTATATAAGTTAGTTATGTCCCCCCTTAGTCCTCCTTTTTCAAGACTAAATAGATTTAATTATTTTAATCTTTCCTCATAACTTAGATTCTCCATGCCCCTTATTAGCTTCGTTGCTCGTCTTTGTCTTTTTTTCTAACTCCAGGGTATCCTTTCTATGAACTGGAGACCAGAACTGAACTGCATATTCTAGATGAGGCCTCACTAATGCTTTGTAAAGTGGTAATATTATATCCCTGTCACGCGAGTCCATGCCTCTTTTAATACACGACAATATCTTGCCGGCCTTTGAAGCAGCTGATTGACATTGCATGCTGTTATTTAGTTTATGATTCACAAGTACACCCAGATCCTTCTTAACAAGTGACTACCCCAGTGTAGCTCCCCTAGGACATATGATGCATGCAGGTTGTTGGTACCCAGATGCATAACTTTACATTTATCTACATTAAACTTAATTTGCCAAGTGGATGCCCAAACACATAGTGTGTTCAAATCAGCTTGCAATTCACGAACATCTTCCATAGTCTGAACTATATTACATAGCTTGGTGTCATCTGCAAAAATAGAAATAGTGCTATTAATCCCATCCTCTATATCATTAATAAATAAGATGAATAATAATGGTCCCAGCACGGAATCCTGTGGTACACCACTTATAACCGGGGACCATTCAGAGTAGGAATCATTGACCACAACTCTCTGGATACGGTCCTTGAGCCAATTCTCAATCCAATTACAAACTATATTTTCTAAACCTATAGTCCTTAATTTACCCATTAGACGTCTATGAGGGACAGTGTCAAATGCCTTTGCAAAGTCCAAAAACACTATATCCACAGCGACCCCTTCGTCTAGGCTTCTGCTCACCTCTTCATAATAACAAATCAGGTTGGTTTGATAACTTCTGTCCTTAGTAAAACCGTGCTGGCTGTCACTTATAATACTATTTATTGTCACATAATTCTGTATATGTACCCTCAGATTTGTATTTTTTAAATGCTCTTTTTTTTGTCATACATTGCACTTTTTACAGAAGGTGCAAGCTGTGTGGGGTTTAATTTTATTTATTTGTACTTGTTACTTATAGGAATACATTATGCAATATAACTAGAGCATGTAATAGAATTTTTTAAAATAATGATTCTAATTGAAAAATTATCATGTTATGCCTGGCAAATTTTATTCAAAATTGTGGAGCAACACCTCTACGATTGCAGAGGAAAATATGCAACAGTTCATAGATGCCCACTTGAAAAGCACAGGAGCAAAAATAAGTTACACAAAGTATAAACACAATAGTTGATGTGCAAAATCAGTAGATCCATAAACACAAAATAGATGCTTCCTGATACTAAAATAAATGTTGGTAAAAAGGTAATACTATTAACAATTCCCTGCAATATTTTGGTCATTATCAGATCTTCGCCTATAAGATACATTTTCTTTTGAATGTTTATTAAATTACTTCAATTTGCTAAAGCTAAATTGACACTACTGTCAAGATTTCCGTTCCTTATAAGTACAGCAAAACAAAAATTCCTGGCACTGTCGTACGACGGACAACAACAGCAACTGATGGACCCCTTTTGCCTTATAGTGGGTTCCGTCATGGTATCTGTCATTTTGATGGGAAGAATAGTGCCGCATGCTGTTCTATTCTTTCGCGTCATAGCTGATGGAATTGTTGACAGAGGCTCCCAATGGATGTCTGAAGAGAGCCTTAGGAGACAGTTCGGCAGTAAAGTGAATCCGTTATTACAAAACATAATGCTCTGTGCTTATTTTATAACAGCTCTTGGGTCTTGGGGTAATTACAATAGTGGATGATCAAAGTCAGCATGTTGTTGCCCTTTCTCTGTCTGTCATGTCAGCAGATAAGTACAATATTATGTTACTGACATTATGTGACATTTGTTAAGGATAGTTATGTAACATTAATTTCTAGCTTGAATTATAAAACAAATAAGCAGTGTGGGAGCTACATTGCCGTGAAGCACATTTTCACTTTGATGATTTTTTTAAGGTCATTACATATACTGGGATAACGGCGCTGCGTAATTTTTTAAATCAAATTAAATAATTTCTCAATGCAGCAAAAAAATTTGTTTTTTTTCAGATATAACCAATTATGATGTTTAGGATTTTTATTTAAGTTTAACCCCTTACAGTAATGACCAGACCTTTTTGCGCGTGAATGACCAAGGATTATATTTTGTTTTTTCACGGTTGCATTTCAAGAGTCGTAACTTTTTTTTTATTCCGTCGACATAGCCGTATAAGTGCTTGTTTTTTGCGGTGACGAGTTGTATTATTTAATTAAACATTTTTGGATGCATGTAATATATCGATTAAACTTTTATTAACTTTATTTTAGGAGAGAATTGAAAATAAGCGGCTATTCCAGCATTGATTTTCACGTTATAAATTTACGCCGTTCACTATGCAGCGTAAATAACATGTTATCTTTATTCTAGGGGTCGGGACAGTTACGAGGATACCAATTATATAAAGGTTTTATATATTTTCCTAAGTTTGCACTATAAAAACCCTTTTAAAAAATAATTACTTGTTTTTGGATTGCCGCGTTCCAAGAGCAGTAACTTATTTATTTTTCCGTCGTTGTCGCCGTATGTTGGCATTATTTTTGCAGGGCAAGGTATAGCTTTCATTAGTACTATTTCGGGGTACATGGGACTTATTGATGAACTTTTATTTTATTTTCATGGGGGCAATGGGAGAAAAAATGAATTTTGGCATTGTTTTTTTTGGACACCGTCCATCCAGCGGTTTAATTAATGTGTTAACTTTTTTGTTTGCGTTGTTACGATCAGGGCGATATCATATATGTGTATGTGCTATTTGTTTTGAAACATTTACTAAATAAAACCACTTTTTTTGTGGTAAAAAAAGGTGTTTTATTTTAGTTTTACTGTCATCTCTCTTTTTTTTCATAAACTTTATTTAACTATTTGACTTTTTTTTTTGTCCCACTAGGAGACTTCACTTTGTGATCTTTTGATCGCATATATACATAATGTTTTGGTATACTTAGTATATCAAAGCATTCTTGCCTGCCAGTGTAAAACTGACAGGCAATCTAATAGATTGCAGAGGCATGGCCTAATAAGCAGCAGTTGCCTAAGGCTGGATTCACACGAGCATGTTCGGTCCGTAAAGGACGGAAGATATTTCGTCCGCAAGTCTCGGACCGAACACACTGCAGGGAGCCGGGCTCCTAGCATCATAGTTATGTATGACATTAGGAGTCCCTGCCTCGTTGCGGGACCACTGTCCCGTACTGTAATCATGTTTTCAGTACGGGACAGTAGTTCCACAGAGAGGCAGGGACTCCTAGCGTCGTACATAACTATGATGCTAGGAGCCTGGCTCCCTGCAGTGTGTTCGGTCCGGGACTTGCGGCCGAAATACGTTCCATCCTTTACGGACCTAACATGCTCGGGTGAATCCAGCCTAAGGCAGACCTGGGGGCCTTTGTTAGGCCCAAGGCTGCCATGGAAAACGAACGGCGCCCCTCCCTCTGTCAACCACATTAGATGCCGCTATTGCTACTGACAGCAGCATCTAATGTGTTAAACTGCCGGAATCATGACACATACACAGATGCTATATGGCACATACAAGGCCATAATAAATGCGAACAGGAGCCGTTCCATTCTTCGAAGCTTGTGCCCTCTAAATGTGAAATATGCATGCTCTGTGTCATGCGCAGTTCACACCAGTAACACATAGAAGCTCATTACTAGAGGGAAACCTGGCGCCATTTTCCTGAGTAACAAATGCCGCTGCCAGACAGTAAGATGACGACTTCCGGCCGCGGCTTCCAGCAATACCATACATGAAGCGGATGCGGCAGGAACATCGGAAGAGGAGTGGAGGCGGCAGGAACATTGTAAGAGGAGTGGAGGCGGCAGCAGTAGGAAAACAACAGATAAGTTATAGGGGTGTCTGGTGAGTGAGTCTGTAAAGGATTTGCCAGACACAGCTTCTGTGTCAACGCCCGTGGGTAATCAGTCTGCACCTGCTCCTATGTCTGTGAGACTGACTCCATCTTCCACCACTCAGGATGGCAGGCTTAGGAGTGGGAGAGCCTATCACAGCCTGGCCAGATGGAGCTAGTTCCCGCCCACTGTCTATTTATACCTGCCTGTCCTGTTCCTCCTTTGCCTGTGATTCTTCTATGCGTGTTTCCTGGCTTGCTGCTGCTGCTTGTACTACTCATCCTCTGCTTGTTATTGACCTTGGCTTTCTGACCACTCTTCTGCTCAGCGTTTTGTACCTCGCTCTCTCCTGGTTTGACTCGGCTCGTTCACTACTCTTGTTGCTCACGGTGTCTCCATGGGCAGCTGCCCCATTTCCCTAGCTTCTGTGTACCCTTGTCTGTTTTGTCTGTCTTGCACTTACTGAGCGTAGGGACCGTTGTCCAGTTGTACCCCGTCGCTTAGGACGGGTCGTTGCAAGTAGGCAGGGACTGAGTGGCGGGTAGATTAGGGCTCACCTGTCTGTCTCCCTACCCTGTCATTACAGAAGGCGCTCCATGTTTTGGTTGCTGTGTTTGTGTAGCGCATGCATGGCTGTAGGGAGTTTGTCTGTATGTGATCTGATAAGCTGCTGCATGTGTTGGTGTTTTTGTGTGGGTGTGTAATGCATATCTGGGGGGTTTGGTGAGCTGCTGCATGTGTGTGGGTTTTGTGTAGTGCATGCTAGTCTGGGTGGGTTTATGTGTAGCGGGGGTCTGGTGAGCGAATTAATATTTGGGATGTTTTGTTGGTGTGTGTGTGGGGGGATCTGATGAGTTACTGTTTTTGGAGGGTTTGTGTGGGTGATGTGAAGCAGCGTTATGTGGGATGTTTTTTTTAGAAGCGATGATATGTGTAGGGGTTTTGGTTAGAAGCGGCAGGGTTTTTGTTATGGGGGTTGGAGAGAAGCGGCGGCAAGTTTGGTGTGGGGTTTTGAGCAGTGGAGGAGTGTTTGGTGTGGGGGCTGTGATAAGTGGCGGCATGTTTGGTGTTGGGGGCTGGAGAGAGGTGGGGGAGTGTTTGGTGTGTGGGTTGTGAGCAGCAGCGGAGTGTTTTGATTTGGGTGTTGAGAAGCGGCAGAGTGTTTAGTGTGGGGGCTCTGAGTAGCAGTGGCATATTTTGTGTGGGGGGTGTTGAGCAGCGGCGGAGTGTCTTTTTTGGGGGGGTTGGAGAGAAGTGGCGGCATGTTTGTTGTGGGGGGTGTTGAGCAGCGGCAGAGTGTTTGGTGTGGGGGTTGTGAGTAGCAGTGGTGTGTTTTGTACGGGATAGTTGCCAGAGAAGCACCGGCATGTTCGGTAGTTGACACTCACTTTTTCTCCGCCATGGGGAAATATTTTTCCCTCTGGCGGATGAAATTACAGTTTACACTTAGTAGAGTTCCATTATGGGGAAATGAATTTACCTGAATAGCTGTCCTAAGCTGGTTACTTGAGGAGGTCTGGATTACTCTTCTACAAAAGTAGTCCGATGTCTGCGAGTAACTTAGACCACATGATGTAAACCAGCCGATGATGGCTTACAGGGCACAGCAAGACAACAGAAAAAATATCACTTTGATCGCAGGAACAAATAAACAAGTTTTCAAACTTATATGAATTTTATATTTGTTCTTTATCTTTTTAGTTGTAGTGTTTTTAGGAGGACAAGGACGCTAATAAACGACTGAAAAACAGGGATATAACTCTCTGTTGACTCCGAGCTTTCTGGCGCAGATTTTGATGCGGAAACAGCGCCATAAAAACCCTGAAATCGCCCCACATTGATTTCAATGGGAGGCAGAGGCAATTTTTTCCTCGGTGGCATTTGACCGCTCGCGGGGAAAAAAAGCGGCATTTACTTTTTTGCGGCTTCCGCCTCTGTCCTCCCATTGAAATCTTTTCCCAGCGTTTTTCATGGTGTTTTTGCCCATGGTTCTTGCATTAGCTTCAATGGCCGCAGGTGAAAACTGCCGCAAAAACAGCAGAAAAAGAGTGCGGGCAGTTTAAAATCTGCTTCAAAATTCCTGAAGGAATTATGAGGCAGATTTTTTTCTGCCTGCAAAAAACTCTGTGTGAACAGGGCCTAAGGGTGTATTTATACAGCATTGTTTTGCCGCATTTTTCCCGAGCGGGCGAAAACCACATTGAAAAAGTGCGTTTTTACCACCATTTTTTGGATGCCGTTTTCAGCTGCGTGGGGAAAACACGGCAAAACCGCACCGTGTGAGTACACCCTAAGAAAATATTTTTTTATTCAAATAAAACCCACACAAACCTTGGTTAACCATTTAATATTTTTCTAAAATGTAGATCATCGAAGAAGTCCAGCGTATCTACGACGTAGTCCAAACGGTCGAGCAGAACCTGCAAAACAAAAAAATAAAGATAGTAATATAAAAAGTAAAAATCTTCTCATCTACAGCAGACTTCTGTCTTATCCCCTGCACCGCAATATAAACTATAGGCGAATGAAAAATATTTCCCTTATCGCATCTTCAAACGGCGCTCAAAAAAACCACGACGTGTAGACATGTAAAATACACTAGCGTTTCTTGTGAAGCACCTTTTATAATACAGGTGTTTTTCAAGTGTTTTTTTATGCGTTTTGTGTGTGCTTTTTGCACGTTTGTTGGCATGTAATAGGACTCCCTTTGACTATGTGAACATATAGCACATTTCACGTATCAAAGAATTGACCCGATGCTTATTTTCTTCCGCAACGTGTTTTTGCTACAAAGAGTGCGTAAAAAAAGCTTGTTGTTTGTACTAACGACTCGCTTTCACAATGGAAGCTTAATCAAGCATTTGATACATTTTTTAGCACGTGAAATGCGCCAAAAAGTGTGTCAAATACACGCTGTGTGAACCTGTCAACTGAAAAGCCATTCACCACAGGGTCTTCCCTCTTGACTTTAATCATTCTTAGCCTTTTGGTGCGTCTTAGAGCTCTGCCAGCTACCATTGTAAAAACACTCCAAAAGTGGGAGCTGGACTGTAATGGCCGGGGAAGGGAGACAGACAGGTGAGCCCTAATCTACCCGCCACTCAGTCCCTGCCTACTTGCATGACCCGTCCTAGGCGACGGCGTACAACTGGGCGACAGTCCCTACGCTCAATATGTGCACGACAGACATACAGACAAGTCTACACAGAAGCTAAGGGAAATGGGGCAGTTGCCCATGGCAACTCCGTGAGCAACAAGAGTAGTGTACGAGCCGAGTCAAACCAGAAGTGTACGAGGTACCAAACGCAGAGCAGGAGCGTAGTCAGTAAAGCCAGGGTCAATTAGAAGCAGAGGTCAATAGTGCTAGCAGGAACAGCAGAGCCAAGAAACAAGACAGAATCACAGGCAAAGGAGGAGCAGGAAATGAAGGTATAAATAGACTGAGGGTGGGAGCTAGCTCCGTCTGGCCAGGCTGTGATAGGTTCTCCCACTCCTCAGCCTACCAGCATGAGTGGTGGCAGATAGAGTCACTCTATCAGACCTAGAAGCAGATGCAGACTGATTAACCATGGGCGTCGACACAGAAGCTGTGTCTGGCAAATCCTTTACATGGACACTGCTTGACAATTTGAGGAGACCTTTTCCTGGCTTGTAGCCAAAAATAGGGAGCGGGGTGAGTCTCACTCCCATTTACAGCAGCTGTAAGCCAGTCTGTTTGCCTAATTTACCTTGCTGTAATTCTGGGAAGTGCTTCCTCTGGGGTCCAACATTGGAAAACATGTCTTATTATTATTTAATTTTTAATACTTCCCACCTTGTGGAAGAAAAAAAAAATACAGCAAAGAAACGTAAAAATATAGTATAAGTAACTCACTAAAAAATTTTTTTTCATTTGCGACACATTCCCTTTAAATGCATGTATAGACGTTTTCATTAAGGCTGCACGGTGTTGCTGCATCTTTTGATGTTTTTTTTTTTTAAATCACGAAAGCTAATTCCATACAGCATCTGAATGCAAATTCCAGCCTTGTGCTCAGATCCCACCAGATCCCGTCAATTTGCTTTTCCATAGAATACAATAGGAGAATCAGTTTACCTGCTTTTCTCGTAAATTTGCCAGAATCAAATCACAACCCTGGTGACCACCACATCATAATGGGTGACAAATCAGCAAATCAGGAGAAAAATAGTTTCACCTCCACCAGTAGGCTGAACTTTACTGCATAGGGAATATTGTTATTTTATTAGCAATGTAATAAGATTTCTCCGTGCATTACGCAGGTCAACTAGAGGAGGAGGAGACAGCTACTTTTAAAGGATTAATCTGAGTCTCTCACTACATACACACAGAGCCAGCAGCAGTAACTGAGTAGAAAGCAGTGACAGGATTTACGTCTACTTCTGCTGCTGCTTCTTCTTCTTAATATTCTTCTTCTAGCTCCCTCCTCCTCCTGCTGCTCCATAATTCACAGGAATCCATCTTCCATTGTTGCTAGTATAATAATATCCATCATGAAGAAAGCGTCTTCTTACACGGCCCGATGTGGGCCGTGTAAACGACCGCCGATCAACGAGACAGCTCGTCTACATACATTTCTATCATGTCAGCAGCGCATCTCCCTGTTTACAAAGGGAGATTTGCTGCCGACAACAATAATATTTTCAGCTAAAAAAACTATACAATCAGGCAATGAACGAGTATTTGCTCATTCATCGGTTGACTGTTGACCTGTTTACACAGGGCAATGATTGGGAACGAGCGTTCTGTGAACGCTTGTTTGCCCGATAATTGGTCCATGTAAAAGGGTGTTAAGATAGCTGCAGAGATCTTCACTGTACACATGCTGAACACTCACAGTCTCCCCTCTGAGGGTATGTTCACATGCAGTGTCTTCAGGCATATTTTGGGGCGTTTACGCCTCGAAAAATGCCTGAAAAAACGGAAGCTGAACACTTACAAACATCTGCCCATTGAAATCAATGGGAAAAAAAGCATTTAGTTCATACAGGGTTACGGGGGTGTCTTTTTACGCCTCTGTCTTAAAAAATGGAGCATAAAAAGACTCTCCGTAAAAAGAAGTGCATCTCAATTCTTGAGGCGTTTTTTGGAGCTGATTTTCCATTGAACACTATAAAAAACGCCTCAAACATCGCCTAAAAAAACGCCAGAAAAGAAGCCTCAAAAGAAGCTCCAAATTAAGGCTATGTTCACACTGAGTTTTTTTACTAGTTTTTTGACACGGAAACCGTGCCCAAAAACTCGTCAAAAACAGCCCGAAAATGTCTTCCTTTGATTTCAATGGGAGGCGGGGGCGGTTTTCTCTCGCGAGCAGTAAAACCGCCTCACGGGAGAAAGAAGCGACATGCCCTATCTTCGGGCATTTTTCGCGTCTTTTACGGACTTAATTTGGAGCTGTTCTTACGTCCCAATTACGTCCCAAGAAGTGTCCTGCACTTCTTTTGACGAGGCTGTAATTTTACGCGCCGTCTTTTGACAGCGACGCGTAAAATGACAGGTCGTCGGCACAGTACATCGTAAAGCCCATTGAAAGTAATGGGCAGATGTTTGCCGACCTATTGGAGCCGTATTTCAGACGTAATTCGAGGCGTAAAACGCCTCCATTACGTCTGAAAATAGGTCGTGTGAACCCAGCCTTAGGGTATGTTCACACAATTAACAAAATACGTCTGAAAATACGGCGCTATTTTCAAGGGAAAACAGCTGCTGATTTTCAGATGTTTTTTGAGCAACTCACGTTTTTCGCTGCGTTTTTCATGGCGTTTTTGCTGCATTTTTTACGTCCGTTTTTGGAGCTGTTTTCAATAGAGTCTATGAGAAAACGCCTCTAAAAACATCCCAAGAAGTGTCCTGCACTTCTTTTGACGAGCTGTCATTTTACATGCCGTATTTTACAGCGATGCGTAAAATGACAGCTCGTCTGCACAGAACATTGTAAGACCCATTGCAAGCAATGGGCAGATGTTTGCCGACGTATTGGAGCTGTCTTTTCAGGCATAATTCGAGGAGTAAAACGCCTCAATTATGTCTGAAAAGAGGTCGTGTGCACATACACTACCGTTCAAAAGTTTAGGGTCACTTAGAAATGTCCTTATTTTGAAAGAAAAGCACAGTTTTTTTCAATGAAGATAACATTAAATTAATCAGAAATACACTCTATACATTGTTAATGTGCTAATTGACTATTCTAGCTGCAAACGTCTGGTTTTCAATGCAATATCTACATAGGTGTATAGAGGCCCATTTCCAGCAACCATCACTCCAGTGTTCTAATGGTACATTGTGTTTGCTAACTGTGTTAGAAGGCTAATGGATGATTAGAAAACACTTGAAAACCCTTGTGCAATTATGTTAGCACCGCTGTAAACAGTTTTGCTATTTAGAGGAGCTATAAAACTGACCTTCCTTTGAGCTAGTTGAGAATCTGGAGCATTACATGTGTGGGTTCGATTAAACTCTGAAAATGGCTAGAAAAAGAGACATTTCATGTGAAACTCGACAGTCTATTCTCGTTCTTAGAAATGAAGGCTATTCCATGTGAGAAATCGCCAAGAAACTGAAGATTTCCTACAACAGTGTGTACTACTCCCTTCAGAGGACAGCACAAACAGGCTCTAACCAGAGTAGAAAGAGAAGTGGGAGGCCGCGCTGCACAACTGAGCAACAAGACAAGTACATCAGAGTCTCTAGTTTGAGAAATAGACGCCTCACAGGTCCTCAACTGGCAGCTTCATTAAATAGTACCCGCAAAACGCCAGTGTCAACGTCTACAGTGAAGAGGTGACTCCGGGATGCTGGCCTTCAGGGCAGAGTGGCAAAGAAAAAGCCATATCTGGGATTGGCTAATAAAAGAAAAATATTAATATGGGCAAAAGCACACAGACATTGGACAGAGGAAGATTGGAAAAAAGTGTTATGGACAGACGAATCGAAGTTTGAGGCGTTTGGATCACACAGAAGAACATTTGTGAGACGCAGAACAACTGAAAAGATGCTGGAAGAGTGCCTGACGCCATCTGTCAAGCATGGTGCAGGTAATGTGATGGTCTGGGGTTGCTTTGGTGCTGGTAAAGTGGGAGATTTGTACAAGGTAAAAGGGATTTTGAATAAGGAAGGCTATCACTCCATTTTGCAACGCCATGCCATACCATGTGGACAGCGCTTGATTGGAGCCAATTTCATCCTACAACAGGACAATGACCCAAAGCACACCTCCAAATTATGCAAGAACTATTTAGGGAAGAAGCAGGCAGCTGGTATTCTATCTGCAATGGAGTGGCCAGCGCAGTCACCAGATCTCAACCCCATAGAGCTGTTGTGGGAGCAGCTTGACCGTATGGTACGCAAGAAGTGCCCATCAAGCCAATCCAACTTGTGGGAGGGGCTTCTGGAAGCATGGGGTGAAATTTCTCCCGATTACCTCAGCAAATTAACAGCTAGAATGCCAAAGGTCTGCAATGCTGTAATTGCTGCAAATGGAGCATTCTGTGACGAAAGCAAAGTTTGAAGGAGAAAATTATTTCAAATAAAAATCATTATTTCTAACCTTGTCAAAGTCTTGACTATATTTTCTAGTCATTTTGCAACTCATTTGATAAATATAAGTGTGAGTTTTCATGGAAAACACAAAATTGACTGGGTGACCCAAAACTTTTGAACGGTAGTGTACCCTTACAGTAAACTCTTTCAGCTTAGAAGTAGGACATTTTATAGAGCAGTCAAAATGATACTTTGCCTGCGCAATGCTGCTTGGGGGTAGAAAAAAATAGCAATTTTGCGATTGTTTTTGCAATACAAAGGCTGAAATGTGCAGCAAGTCTACTGCGAAATCTGCCACGTCTGGACAAGCCCTCAAGTATGCAAATTTTGCTGCAGATTCGTTGCGTAATTCTTGCGACTTTGCAGCAAAATCCACAGTGAAAAATGTAATTTCTGCCACATCTGAACAAGCCCTAAAAAATTTTTTTGCTATCATAGCTGTATAAAGGCTTGTTATTTTGCGGGACATTGTATTTTTTTATGTCACAATTTTGAAATACATATAATGTATAGTATAACATTTATAATACTTTTTGAAGGGGTGTGGAAAATAACAGCAATTCCGCCATTGTTTGGTTTTTATAGCGTTCGCTGTACAGTATAAATGACATGCTAACTTTTTCTGGGCGTCAGTAACATTATGGCAATACCAAATTTATATATATTTTTTTAGGTTTTACTACTTTTTCACAATAAAAACACTTCAAAAAAAGAGTGCCATGACGTTTTATTTTTCCACTGATAGAAGTTCTGTAAAGGCTTTTTTTGTGGAATGGGTTGACCTTTTTATTGGTACTGTTTTATGATACATGCAACTATTTATTATATTTTTTTGTAGACAGGGTTAACAACAAACAGCAATACTAATTATGTGTACTCAATGTATTTTTTTTTTAACTTAATAAAGCAGTTTTTATTGGAGGAAAAATGTTTTTTGTGTTTTTTTTTTTCTTTTTAGTAATTTTTTGAAAATATTTTTTTCACTTTTTTTTATTCCCACTAGGGACTAGACTTAGGTTTATAGCTGACATAATATACTGCAATTCTTCTGTTACACTGACAGGCATCCCCTGACAGGGCCTAATAGGTGTACTAAGTTGGCAAACCAGAAGCCCATTGTTAGGCCCTCGGCTGCCATAGCAACCCATCGGCACCCCCCTTGATATCGTCCTGGGGGTGAAAGGCTGGGAGAGGGAGCCCCTCTAAATTGTTTATATTCTATTATATTATATGTTCCCCACAAAATAGAAAGGCATTTTTACCATTTTACAATATTATCATTTGCAAATCAAATTTTCAGCAGCTGACGTGTAGGCATCATTTTAGAATAAGGCTGTGTTTAACCTTCACATATTGCAGTTTTTTTATTTTTTTTATTCGTTTTCTTTTCCTTGTCCTTTCTTTGGACTCTACTCCAGGATTGTAACAAAGAAAGGAAACAAACTGCATTAAAATGTCCTATGTGGCCCCAGCATTTATCTAAACACATTGTCTGTTATGGAATTGCAAGTTGAGCAATTCCCCAAAGGCTAGTGGAGACTGCCGGGAGAGTGTGCAAATAAAACCGCAACCACAAATCCGTCACAACTCTGATCGACAGTCTAAGGCTACTGTAAGGTCTTCGTCAGAGCCGACCGCAAGGTGGGGTGGTCTTTGCTGCATAGAACCCAGGTTGTCTTAGCAGAGTTCAGTGTTAGATAAGGGGTGCAATGCAGGCAATACCTGAACAGGATAACCAGACAGCCAGAGGGTAAACAGAAATTCCAAAACAGAGCAAGTGGAAATCAGGTACAGCAGAGGTCAAAACCAGCCAGGAGCAGATAATCAAAATTGGTAAACAAGGGGTTAATGAGAGACAAGCCGAGGTCACTTTCCAAGAAGTCCAGAAGTACAGGGAGTGTCAGAGCTTGATCAGAACACCAGAAGACTAGGAAAATCACAAGCAAAGACCAGGCGGAGGAAGCCAGATATAAATACAACCCCACACCTAATTGGCAGATAAACAGAGAAAAGAGATAGGCTCAAAGTAAAACAGAACTGCCCAGAAGCTAGAACAGTAGTCATGGTGATCGTAAGTGAACAGGTGTTTTCCTAACATTGTAATAGCAGTTTTCATGGATGGTACCTGCAGAGATACTGCAGGGATTTTACTTCTCTGCTTTATTACCTTAAGGTGGGATTCACACATCGCTTATTTGTTGCAGATTTTTGACCCACAGTCAGAAGTCTTTTTTAAAGGACAGGAAAATATAAAGGAAGAGCTTATACTTCTTCTTCCTCCTGGATCCACTTCTGGCTTTGGCTCCAGTATCTGCATCAAAATCTGCAACAAATACGCAATGTGTGAATCCAGCCTAGTTGCTACCCATCGTTAGTTGAGCATTTCAGGTAATATAATTCCATAATATAGGCATTAAACTGGCTTCTAAATGGATCCTATGTGATCAATAAGTGTTCATAAATATCTAACACATGTTTATTTAATGTTAAATTGATTACATTTATTTTGTACATTGTGTGGCATTTCCAGTGAAGGTGCAAGTGGACATAGGTCTGGAGTAGGACAGGCATAAAACTGATCACTGGCCACTAATTTGTACGTTTGTGGTAATACACATTCTGCGTGATGTACAATTATCATTGCATGAGCAATTGCGAAATGCATTCATTGATGTCCATTGCTGGTTGTCACGTTGCGTCCGTGGACCCACTGGGCTCTACCACCTTGTCGGTATGGCAGCTGGCCAACAGGGCACAGGTTACAATCTATAGTTTGTATAGGGTACCTGTGGCAGCTTGGACAGTAGCAAGGCAGCCTCGGCTGGGATTAGGCAGCAGGTAGACGTCAGGTGTGGTGTAGCAGGACAGGCGTGGTATACAGCACAGCACGACTTCAGCTCAGCACGGCACTTGACCAGGATAGCACGGGATACAGGATACAGGAACAGGGAACACTGGGAACTGGGAAACACTAGGAGACCATTTGCAAAGACAAACTTAGGGTACGACAACAACACTCAGGCGTGGGAGGAAGGGGCTGAGCCCTTCTTACAGTCCAGGTTGCTATGGGCTAATTAAACATAAAAGTTCGGTGCGCGCGCTGCCCCTTTAAGAGCGAGCACGAGCGTGCACGTGCACCTTACGGGACCCGGCGAGGTGAGCGGAAGTGAGCAATGGCATCTCCTGAGGAGGAGACTGGGGCCAGTGCTCGCAGATCCATGGCTGCGGGCGTCAGGAAGTGAGTGAGCCTGACGACATGGGCATGACACCGGTACTGTATGTATGGTGCTTGATTTCTTTTTTTTCCCCAGTTTTATTTTGTGATGAAATGACTTATTTACCTTTTTGGGGTTCTTTTGCTATTCTATTTTATATAAGCACTGATATTATTTTATTTATTCTTTTTAAGCACCAGTAATGTCTTAGCAAGCTTTTCTTCTCTATGATATCCTGTTGATGTTAGCAGGTAACACATGTGCTGTCTGTTTCCTACCAGTCCTAAAAAAAAGGGCTTCTTCATAATGTCACTCTTTCTGGTGTCTGTGTTGGCTCAATAAATATCATGTTTGATGGTCTTGCTGATGTCTTGTTTACTTTTTTTTGTGATATCTACGTTTGGGGTTTGAATTAACACCAGTGTGATGGACATTGCACTAATTCATAGTGAAATATATTAAGAGAACAGTGAGCTGTTTCTATATGCATTTTGTTTCAGTTCTCTGTCATAATATACGGTCCAACTGCCGGTATGACAGACTAACCAAGCTGTTGGGCCGGGTAGTTAGGGGTTAATTTGGTTCTACTCAAGATGAAATCACAATATCAGTTATCAGTTGCTTTTTCAGTGGTCTGTAGGTGAACCTACTACATCATAATACATAATATATACTCTGGGAATTGAGTGTATATAGAAATATCTTCATATACATATTTGTAGCAAGCTCTATATTTATCTATTTTTCTTTGCAAGAAATAATTTTTTAGATCTATAACTTCAAATGTTTCACTTACTATCAGGCATTCTGGACAGCGAGCAATAAAAGTATGCATTATCTTGCTTGCACAACTAGCAGCTTTGAGTATATAGACATACCAGAAGACCTTTCAGGAGAGTGTTAGAGCGCATCTGTCCGACATTAAATATCATTATGAATCCACTCCAGTCAGCAAACATTTCACTCCCAGCAACATCAGCGCTTTCAAAGGTTTTAGCTTCATGATACTGAATGCATATCATATCAGCTGAAAATAGTTCTTTTTTTAAAATAGTTAATGTATTTGCATGATAAAATCATGTCTATAAACTGATATATACATAAATAAAAAAAACTCTTGTGCATAACATTTCCTAAGAAAACACTTAACAAATTATAACATTGTGCTGCTAGTAGTAAATAAAGACAGGTCAAAAATATTTCTCTAGTCACCTTACAAACTGGGTTCAGGTAATCAAATGTGGAGTTGAGATATCCATGTTCTCTGGAGACTTACTTGGGACTGCTACTTGAAATGCCCAAGAGTCTCAAACAGGCCCTGCAGACCTACCAATAAGGGTCATTCTGCCAGTGAATTAGAAGTTAGCTGTATTCAGATTAGGCCCTATTCATGCCACGTTTATGATCTACATTGGAAGGATTTATCTTGTTAGCTTATATAATATATCCAGTGACATATTCATAGATTTCTATAAACTAAACATGCGGTAAAGGAGTGTCCTTTTGGCAAATGTTTGACAGCGTAAAGAGGTTGTACACAATTAGAAAAAAATTGCTGCTCTCTTCTGAAAACAGTGATACACCTGTCCACAGGTTATGTCTGGTATTGCTTCTGAGCTCCACTCACTTCAATGGAGTTTAGTTGCAATACCAGACACAACCCATGGATAGGTGTGTGCTGTTTAAAGAAGTCTAATTTACCACACAATTTACTACCGCCTAAAAATGGATATGTTAAAGCATATGTTTTTTTACCATGAAAGTCAATGGCTTATATATGTTACTATATTGGCACACAGTTTAATATGTTTTTAACATACAGTTGAGTATATGTCTTTGAAAACATATAACTAAACTATATGTCATAGCCTTAGCTGTCAGAATTTTTATTACAGATCTGCTCACATACCACCCTATATCATGGGCCTTTCATGTGTATGAATGTGTACCACTTGCAGTGGGGTATATTAGTGGGGTTGGGGTTGTGTGTGATGGAAGACTTTAATTGAAAGAAAGTCCCATAATAAAGCAGCTCTGTATCTTGGAAACCCTAAGGCCTCATGAACAAGACAGTAGAGAAAGTCCCATAATGGTTGCCTACTAGAATGCCGTAGTCCCTCCATGTACCACCATATAGTGCTCTGTACAGTGCCGTATTCTCCCCTAGAAGCAATGCAGTCTTGTGCAGAAGCCTTATCTGAACCTACGCGGTTATTGTATCAACATGTCACCTGATTGAATATCATCTGAGGATTCCTCCTGAGACACTGAGCATCTGCTGTCTTTTTTAAGATGCATTTTCTGAGTGGCTCTGTCAAGAAGACGAGGTACAAAAAATATCTTGGAATAACCAAGCAGCTTTTGCAGAGAAAATACACAAATTGCACATCTGACAGTTTGGCGATCTAGTAGATGTATATAAAGGATAAAAATGGTCAATGTGATTACTGGAAACGGTGGCTACCATTATTACTCTCTTATACACATTTATACTTAGTTTCTAGGTAACTGAACTGTGTCTAATGCATCACCTCATATTTTAATGGACCCAGCATTTATCTATAATTATAGGAAACAAAACAGTACATCCTGCTTTCAGAAACCCAACATTTATCTGTTTTAACCAGAGGTCATAGAGGATGCATAAAATGCTTCCATTGGTGAGTAAGAGAAAGTGACAAATGAGCGTGCGATGTTAAAGTTCAAAATAAAATGGGAAAAAAATAATAATTCATTGGTGCACTTTGCAATTTATGCTATTCTAGATATAGTTTTAATTCATAATGCGAAGTTAATATGTGCCTTTTATTTAGTCTGTATTACCAATAATTTGTGATTTTGCTTTGTACAACAAATGGCTTACTTAATTATTTTATGAGGTATTGCTGAATGGCCTTGAAAGAGTTCTATACAAATGAGTTGTAAATAAGCTATTACAAATGTATGTTGCCTTCATTTCATTGTGTCTAATTAAATTTGATTTTTTTGTACTGTCCTGTAATATGTAAGCAATGGCCATGATATGTATAAGGCTAATAGATGTAACCATCATTATGGAAAATAAAGATTTCCCCTTTTAATACAATACAGCCATATCTACTTTCACAGTTTATCCTAGCTGGTCAGTGTAATCCTTTGTTAATCACTGTAACTTACTTGCTGATGTTTCTATTAATCCTGGGACTCACACTGATCATTAGAATGGAGGTCTCGAGTCCCCCCTTCCTCATCTCAGTCATGCGGATGAGGAGGACTCAGAACCCGTTCTAGTGAATGTGGGGGTCCCAGCGGTTGGGTCCCCAGTGATCAAACATATATCATCTATCCCAGGGGTGAACCTAGCCCGTCTGCCACCTGAGGCGAACTATAAAAAGGCGCCCCCCCCAAATCTATCGGAGTTTTCTCATTCCTAGCTTTACACATCAAACACGCAATATATACATTTTTTAAATAGGAAAACATTTGGTGTTTATTTGTTAGGCCCTGTTTACACGGAGTATTTTGACGAGTTTTTGGGCGCGGAAACCGCTCCGTAAAACTCGTCAAAAACTGGCCGAAAATGCCTCCTGATAAAGAAGGGACATGCCCTATCTTCGCGCGTTTACGCCTCTGACCTCCTATTGACATCAATGGGAGGCAGAGAAAGGGTATTTCGCTGAGTTTTTTGCCCGTAGCACTGAATGGCCGCAAGCGAAAAACGCGGTGAAAATCGCGGCAAACGACGTGCAGGAAGGACAAAATCTGCCTCAAAATCCCAAACAGAATTTTGAGGCAGAATTTTCCTCCACAAAAAACTCAGTGTGAAACTCAGCCTTAAAGTGCTGTTTGAAGTATGGAAAATATTTAAAGAATTATTCTTACTGCCAATCAGTGCAGTGCAAATAGTACAGTCTGCACTGCCCCATATCTCTCCTCGGCAGCCAGTCTCATTTGTGGCGTCACTCTCTGCAATTACATTCAGGCCAGTCCAGGATGGATCGCGCTTAGCGCTGTTTTGAAGCGTCACATCCGGGGATGATTTCTTTGCTCTACCTGCTGTATTGTTGTGGTCCGCCTGTGCTGGCTCGATGACAGTGGTGGATTAATATGATCTTAGACCCTGGGCTGTGCACAAGTTATGGGCCCACACTCTTCACGTAAGTGTCACCTACTTGTCAAAGTACATCACATGCCACTCTGCAGACTGTCTCTTAGCCTGATCTTCTGCTGCCACACTCACACTTCCCCACAGCCCACACCACAGTAATTTACATAGATTGTAAGACCAAAATTACAAATAATACCCACATACTGTTACTGAATAATACCCCATACTGTTACTGAATAATACCCCCATACTGTTACTGAATAATACCCCATACTGTTACTGAATAATACCTCCATACTGTTACTGAATAATACCTCCATACTGTTACTGAATAATACCTCCATACTGATACTGAATAATACCCCCATACTGTTACTGAATAATACCCCATACTGTTACTGAATAATACCCCCATACTGTTACTGAATAATACCCCATACTGTTACTGAATAATACCTCCATACTGATACTGAATAATACCCCCATACTGTTACTGAATAATACCCCCATACTGTAACTGAATAATACTGCCATACAGTTACTGAATAATACCCCCATACTGTTACTGAATAATACATTTATACTGTTACTGAATAATACGTCCATACTGTTACTGAATAATACCTCCATACGGTTACTGAATAATACGTCCATACTGTTACTGAATAATACCTCCATACTGTTACCGAATAATACCTCCATACTGTTACTGAATAATACCTCCATACGGTTACTGAATAAATTTACCAAACTATGATCACATATTACTACAACATAGTGTCAGAAAAAACCCACCATACTGTTAGTGAATAAATCACACTATATATAGACCAATATTACCACCATATAGTGACCTTATAGAGGTAGATGGAAGTTATACACAAGATATCTGCAGACCATATAAGTGATTACAGTATAGTTATATCGAGTGACTATTGTGGCAAATGTAAGTTTTTTAAATTTTTATACTGCTTTTTTTTGGTAGGTTCCGCTGGAGCGTTTGGACTACGTCGTAGATTCATTGGACTACTCCGATGATCTACTTTAAAAAAATAAATAAAATGGTGAAAGAGGGTTGCATGGGGGAGTTTAGATTTCAATAAAAGTTTTTCTTATGTCTGTTTTTTTTAATACTTTATTATGGCCTTAGTTATGGCTGCTGTCTGATTGAGAGCGTCCATTAGTAAGAAGGGGCTTAGTGTTAGCCAGTAAAAAGGCTATCACTAATCCCTATTATTACCCCGGTTCTCACTGCCGCGAGGGGATTACGATCCAGTACCCGACCATCTGAAGCGACGGTAAGGCAGCAGGGCGGCCACAGGCTGGTTTTACCAAGCTGGGAAGGGATAAAAAAATGTGGCCCTTCCCACGCTGGTGATGCTAGGCTGCAGCAGCTTTATTGTATCTGGCTGGTTGTGAAAAATAGCGGGAACCCCACGTCTTTTTTAGAAATAAATAATAGAAAAAAAATTACGTGAGATCCCCTCCATTTTTCATAACCAGCCAGATACAATAAAGTAGCAGCAGCAGCCTAGCATTACCAGGGTGGGAAGGGCCATGGTTTCTGCACATACACCCAGAACTGGGACTAAGCCTACATATATACCTGGGGATGGTAGGATCCAGCACTAAACTAATTAAAATCACCCAGGGCAGAATGGGAGGAGTGAAAGAAAAAAATGGAGGCAGTCACTAACCCCACATATATGAATCACATAAACACAACAAAAGTTTGAACAGCACATTCCAACAAAATGATACAAAACGTGTATGCAGGTGCAGGAACACCTGTGACTTCAAATATACAGCAGAAAAAGAAATGGTGACACACTGCGAACACTAATGCCACCTAAGCCACTAAATATAAATAAATATGCATACATAAATATACAGCAGGCAAAAAATGGCGACAGCACACTGTGAACACTAATGCCACCTAACCGACTAAATATAAATATGCATTACTGCTAAATCTACTTACAAATAGGGAGGTTCTTAATGCACATTTTGATCAAAATGTGTATGTGCAGAGTAGGTCCCCACCTTACAGAGGTTGCCTTGTCGTGGCAGGTGGGCAAACACTTTTTGATCAAAATGTTTTGTATCATTTTGTTGGAATGTGCTGTTCAAACTTTTGTTGTGTTTATGTAATTCATATATGTGGGGTTAGTGCTATGATTAAAGTCACTTAGCTCTTCAGTAAGACCCATACTACTAATACCAATGTATATCTATGGGGATTGCATGGCTGTGTGCTTATGCACCTCTTTGTAATGGGTTATAGTAGATATACCTGAACCTAATAATTTGACCATATAATTTGTATGTATACTATATATATATATTTTTTTTATTTTTTTATTTTTTTCAAAAAACAGGCAGCACTCAAAAAGTTGTAGCAAAATTAGAAAAGGTGCTTTATTCCATCAATCCAATACAGCCTGTATTGAATTGATGGAATAAAACACCTTTTCTAATTTTGCTACAACTTTTTGAGTGCTGCCTGTTTTTTGAAAAATATATACATTGGGAGACTGTGGCCATATCCCTGGCGGGCTTGCACCCTCATTTTATGAGACCAGGACTCTGCGGTTGACATTTTTTGTGTACCTATATATATATATATATATATATATATATATATATATATGTATATACCAATGGCAAAAAATAGAGGCAGAACTCCAATGGTGTGAGCAAAGTAGTGGGTTTTTAATTAGCTCTAGTGGTCTTCTGATTGGATCTAGAGCCATCACTCAGAACAGAGGGGAGGAGAGCCTGGAGCACTTAAACATGACAGGTTGGCTTTAATGAATATGGCTAACACGGCAGCCACACTAATAGTGTGCACAACTGCATCATGAAATAGCCTGAACTATGGACGCTGCCTTTGATATATACAAACTATAATCTGATGTACCACCTGCTTGAACGATTTGTTTTATACTGGACATGCGCAATGAAAAGCTGTGTGTGAGACCTCTCTAGCTGCATATATCTCACACACAGCTTTTCATTGCACATGTCCAGTATAAAACAAATTTATATGATCTATAACAATATATATATATATCTATGTGTGCTATGAAGCATCAGTGACACCAAGATCTCTTTATGAGAATTGACACTTTGCTGCCAGTGTTGCTGTAGGAAAAGTAGATGGCCAACGGACCCTGCCTACATAGTAATCTGAATCATGGTATTTATTGATGGAATTTATATTTTTATATATGCTTGCTGTACTTTAAATATACACTACGTACACTAACATGGTTTATGGATCACCATTATTGTATACAACATGAAATATACTTTGGATACGTTATAAAAAAGAGAGAATTGCATATCTTGACACTGATTAATTTAATCACATTGATGTACATGTCTTTGTACACCTGACCTTCACATTGTTTAAAATAAGCCCCAGTGTGTGGGCTGAAACGTCACCACTATTTAAACAGGTTGAATAAAATTATTTGGATTTATGCTACTTGGGAGTGCTGCGAAGCTCTTTGGACTGTTTATAAGGGGATCCATTAACGGGATATATTTTTCTTTGCACCCTGGTCATTAAATATACACTGTGCTGCTTTCTTTTGTGATATAGTATGTACTATATATAGGCATGTGCCGCTCCCACACAGTCCAAAAGGAAGGTCTTCGGCATTTTCATGTGGACCGGAAGCCGCGGCTGGACAGTAAGATGACTACTTCCGGTTGCGGCTTCCGGACATGTGTTCAGAAGCAAGGACTAGGAGCAGAGGGAGCGGACGCCGCGGAGGGAGCGGCGGCAGCAGGAGCAGGTAAATTATGTTTGTGTTTGTTCGTGTTTTACTGTGTGATTACACTGCATCTAAGCCTACTACACTGTGCATTCGCGCAAAAAATGGCGGCACACAGTGTAGGAGGTTTGAACATTCAACCCCCTCCTTTCTCCTGGCACTAGCCAGGATAAAAGAGGGGGATTAATTGAGCACACTAGAGCGAGTGTGTCTTCTCCAAATTTGCAGCATAAAGCAATGTGGTTGCTTTACCACGTTGCAATGCTGCAATTTTGGGAATTGCTCCCTCTAGTGACCAGCACATGGAAATGTTATAAATTAGAATCTAATTTATAATATTTCCTGACTTGTGAAAAAATTTAAAAAATTGGAACAATGTCTAATCATTTATATACTAAATGTTTAACTAAAAAAAAATGCAAACATTTTCTAGCGACACATTCCCTTTAAATCGGCCACATTGGAGAGTTTTGAAGCATTTTTTGTCCATGTAAGGCCTTGCCACAGCAGCTCAATGGGATTCAAGTCAGGACTTTAACTCAGCCACTCCATAATCTCAATTTTGTTTCTTTTGAGCCATTCAGAGGTGTTGAGCCATTCAGCCCCAGACCATCACATTGCCACCACCACCATGTTTGACTGTTGGTATGATGTTCTTATGGTGTAAAGCAATGCTAGCATTACACCAGATGTAAGGAGAGCCATGTCTTCCAAAAAGTTCCACCTTTGACTCACCAGTCCATAGAATATTATCCTAAAAGCTTTGATGTTTTTTGGAAAATGCAAGATGAGCCTTTGTGTTCTTTTTGGTCAGCAGTGGTTTGCGCCCTGTAACTCTCCCATGGGCGTATTTTTTACCCACCTTAACTAAGGCATGTGAGGCCTGGAGTTCTTTAGATGTTTGTCTGACTGCCTTTGTGACCTCCTGGATGAGCTGTCATCGCGCTTTTGGTAAAATTTTGGTAGCCCGACCACTCCTGGGAAGGTTCACCACTGTTCTAAGTTTTCTCCATTTGTGGATAATGGCTCTCACTGTGGAGCCTTAGAAGTGACTTTGTAACCCTTTCAAGAATGGTAGATTTCAATGACTTTGTTTCGCATCTGTATTTGAATCTCTTTAGAACGTGGCATCATGTGCTGCTGTTTGAGACCTTCTAGTCTGCTTGACATTATACTATTTAAGTGATGTTTAGAGTCAGCAGGTTTTTCAGTAATCATGCCTGCGTGCCTAGTAAAATTAAACCCAATTCTCAGTTGAATTTGGGCAATTACTTTTTCACATAGGGCCATATAGGGCTGAATAGCATTTAAATCAATGGTGATGGAAAGGGAAACATTTGGTTTTAGTTTGTGTCAGTCAGGGCTCTGTTCCGACGGAAAGCTCAGACGGAACATCAGAACAGAGCCCTGATGCAGATGTGAACATAGCCTAACTTCCCCAGATTGATTTCCTTTAGGCTCACTAGTTCAATGTCTCTCCCTTTGTTATCACACCTAATCTGTTAGCAATACACTACCTACAACTATAAGATGTTGTGCAAACACTAAATGTCACACACACATACAGTACACACAATATTAAATACTGTACAGTATTAACTGGGTTCTTTAGATGCTTAGCCCACTTACAGTTGTTGTGACATGAAAATTTTAAAAGTAGTGTCTTATTTTTAAAGTAATAGTCCTTTATAGGTCAGCTTCTTTTTCCATTAAAGATAATAAGATTATATTCCTATTTTTAATAACAAATGTTCAAGGATGACACCGGACTTCTTATTTGATGTCTGGTTTTGACAACCCATTTTCACACTACAGGGTGATTGCTGTTAAACTACTTAATTAGTTGGGTACCTGCAGAGAAGCACATTTTAAATGACAATTTTTCTTGCAGAGGAATCTTGACAGTGTCCATTTCATTAATGGGTATTTGTGGTTTTTAATTAACATCTATAGAATTCAAGTTATGCAGATATAGGATTCAGCAGAGAAAGTGAGGGAGATGTGTTGTGTGTCCAAACTCTAAGATAAGTGTGCTAAGGTGTCCATACACATTAGGCAAAGTTCAGACAAACTTACTTATTTTGGTGGGATTGGCTGATGCTCTAATGTGTAGGGGGCTACCCAACTCTCCCCCTGATGTCGAATGTCAAGGGATGAAGGATCGGTGTGTTGGCATTTCAACATGCCTAATCCTTTGTTTCCACAGAAATGAGCCACTGCCAATGGGGTCAGGCAGCGGCTTATTCCCCTCTCCCCATAAAATAAACATGCACGCTCAGTCAAACTTGCAGGTTTATGAGGGAGTTGTGAGGAATAACTGTCGTCCGACAGTTATTTAATGTGTATGGCCCCCTTTATGGTGAAGTAGAGAGATTGTGAGTGTACATTACTTAAAGAGTAGGTAAAACCAGAGGCGTAGCTAGGTTCTCCAGCACCCGGGGCAAAGATTCAGTTTGGCACCCCCCCCAACCTCTTTCCCGACATCTCTTTTCCCCTCGCCATGTTTTTTTTCCCTACCGATCAA
This sequence comes from Rhinoderma darwinii, assembly GCF_050947455.1. Classification (NCBI taxonomy): domain Eukaryota; kingdom Metazoa; phylum Chordata; class Amphibia; order Anura; family Rhinodermatidae; genus Rhinoderma; species Rhinoderma darwinii. Next base: position 132,949,859 of record NC_134690.1, on the reverse strand, counting down.
TGACGTGTCATTTCTTTTCCACATTTCTTTTTATGTAACTCGAGCATAAAAACATTTTGTAATGATAGGGGTGGGGAAACAGACAAGTGAGCCCTAATCTAACCGCCACTCAGTCCCTGCCTACTTGCAACGACCCACCCTAGGCGGCGGGGTACAACTGGGCGACGGTCCCTACGCTCAATAAGTGCACGACAGACAAACAGACAAGGGTACACAGAAGCTAAGGGAAATGGGGCAGTTGCCCACGGCAACACCGTGAGCAACAAGAGTGGTGAACGAGCCGAGTAAAACCAGGAGTGTACGAGGTACCAAACGCAGAGCAGGAGAGTAGTGAACATGCCGAGTCAAACCAGGAGTGTACGAGGTACCAAACGCAGAGCAGGAGAGTAGTCATTAAGCCAGAGTCAATATGAAGCAGGGTCAAATAGTTCAGAAGCTGCAGCAGGGCCAGGAAACCAAACGAAAAGAATCACAAGCAAGGAGGAACAGGAAAGGCAGGTATAAATAGACAGAGGGCGGGAGCTAGCTCCGTCTGGCCAGGCTGTGATAGGCTCTCCCACTCCTAAGCCTGCCATCCTGAGTGGTGGAAGATGGAGTCAGTCTCACAGACATAGAAGCAGGTGCAGACTGATTACCTATGGGCGTTGACACAGAAGCTGTGCCTGGCAGATCCTTTACACATTTGTACATTTTACAAGCAATATAGTTCTATACACAACACCAGAACCAAGCTCATTATATATATACAGTACCAGAACAAAAATCAGTACATATATACAGCACCAGAACAAAGCTCAGTACCTATATAAAGTGCCAGAACCAAGCTCAGTACATATATACAACACCAGAACAAAGCTCAGTACATAAATACATCTCCAGTACTAAGCTCTGTACATATATACAGCACCAGAACAAAGCTCATTACATATATATACAAAACCAGCACAAATACAGCTCAATTTAGTGCAACCCCTGCCATATAGGTTTGCACTAAATTGTTTCCAGCTCCCAGCATGGCCCGAACAATGGTAAGGATATGCTGGGAGTTGCTGTTTCACCAAAAAAAATCATATCATAATCATACCACCCATCATCTCGCTGCAGATCATACAGTGACTACAGTACTGATTAGATGCAGAATAAACATTTACATTAAGTGACTCACCGGTCACGTCTCAGATTCTAGTTCTTTTTCTCCATCCGGTCCAGACCTCTATGATGACTTCTCCCGATCACAGCCCATTTCTGCAGTTTGCCGCTCACATGTCTTCAGCTTCTCACTTTTCCAACATTTCTACACCTATAAACAAAGATAAAGTTCTCATTATACCACACACTATGCCCCTAAATATAATAGCACCATACACTGTGTCCCACCCACACACACACACACACACACACACACACACCGTGCCCCCTGTAGATTTTGCCTGCCATAGAGTCCCCTGTAGATTGTGCCCCCATATAGCCCACCCCTGTATATAGTGTCCCACATATCACTCCCCCTATAGTGCTCCACAGATAGCCCCCCTGTATATAGCCCCCCTGTAGATATAGCCCACCCCTGTATATAGTGCTCCACATATAGCCCACCCATGTATACAGTGCTCCACAGATAGCCCACCCCTGTATATAGCCCCCCTGTAGATATAGCTCACCACTGTATATAGTGCTCCACAGATAGCCCACCCCTGTATATAGCCCCCCTGTAGATATATCCCACCCCTCTATATAGTGCTCCACAAATAGCCCTCCCCTGTATACAGCCCTCCCTGTAGATATAGCCCACCTCTGTATATAGTGCTCCACATATAACCCACCCCAGTATATAGCCCCCCTGTAGATATAGCCCACCCATGTACATAGTGCTCCACATATAGCCCACCCCAGTATATAGCCCACCTGTAGATAGAGCTCCCCCTGGAGATAGAGCCCCCCGGCAGATAAAGCCCCCCCCTTAGATAAAGCCCCCTGTAGATAAAGCCACCCCCTGTAGATAAAGCCACTCCTCTGTAGATAATGCCACACATTTTTTTATTACGATAAAATAACAAACTATTCAAACTCACCTTAATCCCGTTCCCGCGCTGTCCGGCAGCAATGGAGACCTGCTCTCTTCTGTGTAGGTCTCCTGGGGTTGAATGAAGCGTCTATGAAAGGCGCTGATTGGCAGGGCAGAATGACTTTCCCTGTCAATCAGTGCCATTCAATGACGCAAGCGGCACAAAGTATCTCACCGCTTCATTCGTAGAAAGGCGCTGAATGGCCGGGCACGGAACGTACCCGGCCATTCATTGCTTCTAAGGGAACGTTCAGACATGGCGGAGTTTTTCCGCTGCAAATGTTGGTGCAGATTTGGGGCAATTACGCAACGAATCTGCAACAACATTTGCATATTTGACAGGTAATTCAGATGTTGCAGAAAACACAGCGGACTTGCCACAGATTTCAGTTTTTGCATTGCAAAGGCTGAAATACGCAGTGAAATTCGACTTCTTCTCTGCACTAGACAGTGCATGCTGTGGAATAAAAATTCCTTACCGCAGCCCATGGTCCGCAGCAGAGTTTTCCCCAACGTCTGAATTAAGTTTCCTAAAAATGGATAGAAACAAATGTAAAAAACGGTCGCTGGAGAATTCCACTGCGGACTGTCCGCAGCAGAATTCCACTGCAATTCCGTCATGTGTGAATGTGCCCTAATTCTACCTGTGTCCTATAGACGCAGGTACAATTATAGTGTAGGAGGGGGTGGCGCTGGCACCCTCCTCTAAATTGCGCCCGGGGCACATGCCCCGTCTGCCCCCCTAGCCTATGCCCCTGGGTAAAACTACATGTGCAATAAGGCTAATGATAGAGAGCAAATGTCTTAACAATATCTACATTATATAGAACCAAGAAGTCAAAAAGCCACAGAAGTAATGAAAAAGTACACATTTTTATTAGGACATACAACACAAAATCGCAAATATTAAAACTTCAAGGAGATCTAAAAGAACAGTGTGGGTTATGAAGACAATCAATATAGGGATGTCCTAACAATGAATGGGGTCCATGACAAGTAACAGTGTATCTGTCAAAAGAGGGGGGGGGGGGTAGCACTATTAAATAAAGGAAATATATATATATATATATATATATATATATATATATATATATAAATATATATATATATATATATATATATATATATATATATATATATATATATATATATATATATAAATATAGTGCTACCCCCCCCCTCTTTTGACAGATACACTGTCACTTGTCATGGACCCCATTCATTGTTAGGACATCCCTATATTGATTTTCTTCATAACCCACACTGTTCTTTTAGATCTCCTTGAAGTTTTAATATTTGCGATTTTGTGTTGTATGTCCTAATAAAATTTTTTACTTTTTCATTACTTCTGTGACTTTTTGACTTCTTGGTTCTATATAAGTTTTTCTCAGTATTATTTTAAGTTTGCCTTTAATTATAGTGGGGGTGTTCAGACACTTGTAAGTGGCACCCAACCCGTTACCTAAACCTATTGAGTCTTTATATTTAAAAAAAATATCTACATTATGCAGTTTTGTTCCTAAAGAAAAAATAATTTTATAACATTGTGAAGGTCACAGACAACAGTTGCATGTGACTGTCTGTGTGATGGCCCACTGTTGGACAGGGTTGTAGCATGAATACAAAGCCATGCCACTTCACAGGTAGACCATATGGGAAAAGAGGTGGGGGAGGAATCCTCCAGCTCACCGTTTGTAGAATTTATCCAGGTAGCACTCGGATCTCCGCACGGTCAGCGGTCAATAATAGAAAAGAAAGAGACTGTGATCCAGCGCTTGAGCTTAAATAAAAGGAATCGGAGTTCCAATTTTATTGTATATAGAATTTAAAACTATGAATCAAAGTGCTGAAGGGTGTATCGCAATTATATTTCACCTACGCGTTTCAGACACGTGCAGTGTCCTTCATCATGGCATATGTAACATATATACATATGCCATGAGGAAGGACACTGCATGTGTCTGAAACGCGTAAGTGAAATATAATTGTGATACACCCTTCAGCACTTTGATTCATAATTTTAAATTCTATATACAATAAAATTGGAACTCTGATTCCTTTTATTTACTCACAAGCGCTGGATCACAGTCTCTTTCTTTTCCACTTTACAGGTAGTCTGCATAGCTCAACCAACCCCAAGTAGACCAATTTAATAAGAAACAGTATGTAATGGCAGGAAGGAGGAGAAGGGAAAGTGAGCCCTAATCTACCCACCGCCCTGTCCCTGCCTACTTGCAACGACCCGCCCTAGGCGACGAGGTACAACTGGGCGGCGTTCCCTACGCTGTCTAAGTGCACAGGAAAACAAACAGGGAACACGCAAGGGAAGGGGCAGTAGCCACGGAACGCCACGAGGAAACGGAGCGGCGAACGAACAGTCAGGACCAGGACGAAGTGAGTACACCCGAGCGGGCACGGAGACAGAAGCAAGCCAGGGGCAAAGCAAAGCAGGTCAAGCAGAACTGCAGCAAGGCAGAAGCACGGCAGAAGCAGGCTGGAGCAAGCAGCAGTGGGGCCAGGAATCCAAAAGAATTACAAGCACTGAGGGAGAGAACAGGGCAGGTAATAAAGGACAGGGGGCGGAGCTAACTCCGACAGACCAGGCCGCGATATTCTCTCCACTCCTGAGCCTGCCACCCTGGTTGGTGGGAGATGGTGTCAGTCGAACAGGTCTGGCCTCAGGTGTGGATTGATTACCCCCAGGAGTATACCTAGATGAAGTACCTGGCAGATCCCTAACAGTACTCCCCCTTTTATGAGGGGCCACCGGACCCTTACTAAGGGGACCCGGTTTAGTGGGGAAGAGAAGGTGGAACCTCCTGATCAATACCCCAGCGTGAACATCACGGGCAGTTACCCAAGTCCTCTCCTCCGGCCCGTATCCTCTCCAATGGACCAGGTACTGGAGGGAGCCCTGGACCATCCTACTGTCCATAATCTTGGCCACCTCGAATTCCACCCCCTCAGGGGTGAGAACGGGAACAGGAGGTATCCTCGAGGGGGACCACGACGGGGAGCAGCGTTTAAGGAGGGAGGCATGGAAGACGTCATGTATGCGAAAGGATGGGGGGAGCTCCAGACGGAAGGATACAGGGTTGAGGACTTCAATGATCTTATAAGGTCCAATAAATCGGGGAGCAAACTTCCTGGACGGGACCTTAAGGCGCAAGTTCCTGGACGACAACCAGACCAAATCCCCGACGACAAACCGGGGGTTAGCAGAACGTCTACTATCCGCCTGAATCTTTTGTGCGCTCTGGGACGCCTCTAGGTTCTTCTGAACCTGGGCCCAGACAGTGCACAGTTCCCGATGAACATCCTCTACCTCAGGATTATTGGAACAACCAGGGGAGACGGAGGAGAACCTTGGGTTAAACCCGAAATTACAGAAAAACGGGGAGACCCCTGACGAGTTACTGACCCGGTTATTCAGGGAAAATTCAGCAAGGGGAAGGAATGAGACCCAATCGAATTGACAGTCAGAGATGAAACACCTTAAATATTGTTCCAGGGATTGGTTGGTCCTTTCCGTTTGGCCATTAGTTTCGGGATGGAAGGCGGAGGAGAAGGACAGATCAATCTCCAACTTTTTACAAAAAGCTCTCCAAAATAAGGAAACAAATTGTACCCCTCTGTCAGAAACGATATTGACTGGGGCCCCATGGAGACGCAGGATGTGTTTCACAAACAAAGAAGCTAACGTCTTGGCGTTAGGTAGCTTCTTAAGGGGCACAAAGTGGCACATCTTGCTGAAGCGGTCGACTACCACCCACACCACCGACTTGCCCTGAGATGGAGGCAAATCGGTGATAAAATCCATGGAGATATGGGTCCAAGGTCTCTGGGGAATGGGCAAGGAACGTAGTAGGCCCGCAGGTCGGGACCTAGGGGTTTTGGACCTAGCGCAAACCTCACAAGCGGCGACGTAAGCCCTAACGTCTTTAGGCAACCCAGGCCACCAATAGTTTCTGGTAATGAGGTGTTTGGTGCCCAAGATGCCAGGATGACCAGATAGAGCGGAGTCATGGTTTTCCCTGAGTACCCTCAGCCGGTATTGCAGGGGAACAAACAGTTTGTCCCCAGGGACGTTCCCGGGGGCTGCACCCTGATCAGCCGCGATATCAGAAGCTAAATCAGAATCCGTGGCAGAGACGATTATACCAGGGGGTAAAATACAAGCAGGATCCTTCTCGGAAGGAGGATTGGCCATGAAACTACGTGACAGAGCATCAGCCTTAATATTCTTGGACCCAGCCCTATAGGTAACCAAGAAATTAAATCTGGTAAAGAATAGTGCCCACCGAGCTTGTCTAGGATTAAGCCTCCGGGCCGATTCTAGGAAAACCAGATTCTTGTGATCCGTAAGGACCGTTACCTGGTGTCTGGCCCCCTCCAGGAAGTGCCGCCACTCCTCAAAAGCCCATTTAATGGCTAGAAGTTCGCGGTTGCCAATATCATAGTTACTCTCCGTGGGCGAAAACTTCCTAGAGAAGTAAGCACAGGGGCGGAGATGGGTGAGGGAGCTGGTACCCTGGGACAAGACGGCCCCCACTCCCACCTCGGAAGCGTCAACCTCCACAATAAATGGCTCCTCTTGGTTGGGCTGAATCAGAACGGGGGCCGAGATAAAGCACTTCTTGAGAGTCTCAAAGGCCTGGACGGCCTCAGGGGGCCAATGGAGGACATCAGCACCCTTGCGGGTAAGGTCCGTAAGAGGCTTAGCGACGACCGAGAAGTTGGCAATAAATCTCCTGTAATAGTCGGCGAACCCTAAAAAACACTGTAACGCCTTAAGGGAGGCCAGTTGGACCCATTCCGCCACAGCCTGAACCTTGGCAGGGTCCATGCGGAATTGATGAGGAGTGAGGATTTGCCCTAAAAATGGTATCTCCTGTACCCCAAAGACACATTTTTCAGTCTTAGCAAACAGATTATTCTCCCGAAGGACCTGGAGCACCTTCCTGACATGCTCCACGTGGGAGGACCAGTCCTTGGAAAACACCAGTATGTCATCAAGGTACACAACAAGAAAATTACCCAGGTACTCTCTCAGGATTTCATTAATAAAATTCTGGAAGACAGCAGGGGCATTACACAACCCAAAGGGCATGACCAGGTATTCGAAATGACCCTCGGGTGTGTTGAACGCAGTTTTCCACTCATCCCCCTCTTTGATGCGGATAAGGTTATATGCCCCCCGTAGATCGAACTTAGAAAACCATTGGGCTCCCTGAACCTGATTAAAAAGATCCGAAATCAAAGGAAGTGGGTACTGGTTCCTTACGGTGACCTTATTCAGGTTACGATAATCAATGCACGGCCTAAGACCACCATCCTTCCTCCCCACGAAGAAGAAGCCAGCACCTACAGGAGAAGTCGAGGGGCGAATGAAACCCTTGGCCAGGTATTCTTGGATATACACCCTCATAGCTTCACGTTCAGGACATGAAAGATTAAATATCCTACCCTTAGGAAGCTTGGCACCAGGCACCAAATCGATAGCGCAATCGTAATCTCTATGGGGGGGCAACACCTCGGAGGCCTCCTTAGAAAACACATCGGCGAAGTCCTGAACAAACTCAGGAAGCGTGTTTACCTCCTCCCGGGGAGAAATAGAGTTAACAGAAAGACATGACATAAGACATTCATTACCCCATTTGGTGAGATCCCCAGTATTCCAATCAAACGTGGGATTATGCAACTGCAACCAGGGAAGGCCTAAAACCAGATCAGACGATAATCCCTGCATCACCAGTACAGAGCACTGCTCCACATGCATGGAGCCAACCAGGAGTTCAAAAACAGGAGTATGCTGAGTAAAATAACCATTAGCAAGGGGAGTTGAGTCGATTCCTACTACAGGGATAGGATAAGGTAAATCAATACAAGGCATCTTTAGAGACATAGCAAATTCCAGAGACATGATATTAGCAGATGAGCCAGAATCCACGAAAGCACTGCCCGTGGCAGACCGGCCAGCAAACGAGACCTGAAAGGGAAGCAAAATTTTATTGCGTTTCACATTAACGGGAAATACCTGTGCGCCCAAGTGACCTCCCCGATGATCACTTAGGCGCGGAAGTTTTCCGGCTTCTTATTCTTGCGCCTGGGACAGGTGTTCAGTAGATGCTTGTCGTCCCCACAGTAGAAGCAGAGACCATTCATTCTGCGAAACTCCCTACGTTGTCGAGGGGACATGGAGGCCCCGAGTTGCATAGGTACCTCCGAGTCCTCCGTGGAGGGGCGAGGAGACGGGACCTCGGGGGGGATCGCAGAAAAGTCAGAGGGGAGCACACTGAAGCGTTCTAGCTGACGTTCCCTGAGACGTCGGTCAAGTCGTACTGCTAGGGCCATAACCTGGTCAAGGGAGTCAGACGAGGGGTAGCTAACCAGCAGATCCTTCAGGGCGTCAGATAATCCTAACCTAAACTGGCACCTTAGGGCCGGATCGTTCCACTGAGAAGCTACGCACCACTTCATAAAATCAGAACAGTATTCCTCAACCGGTCTCCTACCCTGACGTAAGGTCACCAGCTGACTCTCGGCTAAAGCAGTCCTGTCAGTCTCGTCGTAAATGAGTCCGAGGGCAGAGAAAAAACGATCAACAGAGGAAAGTTCAGGGGCGTCAGGAGCCAAGGAGAAGGCCCACTCTTGGGGCCCTTCCTGGAGTCGGGATATGATGATACCCACCCGCTGGTTCTCGGAACCTGAGGAGTGGGGCTTTAGGCGGAAATACAGTCTGCAACTCTCCCGGAAGGAGAGAAACGTCTTACGGTCCCCTGAGAACCGGTCAGGTAACTTGAGGTCGGGTTCTAGAGGTGAGGTGAGGGGTACTACTAAAGCAGCGTCACCCTGATTGACCCTTTGGGCCAGGGCCTGGACCTGTAGGGAGAGGCCCTGCATCTGCTGGGTCAGGGTCTCAAGGGGGTCCATGATAGCGTCAGCGTAGGAGAAATGGTAGACTAGGTAAGGGCTTGTAATTATGTAATGGCAGGAAGGAGGAGAAGGGAAAGTGAGCCCTAATCTACCCACCGCCCTGTCCCTGCCTACTTGCAACGACCCGCCCTAGGCGACGAGGTACAACTGGGCGGCGGTCCCTACGCTGTCTAAGTGCACAGGAAAACAAACAGGGAACACGCAAGGGAAGGGGCAGTAGCCACGGAACGCCACGAGGAAACGGAGCGGCGAACGAACAGTCAGGACCAGGACGAAGTGAGTACACCCGAGCGGGCACGGAGACAGAAGCAAGCCAGGGGCAAAGCAAAGCAGGTCAAGCAGAACTGCAGCAAGGCAGAAGCACGGCAGAAGCAGGCTGGAGCAAGCAGCAGTGGGGCCAGGAATCCAAAAGAATTACAAGCACTGAGGGAGAGAACAGGGCAGGTAATAAAGGACAGGGGGCGGAGCTAACTCCGACAGACCAGGCCACGATAGGCTCTCCCACTCCTGAGCCTGCCACCCTGGTTGGTGGGAGATGGTGTCAGTCGAACAGGTCTGGCCTCAGGTGTGGATTGATTACCCCCAGGAGTATACCTAGATGAAGTACCTGGCAGATCCCTAACACAGTCTGTCAGGTGTCAACTTGGACTGCCTATAGCCTTACATTTATAAAAAGATCAATAGGCAAAAAAGTAATGGGAAATGAAAGTAGATCACACAGAAGTTAAATAAAAAATAAATAACAAAAGTAATTCCTACAATGTTCTTTTTCTAAAGAGAATATAAGTTAAAAAAAAATGTGGCAAGGGGAAGGTGGTTTCATGATAGGTCATCCTATGAAACATGTATACTATATCAGGCAAAAAAAAAACCTGTGTACATGCCGTGCTGCAAATTTATTGTACGTTTTAGACACTTTTACACCTCACTCAAGTTTTACGTGTCTAGAAAAATTTGCAATAGAAGACCTAAAATGTGCTAGATTAATTAATGTCGTGCACAATTCTTTTGGGGCAAAATATTGGTATAAAGTATGCCAGCTATGAGGTGGTGTAAGGAAGAGAAAAGTGTCTAACATGTCTGGCAAGATGCACCAAGTTTGTCTTATAAAGTTTGCGCCACAATGATTAATTTGGCACAGTTTTTACCTGTCTGGTCTAGTTCTAGTCTACCTAACTTTAAGCCAACATTAAAACATTTCCCTCCATGATTAAAGTTAGCAGCCAAACAGGTTCCGACTATTAATTGTCTAATTTTTTGCTGTCACAAATTTATAAACCATGTCTCTGTATTATATATTGTCCCATATATTGTTGGGTGAAGTCTTTAAACTTTAATATTCCTCATGGAAAAATAATTGCATAAAGCTATAATGCATATTACATTTAAACTTGGTCTTATTCTGCATGAGATGATGTGTTGCAGATTTAAGATTCAGTCATCATATGTCTCATTTCTTTACAAAGGACACAGCTTCAAACGGGCACATTAGCTACACTACACAGTGTTTTGACATTATCTCTGATTATGTTAACTGGCACAGATCAGAAAAATGTATTGGCAATAAAAGTAAGACATATTTATAGATATTGCTTCCTTTTTCTACTCCATTAGATTAGAAGACTGATGTAGGTCAAACTTGATAACAGTAAGCAAATAAACAAAATGATCAAGGATGCTAAAAAACAAATGGTACATGTTAAGCCAGGTTTTGGACTCCTTGAATACCATGAAAATAGACAAAAGATGACAATTCTTTACCAATATTGAAGGCATATTTCCCAAACCTCAGGTCAGATGTTTTATATGCAATGCAAATAAAGATTCTGGTGGACAGCTAACAGCAATAGCAAATATAAAGTAAATATCCACGTAAAGGTTTAATAAATCTGGTGCTATTATTTAAAATAGCAAGCACCAAAGGGAAGGACCCTAATAGTTGGTGGGCACAATACAATTCAATACAGAGAAATGCCTGCCGGCAAAAGGAAGCACTGTTTTCCAACTATCACTGGACAAAATAACAAAGTCTTTATTGAATATATAACAAGGAACGGACTACATAAAGATTAAAAGTTCAAGTCCATTGCTGACAAGGATCAACGTAGTGTAATGTATGAAGACTCTAGGGGCCAATAATACCCCTGAAGACGTTACATCCGTAGCGAAACATGTCGGGGGGGGGGGGCTTCTTCCTAAATTTTAACACATGTTCTTGCTGACTCTTTAGAATTTAACTGTGGTTTTGAGTGTTGCGTTCTGCAGCCGTCGGCACTCTATGTCCCCACAATAGAGTCTTCATACATTGCACTACGCTGATCCTTGTCAGCAATGGACTTGAACTTTTAATCTTTATGTAGTCCGTTCCTTGTTATATATTCAATAAAGACTTTGTTATTTTGTCCAGTGATAGTTTGAAAACAGGGCTTTCTTTTGCCGACAGGCATTTCTCTGTATTTAATTATTTAAAATAGCTCTCCTCTAGAAGGAAGAACTTTGCCTCTCCAGTGCCCCCTTTAGGTGGCTTGCATGTAAGTCAATGTCTGATTCTTTAACACTTTCCCTGCTAAGGTCGTGTGTCATATGTGCTATTAAGGTACTACTTTAGTTGTTGTTTTTTTTGTAGTGGTAGTAGTAGTAGTAGTAGTAGTAGTAGTAGTAGTACCTAGTAATAGTATCTGACACCTCCTTGCTACAAATTATACACTGATTGTCATATATGTTGGGGGTCTATCTTTTACAGAAAAGGAGTTTGCCTAATTAGCCTAATTAGACAATTTATTGACTTCATGAGACAGACGTTTACCAACATATAATAGCTCCACACACTGTATCCCCTGAGTATAATAATTTCACAAAATACAGATGTAGCCATCTTTAACTTGATTCTGATAACTTGCTGTAGCGTGATATCACACAACAAAAGCCATTTAAAAGTCAATGACAAAATCAAGATAAGAGATCTAGCCATTTTTTATTTAATATGTTAAAAGTCAAGGTAAAGATGTCTACATCTGTATGTCCTCTGAATAGAATAGTGACACACACTGTGCCCCCTAAATATAATAGTGCCGCATGTTGTGCCTCATGAAAATAATAGCACTACACACTCTAAATAATGATATACTGTAGTAGTTGAGACTTTTACGGATGCGGCAATACCAATTATGTTTATTTATTTATCTACAACGCTTTAAGGGAAAATGGGAAACGGTTTCTCTTTTCGAACTTTTAATATTTTTTTTTTTGTACATAAAAAATATCTTTATTTCACAGATTCGTTACAGTATCCACCCTCTTATACCCCCTCTTGTTGGGGTCAGAACGAGAGAGGAACTTCTTAATGAGGGAACGTGCCTTGACGTTCTCCTCTGGCTCCCAGGACCTCTCTTCTTTACCAACCCCTTCCAATCCACCAAGTAAAAGGCTTTACCTCTTATCCTCCTGAAGTCCAAGACCTCCTTGACCTCGAATACATCGGCAGTACTGCTGGGGGCAACTGCAGGGCTAAGAGTCTTAGAGTAGCAGTTCAAAACCACAGGCTTCAGAAGAGACACGTGTAAGGAGTTGGGGATTCTGAGGGTAGTGGGCAGCCGAAGCTTATAAGAGACCGGGTTGATCTGTTGGAGGATCTCAAAGTGTCCGAGGAACCTGGGAGCGAATTTGCACGATGGCACCCTCAGCCAGAAATTCCTTGAGGACAGCCAGACCTTGGTACCCGAAAGAAACTGGGTAGGCTCTCTTCTCCTTGTGTCTGCCTTTCGCTTCATGCGGTCGACCGCCAGCAAAATAGAGGATCAGGTTTGCTGCCAGATCTGTAGGAAGTCCCTAAAAGCAGAATCAGCTGCCGGCACCTGGGACGTAGAGGACACCTGGAGAAAAATTTGTGGATGATGGCCATAGACAATGAAGAATGGTGTAGAAGCAGTGGACTCACTTGTGTGGTTGTTATAGGTGAACTCTGCCCAAGGAAGAAGCTGCACCCAGTCATAATGCTGCCTGGAGATGAAGTGTTGTAGACAGTTCTCCATGATTTGGTTAATCCTCTCGACTTGGCCATTGGACTGGGGATGGTAGGCTGAGGAAAAGACCAACTTTACATCAAGGAGTTTGCAGAGGGCTCTCCAAAATTTTGAGGTGAACTGAACCCCCTGATCTGACACGATATGCAGAGGTAAGCCATGCAGGCGGAAGATGTGTTGGATGAAGAGGTCAGCCAGTCGAGAAGCAGAAGCTAGACCGGTTAGCAGAACAAATGAGGCATCTTCGAGAATCGGTCCACTACCACCCAGACCACACTGCATCCAACAGAGGGAGGCAGTTTCACGTTTGGTACGTGGACCCACTGGGCCCTACCTCCTTGACGGTATGGCAGCTGGCCAACAGGACGCAGGTCACAGTCTATAGTTCGTACAGTGTACCTGTGGCAGCTCGGACAGTAGTGAGACAGGCTCGGCTGGGACTGGACAGCAGGCAGACGTCAGGCGTGGTGTAGCAGGACAGGCGTGGTATATAGCACAGCACGACTTCGGCTCAGCATGGTACTTAACCAGGATAGCACGGGATACAGGATACAGGTACAGGAATAGGGAACACTGGGAACTGGGAAATACTAGGAGACCATTTGCTTAGACTAACTTTGGGTACGACAACAACGCTCAGGCATGGGCGGAAGGGGCTGAGCTCTACTTATAGTCCAGGATAGTCATGGGCTAATTTTGACATTAATTTCAGTTGCGCACGCTGGCCCTTTAAGAGTGGGCACGCGCTCGTGTGTGTGTGTGTGTGTGTGTGCACACACACATGCTACGGGACCCAGCCGAGGTAAGCGGAAGTGAGCGCTGGCATCTCCTGAGGAGGAGACTGGGGCCAGTGCTCGCAGACCCATGGCTGTGGCCGTCAGGAGGTGAGTGGGCCTGATGGCCCGCGGCCATGGACATGACAGGCAGATCCGAAACAAAGTCCAGTGCTTTATGCTGCCAGGGAGCATTGGGTACAGGCAGCGGCTGGAGCAGGCCAGCAGGCTTGGAGTGAGCAACCTTGTTAGCCGCGCATATCGTGCAGGATGAGACAAAGTCCATGATGTCTTTGGGCAGCGTGGGCCACCAGAATGACTGGTAATCAGGTTTCGGGTTTTATGAGCACCCGCGTGACCTGCCAGTCTGGAGCTGTCTCCCCAGCGAAGGATTCTCCCTCTGTCTGCCAAGCCCACAATAGTCCTCCCAGGTGGGATGTCTCTTACTTGCAGTGGGTTGACAAAGATAATGCAGGACAGATCAATGATATTTTGTGGAGACTCCATGGTGTCCCCTGTCTCGAACGATGTGAACAAGGCATCGGCACTCACATTCTCGTCGGCAGGGCGGTAGTGGAGCTTAAACTGGAACCGGGCAAAGAACAGCAACCACCTGGCTTGATGGGGGTTCAGTCGTTGGGCCGTCTGGAGATAGGTTAGGTTCTTCGGTCAGTAAATATCAGGATGGGATGAACTGCGCCCTCTAGTAGATGTCTCGACTCCTCCAGGGCCAATTTGATGGCTAGTAACTCCCGATCCCCAATCGAGTAGTTGCTTTCTGAGGAAGAGAAATGTTTAGAGTAATAGCCACATACCACTGCCTTGCGCTTGGGACCTCTTTGGAACAGAAGTGTGCCAGCACCAACAGAGGAGGCGTCCACCTCCAACAAAAACAGTCGAGATACATCAGGATGATGGAGGGTAGAGGCTGACGTGAAGGGACTCTTCAGGCTATGAAATGCGGATTCCGCTTCTGGAGTCCACTCCTTGGCATTCATGCCTTTTGTGGTGAGGGTGGAGATGGGAGCTGTCAGTGAGGAGAATTTGGGATGAACTGCCGGTAGAAATTGGCCAATCCCAAGAAACGCTGTATGGACCTTAATCCTTGAGAACGTGGCCATTCCAGGACAGCCTTTACCTTCTCAGGAACCATCTTGAGGCCTTGATCCGAGATGATGTAGCCCAGGAAGGGTAGAGTATTTCTCTCAAACACTCACTTCTCCAGCTTGGCATACAGGCGATTCTCCCTTAATCGCAGCAAAACTTGACGGACATGTCTCTGATGAGTTGTGAATAGTGAGAAGGCAATCCTGCCTATGACTGAGGCTGGGCCAGATGGATCTACCTCAGGCAGCGGTCGAGGCACTTGGAACTGAAGAACCTCTCCAGAATTCCAGTCCAGAACTGGGGCATGCAGTCGGAGCCAGTGCGGGCCCAGCAGCACAGGGTTGACGGCCTTGGACAAAAAAAGAGATGAGCTCGGAATGAAGAGCTCCCACTTGGAGCCTCAATGGTTTGGTCACAGCCAAAATCGGGTCTGGTAGAGGCAGTCCATTCACAGAGGCAATGATCAAAGGCCTCTCCAGGGGGGTTGTGGGCAACTGGAGAAGATCCACCAGGTCTCTCTGAATGAAGTTAGCTGCAGAGCCAGAGTCCAGATAGGCAAATACCTAGTGCGTCCTTTCGCCGGACATTATGGTCACAGGGATGGAAAATTTAGAAGAAAGTCCTTCTTCACCCAGAGTTGTCTCTCCAACCAACCCTATGTTCTGAGGCTTTTGGGGGCACTGATGTACAAGATGGCCTCCGAGGCCGCAATACAGACAGAGTCCCGAGGTGCGTCTGTGTTGTCTCGCCTGGGTAGACAGCTTGAGATGGTCCATCCTCAAAGACTCCATTGGAGGAATAGCTGATAAGGGCAGCAGGGGTTGCTGCATTGTAGGAGTCGGACTAGGGAGTCCTCTCTCCCGACGAGCCTATTGGAACCGTTCTTGGATCCTTATGTTTATCCAGGCAGCCAGAGGGATGAGGTCATCCAGGGTAGATGGCAGATCTCAGGCGGCAAGTTCGTTCTTAATCTCTGGGGACAGTCCCAGCCAGAATGTAGCCACAAAGGCCTCATTGTTCCATAACAACTCTCCCGCCAGGGTACAGAAGTGAATGGCGTACTCGCCCACGGAAGTGTCTCCCTGGCGAAGGTTCAGCAAGGAGGCAGCTGCCGACGAGACTCATCCAGGCTCCTCAAACACCGTGCAAAATGTCCGTAGGAACCCCTGGAAGTCACGGTCTCTGGTCCTTGTCGTTCCCAGATAGGGTTCGCCCATGCTAGGGCGCTGCCAGTGAGGAGAGAGGCAATGAAAGCGACCCTAGAAAATGCTCTGGCATGCAGACTAAAGTGGATCTGGCATTGGTTCAGAAATCCCCTGCAGGTCCTTGCGTCTCCGTCATAGCAATCTGGTAGTGACAGAGAAAATCTGGGGTCAGAGCTGCCAGGAGGTGTAGTCGGAGGGTCCGTTCTGCCAGGAGGAGTAGTAGGAAGAACAGCAGAGGCAATAGCAGCAGGTGCTGGGGAAACTGCAGCTTGCATATCCAGCCGATGTGCAATTATGTTCAACGCCTAGAGGAGTTGGTCCTGTCGAGACCGGAGGTCTAGCATATCCGCTCGCATCACTTGTGATGTTGTCATGGTCTTGGGTTAACCAGCATGGTCCATGGCCTGAGCTTACTGTCACGATGGGTGTGTGGACGCACTGGGCCGTACCACAGTAGCAGGAGAGCAACTGGCCAAACAGGAAACCAAGGCAAAGTCAATAGTTTGAATAAGTGTACCTGTGGCAATACAGACAGGCAGGCTCGGATGGGACCTTGGCAGCAGGCAGACACCAGGCATGGGGAAATACAGCAGGTGTAGTATACGGCACAACACAAATACAACTCGGCACAGGAACAAGGTAGCACGGGATACAGGATACAGGTAGCAGGAATGGGAACACTGGGAACTGGAAAACACTAAGGGACCATTTGCAAAGACTAAGATGGGTAACACAACAAAGCTCAGGCAATGAAGGAAGGGGCAGGGCCTTTCTTATAGTCCAGGGTGATCATGGGAGCAATCAGTCAATTTAAAAAATGTGTGTGCCCTGGCTCATTAAGGCTGGGAATGAGCTCGAACGTGCACCCTTGTGGTCCCTGCAGGACAGGATGGCCGCATTTGCTGGCATCTCTGGGGAGGAAGACATCTGCAGGATGATAGGAGTCTGCGGTCTGCGACCGCGGACGTTACACTAATGCATTTTTTTTAAATTAAAAGTGGACATGGCTGTAAACTGCATGTTAAGATGATTGTAATCAACAGGATGTCTGCTTTCTGGAAACATATATGTGTGGGGGAACATTCACTATTTAAGTTGTGCAATCCCTGCATGTTACAAATTGTTCTCTTTTAAAATTGTTCTCTTTTTTTCTCTTCTGTTTTGTTGATTTTGTTAAGATATGTGCGTATAGTCATATACATAAATGTATAAATGCTGCACATGTACTTTTATTTTGAGCAGTTTTTCCACTGTAACCCCAGTTACAGTGGAAAAAAAGGGTGTACAAGAATAAAAAATAAAATCTTTTCTGACCTTTGAGGGACAGACCATAATAATAAAAGAATAAAAGTAAAATAAAGTATAAACTAAACAAAATAATAAATACACATAAAATACCCACCCAAAAAAGCCCCCCCCCACGCCAATCATTTTAGTAACGCTAGCCTCACCCAATTACCCCAAAATAGACACGTGATATATCTAAATTTACGGTAGACAATGACGTTCACAAATAAAAGGTTTATTTTAGGGTAAAACTATAATATTACCAGAAAAAATTAGCTGAAACTTAAAAAAGAGTATTTTTTTACTATTATTTTTAAACTTTAAGCCTAGAAATGCTAAAATAGCAAAAAGGATGTGTATAAAAATTATAAAATGAAAAAAATAAAAAAAAATAAACCTGCATTGGCTACGAAACTAACGTTGCAAAATCAAGTCGCTGGCCCAACAAATAAAAAAGTTATAGCCATTTAACTAGCGCGTGCTAAAAATGGCTAAATGGTGTTTGCTCCTGAAGGCTCAAAACAGCCCGGTCCTGAACCAGTTAATGATGGAGCTATTTCAAACAGTGGTTTATGATGCACCTGTACATCCTTTGTCTTAGGCTACGTTCACACAGGGTGGATACGCTGCGTAAAGGTACACAGCATATCCGCCTTGGCCACCGCAGGGAATTCCGGTTGGAAAGCGGCACCAAATTGTGCTGCAGTTTTTCACTTGGACTGTCCGCTTGGGAAAACTGCACTCCAAAAAAAACAAAAACACATACTAACCTTCTGACGTCCTGCAGACCAGCCTCCTGGGATGACGTTTCATCCCAAGTGACTTCTGCAGCCTGTGATTGGCTACAGCTGTCACATGGGTTGAAACATCATCCCAGGAGGCCGGCCTGGATAAAGAAGCACAGAATTCTGGGTAAGTATTAAATAAAATTGAGTCACATTTTTTGTGAAGGAATCGCAGCTTTTCCGCTGCAAAAAAACCTGCAATATCTGCTATTTGTTGCGGGTTCTACATGCCCATTGAATTAAATGGGGAAATCCGCAACACAAAAGCAGTGATTACGCAAATACAATTGACATGCTGCGGCTTAAAAAAACGCACCGCATGTACATTTCTGAGCGTTTTTTCCGTACATCATTTAGGCATCTTGTGGATGAGATATGTTCAAATCTCATCCACTTTGCTGCTACTGTATTATGATGTGGATTTTCCGCAACTAAATATGTTACGGAAAAAAATGCAGTCTTTGCGCAATGTGTGAACTCGGCCTAATACTTACTTTGAGTTCACACTGTGTTTTTGACACGTTTTTAGCATGTTTTTTTGTTTTAATTCATGAACTCTCAATAGGAGACATGGGAGTTTATTACCCAAAAAAAAATAATTTATGCTGAAACCAGGGCCGCACCGTCCAGGGGGCGAGATGAGTTTCTCTCCTCAGGCTGGGGCCTGCTGCCTTTCTGGCGGCGCCACTGAAACCAGCCACCACCACCCCTCCTGCACTATAATTGTATCTGCATCTATAGGACGTCCCATGAAAGGCGTTGATTGGCAAAGCACAATGACTTGCCCTGGAATTCAGTGGTTTTTAACGATGCTAGCGGCACGATGACAACCTCGCGCCGCTTGCATCATTCAGCCCCAGCAGACCTGCTCACAAGAGAGCAGGCCCATATTGCAATACGACGGCACGAGAACGGGATCAGGTGAGTATGCAAAGTTATTTTTTTTCTCTTAAAAGCGTGAGTGGCATTATCTACAGGGTGGCTTTATCTGCAGGTGGCTATATCTACAGGGGGCATTTGTTGGCCACTAACTACAGGGGGCTATAGGAATGGAAGTAACTACAGGGTGGCTATATGTAGGGCACTATCTACATGGGGCTGTATGTGGAGCACTATCTACAGGTGCTACTATCTACAGGAGGATCTATGGGGGCCACTATCTACAGGAGGATATAGGTAGGGCACTATCTACAGGGGGCTCTATGGGGGTCACTATCTACAGAAGGGATCTATGTAGGGCACTATCTACAGGGGGTGCTATCTACAGTGGGCCATATGGGGACATTATCTACAGGGGGCTCTATGGGGGCACTATCTACACTATATGCTAATTACTCAATTACCATTAAAGGGTCATGGGGCGGTGCCGCTATCCTAAAAAGTCGTATAGTCCTGCCTCCAAACCTACCTTTCCATGCTTGTTTGACATCCCCCTGGCTGTTATACATCATTAGCACTCCTCCAACCTTCTCGGATGCCCAATTGCCTTGTACTACTTGGACACGCACCATGCAGCGGATGTACTCGGCCCGGCTTCCTCGCTGCACCGCGCATGCCAGGGGAGTACAAGGTAATGGCGCATCCGCAAGAGTTGGAGGAGGCTGGTAGTGAATTAGAACAGACAGGGGGGTGTCAATCAAAATCTGGGGGGCCCCATTTCAATTTTCCCCTCAGGCAGCAGAAAAGCTAGAATCCGTCCTGGTTAGAACGCAACAAAAATGCACAGTGTGATCCCAGCATTAATTGAGTTTAGAACTATAGCCTTAATTAGATTAAATGCATTAACCTCTTAAAGAGGGTTTCCCACCAATGAGAATGGTGGCGTTTTACCCTTTTCCTGCCCAATGGGTGGCTGGGAGCACCGCTGTGCAAGAGAAATGGTGAATAAATTTCTGTTCCTTTTGGGATCCTGGTGATATGTCAAGACATTCTAAAACGATAATACCAATTTAAGGTCGCAGCTAGTTTTGGACTTGATTATACAGTTTATGTTTTTGTTTTTGCCTCACCGTATTTTTGTGAGCTATAACGTTACATTTTTTTGTTTTCATTGTTGTGTGAGGTCTAGTATATTGTGTTTAATGATTTATTTTTTGTCATTTGCATATCTAACCATGGATTCTGCTGTGACCTGGGCAACATCTACAGTACATTGGGCTTGCATTTTCTAACTATTGCCTGTTGGCAGCCAATGCAGGCACTGATGTGAGTGTGCTCAATATAAATATCCAACCGCTATTTACAATTTCAGGATTGATCAGTTTTTGTCTGAATAACTATACAATAACAAACACTGTGGCATATTTTCTGTTCTGTTCTATAGGCCTATTAAACCTGCAAAATAACACTGAATTAACTATTTGCAATAACCTATTCTAAAGTGACATAAATAAATTTTCCACATAAATAAAACCTGGAAAGACAAGCAGATTGGCTAATTATTACTTTAGCAGTTTCTGTAGTCATATAGTGGGGGTGGACAAATTTTCATATCTTTGACGCAATCTGTCCTCTGTGGAATTCCACTTCTATTTCACACATTGTGGGGTATTTTAGTGCGTAAAATGAATCATTCAATAGCTAGGTCTTATTCAATATCAGAAGCATAAAGTATGCACAAGATGAGGATATGGCTAGAAGAGGTAACAGATAAGAATCTGATTCTGCAGTGACAGAATGAATCCATCTTTTTGCAGTTTTATGCGGAAAAAAAATACAAATTGATGTAATTTGTCCTTTCCTAAGCATAACTCATTTAAAAGAATGTACTTTTTGTGTTTGCTGTCATGGTAGTAAAATGTCCAAATCATTTACACAAAATACGGCATTGTATCAGCATGTCATCTACAGCTCACAAATGAATATTGATGTGAGCAGTGTCAAAATATGTATTGATTTTAGGATATTTTAGAATATGTCATTGTTATTGAGAAACATGGTTTAAATGTGCCATTTTATTGTAGATTAATGATGTGTAGATGTTACACACTGACAAGACATTATTTAAAAACTTGCAGCAGATCCTATTGATGGACCTCTGCATGTTTAATATAAACCGTATGTCCAGTTTTATAAAACTTTTAAAGACAATCAGACCTTGCCATTTAGAGTAAGTACATATTTACACTACCACCTTTTGAGTTTGTTTATTCTTATGTGTGGATGGGATTGTACCACTTTTGCATCAGCTGTTTAATCTGCACTCCATTGACTTCTATTTACATAGATAAAAAAAGATAATGGAAAGCCTATGTATTTTAGAAAGATATATGCTTTTCCTTGTGTTATTTTTTCTTTCACATTGGGGTTAATATAGAACAGATTGGACAACCAATGCAAACTTTGCCCAGTTGTCCAATCATTTCCACATATAACTGCATAGAAAAATAATATTACTGAACAGGCCATACTTACTCATAAGGGC
Source organism: Rhinoderma darwinii (assembly GCF_050947455.1). Taxonomy (NCBI): domain Eukaryota; kingdom Metazoa; phylum Chordata; class Amphibia; order Anura; family Rhinodermatidae; genus Rhinoderma; species Rhinoderma darwinii. The sequence continues at coordinate 132,928,258 of NC_134690.1, read as the reverse complement.
AGGTACACACACCACTTCCCTGCAGGATGCAGATAAACTATGATGCTACAAAGAGGGAGATTAAATATATTAATAAATATACATTTATAACTACATAGAAATTTAAAAAATACTAGTGGGAATGTGATGTAAGTTATTACTTCTATTAACCCATAATGCTTGATAGGTCTGGGCTGACCACAATGTAAAGCTTTAATCCAAATGCTGCTTATCCACTGAGGTCACCAACCCCATTGACCTGAAATGGGTACTGAACCCAGTAAATATGAATTTCTGCCCCCAGTAGAAAAAAAAAGACTGTCAGAATCTATAACTTCAGCCAGGTCAGATTTGTATTGAAGAAATGCAGCCCCAGACATATTCTAGACAATATAATTAAAATGTTACACAAACAGCGCCCACAAGTCATACGCAACCTACTCTACTTATTTCTGTTGCCCCATTTTTTTTCCATTGGTAAGCAATGCTAGTTTTGGTTGCCGATAGTCATGACTAGATTACTCCCACAGCACTTCTGTTTACTTGGTCATGCTTCACCCTCAGACATTGTACATACCATTCTGTACGTCCCCCTCACTGCACCTTTATCACTTATGTTGCAACAGTCAATACCAATACAGGACCTGCAGCCAGTCATCCATTTACCAATTAGATAATACATTTTCGTTCTGCTTATACTTTGCATGAAAGAGGTAGAACAGTGACAGTCTACAAGTGAAGACATCTGTTATTGTTACATTAGAAGCAGAAATAAGCAGAGAAACAAGCTGACCCTACCAGAGGCTGGGAAAGCCATCTGCATTTTTCAGCATGAACAGACCATAAATCCTTAAAAAAAGTGCTGAAAAGGTAAATAAATGTACTAATGTGTATATTATAGGTGGTGACATACCTAACTGATTATACATATTGAGTAACTACAGTAACGCTATGTTCACATCTGCATTGTGTTATTCCTGTTATGGCTGCGGCTGCGGACCGCCGCCGCTGTCCATCGTCAGATGGCCACGACCGCAGACCCCTGGCCTCCTGCCAGTGTCTCCCTCCTCAGGGACGCTAGCTCGCGCGGCCATCCTGTCCTGGACTGTGTGTTAGGGTGTACGTGCACGCTCATCCCCGGTCTTAAAGGGACAGCACGCACGCTTATTAAAAGTTCCCCTACCTATCCCCAGATTACCCTGGACTATAAAAAGGGCGCTGCCCTTCCACTCCTTGCTTAAGCATTTTTGTTGTCTACCCATGTTCGTATTGCAAACAGCCCCTTAGTTGTCATGTCCATTGCTGCGGGCCGTCAGGTTCACTCACCTCCTGACGGCCGCAGCCATGGGCCAGCAAGCGCTGGCCCCAGTCTCCTGATCAGAAGATGCCAACACTCACTTCAACTCACCTCGGCAGGGTCCCGTAGAGTGCGCGCGCACGCTCGTGCCCGCTCTTAAAGGGGCAGTGCACACACCGGACTTCAATGCTAAATGAGCCCATGAGCATCCTGGACTATAAGAAGGCCTCAGCCCCTTCCTGCAATGCCTGAGTGTTGTTTGTCGTATAGAACAGATTGGACAACCAATGCAAACTTTGCAAACTTTGGCTAAGCAAATGGTCTCCTAGTGTTTTCCAGTTCCCAGTGTTCCCTGTTCCTGTATCCTGTATCCTGTATCCCGTGCTATCCTGGTCAAGTGCCATGCTGAGCTGTAGTCGTGATGTGCTGTAACTACGCCTGTCCTGTTACTCCACACCTGATGTCTACCCGCTGCCTAGTCCTCGCCGAGCCTGCCTTGCTACTGTCCGAGCTGCCACAGGTACCCTATACCGACTATAGACTGTGACCTGCGCCCTGTTGGCCAGCTGCCATACCGCCAAGGCGGTACGGCCCAGTATGTCCATGAAACCTATGTGACAGTACGCTCAGGCCATGGACCCCGCTGGTCAATCCAAGACCATGACGACGTCACGAGATGCGGGCGGATATGCTAGACCTCCGGTCTCGACAGGACCAACTCCTCCAGGCCTTGAACATTCTCGCACGTCGGCAGGAGGCACAAGCTGCCATTCTACCTACTACACTTCCTGGCAGTACTGATCCTCAGACTACACCTCCTGGCAATGTTCATCCTCGTTTTTCTTTGCCATCTCCTGACCGCTATGAGGGAGACGCAAGTACCTGTCGCAGATTTTTGAACCAGTGCCATATCCACTTCAGCCTGTATTCAAGGGCATTTTCGTCTGATGGTGCAAGGGTCGCTTTCATCATCTCTCTTCTTACTGGCAAGGCCCTTGCATGGGCAAACCTTGTCTTGGAGAGACAAGGACCAGAGACCCGTGACTTCCAGGGGTTCCTCTGGACATTTCGCACGGTGTTTGAGGAGCCTGGATGAGTCTCCTATGCCGCGGCTTCCTTGCTGAACCTACGCCAAGGAAACATCTCCTTGGGCGAGTATGCCATCCACTTCCGCACCTTGGCGGGAGAACTGTTGTGGAACAATGAGGCCCTGGTGGCTAAATTCTGACATGGACTGTCTCCTAAAATTAAGGACGAACTTGCACCTCGAGATCTGCCGTCTACCCTGGATGACCTCATCCTTCTGGCCGCCCAGATTAATAGAAGGCTACGAGAACGGCTCCAAGAGGTTAGTCGGGAGCGAGGTCTTCCTAGTCCGGTCTCTACCTTGGAGCAACCCCTGCAGTCCTCATATGCCGATCCCACTAAAGAGTCTGTGAGGCAGGACCAACGTAAGCTATCTACCCAGGAAAGACAATGCAGACGCACTTCGGGACTCTGTCTTTATTGCGGCCTTGGAGGCAATCCTGTGTTTCTGTGTCCCCAAAAGCCCCAAAGCCTAGGGTTGGTAGGAGAGAGAACCTTGGGCAAAGAAGGACTCCCTGCTAAATTGTCCATACCCGCGACCATAGTGTCCGGTGGGAAAACGCATCAGGTCTCTGCGTAACTGGACTCTGGATCCGCTGCTAATTTCATTTGTAGAGACCTGGTGGATCTTCTTCAATCACCCACTACCCCTCTGGAGAGACCGTTGATGGTAGCATCGGTAAATGGACTACCTCTGCTAGACCCAGTTATAGCTGTCACCAAGCCACTGAGGCTCCAAGTAGGGGCCTCCACTCCGAGCTTCTATCATTCTATGTCCTGTCCAAGGCCGTTAACCCCGTGATGCTGGGCCTGCCTTGGCTCTGACTACAAGCCCCAGTCCTGGACTGGAACTCTGGAGAGGTTCTCCAGTGGGGCCCTGAGTGTCACAGCCGTTGCCTGGTGCAGATTCGTTCGGCTCCGCCTCCTCTGCTTGGGTCATTGGCAGGATTGCCTGGTAATTATGCTGCATTTTTAGACATCTTCAGCAAGAGGGAGGCGGAGACACTGCCCCCGCACTGGGCGTATGACTGTCCTATCGAGCTGATTCCTGGTGCATCCCTTCCCCGTGGTTGGGTATAGCCTCTCTCCTTGCCAGAGACTCTGTCCATGTCCACCTATGTTAAAGAGAACTTGGAGAGGGGCTTCATACGGATGTCTTCCTCCCTGGCAGGAGCCGGGTTCTTCTTCACCAGTAAGAAGGATGGCTCCCTGCATCCTTGTTTTGACTACCGGGGTCTCAACCAGATCACGGTGAAAAATAAGTATCCGTTGCCACAGATCTCAGAACTTTGATCGTATACGTGGTGCCAAGTTTTTTTTCCAAACTGGACCTGCGTGGGGCTTACAACCTAATCTGGATTCGCCGGGGTGATGAATGGAAGACTGCATTTAACACCCGTGGTCGACGCTATGAATATCTAGTAATGCCCTTCGGCCTGTGTAATGCTACCATGGTCTTCCAGGAGTTCGTTAATGGCATTTTCCATGACCGCCTCTATGTTTGTGTTGTGGTCTATCTTGATGACATCTTGATTTTTTCTCCAGATCCTCTGACTCATCAGAGACATGTCCGTCAAATTTTGCTGCGGTTAAGGGAGAATCGTCTGTACGCCAAGTTGGAGAAGTGCATGTTTGAAAAAGATGCTATTCCCTTCCTGGGCTACATTGTCTCGAATAGAGGTCTCAAGATGGATCCTGGAAAGGTAAAGTCTGTCCTGGAATGGAAACGTCCTCAAGGCTTGAGTGTCATACAGCGCTTTATGGGATTTGCCAATTTTTACAGTCAATTTATTCCGACCTTCTCCTCACTGAATTCTCCTATCTCTAACCTCACTAAGAAGGCCATGAACGCCAAGGTATGGACTCCTGAGGCAGAGTCCGCATTCAATAGCCTGAAGAGTGCCTTCACCTCAGCCTCTATCCTCCATCATCCGGTGGTTTTTCTACAGTTCTCGTTGGAGGTGGACGCATCCTCTGTCGGTGCTGGCGCACTCCTGTTCCAGCGGGGTACCAAGGGCAACTCAATGGTATGTGGATATTTCTCTAATCTCTTCTCTTCCGCAGAACGCAACTACTCGATTGAGGATTGGGAGTTACTGCCCATCAAATTGGCTCTGGAAGAGTGGAGACATCTACTAGAGGGCGCAGCTCATCCCATCCTGATTTTTACGGACCACAAGAACCTCACATATCTTCAGACCGCCCAACAGCTGAACCATCATCAGGCCAGGTGGTCACTGTTCTTTACCAGGTACCAGTCTGAGCTCCATTATCGCCCGGCGACAAGAATGTGAGGGCCAATGCCTTGTCCAGGTGTTTCGAGACAGAAGACACCATGTAAATTCCACAGAACATTATTGATTTGTCTTGCATTGTCTCTATCAATCCCATGCAAGTTGGGGACATTCCTCCAGGGAGGAATTTTGTGCGCCTTGCTGACAGAGGGAGAATCCTCCACTGGGGACACTCCTCTAGACTGGCAGGTCACGCGGGGACTCGTAAAATCCGTGATCTGATTGCCCGTCATTTCTGGTGGCCCACACTGCCCAAGGACATTATGGACTATGGTCGCTCACTCTAGACCTGCTGGCCTGCTCCAGCCATTGCCTGTGCCAGATGCTCCCTGGCAGCATATAGCTATGGACTTTATCACTGACCTGCCTCTCTCTGCTTGATGCAGTACTGTCTGGGTGGTGGAGGATCCATTTTCGAATATGTCCCACTTCGTTTCTCTGACCGGTCTTCCTTCTGCTCCTCAACTGGCCAAGCTTTTCATCCAACACATCTTCCGCCTGCACGGCTTGACACAGCATATTGTGTCTGATCGGGGGATTCAGTTCACATCGAAGTTCTGAAGAGCCCTCTGCGGACTCCTAGGTGTAAAGTTGGACTTTTCCTCGGCCTACCATCCTCAGTCCAATGGTCAGGTCGAGAGGATCAATCAGATCTTGGAGAACTACTTACGCCACTTCATTTCCACGCAGCATGATGACTAGGTGCAGTTGCTCCCATGGGCTGAATTCTCATACAATAATCACACCAGCGAGTACACAGGGAATACACCGTTCTTTAATGTCTATGGCCAACACCCACGAATTCATCTCCCGATGCCTGATACGTCCGAGGTAGCAGCTGCTGAAACTGCTTTTAGGGACTTTCTGCAGATCTGGCAGCAGACTCGATCCTCCATCCTGCTGGCGGTCGACCGCATGAAACGGAAGGAGGACACAAGGAGAAGAGAACCTCCTCAGTTTCTTCCTGGCACAAAGGTCTGGCTGTCCTCAGGGAATATTCGACTGAGGGTGCCATCATACAAATTTGCTCCCAGGTTCCTCGGACCCTTCGAGATCCTGCAGCAGATCAACCCTGTCGCCTACAAGCTTCGGCTGCCTCTTACCCTCAGGATCCCCAACTCCTTCCATGTCTCTCTTCTGAAACTGGTGGTTCTGAACTGATTTACCAAGACTCCTAGCCCTGCGGTTGCCTCCAGTGGCCCTTCAGACACCTTCGAGGTTAAGTAGATCTTGGACACCAAGAAAGTGAGAGGAAAGACTTTTTATTTGGTGGATTGGAGGGGCTTTGGTCCTGAAGAGAGGTCCTGGGAGCCAGAGGAGAACCTCAATGCTCCTACTCTTCTGAAGAAATTTCTTTCTCGCTCTGGCCCCAAAAAGAGGGGGCGTAAGAGGGGGGATACTGTTATGTCCATGGCTGCGGGCCATCAGGTTCACTCACCTCCTGACGGCCACAGCCATGGGTCAGCGAGCGCTGGCCCCAGTCTCCTCCTCAGGAGATGCCAGCACTCACTTCCACTTCCACTGACACCGGACTTTAATGCTAAATTAGCCCATGAGCACCCTGGACTATAAGAAGGGCCCAGCCCCTTCCTGCAATGCCTGAGTGTTGTTTGTCGTATCCTAGTGTGTCTTAGCAAATGGTCTCCTAGTATTTTCCAGTTCCCAGTGTTCCCTGTTCCTGTATCGTGTATACTATATCCCGTGCTGTCCTGGTCAAGTGCCGTGCTGAGCTGTAGTCATGCTGTGCTGTATCTATGCCTGTCCGGCTACTCCACGCCTGACGTCTACCCACTGCCCCAGTCCCAGCTGAGCCTGCATTCTTACTGTCCGAGCTGCCACAGGTACCCTATATGAACTATAGACTGTGACCTGCGCCCTGTTGGCACAACGGACACCCTCCGGGGCCGACGGAAACCCATTGACTTTAATGGGTTTTGTCGGCTTTCCGTTGGATGTTCGGGATTTTACCAGAGACAATAGAGCAGCATGCTTGGCCTGATCTGTGACAGAGGCCCCTTGCGCAGCCTCCGACGCAGATGTGAACGAAGCCTAAGGGTATGTTCACACAGCTTATTTTCGACCATTTTCCAGGCCGTAAACGCCTGAAAAACGGCAGACAAATTGTAAGCAGAACGCCTCCAAACATCTGCCCATTGATTTCAATGGGAAAACTGCGTTCTGTTCCGATGGAGCGTTTTTCGCGGCGTTTTTTTTATGCGTAAAAAAACGGCCACGAAAAAGAAGTGCAGGTCTCTTCTTGGGATGTTTCTGGAGCTTGTTTTTCATTGACTCTAGCGAAAAAAGCTCCAAAAACGGCCGTAAAAAACACTGCGACCAACAATGCGACAGACAGCCTCTCTATAATGGTCATATACACTTAAACATGTATAAACCCTTTAACCCTTTCCCTGATAGGGTTTTGAGACAATTTCCGATAATTTTACATATAAAAATAAACCCAATATTTCAAAATATATTATAATCCCATACCCATATTTTTTCTGAAGGTAGACACCTGGCACATTGTGTCAATGCCACCTTACACTTCTAACGAGAAGTCTTACCCAAGCAGAGCACAGATACAGATGCATAACACATCCTTAACCCCATGTCACCCACATGTACGTCACAGCCGTTAAGGCGAAGTATAGAGCGGTTTGACTGGCTGAGCTCGCTCCATACTTAGCGGGTGATGGCTGTGTAATACAGCCGATACCTCCCTGCAATGAATCACTTTAATTCCGCCTGTTTAACCCCTTAACCCCTTACAGTCCAAGCCATTTTTTTTTCATGTTCTTTTTACACTCTTTGTCTTCTATGAGCCATAACTTTTTTATTTGACTGTCAATGGAGTGCTGTGAAGGCTTGTTTTTTGCAGGAGGAGTTGTAGTTTTTATTGGCACCATTTAAAGTACCATATAATCAGTGGAGGATTAAGTGTACCATGGACTCTGGGCTGTTGACACAACTTGGGCCCTTTACTTCCCCCTCACACGCAATTAAACCCCCCTAATCCGCTGACACTGTACCCATCAGTGCCACTGACCTGACGGATAGAGGTTTTAGCACTAGATACAGCTACTCTGTATTCAGGATATAAAGCAGCTGTATCTCAAAAAGTAAAAATCATTTTTAATAAAAAGTACTTAGAAAGTTGTACCAAACACACTGATACGCTGTTTTATTAAAGAAAAAAAAAAGAAAAAGAAAAAAATATTAATAATAATATAATAATAATAATAATAATAATAATAATAATAATAATAATAATAAAAAACAAATTAGAACACCTCTCTTTGACCCCTTCCCAACATTTGATGTATCCATACACCAAAGTCGGGTAGGGGAAGTATGGAGCGGACTCACGGAGTGAACCCGCTCCATACGATGCGGGTGTCGGCTGTTTGTTACAGCCAACACTTCAGAATAACAAGCGGCATCGCACTCGAGCGTAATACCACTCGTTTAACTCGTTAAATGCTGCAGTCAATAACGACCGCAGCATTTAAATCGTTAGAAAGAGGGGGCAACACCCTCTAAGAGCTCATCGCGCCACCCGCAACGCAATCGCGGGGGGTGGGGACGACGATGGTTGCTATGGCTGCCTGGGGGCCTAATGAAGGCCCCCAGGTCCGCCATCTTTGTACACCTATTAAGCGCTGCCTCGTAAAGGGCTTAATAGTTGCCTGTCAGAATCACGATATACTGCAATACATTAGTATTGCAGTATATCGTGCAGGCGTTCTAACGATCACTGGTTGAAGTCCCCTAGGTGGACTAATAAGAAAAGTAAAGATGAGTTAAATACAGTTTTTTTTTGTGTAAAAAAAATAAATATTAAAAGTTTAAAAAAAAATCCTTTTCCCATTTTCCCCCTAGAGCATAGTAAAAACATAACATAAAAAACATAAATGTCTGAACTATTACAATATATCATTATTTAACCCGCACGGTGAACGCCGTAAAAAAAGAAAGTAAACGCCAGAATCTCTATTTTTTGGTCACCTAATCTCCCACAAAAAAATTAAATAAAAAGTGGATTAAACCGCCGCATGTACACCAAAATTGTATTATTAAAAACTACAGCTTATCCCGCAAAAAATAAGCCCTCATACCACTTAATAGACGGAAAAATAAAAAAGTTATGGCTCGGAATTTGGCATACATTTTCTTTTTTACACAGGTTTGTACTTGTAAAAGTAGTAAAATATAGAAAAAACTATATATATTTGGTATCCGTAATCGTATTAACCCACAGAATAAAGTTAACATGTTGTTTTAATTGCACAGTGAGTTCCGTAAAAACGGCGTGCAAAAAACAATGGAGGAATCAGTGTTTTTTTCATTTTCTACCCCACAAATATTTTTTTTCCCATTTCCTAGTACACTATATGGCAAAATAAATGGTGCTACGAAAAACTACAACTCGTCCAGCCAAAATTAAGCCCTCGTAGTACTATATCGACGCAAAAATAAAGATGTTATGGCTTTTGGAATGTGGGGAGTAAAAAACGAAAATGAAAATCTGAAAAAGGGCTGCGGCGGGAAGGGGTTAAAGTCTAACTAAACTTTTAACATATCATAGTAATATGTCAGAACTTTAAATCGGTGGGGGGTTCGAGCACTGAGAGCCCCACCAATCGCTAAAGTGAAGCGGCAGAAGCGCACAATTGAATGCTGCGCCGCTTCTGATCGGCGTTCCTCGGAGTGGTGTACGTCCATATACCGCTTGCTCGGCTTTTCACTTGAGCGCTTCTGCCACTTTGTTTTAGTGATCCATGGGGGTCTCAGTGCTCGGACCCCGACCGATCAAAACTTCTGACATTTCACTATGACATGTCAGAAATTTTTTGAAGTTTAGTTACACTTTAAAGGGGTTTTCCATGAGGGAAATTTATGACATATCCTGTGGATCCTGTCAGATAGGTTCAGTTCCCAGAGGTGGGACTCGCATCTATCTCTAGAACCGGGCCCCCTAAACCCTGTTCTACCTCTTTCTGCTATCGCTGCCTCTCGGCCACTTCCTGACCATGGACTTTCCATAACTCATATTAGTGAATGGCAGTTACGGAAGCAGCGTAGTACATATATACTTCACCAGAGCAAAGTTAAGTACATATATACAGTACTATAAAAAAGCCCACTACATATATACAACACCAGAACACAGCATGGGTAAGGATATGCTGGGAGTTGCTGTTTCCTAAAAAAAAAGATCATACCACCCATCATCTCGCTGCAGATCATACAGTGACTACAGTACTAATTAGAGGCAGAATAAACATTTACATTAAGTGACTTACCGGTGACTTCATTTCAGATTCTAGTTCTTCTTTTTCTCTTTTCTTCTCCATCCGGTCCAGACCTCTATGACTTCTCCTGGCCACGACCCATTTCTGCAGTTTTCCGCTCAGATGTCTTGGGCTTCTCACTTTTCAAACATTTCCGCATCTATAAACAAAGATAAAGTTATCAAAGTGCCGCACAATACGTCCCTATATATAATAGTACCATACACTGCACCTCTAATTATAATAACACCTTACACTGTGTCCCTGATTATAATAGCACAATACACTGTGTCCCACACACACACATAGTGCTCCCTGTAGATAGTGCCCCCATAGAGCCCCCTGTAGATAGTGCTGCCATCGTTGATTGGCAGGGCAAAATGACTTCCCCCGTCAATCAGCGCCTTTCAACAAGTTCCTGCCCATTAGTGGCGGGTGTCAGCTGTAATACACAGCTGACACCCACAGCGTATGGAGCGTGCTGAGCGCGTAAGCGCGCTTCATACTTCTCCCCCTGCACCATGACATGCACTTACTTCAAGGTGCGTTAAGGGATTAAATTGTTAGAACCAGGAGCAACTGCCCCCTCCGACGTGCCATCACCCATCTCCCCCTGCAACGCGATCGCAGGTTGCCAATGCTTGTCATGGAAGCCTGGGACCCCAGGTCTGTCATCTTTGTATTTCTTACAAGGACTGCAAAGGTGACTGTCAGTATAGCGATATACTGCAATATGTTAGTATTGCAGTATATTATGCAAGCAATCACAGGTTCGAGTTCGCTAGGGGGACTTATAAAAAAAAGTAAAAAACAGTTAAACAAAAAAAAAATTTTGTTCTAAAAAAATAAAGTTTTAAAAGTTAAAAAAACAACTTTTCCTATCTTTTCCCTAAAGCATTTTTAAAAAAATAAAAATTAACATACTTGGCATCGCCGCATCAGTTAGTCCAAACTATTACAATATAGCTTTATTTAACCCACTCGGTGAAGAAATATCTAAAACACCCGAATTGCTGTTTTTTGGTTGCCTTAGCTCTCCAAAAAGTGGAATAAAAAGTGATCAAAAAGTCGCGTGTACCCCAAAATGGTATCAATAAAAACTACAGCTTGCCCTGCAAAAAATAAGCCCTCACATCTCCCAATTGACATAAAAATAAAGAAGTTATGGCTCTTGGTTTTTCTAACAAATAGATTTTGTTTTTTAATAAAAGTGGCAAAAAATAAAAAAAAATTAAATTGTATTATATCAACCCATAGAATAAGGTGAACATGTAGTTTTTACCGCCTGATGGAAGCCGTAAAAAGAAAACTCCCCCAAAAAATGGCGTAATCGCTGTTTTTTGTCTATTTCATCACACAAATAATTGTATTTTAGTTTCCCAGTACATTATGCAGTACAATAAATGGTGCCATTAAAAACTAGAACGTGTCCTTCAAAAAACAAGCCCACATACAGCTATGTCGGCAAAAATCTAAAAAAGTTATTGCTTTTGGAAGGCGGGGATGAAAAAACAAAATTTAAAAAAGAAAGATTGGTCTTGTCCTTAAAGGCACCAGCATTTCACCTATTGAACTGTCACAAGTTCATTGCCATTATTCTCTCTCCTTCACTTCTCCAACCGGCAGTCTCATCCGTTCCTCTTCTTATGCCTGCCCACTGCCCAAATCTATTCCGCTCTGAATGCAAAATCTCATCTGATATAGCGCACATGCGCCCGTGTATGTTCCGATGCCTCTTCCTTCTTCGCCTGGGACTCAAATCTAGTTACTGCACATGCGCCGCTATGGTGTCCCATTGTGCAAACGCACCAGAACAGGACAACGAAGTGCAAGAACAAGCGCAAGATTTAGTGTGTGCTGGGGGAGATGAGGAGCTGTCAATCAAAAGTAAGGAGGCGGGGTAAACTCGGAAAGACTTGAGGAATTAAGATATGGCTTTTTTATGCTCATTAGCATACGGCACAGGAACACTTAAAAACGGAATACCACAGGTTACATAAAAAAATTTTTTTTTCACCCATCTTCCACCAGGTATTTCTGGTTTAATAGGTGAAATGCTGGTGTCAAGTTCCCTTTAAGCGGTTAAAATAAAAGTTCAAGATGTGCAGAGTTCAAACATGCCACTTATGTACTGTATATGTCAATATGCTCCCATCTTCACAAAATCATCAAAACTCAAGAGACCAATAATCTTTCCGATCCAGATACCATTAAAATTTGAATCCCGGAGTTGGCAAATGGCCTTATTAGGCTCAGGAGGTGATTAGATGAGAAACTGCTCATCCTCTTAATAGTAGGAAAAATAAATCTCTTATATGTGACAAGTAGAGAGCACATATTCTATCTGATTGGTTGGGGGTGGGTAAAATGAACAAATGCTTATTTATTCCACCCATGGGAATCACTTGAAGGCTGTACAGAGAGGTGACAGTAAGGGTCCTGTTTCACGTGAGGATAGATTTTTTTTAAAAAGCGCAGTTCGACGATATAGCATGTAGTTAACGTTCAAACGACATGCATTTATATGTAACACTAATCAAATGTTTTTTTGCTACAGTATTTCGAACGCTTTTGAAATCGCTTGTCTTTCCAGCCAAAAATCTCACACTCAGATGCCTCTTTGCACGAGGGGATGTACCGTAGACAAACAATAATTTTTAGGCCATTATTAAAGAATCGATCAACGACAAAGGAACAACTTCTCGCTAATCATGCAATTGCTGCACATGTTTATACTGGCCAATGATTGCGCACATTTGCTCGATATTGCGAAAAAATGCCATGTGTAAAAGGCCCTTAACAGGCTGTGCTCTTTCTGACTGCATGTATACCATAACCCTTAGATAACATAGCTAGGGATAGCCTAATAGTAAATTGACACAGGACAACATGAACGTTCCTTTAACGTGGGTTGACTCGGGGTCGGCCACAGCTTTTATTATAAATATAACAAATATAATTTAACATTTTTTAAGGTAAACACCCGTATGCCGGCCTACCGACATAGGTGGGCATTCACCTTACCAAACCACCAGCTGCGACAAAACAACATTTCACCCATGAACAGAACATAAATGAATAAACACAAGAAAAGTGCAAAATACCACCCAATACAATTGTAGAAAAACCCCCGCTCTGAAGGCAGTGCCATCTGCCACTTTGAAGTATTGCTAACCGCAAGGCAAACCAGCTATCCTGCACCTACGAATGCATGTGCTGTTACAAATTTTTTTATTTTTTTAAATCTATTTATTATTATTTTTATTTTTTTATTTTTTTTATATAACACCGAACATTAATTTTCAAAAGGGGCGGGAGGGAGATTGCAATGTAACGGCCAAAAGAGGCAGAGACCAGGAAGACAGCTCCTTAAATCCACTAGGAAGGAGGGAGAAATGAGAAGGACCATAACCCCTCCCCCTGGATGGAGGGGGCTAACAGCAGCAGCCAGAGGTAAGAAACTTATTAACCCCTACCCTTGCTGGGCATACAACAAATAGCTGAATCCCTAGCTGGGGCCCTATTAGTTTTTCACCCACGTTACCTGCAGTCAAAGACTCAGCGGTTAGACACCTATGGGTCTACTATTCTGCTATCACTTGCAGACTTCCTCCTCTCAACTCTCCCTTTCACAGACACAGAACCAGGAAGTAAAACTTTTCATCATACTTTCCGACTTCAAACAAGTGAGGCCTGAATATTGCACCTTGAGCACCCATCCTGTTATTCGAAAGATAAGATTCTGGACTTTAATATGATACCAAGATGGAAGATCTAATCCTTATATTTTAGTTGCGGCACTTGTTTAAATTCATAATTAGAAATGAGCGAAACATTTTGGTAGAGACTGGATTCAACCCAAAACTTTCAAAAGGTTTGTTTTCCTGCCAATATCGAAACGTTTGAGATTAGTTTCGGGCAAAACAGTAAAAGAATCTGCCGCCCCGTGAAACATGAAGTAGCAAATAGAAAGGGAGTCACCAGAAATCGCGTACCAGGTGGACTATCCCATAATGCCTTGCATTTAGCCTCCCAGTCAATCATGAAGCACTGTGGGTGTGAGGTCACTGTGATGACATAGGCACTACGCAGGAGCATACCCAGAACAGATTCATTTTGTGGGGATGAAAAAAGAGAGAAGATAACATCAAAGCTCTGAGCTCTGCCAGAAGAGAGTAAAATAAAAATTACAGAAATCAGATCAATACAGAAAATACACAGACATAGTGTGAGGAGTGACCAGAAGGGAATAGATAGTTTGATTTATTTTATAGATAGATAGATTTAGGTCGAGAATAACTAACTGCTGTTGTTCTGTCACCGTGTGCTAGGCAGGGAGGGACAGTGAGTGTCAGTCTTCTAGCATCCATTTTCACAGTCTGTCTCTTATGTACTTTGCACAGTGCTGCTGTGCTGTCACAGAGCGCTGGGCAGAAAGATGTAAAAATCAGGGTGGCAGAGGACGGGGACAGGGTAAAGTAGGAGGAGCAAACACCAATGCCACGTCATCCGGCAGTAAACAAAATGTTGGTGGCAGTGGTAGCAGCAGCAGCAACACTGTTGCCACCAGCTGTACGGCAGCTAGTAGTAGTAGTAGTAGTAGTAGTAGTAGTAGTAGTAGTAGTAGTAGTAGTAGTAGTAGTAGTAGCAGCACTAGCGGGCCACAGCACAGTAGGTTTGTTATTCGTGATAAACGAACAAAAGACATTTTGGAATATTTGACTCACCCTGATAATTTACAGCAGAATGATAATACCGCTGACACTAAAACTGTCAGTTTAAGCCAGTATTGCGTGCAGTTCTCCTCCTCCACCTCCAAGCAGAGAAGAGAAGCAGCACCACTACATAAATTGTGAAAAATCAAGTGATTTTAATCCAGAGATTACCTTTTTCACTTTTTTGTTTATTGTTGAGGCCCTAATGGGCAGGACCTCTTCTAAAGCAGGCACCAGGATTTAACTTACTCTTCAGTATCGAGTGCTGTTCTAATCTATGTTTTCCTCAACTCTGTCTTCATTGACACAGACTCCCAGCGAGCCAACTTCTATGCTCGAAAGAGCCAGTACTCCTGGAAGATACAGTAGAGAGCAGTCAGCTTTTTGAAAGTAATGTGGAGGAGGGTCAGATGGAGGTGGAGGACATAATGACTGTTGGCGGTGGTGGAAGTAGTTGCGCATTTCGCCATGGTGGTATGGCCACTTGGGCCACATCTAGTGTGAATCATGAGGGGGTGCAAGAAGCCCATGGTCATGATTCTAAAAAAGGTGGCATGATGATGACATTGAGGATGATGATTTTGTGTTGGACAGGACCAAGCAATGGGTCAAGGTGACGAGATGATAGAGGAGGAAGGTGGCGGTAGCAGCAATAATAACGAGCCAAGCCAACTTTCAGCCATAACATCATACCTAGGGCAAACTCGGGTGGTGGTAGTAGATATGTTTCCAGCGTTGGTGGTGGTGGCATCTCTGTGTGGTCATCTGCTGTGTGGGAATATTTTTGTACATTGTCATATGACAAATCCACCGCAGTGTGCAAGATCTGCACACAGAAAATAAGCTGTGGCCATTATGGCACAAATTTAGGAACTACGTCTCTCCATAGTCACGTGAAAAGGCATCACCAGCTCATTTGGCAAAATAGAATTGGCAGGGCTGGCACTCGCAAGCAAAGTGAGCAAGACCGTCCTACTCCTCCTCCTCCCCGTGGTCTTTCTTGTAGCCAGACCACATCCACAACTCGTGCATGGTCAATGTCATCATCATTATCATCCATGTCTGCTTCTCCTAGTCCGATGACTCCTCATTTCCAAGGTGAGGCATCCATAAGTGAATGTGGGGCCAAGAAACAGCAATATATTCCCAGTCATCCAGTTGTGCGTCAACTTAACTTGCACCTGGCAATGTTACTGGCATTACAGTGGCTGCCATACTCCTCAATTGCCTCATTAGGAGAAAAATTCCTCCCCGGCAATCAGAATAAATCCCTGGATCAATGTCCCATCTCCAGAATCTAGTACTTATAACCTGTAATATTATATTTTTCAATAAAGGCATCAAGGCCCTTCTGTGGCTGTGTGCCAGGGTGCATGCCACAGTCGACACGAGTAGCAACAGTTATGGGCAGTGACACTTGGTAAATATTTTGAGTAGCAGTGGTGACAATCCACAAAGGCAACAAGGCTAGGTGCTAGTGACGCCTCCACGGCTGTGTAGGTCTTCTGAAACCAGGCAGAGCCTATCTTCTTCCTCCTCCAGTTCCTCCTTAGCAGATGTCATCTTCACATCCCAAACAGGAACAGGGCAGAGCGTTGCCTCCCCTCCCTCATTTCATAGGTGTAAGCTGAAGCGCTGCCATTCTGTCTTACACCCAAGAAGCCACGGCGTACGAGTTTCTCTGCTGTATCCAGGAGCAAATTTCCCACTATATATCTTCCAGTGAACTCCAACTGGGCAGTGTTGCCAGCGACAATGGCACCAACAATGTTGCTGCACTGCAGTTGGGTAAAATCCCCTTGTACTGATTAAACAGTGGATAATATCCAGCATCTAAACGGGTATCGGGGCATTGACCCCTATATTCCATGACCATAATTGCTAATTGTATAAAGGGAACATAAAAAGAAATGTCTGTCTAACTCTCTTCTAAAAATCAACAATATGTGTGTGAAATACCCCTTTATTGGTTGAATATCTTGCTGTCTAATTTGATCAAAAAAATCTTGAAAAATAATGTTCTGGATACACGTTATACGAGATGCACTGTGATGTATGAATACACGGCATATGAATCCGCTATATATGTATGTTAGTATTTCTCTACTTTTTAAAAACAAATCTCAGTAAAAGTTATATTATTTATATATAAACTCTGGATCTATCTCTTTTTTTCATAATTATATACTACGGAGGACTGTAAAGTCCAAGTCTGGGTGGTGGACTTCCAAATGACACCATCAATATTCATTGCTTACATTCTGACAAGCATATCATTAACATCAAGTGATGGGATTACTATTGGATAGCCATGCTTTTAGATCCTCACTATAATGGCAAAATTGGGTCGATTTTTCCTGCTTCCCAATGGGAGGCAAAATTGGAGTACTATTAGGAGGAGCTCACAAAACAGCTTGTCACATCTTTAGCCAAGAAGACACATGCTGGACGCATGTCTGCCTAGGAGGTCCCCGTCTGCTCACAGTCCTCACCTAGTCAATTCTCCACCGCCTCTGCCAGTGCCACCCTTGCATGTAGCAGCCATTACAGTATTTTTAAGATAATAAACAAGACATTTTTCACTCCACCTCGCCAACCAGATGCACATTAGCAAACGGATGGGCAAAAACTGAACAACTAAGTTCAGTCATACCTGGGCTGTTCACTTACTCTGGCAGAAAACCTTTGGAGCCCTGACACCATGGACTTCTGGGTTAGCAGAATGGCAGAGTGGCAGGAACTGGGCCAGTTTGCATGTGCTGTCTTGTCTAATTCAGTGGAAAAAAGCATGTTGCAACTTTGAATTTCTTTGCAAAAATGTCTGTTTATTTATGAAAAGATTCAATTGACATCAGAAATATGCAAATCATTTATATTTCAATATCACCCATAGTGCCAAAGTTCATAAGATATCCAGATGGATTTTGTCCGATAGGTTATGGTTTCTGTGCTGAGACACCACAAGGACAAAGGATTGGTGCACTGGCAGAGTAAGATGACAATCCTCCTTCTTCGTGCTAATTTTGAGAATTGGAAGCTTGTCATCTAGCATGCTTTAACCATCATTTATATTGGGTCAAACCATTTACTGTGCTGTCTTGTCCAGTATCCAGTGTGATGTCAGAAAGGGTATTCACTATGTCAAGTGGCGTTGTGACACCAATGCTGACAATTTTTTTTTCCACGAGTGCAGGATAACATTTGTGAAAATTAATCGGGCATGCATCCATGAGGTTTTTAGTCACCTCTGGCTGAGGCCAACAAATAGATTAGCCATTGCTGACAGTGTGGGGACTGGCTATTTATCACCAGACCAATGATGTCACTGCCACTGACTGACTGACCATCATGTTCCAATTACTGTACTGCTACTGCTGTGCTGCCGTAACTGCTACCCCGACACAGCTGGACATCATCTCCTGCGTCCTTGTTTCTCATATTCCATATTGTGCTGCCAGTGCCCCTGATGTCCCCACTGTTGCCACCACCTCCCATACACAGCCAGACATCTCATGCATGCTTGTTTTTCATGTTCCATACTGTACAGCTAGTGCCACTAATGCCACTGCTACCACCACCACCCCTACACAGCTGGACATCATCTCCTGCGGCCTTGCACATCATGTTCCATAAAGTACTGCCACTTATGTTGCAACTGCTACCACCACCACCCCTACATCCAGACATCATCTCCTGCGGCCTTATCCATCATGTTCCATACTGTATTGCCACTGATCTTGCCACTGCTACCACCACCTCTTCACAGCCAAACATCATCTCCTGCGGCCTTGCCCACCATGTTCCATACTATACTGCCACTGATGTTGCCGCTGCTACCACCACCACCCCTACACAGCCGGACATCATCTCCTGTGGCCTTGCCCATCATGTTCCATACTGTACTGCCACTAATATTGCCACTGCTACCACCGTCACCCACTATGCAGCCGGACATCATAAAAATAAAATAACAAAAACAAAAAAAAAACACATTGCCTTTTCCAAAACCAGCGTCATGTGTGTATACACCGGTCTGGCATCTGCTCCCTTAAGGTGGTAATATTTGGACGTCTTTTGTAAAAAAATAAAAGCAACTTATTCTTCACTTGTTAACCACAATCAGGCATACCGCCACAACTTTTTCTTTAAAATAACACCAAACCTGTTGCATTTGCAACTCCTCAAAAAGGGGTACATTTTTGAGTGCTTGGAAAAAGCCATTGCTTCTTCCAATACCATACATCTCCCTCGTAATGGGATGATTTTTGGAGCGTGTTTTTTTTCATATAAAAAACGAAAAAAATCTGACTTTGCTGTGTGTGTTTCAACATGCTGTTTATTACCAGTGGCTACCATCCGTTTACCCAAAGCCATATATGTTGCTGTCACTTTGACATTACTAGGGTTTTGTTTGCATTAGAGAGCTATAAATAGATGGGATAGAATCCTAGAAGCCCTCAGAGTGTAATACATCCCTTTTTAGTCAATTTGCAAGCTCGATTTGAAACAAATGTATTTGGGCCAAAACAAAACTTTGATCCAAATCGGCTGAATCTGAAACAAAACGGAACTTGAGATATTACATACAGCATGTTATTAACAGTTAAAGGGGTAAATTATTTGAAATGGACCCTAATCTCTAAACTCTATTGGTCTTAACTTGGAGAACAGCATATGCTTTACTTCACAATCAGACTGGGAAATCCACATTAATTATTGTGCATTATTGGTTAGAGTTTGGAAATAATAAATATGTTGGAGTCCTCAATGTACTGTAGGTTTTGGGCAGTGGGTTATGAGATAACTGAAGGGCTGGGACAAGGTACAGGAAAATTATGTGGTGCATTTTCCACCAGAATATTATGCATCACATGCAATATCCCCAATGTGATCAGTAGCAATACTCATACAGACCCTCTGATCAATCTATCATCTGTCAGTATTGAAGGATCTATTATCTATCAAGTGGCTGGACAAACACTTTTGTGTTCTAGGCCACACTGGCAAAGTACCTTACTTTTTATACACCATCCCAAATAAAAAAAAGGCCATAACAATTAAATGGACAAAAGAACTCATTGCATTAGTTTTTTTTTTTAAGTTTTTGATCAAGGGTTAAGCCCAATGTGACCCAAATGCAGGTAAGAACCTAGACATACTGTTTTTACTATGTGTTCTTCTTTCTACCCACTTCAACCGGAAAATATATATCTTATAGACAAAACTCAGCTCTTAGGTCACAAGAGGATAGAATCTACTTCAGCCTTCAGGCACCATATTGCAGGCAAAAAGTCCTGAAGCGGGTAATACCACTCTGGAAAATAAAATGCATGAGTGAGAGCTGTGTTTTCAAGCCAATTTTTGTATAATTATATTCAGTCTCGACATGTAGGAACTGTGCAGTTTCTATTAATATGAAATTCATAATTCAGTAATTATAGCTTTCTATATTAAAATGAATGTAATTACTGAACATGTTAAATCAGTGTATTACTATATCACTGTCACATTGCATTAGAAAACAGGCTTTTGTCAATCATGTGACAGCATTGTGTATTTTCTAACAGGCTCTATAGACAAGACTTATGCATAGAGCAGATGTCAGATGGTAAAGTTGTGTTGCTTACAGATCATGTTGCTACTGCCAAGTCTCGCGAGCTTTAATTCAGACACAGTTTCTATTAATGTCTGTACTATCCAATTTACAGAACTGAGGCAGCAGATGCACTTCTAGGCACTGAACTACTTAAGATCCTCACAGTTTCTAACTTAAACATTGAAACATCAATACAGGTAAGTGTCGCAACATTTCAGTTTTTAAAAAAATCTTGTAATCTGTATTCATTTAAACCTGTTGATTTAGAAAAATTCAGAAAGAATAAAAACAGTTTTAGTATTTGTTAGACAGAATTGACTGTATTAAGCCTACATCAGCTTCTGAAACATAAAAGTAATTAGAACATTTATTGTAACACTAATTGTAAAACAGTTTTTAGATATAGTATATTTTATTTTACTACTTATTTAACTATGAATATATATTTTTATATTGGATGGGTGATAAAAATATATATTTATATAAATTGATATTTTAATATTTATATTATTTATTATTTTACCTAGATGCTGTATTTAAACACAAATATATTATTACTATATTGCTATATTTTACGTATAAGCGGCGATTTGCATGGCAATATTTGTAAAACAAAGACTAACAATATGTTTGTTTTTTAAAAATATCTATTGACAATTTCCAGATTGCAGTATCACAATCAGTAAAAATGATTGCTAAAATAATTTCTGTACAAAATACAATAATGTTTTACGCTAGTGGTGTGCAACCTGTGGCTCACCAGCTGTTGTGAGACTAGAACTTCCAATAAGTCATGAAAGCTGCAGACTTTCACTGGTTAAAGACCTTTGCTTACACAGATATAAAAATGTTAAAAATTTATATTTCTAACTTTGTAGTATTTCATACAGATAAATTACAATGTCAGATTTGTTTTTGTGTACATCTGACATCTACTGAACTACAGGTTACAATTTTAATTTATACAGTATAAACCAATGCAGCACAATGACATAACTTATTTAAAATAAAAAATAAAATACACATTTAATACAAAAGAAAAAAAATCTTTAAGAACATATTTGGGCTATATCTTTTGAATGTGATTTATGTGGATTTACTATGATCTACTACAGATTTCAGAACTTTGTAGAACAAAGTTAAACTTCACATGAAACTCGGTTTCTAATGTTACTGTCGCTCGGAATTCAAGCATGTTACCATAATTGGCTTTATTTATCTTGACTCTGCCCTATTGTTATGCCTGCCAAAGAAAAATAAATGTATGTGCTAAATATAATTGAACGATAACTGGGTAACCCTGTACTATTTGTTCATTTAAGTGGAAAATATCTTAGAAGTTAAAAGAAATTATAAAAATCAAATCACAGAAACTCTGCACTCAAAGACAGACAAACAACACTACAGTACATTGTAATTAACAAATGCTGTGAATAGATTCATTGTTATGGGAGCTACAGTATAACAGTGGAACATCAATACAGCTTTGTGATATATTTTTATAAACACTAATTTATTACCATTCTATCTCCTTCAGTCAGTTGTTAAGCTGCATTAATTCCTGCTCTATTATCATGTAAAAATATACTTGAACTAAAATAGCACGAGTAATAGGATTAGTGCATCTAATATTAGAGTAAATAAAGTTATTAATATGTAAAGGGCACATGAGGGCAGTGGAGCATATTGGGTTCTCAGCATCAAGACAATGCAAGAGATTATATGCTTACAAATAAAGGCAGATAATGATTTTTCTTTCTATAGTAATATTCAAAAACATGATCATAGATGTATACCATTACAGAAATATTATAGGGAAGTATGTATTCATTTTCTATAACACTTAACTATACTTAGTCATTAGTGGTAATGGTTATTACACTCGGCTTAAAAGGTTCCCATTTTTTCCTTATTCATTTTTTAAACTGCAGCTGTTTTCTTACTCTTTTTTGTTTCTTGTCCTCCTAAGAGGGGATTGGTGTATGATAGTGTAATCACTTATGAACCAATTCTATTGTTTGCAGCCTATCTGGTGATACATAAGTGACTGTAATGAAAGATACAATATTACAAATAAAAGTTAAAGTCCTATTTGCATGGGACAGTTTTTACTAGTACTGCCGGTGCCAGCAGTAATTTTAGCATTATCAATTGATAATAATAAAAAATTTTTATTAATTTTCACTGAAAATTAAAAAGAAAATATTGTTATAATTTCCAGGAAAAAAACCCGAATTGCATCAGTAATTCCCCAGTGTAAAGTAACCTTAAATGTTTTTTTTTTTTTTTTTTAAAAGTACAATGGACTTGAGCATGAACTACAGAACGTCTGAAGGTGGATTTATATGAATTGAATTGGGCAGTACAGTGTCTAAGTGGCTAGCACTGTTGCCTCGCAGAACTAGGGTCCTGTGTTCAAATTCCAACAAAAACTACATCTGCATGGAGTTTATATACTCTCCCTGTGTTTGTGTGGGCTTCCAAAAATATGTTGATTGAGAAATTAGATTGTGAGCCCCACTGGAACAGTGAATAAGGATACCTTCTGTACATCTCTGTGGAATATCTTGGGGCTATATAAGTAAGATAAATAAATAGATTATGTGATCTAAAATTAGAAGAATGTCCAGTAAGTCATTGGCGGCATTGAGTTCAATAGTAGATGTATAAAACCATATGCACTGAGCTCCCTCTAGTCGTGGCTGCAGGCAGCCAGTGTTTTATCATGTTCCCTGTAAAGGGAATAAGAGGATTTTGAGCTCTATTGATTAGTTTTATCAATGTATTGAACACATTGATCAAAAGCAATATCGTAAATACTTTGAAAAATGTGGTGTTCAGACCAAGCAGCATATTAATGAAGCACCTGCTCCACTGTTTGGAAACCACTGTTTCCCATGGGACCCTATGATTTTTTTGTTTTCCGACCCTTTCTACTACATCCTTAGCATTTTCTTTATGTTTTTTTCAAGAGTTGTCAAAAAGCTAAACAAAAAAAAAACATATTAATTTCTATGGGATACAAAATTATGCTAAAATACAATAAAAAAGCATAGAAAAACAAAAAAGGGCATTACTATTTATAATTATTTATTATTATATTAATCTATATTAGGAGAGAGAATCCTGTGTATATACAGTAAACTAACGATCAATGATGATGATGATGATGATGATGATAAATGAGGGATTGGCATAGTTTAATATTGGTAATACAGTTTCATGATATCAGAAATTCTATTTTCATTAAAGTTTTATTTATTTTGCATACAACAAAACACACAACAAAAATCATATGCAGTAGTTTTAAATGGACACTAGCTTATAAAATAATCTATGCTAATCTAATAGTATACCTAATACGGTATACAGTATATCAACTTTGTAATGTACTTACTGTTTCAATTTAGTTGTTTTATCCATACATATTCTGTCTGAAGTTACTGCCACTGGGTTTCTCCCTTTCTGTAATCTACATGTTATCAAGCAAAATCTGTCTCTAGTTACAGAGCAAAGTAGAAGGACTACAGGAAGTGGTGGTGTGTCTCTTCACAGCCTGCCAATAAAAGCATATGGAGAGGGGAGGGGGAGCAGGATGTGGGAGCAGGGAGAAAGAGACACAGATCCCGCCCTTGGAAGTTAATGGAGAGGGAAGGGGGGAGCAGTAGGAGGGAGCAGGAGCAGAAAGAGAGAGAAAGGAGACACTGCCTATAGAGGTCTATGGAGTAGAAAGGGAGGAACAGGAGGAAGGAGCAGGAGTATAGAGGTACACAGGCTGCTGGTAAGAGTTATATCTCACCCCTGCTTTGGATTCTCGGCTACACTGCTCATTAAATGTTACATGCTGCTAGTTATGTATGTGTGTGTATGTGTATATGTGTGTATATATATATATATATATATATATATATATATTCTTATGCATGTACTCTTTATGTGCTGTTATAGAAGACATGATAGCAGTTAAGGGAGTCTTACACTGGGAGATTATTGGGCAGACAAGCGTTCATAGAACGCTCGTTGACGATAATTGCACTGTGTAAAAAGGGCAGCGATCAGCAGATGAACGAGCAAACGCTCATTCATCTGCTGATTGTATCATTTAAAAAAGTAAAATATTATCGTTGTTGGCGCTTGATGCACTGGCCAAAATCGGCCAGTGTAATAGGGGCTTAAAGGGGCTCTGTCACCAGTTTAATACTTCTCTATCTCCTACCTAATATAATAAACGCTTTGTTGTAGATAACTACTGTTTTTTTTGTTTGTTTTTTACAAATGGTTATTAGTGACACAGATCTGATCATTTTTACATTTATTACATTTAAGCCCCAACTGGGCGGTTTTTTTTTTTCGTTTCACCAAGTGGGCATTGTAAAGAAAAGTGTATGATGCTGACCAATCAGCATCATACACTTCTCTTCATTCACGCCCAGCTTTATTCACAGCACATCGTGGTCTCGTGAGATCATGCTGTGACATCACTTACTCCCGCAGTTCCTTCACATGAGTGATGGGAGAATGACCAGACATCGGCTTCAGCCGTGCCAGGATGATTATCTTCCTCAGAAGCAGTCCTGGCTCGGCTGGAGGCGATGTCTTGTCATTCTCCCAATTGCTCTGGTGAAGGAACTGCGGGAGTAAGTGACATCATAGAGTGATCTCGCGAGATACTATGCTGTGAATAAAGCTGGGCATGAATGAAGAGAAGTGTATGACGCTGATAGGTCAGTATCATACACTTTTCTTCACAATGCCCACTTGGTGAAACGAAGAAGAAAAACGCCAAGTTAGGCTTTTAGAAAAAATTTGCATAAATGTAAAAATGATCAGAACTTTGTCACTAATAAACGTGTTTTTTACAAAATAAAAAAAATAAAACAGTAGCTACCTACAACAAAGCGTTTATTAGATTAGGTAGGAGATAGGCAAGTATTAAACTGGTGACAAAGCCTCTTTAAGGCTCCACACACTAGCTCAGAGAAAACTGAGAATTAGAGAGAGAGCCTGCAGAGCGGAATATTAAAAAATAAAATAAATACAGACTACAAGTCATATAATAACAATACCTATACCAGACTGTGAAGACTACTAGTATATCCAGAAAATGAAACACACATAGCACAAGTCATGTACCATGACAATATAAAATAAACTTTATTGAAATATACATAACACATTGGCCATCAAAATATAAAAACAATATAGCACACAGTTAAAAAGGAGAGTATGGAGGAGCTGCATGAATAATCCAATATATATGCTACCATACTATAAACATCCTGTGATGTGGTAACAAATGCAGATATCTATAGAAAAGATAATCATATAGATCAAGTATTTGGACAACAGAAGCACATAAATATATTTCGCACCTAACAGAAGAGCACAAAATTGTGCATGCATATAAGAGTATACAGCTAAAGCTCCAAGTTGCACCCAAAACAAAGACCATGCTTTATAAATAAAGGATATTGCACAAACCCATGGACTGCATGATAGGAAGCACGCAGGAACACTCCACACTGACCGCCCCGACACACGTTTCGCCGTCAGCTTTCTCAAGGGGTACTGACTGATGGGATAGTGGTTGTTTTAAATATAAAATGCAGAGGGAGGGGACTACACGAATAGCCAAACACTAAGCAGTGTTCACAGAATATGGAGATCTGCAATCACAGATCAAATTACACCTACCATGCTGCAGGCACCATTAATGTGCACAGACGACGGAAGCCACATTCGTCTCTGCGGACGCCATCATACCTGCTTGGCGCATGCGCACCGGCACTGATCCGGATGTCGGAAACTGTGCCACGGACTTAAACTACAAACTGCGCATGCACGCTGCAAAAAGACTAAAGGGAGGGGCTGGCATTATACAGGGAAGGGTTAGTGGCCATTTTAGAGCCTGGCAGTTATGCCAGAAGCCCAAACACGGGATAAAGGTCATGTACTGACCAGGAGTGCCGTATATAGCACTAAAACAATCTACCCCGGGAAAACATATAAATAGTGAAAGCATAGTTAATACATTAGTCGGTACTCCCGAGTACCTGGGTATCTCTCAAGGTAGTTGAAACATTATCACTGGACAGCTGGAGCACGCACATAAAAATCCCATATACATAGACATGAATGAATATACATACATACATAAATACACAACAATATCAATATTCTACACATATTAGTACATCACTGTAAATAGCACCATACAATTAAAAATTCCACTTTATTTTACAATAAATACCATCGTAATAAAAATATACATATATAAATATACAATGTACCCCCATATAAACAAATAATAGTAAATAGTGTAAATAGAGTGCAAGGGGAGTGAGGAGAGGTGAGTGAACACACGTGCTCGTGATAGTGAAAAGAAGTGAGGAAAATAAAAAAATAAATAAATAGTTAGATTATGTGAAGGAGTAAAAAAGGACTGCACCTGAAAAATATATAGCCATTATTAAACATGCAGAAATATAAACATATTCAATATGAATCATTATATAATGTATTGTATAAATGTCAAAAATTTGAAAACCTATATAAAAATATGAAAATGATGCAACTCAATATGAGCGTGTTAGAGACCATAAAAATAATCAATGCATCATGACTGAAAGTCATCAAAATGTAAGTGATCTAGTAAGTATAACTGAACACATGTATACAATTAAAATCCATACATGTGCCAAAAATATATATATACATATTCAAAAAAATGTGTAGTGAGTATACGTGGATATAATATAATGGATAAGAAACATGAAACAATATATATAGATTCATGCATGATATATAAAATGTGATAACGTGTATAGACTTAGGTATATAAATATGTTAATTAATTAGTGTATATAGAGTAGTAAAAATATATAAATATATAAAGTTGGTACACTAAAAGTGTATACATAATATGTGCATGTAGTAGTCATGATATCATACAAGAAATACAATAATAACAATATGTAAATTCATATAGACATGTGTCAGTAAGAGAGAAATATGGATAAGGTACGTGTACCAGTACCAATACCTACCCCTTGAGAAAGCTGAGAACATCCCAAAATACCAAACATATACAAAAAAGGGTATAAATGTATAGCAATGTATACATAAAATGACATTCCCATGCATACACTAAGCCCACATATGATAATAGCACGCAGAAGAAAGCGGGAACGGGCACAATTTGGGCATCATAAAGCACCTCCGCTATAACTGGACAAATGAGCCAATGTATCCATATCGCCTGTAAAGAGATTGAGAATTTGAGATAGTGTAGAATACTCAAAAATAGTCCGACCTGAGTGTATATAACTCACACCGACAGAACATTGCGTCCCCACCGCAACAGCATGATCACAGAAATGTATCAACCAGAAATAATCCCATCACACAATTAAAATATCATAAAACTTACTATATTCCATAAAAATGACGCCATGGAACCCACGGGGTAAATTACAAGAAGGAAGCGAAGGACATTTTTTCATTTAGACCATATGGTGAACTAGTGTTAAGCTTTGTTATCCACTTACACTCGATACGTTCAAGCTTGCGAAAAGTGTCTCCACCACGTGTTCCAATGATGATTTTATCAATGCCATGTACTTTCAGATCTTGCCACCTGTTGTTATGATGGTCCCGGAAATGTCTGGGGATAGATTTAAGTTTATTAATCATCTCCCAATCATTATCCGCAATTTTTTCAGCCTTTTTCATGTCTCTTACATGTTCCTGAATTCTTATTTTAAGCTCTCTTGTGGTCATGCCAATATAGGAGAGACCACACGGACATGTTGCCCTGTAGACGACCCCCGATGTACTGTAATTAATAAAATGCACAATTTTGTAGCATTTTTTGTTTTCAGAGTCAGGAAAAGTATCCGTTTTGACTATCAAATTGCAGATAGAGCAATGGCCACAGGGGAATGATCCCCACTTTGGTCCCTTGGAACCATATAGATACATATTAGAGTTGGGGGCACTATAGTGACTCCGAACTAGATGGTCGCTTAAGGTCTTACTCCTTTTGGCTGTAAGTTGGGGTTTGGGGGGTAGAAGCCTTTTAAGATCAGGGTCTGTCAACAGTATGGGCCAAAAGCGAGTAACAATTTTGTGCATCTCAGACCATTGTGTATTGTAGGTAGTGATAAGCCTTACCGTGTCCTCACTGTTTTTCTTTTTGCGCTGTTGTTGAACAAGAAGACTATTACGGTCAGTATGGTATGCTCTCTGATACCCTTTCTCAATATCATTTTTACGGTATCCTCCTTGTGCAAACTGAGCCTTCAAACATTGGGATTCATTTTCGAAGTTTCATTGTGAATCGCATACACGTCGTGCCCGCAGAAATTGTCCTGTGGGGATGGAGCGTATAGTGTGTGAGGGGTGGAACGAAGATGCATGTAAAAGAGCATTTACAGCAGTTTTTTTGCGAAAAATAGTGGTACTGAGCTTACCCGTATTTTGTACAGAAATTTTGATGTCCATAAATTCCATAAAGTCCTGACTAATCACATTTGTCAGTTTGATGTTACATGTATTGGTATTTAAGATGGTTAAAAATCGATCAAGCTCAGCTCGCGTACCCTGCCAAATAAACAGTATATCGTCAATAAAGCGCATCCAACTGACCACGCTACCTGAAACCGTATCCATAACTGCTCTCACAATCTCCTGTTCTCAATGGCCCAGAAATAGGTTAGCATAGGACGGCACACAGGTAGCACCCATCGCCGTCCCACGTAACTGTAAATAGAATTTGTCTCTGAACAGAAAAGTCATATAATGGACAAAAGTAGTGTTATTCCTCATGTACACACATATTACAGCTTATTCTAAAAAGTCACCTGAAAAGTTAGGTACATTTTAAATAATGTTAAAACATGAACAAAGAACAATTATGTATTGCTATGCAAGTTCCTCTCACTTGATAATGCTCCTAATAAAAGTTTATTGTAATAGACAGATTAGATGGACAGCACTATTTACTTTACTGAACTATTTTAGTTTATTAAAAGCAATACATTTCTATGAACAATGCTGTCAATTAAAATAAATCCAAAATCGATAGTTATGGCCTCATTGGTGTATTTATACAATGACTATTCAAGCACATTATTTAGAAGTCCAGATGGAAATTCCTGTATTAATTCACTTGCTATATAGTTGATTGTACTTTACTTATGACTGTACTTTTGTATTCTGCATAATGCCGAAACTTCCCCTGCTGTAGTATTAGTATACGCCTTGTTATTGACACATGCTCAGTATGTATTATAAATCAAGTCCAGTTTCTTCCAGCTGTTTATAATTATTCCAGTTAATCTCAGTGTTAAGAAGTATCCATAACCTAATAGAATTGATGCTTTACACTTGATTATACACTAAATGTCTAAATTCATCTTTTCTGTTTGGATTCTTATTGTTTATTGATAGATGAATGTACATCTTAAAAGGAATGTCTGTTCTGCAACATCCCCTTTTCACGTGCTTTGTTAGAGTATGTACAGCACATGTGCCCCTAACACTCAGGACACATGGCGCACATACTGGATACATGCCGCCCACACACTCCTACCACAGTGGACACATGACCTAAATGCACATCTCACACTCCGGACACATGCCTTACAAGTAACAGTTACACGCTGGACACATGTCTTACAGGCACCACTCATGCTGGATTCATACAAGTGTCACACATTGTAATGCCACACAATTATCTATTTCACAAACTGAAACAGTGGCGTAATAATCGTGGTCGCAGTGGGTGCAGCCGCGACCAGGCATGGGGGGGGGGGTTATGCAGGAGGCACGCCCTCGATCCTCTCAGGCTGCCACATCTGGTCCCGGCACAGGTCTGGGTCCCGACGGAGGATGCTGATGCTGTGTCGCATATAACGTTCTGGCGCTGTCAGAACTTTGTATGAACTGTGACTTGATTGGCAGCCTGGGGGATTCGGGTAAATCCCTTTGGACAAGACAAGTGTAGCGGTGAGTAGATTTTTTTTTTATGTCCAATCTGGGGGGAAGATATCGGGCCCGGCACTGGGGCCCTTATTTATCTTGTTACGCCACTGCACTGTAGTGAATACTTACCAGAATTATTTTGACCAGTTCTGACCCCTGAAATTAATGCAGGAAGGAGAGGGACACCTCCCACTGAGGATATGCCCTGCCTTTAATATGGGTAGGCTCCACCCATTCAGAATGCGGAACCCTGCCCCTTCCCAGCGCCGCAAAATAATACTGTTATGGACTTAGGGCCTAATTGTTTCCAAAGTCAGCTACTGCTCACTGATTGACTTTCAGGTCTGAAACGGCCCAAGTCCCCTCCAGGCCCATATCTGCCTCTGTCATTCTTTGCTCTGTCACTGCTGGGAACACAATTTAATGGAGAGGCCTCTATTATCAGCATCTCTCCACAGTTAATTTTTGCTAGTGGAACCCGCAGTCTACCAAGAGGTTTCATAGAGGAAGTTGTTTTATTTTAATGGTAATAATTGTGTCTGTGATACAAAATGTATCTGTTCCAACAATCATTAATGCAGATACGGTTCAATACTTGCCCTTCAACAATCAGTCTTCTGCATATTCAGCAAACATTCCTATTATTAGCTAGTTTTATAGGTAGTCAGTGGCAGACTGACAGCTGCTTGCAGCTATAGCTGGCTGCAGTATATTCAGGTATGGTTACTGGCTATATAGGATGGTCCATTCGTTTGTTTCCATTGTTTTTGGTTCTTGTGTGGAAAACACTTCATTAAATTAGATTATTTATATTAACCAAAAATTATATCTATTGCAGTTATCAGTTATGTGGTACAGGCCGACACAAAGAAAGAATATCTTTGCAATCTGCTTCACGGTCATTTGTGTGTTCTCTTCCACTGTCTACTGTGATTCTGAGGATGACATTGTTCTTACCAAATCCGGAAAAGTAAGAGGGGTACAAATATCAGTATTTTCTAAGACAATCACAGCTTTCCTTGGGATACCCTATGCAGAACCACCAATTGGAGCTTTGAGGTTTAAAAAGCCTGAGCCTATCAAGCCTTGGTCTGAAGTGAGGAATTCTACAACGTACGGCAATTCATGCTATCAATATGTTGATCAAACATACCCTGGCTTTTCTGGGGCTGAAATGTGGAATCCAAATACCCAATTAAGTGAAGACTGTCTTTACCTTAATTTATGGATACCAAGTCCAAAGCCAAGAAATGCCAGTGTCATGGTCTGGATATATGGTGGTGGTTTCGAAACTGGAACATCCTCATTAGACATTTATGATGGCAAGTTTTTAGCTCGTAATGAACGTGTTATTGTTGCTTCACTGAATTACAGACTGGGTGTTTTTGGCTTTTTGGCTTTTCCAGGTAACCCTGAAGCACCAGGAAATGCTGGTCTGTTTGATCAGAGGTTAGCACTTCAATGGGTTCATGAAAATATTGCAGCATTTGGTGGTAATCCAAAAAGCATAACTATTTTTGGAGAAAGTGCAGGAGGGGCATCTGTCAGTTGTCATTTGCTTTCTCCCAAAAGTCATCCATATTTTACAAGAGCCATTATGCAAAGTGGAACTGCAAATGCCCCTTGGGCTGTCGTAAGTAGCACAGAAGCCCTTAATCGAGCTCTGACATTAGCAAACATGTTGAGCTGTTCCTTCAGAAATGAGACAGAAATAATTGCTTGCATTCGGAGTAAAACTCCACAGGAGCTCATTGAAAATTCAATTTCTAGTCTAACACGCAGATTATTAATAAAAATTCATTTTCTTCCAATAATTGATGGAGATTTTCTCATTGATAAACCTGAAAATCTTCTGCAACTTGGACAACTTAAAAAAAATACACAGATATTAACAGGCGTTAATAAAGATGAGGGATCATATTTCTTAGTTTATCAGATACCAGGGTTTAGCAAAGACCATGAAAGTTTTATAAATCGAAGCCAGTTTCAGGAAAGTGTAAAACTAGCATTTCCAATAGCCACTGATCTTGCAGTTGACTCTGTGATCTTTCACTACACAAACTGGGAAGATGAACATAATCCAGTCCTTAATCGTGATGCCATGAATGATCTTATTGGAGATTACTATTTTATATGTCCACTGCTGGAATTCACAAAGAGAAATTCAGAATTTGGGAACAAGGCATATTTGTACTTCTTCAACCACAGATCGACAAAACTAGCATGGCCGGATTGGATGGGAGTTGTGCATGGCTATGAAATTGAATTTGTTTTTGGAATTCCAATGTACAGGAGACTCAATTACACAAAAGAGGAGGAAACACTGAGTAGAAATGTAATGAGGCTTTGGGCCAATTTTGCAAAAACTGGGTAAGTTTAATATTCTTCAGAATTTTTTTTAAAAAAATTATTCCTACTGTGACCATGTTTTTTTTAACCTTATGTGAAGAGTCGATGATGATGACTTTTATCTGTAGTAGTATCTGTAGTAGTAGTAGTAGTAGTAGTAGTAGTAGCAGTATTACACTTTTTTACAAATGTATTCTATAGCCTTTGGTTTCCAAAAAGCCTTTTTTGTTATTTCTCTGTAGCTCTCTATTTAATACAAACACCCACAAATATTGTCAAAAGCATCAGTTATTCTAAATGAAGGAAAAGAGTTTTCTTATTGCACCACAAGTCACACATGCCTATCTCAAGGCTGTTTTGATGATAATATATTCAGACAATTCAGATTATTATATACTGTATATATATATATATATATATATATATATATATATATATATACATATATATACTGTATGTGTGTATATATATATATATATATATATATATATATATAGATATATAGATATATAGATATATACATCTATATATAGAGAGAGAGAGAGAGAGAGAGAGCGAGATAAACATATATAGTACATATATATATATACATATATATGTATTATATTGTATAATTTATATATACTAAAATTTATATCAAACATATTTAAGGCTGACATTGTGCAATTTTTCTCCTTAAAGGGGTTATCTGGAGACCTAAAATTGCCCACGGTTATTCCTAGAGTGGGGATCCAAGTGACTTACCAATATACTTGTATTTTCAATTCTGTGCAGAAACGCTGCCCAAAAGCCCGCTCATGTGATGCAGGAAGCTCTGTAGTTTCCTTCTACATGATGCGCGCCGACACAGCCCCTCGTGACTTCTGCCTTCTCTTCTCCTATTGCTGGTGTTGGCAAATCATCCATCAGGTGACATAGAGGGGCTGGCAATGTGACTGCTGCTCTCTTAAGCCAGCCCCCTCCTTAGTACTGGCCACATGCACAGCCTATCAGAAGCAAGGAATGGGTGGGGAATAGGCTGCAGTCAGGTAAGAAAAGCGTGATGGGATATGTATTTTATCAGTGCAAGCTGTATCACTAAGCCGAGGAGCGTTTGTGCCACTATATCGCGGGTAAGTTAATGGCATTCAATTATTATTTTCTTTTAGGAAATTATGTAGTACCATAAGGGAAATTATATACATATGTTGGGGAATTTTTTTTTCTTTTTGGGCCGTCGGACAACCCCTTTAATATGTTAGTAAAAAACTGTAAGATTCTAATTGTCTATCTATCTATCTATCTATCTATCTATCTATCTATTCAAAGTCTATGGGATTGACGAAGATAGCTGAGCTCTGACAGTCATATTTACTTTTAGTGGAACAGCATCGCTCATGCTCGACCCCCGTTCCATTCAAACTTCTCACTACGTTTGTACAGTAACATGAAGGGGGGCTCAACACCCCCGTTCTAGCGATCAGACATTTATCACCTACTATATTCAGGTGATAAATGTTGATTTTGGTACAACCCTTTAAACCTTTTCCTATATAGGAGAAACACACATTTAAATAGATGTATGTGTATGTATATAAAACACATTGCAAAATCTTTGCATATACAGTGAAGGAAATAAGTATTTGATCCCTTGCTGATTTTGTAAGTTTGCCCACTGTCAAAGTCATGAACAGTCTAGAATTTTTAGGCTAGGTTAATTTTACCAGTGAGAGATAGATTATATAAAAAAGAAAAACAGAAAATCACATAGTAAAAATTATATATATTTATTTGCATTGTGCACAGAGAAATAAGTATTTGATCCCCTACCAACCATTAAGAGTTCAGCCTCCTCCAGACCAGTTACACGCTCCAAATCAACTTGGTGCCTGCATTAAAGACAGCTGTCTTAAATGGTCACCTGTATAAAAGACTCCTGTCCACAGACTCAATTAATCAGTCTGACTCTAACCTCTACAACATGGGCAAGACCAAAGAGCTTTCTAAGGATGTCAGGGACAAGATCATAGACCTGCACAAGGCTGGAATGGGCTACAAAACCATAAGTAAGACGCTGGGTGAGACGGAGACAACTGTTGGTGCAATAGTAAGAAAATGGAAGACATACAAAATGACTGTCAATCGACATCGATCTGGGGCTCCATGCAAAATCTCACCTCGTGGGGTATCCTTGATCCTGAGGAAGGTGAGAGCTCAGCCGAAAACTACACGGGGGAACTTGTTAATGATCTCAAGACAGCTAGGACCACAGTCACCAAGAAAACCATTGGTAACACATTACGCCGTAATGGATTCAAATCCTGCAGTGCCCGCAAAGTCCCCCTGCTCAAGAAGGCACATGTACAGGCCCGTTTGAAGTTTGCAAATGAACAACTGGATGATTCTGAGAGTGATTGGGAGAAGGTGCTGTGGTCAGATGAGACTAAAATTTAGCTCTTTGGCATTAACTCAACTCACCGTGTTTGGTGGAAGAGAAATGCTGCCTATGACCCAAAGAACACTGTCCCCACTGTCAAGCATGGAGGTGGAAACATTATGTTTTGGGGGTGTTTCTCTGCTAAGGGCACAGGACTACTTCACCGCATCAATGGGAGAATGGATGGAGCCATGTACCGTCAAATCCTGAGTGACAACCTCCTTCCCTCCACCAGGACATTAAAAATGGCTCATGGCTGGGTCTTCAGGCACGACAATGACCCGAAACATACAGCCAAGGCAACAAAGGAGTGGCTCAAAAAGAAGCACATTAAGGTCATGGAGTGGCCTAGCCAGTCTCCAGACCTTAATCCCATCGAAAACTTATGGAGGGAGCTGAAGATCCGAGTTGCCAAGCGACAGCCTCGAAATCTTAATGATTTACAGATGATCTGCAAAGAGGAGTGGGCCAAAATTCCATCTAACATGTGTGCAAACCTCATCATCAACTACAAAAAACGTCTGACTGCTGTGCTTACCAACAAGGGGTTTTGCCACCAAGTATTTAGTCTTGTTTGCCAGAGGGATCAAATACTTATTTCTCTGTGCACAATGCAAATAAATATATATAGTTTTGACTATGTGATTTTCTTTTTTTTTTTATATATATATATAATCTATCTCTCACTGGTAAAATTAACCTAGCCTAAAAATTCTATACTGTTCATGTCTTTGACAGTGGGCAAACTTACAAAATAAGCAAGGGATCAAATACTTATTTCCTTCACTGTATCGTCCAGGACTGTACGGATGTAGACAAGTTTATCTGATAACTTGCTGCAGCGTGATATCACACAACAGAAGCCATTGAAAATGTCAATTAAAGTTTCTTGTCACTGTGTATTTAATGCGTTAAAAGTCAAGATAAAGACAGCTACATCTGTATAAAGAAACATTCTGTTGTGCAAAAATACAGTTATATATTAGGTTGCTTAGCTTGTGGTAGTGTAGCTCTGTGCTTTTGTTTGTTACTTTTTTGGCTTGGCACTGCTTTAATTCTATTTCTATCACATATCTGTTAGGGTATGTGCACACGATAGCAGGCATTTACGTGTGAAAAGACAGACTGTTTTCAAGAGAAAACAGCTGCCTCGATTCACACGTAAATGCTCCTCCTCGTAATATACGAGTCGTCTGTGACGCTCGTAAATCTTGAGCTGCTCTTCATTGAGTTCAATGAAGAACGGCTCAAATTACGTTGCAGAGAAGTTCCCTGCACTTCTTTGCCGAGGCAGTCAATTTGACAGCTGTCAAACGACGACGCGTAAATTACAGGTCGTCTACACAGTACGTCGGCAAACCCATTCAAATGAATGGGCAGATGTTTGCCGACGTATTGTAGCCCTATTTTCAGGCGTAAAACGAGGTATAATATGCCTCGTTTACGCCTGAAAATAGGTCGTGTGAACCCAGCCTAAGAGCTCATGCAAAAGAAGAGCCATCTGCAAGAAGCACTCTTTATTGTGCTTTTGTATGGTGTCTCTGTACAGCACCATATTAGAGAGGGGGAGAGAGAGAGAGAGAGAGAGAGAGAGAGAGAGAGAAAGCAGTATACCATATTAGTTTGTAATAAACACAACATATATTATGATTTGTTTTAGAATGTAAATTTTCTCCTTAGATTTATTATGATAAAACTTTGTCCAATTCTTGATCTTTCCTTATTATATCAGCTCACAGGGTCATTTTAAAGGCAATGAACACTTGCAATGGAAAGTGAATCTCGTCCATGTAACGGCCGTTTATAACGACGGCCGTCACACGGACCCATGCATTTCAGTGGGGCCGTTCACACGACCATTGTATCAACGGAGCTTGTGAACGCTTCATTGAAAAATAGGACATGTCCTATTTTACTGCGTGTCACGCATCCCTCCATAGACTGTAGTCTGTGGTGGATCCGTGAAAACACGTCCCGCACAGGTCCACCTCGGACATGGAAAACTGCAGTTTTTCACGTCCGTAGTGGGATTAGTGATCCTCATTCATTCATTCATTCATTCATTGTCATTCATTTCAGACCCCCTGATATTCAATGTGTA
Organism: Rhinoderma darwinii; assembly: GCF_050947455.1. Taxonomy (NCBI): domain Eukaryota; kingdom Metazoa; phylum Chordata; class Amphibia; order Anura; family Rhinodermatidae; genus Rhinoderma; species Rhinoderma darwinii. The sequence continues at coordinate 132,891,150 of NC_134690.1, read as the reverse complement.
CCCTGCTCATAGTTTCAGACTTTTCTCCTGTTGTGTGTCCCTCTAAGGCCCCATTCACATTGCGTTTGTGCTATCTGCCGAGCGTATAAGTTTTTAAAAAAATGAAAACGTGGACCATTGAAAACATATACAAACGTGTACCATTTTCTGTTTACGTCTGTGTTTCATTATAGCATGTACATTTAACATATACTCATACGTCGTTATACGTTTCTGTCCGTTTTTACCTAAAAAAGTATACTTTTCTTTTTAAAGTGTACACTGATAGAAAAAAAAACAACAAAATCCAATGGATAGATTAGTAATGGATAGCATTATGTTTGCATACATCGTCCATTGAGATCAATGCTAAAAAACGTTACGTCGCGTATACCTCTTTCTGAAGTACAAAATAGCGTAGCAGACTACGCTTTTCAGTACTTTCAAAAAACAGTATTCCAACGTAAACCATGACAAACATAAACCAAACGCATGCTATTTTGGTCTACGTTTGACCCATTATAGTCTATGTATATGCCGACTATACGTTTCAATACTTTTTTAGTGGTTTAAAACGTATACGCACGGCGGATAGCACAAATACGATGTGCTATCTAATCTAGCTCTCATGTATCAGCATAGCTTCATTCATGTTCTGCTTTCTTGTTCTAATACAGCCAACGTATAAACTCCCTTGTGCAACCTCTACTGTTTATACACTGACACTGAGGAGGGTATTATTTCCCCCTTCCTCCCACTGCACAGTCTGCTGTGGGTGCTACACTCACAGCAGATACTGACATCCTGTGTGATCTGCTCTCCCTAAACATTTGGATGATTTCCAACCTCTCCACACTCTGATCTACCTGTTTGTCCTCCTCCTACCTGCTGTTATCGCTAACAATGAGAGAATGGGGGGAGCGGAGATGACCCCAGCCTCTGACAGGAGCAGTGTGCTGTCGCTTTTAGGCCGGATTCACACGAGCGTGTGCGTTTTGCCGTTTTGCGTTTTTTGCGCGCGCAAAAGGCACTTAATGTCACCACCATATGATGCGCGGCTGCGTGAGTTTCGCGCAGCCGCCATCATTATGACACTCTGTATGTTTGTAAACAGAAAAGCACGTGGTTCTTTTCTGTATTCATTCATACTTTTTACTGCAGTTGCGCGAATCACGCGCGTCCCACGAAAGTGCTTCCGTGTGGTGCGTGTGATTTTCACGCACCCATTGACTTCAATGGGTGCGTGATGCGCAAGAAACGCAGAAATATAGGACATGTCGTGAGTTTTACACAGCGGACACCCGCTGCGTAAAAATCACGGACTGTCTGCACGGCCCCATAGACTAATATAGGTCCGTGCGAGGCGCGTGAAAAACACGCGCGTTGCACGGACGTATATCACGTTCGTCTGAATAAGCCCTTATGTACATCAGAATTTTTTAGGACAACAAGGTATTTGAAGGAGTTAAACAGACTATACAGCAGCAAAATGGTAGAACATTTTTAATGAAGGCTATTTAGAAAGTTGCTTAATTTTGCAAGAAAATGAGCAATATAAAAAAAAAAAAACGGTGCAAACGGGTCCATAGCATTTTAAGAGAAAGTGTCATCAGAAAATGACCAACTGTTTAAATCAAGTTTAACCCCTTTACGACATCCAACATACTATTACGTTGCTGTCGTTAAGTACTTAACGCAATTCAACATATAGGTAGGTTGTAGGGTTAAGAGGTCACCGTGTCTAAAGACACAGTGACCGAGTAAAGTTGGCTGCTGTCCCTGAAAGCAGGCCATCTTTACTCATGGCCCAGGCAGGTCGGCGATCACTGTGATTGTTCGCTCAATTCAGACAGGCCAATCGCTGCTCTTTGACGCTTTAAATAATCCATTGCAGCCATGGTGGGTGTTTCAAACACCCTGCACCAGCTCTGCCCGCCTCATTCCAGTTAGGAACGGTGAGCAGAGTTGGTGTACTACCGTCTGTGAGCCATACTTACCCTTACTGAGGCCTTCTGTGCTGCGATCGTACTCTACTGCATCCTGCTGTGTGATCATCAACTGTGCTGCTGCTAAATGTTTTATTTTTAGAAGCACTCTTGATCCCTAAATTTCCCTTTCCCAGTCCCTGTACCCCCCCAAACCTCCTCCCCCTGTAGATCCTGCGGATGCTGATCAGTGACCGCCATCACTGATCAGCAATTTTTGGTACAGGACTTTTTTCGTCAGTTTCGCACCATCTCCAAGTGGGCGCCCTGCAGCCACTGAGTGCTGATCAGTGACTGACATCACTTATCAGCATCTGTGGTAAAAAAAATTTACGCAGGTTTTGTTTTTCATTTTTCTGCCAGCACCTGCTCCGTGTGTGCGCCCTGCAGCCTCTGAGTGCTGATCAGTGACTACCATCCTTGATAAGCATCTGTGCTAATTTTTTGGGGCAAGTTTAATAAACTTGCCCTTTTTTTACTGCACCATCTTTCTGTGTGCGCCCTGCGGCCACTGAGTGCTGAGTCTATAATCAGCCTCAGTGGTAATTTGTTGACGCAGGTTTTTTTGGCCCTTTAATTTATATATAAAACTGTAAAAAAGTAAAAAGTTAAATAAAATATAGTTAGGTGTAGCTAGTACCTGCATAGGTAGGACATTAGGGTAGCGGCTGTTTAGGTGAGCTGATTAGGTGTAGCTAGTACCTGCATAGGTAAGGCATAAGGGTTACAGGTTGCTGTATATTGGGATCGGTAGTCACTGTCCAGGGTGCAGAAACAGTTACTGCCGATCGCTTAACTCTTTCAGCACCCTGGACAGTGACTATTTACTGACGTCTCCTAGCAACGCTCCCGTAATTACGGGAGCCCCATTGACTTCCTCAGTCTGGCTGTAGACCTAGAAATACATAGGTCCAGCCAGAATGAAGAAATGTCATGTCAAAAAAGCAAGACGCATCCGCAGCACACATAACATGTGCATGACAGCTGCGGACTTCATTGCGGAACTTAGAATCTCCATTGAAGACAATGGAGAAATTCCGCCATGAGTCCGCAACCAGTCCGCCACAACTCCGCAACATCCAGTGCATGCTGCGGACACCAAATTGCGCACCGCAGCCTATGCTCCGCAGCGGAATTTTCCGCTTCGTCTAAACGAACCCTACTAAATAGAAGTGGAAGTCAATGGAGAAACGGCTCCGCTGCGGATTAACACTGCGGAGTGTCCGCAGCGGAATTCAAGAGCAATTCTGCCACGTGTGGCTTTGCCCTTAGGGTAGCGGTAGTTTAGGTGAGCTGATTAGTTTTAGGTAGTACCTGCATAGGTAGGGCATTAGGGTAGCAGACATATAGGTTAGCGTCCGTTTTATAATTAAAAAAAATGACAGCATTTTTGGTAGTTTTAGCTATACAATTTTTCTAAAGTTAGTGTCAATTTACTGTAGTTTATTTCTTATACGACAGGTTTCTTTTAAAATATAGTGTCACATTTAGTGTCAGTGGTTAGCGTAGTTTTAGGGCATGCCCACACGTGGCGGATTTCCTCCGCAACTATCCGCATCAATGCCGCACAGAATTGCGTTGCAGATTCTGCGGCGGATCTGCCCAAAATGTGCAGTAAATTTATGCGGACTAGCTGCTGGGGACTGCGGGAAAAGTGCTTTCCTTCTCTCTATCAGTGCAGGATAGAGAGAAGGGCCAGCACTTTCCCTAGTGAAAGTAAACTAATTTCATACTTACCGGCCGTTGTCTTGGTGACGCGTCCCTCTTTCGGCATCCAGCCCGACCTCCCTGGATGACGCGGCAGTCCATGTGACCACTGCAGCCTGTGATTGGCTGCAGCCGTCACTTAGACTGAAACGTCATCCTGGGAAGCCGGACTGGAGACAGAAGCAGGGAGTTCTCGGTAAGTATGAACTTCTATTTTTTTTACAGGTTGCTGTATCTTGGGATCGGTAGTCACTGTCCAGGGTGCAGAAACAGTGACTGCCGATCGCTTAACTCTTTCAGCACCCTGGACAGTGACTATTTACAGACGTCTCCTAGCAACGCTCCCGTAATTCCGGGAGCCCCATTGACTTCCTCAGTCTAGCTGTAGACCTAGAAATACATAGGTCCAGCCAGAATTAAGAAATGTCATGTCAAAAAAGCAAGACGCATCCGCAGCACATATAACATTTTCATGACAGCTGCGGACTTCATTGCGGAATTTAGAATATCCATTGAAGTCAATGGAGAAATTCCGCCATGAGTCCGCAACCAGTCCGCCACAACTCCGCAACAGCCCTAGCATGCTGCGGACACCAAATTCCGCTCCACAGCCTATGCTCCGCAGCGTTATTTTACGCATCGTCTAAACGAACACTGCTAAATAAAAGTGGAAGTCAATGGACAAACGGCTCCGCTGCGGATTAACGCTGCGGAGTGTCCGCAGCGGAATTCAAGAGGAATTCCGCCACGTGTGGCTTTGGCCTTATCATTTTAGTCTAAATTTAGTGCAGAATAATTTTTATACTACAGTTTTTTTTAGCACTAACATATTGCGTTACAGATTTAGAGTCAGTTAGTGATGGACTTTCAGTATCTTTTTACAGAAGTTCGTTCACAAAATGTTACATATCGTAGCTTTCTAGTTTTAGTCTAAATTTACTGCTGTATAATTATTATACTACAGGTTTTTTTAGCACAAATATACAGATGTAGCCATCTTTATCTTGACTTTTAACGCATTAAATACACAGTGTGAAGAAACTTTAAATTGACTTTTTCAATGGCTTTTCAATGGCTTTTGTTGTGTGATATCACACTGCAGCAAGTTATCAGAGTCAAGATAAACTTGGCTACATTAGTATAGTGTTACAAATTTAGCGCAAGTTATGGACGTTCAATTTTTTTTACTAAAGTTTGTTTACTAAATTTTACATAGCGTAGCTTTATAGTTTGAGTCTAAATTTGCTGAAATATAATTTTTATACTACAGGGTTTGTTTTGCTCTAATATGTAAAGTTTCAGATTTAGCGTCAGTTAGTAACGGACATTTTTTTTTTGGTTTACTGAAGTTTGTTCACTAAATTTTATGTTTTAGTGTAAATTTACCGTAGTATAATTTTTATACTACAGGTTTTTTTCGCACTGATAGTTCGTTCAGTAAATTTTTTATACTTACTGTTTTCTCTAAACTTTTATTTTACTTTTTTCCTCTCTTCTCTTCTCCTTTTTTTTTTTAAATTCAGCAATACATGTGGAAAAGCACAACACACACAACCCCCTGTGTAAAAATAAAGTCAGTGTTACACGTGTTCAAGCATTACTCCACCCCCTAATAAAAATGTCCCAATCATCCAAAAGTGTCTATTCAGCAGAGGAGGCATACGCCCTCCTGGCCTCTGACACTGATTTGGCCAGCGAGAGAGAGGATGAATTTGCCCCATACATCTTGTCCTCCTCATCTTCCGGTGATGAGGAACCCCCGCAAAGGCGACCCAGGACATCAGCTGAGGCAACACTCTAGATAAGTGACTCCATGTGGATTCCATGTGGAACCCACCCCCCAAGAATGATCCTGAGATACATGAATTCATAGGCAGTTCAGGAACAAATTTTGAGACTGAAGGCCTCACAGAAAAATGTTTTTTTTTAAATTTTTACAGTGCGGATTTCGTGAATTGAATGATGGCCCAGACCAATTTATATGCCCAGAAATTTATTGCCCAGAACCCCACGTCATCATATGCTAGACCGTTCAATTGGACCCCTGTAGATGCAGTGGAGATGCTCAAACTTTGGGGCCTTGTGCTGCATATGGGGCTAGTAAAGAAGCCACAGATCAGGCAATATTGGAGTACAAATATTTTGTAAAACACCCCAATTTATCGCATGGCCATGTCCCGGACTCGCTTTAACGCTAATCTTAAATTTTTTCATTACAATGCTAATGCACAGTGCCCACCCCATGATGACCCCACATATGAATGCCTATTCAAAATCAGGCCAGTCATTAATCATTTCTGCACCAAATTTCAAGAAGTGTACACCCCAAAAGAACATTGCAATAGACCAGTCCCTTGTACATTTTAAGGCAAGGCTAAAATTCCGCCAATACTTGCCCAGTATGAGGGCGAGGTGTGAGATACAAATGTACAAACTGTGCGAGAGTAGCTCAGGGTACACCTACAGGATTCAGGTTTATGAGGGGAAGGACTCCAAAATTGAACCCCCAGAATGCCCCCCGTCCTGGGAGTTAGTGGGAAAATAGTGTGCGATTTGGTGTACCCACTGCTGGACCAGGGTTATCAACTTTACGTGAATAACTTCTACACCAGCATCCCACTATTTAAATGCCTCTCCACCAGAAATAATGCAGCATGCGGCACTGTGCTAAAAAACCAGAGCGGCCTACCTACAGCACAGCTTGGCCAACGTGTCAGAAGGGGTGAGAGCAGGGCACTATGCAGCGGGAACATGTTGTTCATCAAGTATAAGGACATGAGGGATGACCTTCTCTTGACCACAATACATGAGGTAGCACTACAATGACCCCCAAGCCAGATTGCATCATGGGCTATAATAAGTACATGGGAAGGGTTGATCTCTCAGATCAAGTGTTGAAGCCATATAATGCTATGTGAAAAACAAGGGTGTGGTGCAAAAATGTGGCCATGTGCACATGGTACAGATGGTATAACTCTTACGTGCTAATCCAATGTGCAGGCCGGACAGGGTCATTCCTTAATTTTCAAGAGGTAATTATCAAGGCACTTGTGTTTGAAAACCAGGAAGGGGAAGTCACAAGCACATCTGCTGAAAGCGAGGGTGCCATATTGTACCAGAGCAACACTTTCCTGGCATCATTCCCCAAGCTTCAAAGAAGGGAAGATTCAAAAAATGTGCAGAGTGAGTACCAAAATGGGGATGATAAAGGACACCACTTATTAGTGTGACACCTATGTCGAAAAACCTGGCCTGTGCATAAAGGATTGCTTCAAGGCAAACCACACATCTATATATTATGAATTGTATTATTTCCGGTACCCTTTATTATACTCTGATTTACTTTTCAAAATTTACATATGCCCCCCATAATATATTTAAATAACAGTAAATATGGCCTAATTCAAATAAATTCAGCAAAAAAACCTGTGGGGTCAAAATGCTCACTATACCCTTAGATAAGTTCCTTGAGGGGTGTAGTTTCCTAAATCCAGCAAAATCTAAATGACAAATAGCACTCCTTCGCATTTAAGCCCTGCCATGTGTCCAAATAGCAGTTTATAACCACATATGGAGTATTGCCGTGCTCAAGAGAATTTTCTTTACAAGTGTTGGGGTGCATTTTCTTCTTTAGTCCTTGTGGAAATGAAAAAAAAAAATAGCTAAACCTACATTTTATTGGAGAAAAAATTCCGGGCCTACTTACAATAATTTCTGCAAAGAAACTGTGGAGTCGAAATGCTAACTATACCCTTAGATAAGTTCCTTTAGGGGTGTAGTTTCCAAAATGGGGTCACTTGTAGGAGTTTTCCACAGTTTTCTCCCCTCAGGGGCTTTGCAAATGCAACATGGCCTCCGCAAATTATTCCAGCTAAATTTGAGCTCCAAAAGTCACATGGCACGCCTTTCCTTCTGAGCCCTGTTGTGTGTCTAAACAGCAATTTATAACCACATATGGGGTATTGTTGTACTCGGGAGAAACTGTTATACAAATGTTGGGGGCTTTTCCTCCTTTAGTCATTACGGAAACTAAAAAAATGTAGCTAAACGTACATTTTATTGGAAAAAATTTAGATTTTCATATTCACGGCCTATTTCCAATAATTTCTGCAAAAAACCTGTGGTGTCAAAATGTCCACTATACCTCTAAATTATTTCTTTGAGGGGTGTCGTTTCCCAAATGGGGTCAATTATGGGGGGTTTCCACTGTTTTCTCCCCTCAGGGGCTTTGCAAATGCTACATGGCCTCTGCAAACTATTCCAGCTAAATTTGAGCTTCAAAAGTCAAATGACGCTCCTTCCCTTCTGAGCCCTCCTGTGTGTCCAAACAGCAGTTTATGACCACAAATTGGGTATTGTTGTACTCAGGAGAAATTTCTCTACAAATGTAGTGGGGGCTTTAATTACTTTACTTCTTGTGGAAATTAAAAAAAATTAGCTAAACCTACATTTTATTGAAAAAAATTTAGATTTTTATTTTAACGACCTACTTCAATTAAATTTTGCAAAAAACCTGTTTAGTCAAAATGCTCACTATACCTATAAATAATTTCCTTGAGGGGTGTAGTTTCCCAAATGGGGTCACTTGTGTTTTTTTTTTACTGTTTTGTCCCCTCAGGGGCTTTGCAAATGTGACATGGCCTCCGAAAAGTATTCCAGCTAGATTTGAGCTCCAAAAGTCAAATGGTCCTCCTTCCCTTCTGAGCCCCACCATGTGTCCAAACAGCCGTTTATGACCATATATGGGGTATTGTTGTACTCGGGAGAAACTGCTCTACAAATGTTTTTTCTTTTTTAGTTCTTGTGGAAATGAAAAAAAATTAGCTAAACCTACATTTTATTGAAAACAAATGTAGATTTCCTTTTTCACGGCCTAGTTCCAGTAATTTCTGCATAAAAACTGTGGGGTCAAAATGCCAATGATACCCTTAGATAAGTTCCTTGTGGGGTGTCGTTTTCTAAATGGGGTATTTTTGGGGGTGTTTCCACTGTCTTGGTCCCTGAGGGGCTTTGCAAATGCGACATGGCCTCCGCAAACCATTCCAGCTACCTTCGAGCTCCAAAAGCCAAATTATGCCCCTTCCCTTCTGAGCCCTGCCGTGTGTTCAAACAGCACTTTACAACCACATATAGGTTAGTTCCATACTCGGCAAAAATTGCTTTACAAATGTTGGAGTGTTTTTTCTCCTTTAGTCCTTGTGGAAATTTAGCTAAACCTACATTTTATTGGAAAAAATGTAGATTCCCATTTTCGTGGCCTACTTCCAATAATTTCTGCAAAAAATCTGTGGGGTCAAAATGCTAACTATACCCTTAGATAAGTGGGATGCCCTTTCTTCTTTAGACTTAAATTAAAATCTTCTACTGTTTTTGGAAAAAAATTAGATTTTCATTTTCATGGCCTAATTCCGCTAAATTCAGCAAAAAAAACCCCTATTGGGTCAAAATACCCACTATACCCCTCTATAAATTCCTTGAGGGGTGTAGTTTGCAATAAGGTGTTTTGGCACCAGAAGACCTCATCAAACCTAAAATGGTGCCTAAAGTATATTTTAATAAAAGGAGGCCCCAAAATCCACTAGGTGCTTCTTAGTCATGTGCTTCTTCCATTAGCATACTAGGGCCACATGTGGGATATTTCTAAAAACTGCAGAATCTGGGCAATAAATATTGTGTGGTGCTTCTCTGGTGAAAAAAAATATTAAAATGGATTTAAATGGATTTTCTGGAAAAAAACAAAAACATTTAATTTGTAAATTTCACCTCCACTTTGCTGTTATTTCTGTGAAGTGCCTAAAGGGTTAAAAAAAAAACCCCTGTTCAGCGCTAGTCACTGTTCAGCGCTAGTCACTGTACAGGGTGCTGAAAGAGTTAATGGGCTGCACTGATCGGCGGTAACTCTTTCAGCACCCTGGACAGTGATTGGCGCTCGAAAATACAATTTTTATGAAATAATAAATAAAAAAATCAGTTCATACTTACCCAGAACTCCCTGCATTTTCCTCCTGTCTGGCCTCCTGGGATGACGTTTCATCCCATGTCACCGCTGCAGCCAATCACAGGCTGTAGTGGCGGTCACACAAGTCTGGATGTCGCCAGAAGGCCGGCCTCCAGGGATGACGCTTCATCCCACGTGACTGCCTCTGCAGCCAATGACAGGCTGCAGCGGCCACATGGAGTGCCGCGTCATACAGAAAGGTCGGACTGGAGAAAGAAGAGGGACTCGTCACCAAGAGAATGACCGGGGTACGTATGAACTTCTTTTTATTTTATTTTTATCAGCGGCCTCTTCTCTCTATCAGTGATGGATAGAGAGAACTGGCTGCTGATTAGTGTAATATATCTGTAATGTACTTCTGCCCGCCCGTCCGTTGCTAGGCAACGGCTCCGTCACACACGGACGGCACACGGATGCCTTCCGTGTGCCTTCAGTTTTTTTGACGGCCCCATTGACTTGCATGGGCCTCACGGTCACGGAATCTCGGACCAAAGTAGGACATGCTCTACTTTTCTCGGAACGGAGCAACGGGACCATCAAAAAAACTGAAGTGTGCATGGCCCCATTGAAATGAATGGGTCAGGGTGCTAGCCATCAGAAAAATGGTTAGCACCCTGAAGAAAAAGACTGAAGTGTGCACGAGGCCTAACAAGCATATACATTTGTATAATGCTAATTTTTGCACATTTTCTCCAAATTTTGGTGTTTTTCACAAGCAAATACTGAATTTATTGACCAAATTTGTTGACTAACATAAAGTACAATATGTCACAAGAAAAAAATCTCATAATCGTTTGGATAGGTAAAAGCATTCCAAAGTAATTACCACATAAATTGACACGTCAGATTTGAAAAAATTTTCTTCGTCCTCAAGGCCAAAACAGGCTCAGTCCTGAAGGGGTTAAATCATTTTTATGATTTTTTTTAAATGTTTTTATCTATATAAAAAATGCAGTTTTCGAACTGGCCACTGACCCTCGCAATAGACTGACACTTCCTGTTCTGTAGAGATCAGTTCTCAGCAGTCATCTCATTATCATCACAGACAGGATTACAATGAAAGGTAAAACCTCTATATAGGTAACACTGGATTCACCATTTACAATAGGATGGTCACAGTTCACCTCGTACGCCTCCCTGCACAGTGTCATTTTCACAGGTTACAGAGCATGCCTGTAACACTCTCCCATAAAATTTCCCTCCTGTTGACAGATTCCTAAGGTACATGTGACTGCTGTAAAGCATATCTCTGAATGTTGTTAACAATAGCTCAGGCAAGATGGCTGCCCCCATAATCATGTACAGAAAATATAATAAAATAATCTATAATAAAAAAATAAAAACAGATTAGAAAAAAATAACACAATTTCGTTTTAATTAGTAAAAAAAACAAATCAGATGTTGTGTGCATATGCTAAAGTTACATTAGATCAGGAAAGCGACATTTGGAAATACAAAGAAACTTTAGAAATCTCACCCGACTTTATAAACTAAGATAATATAAATAAGCTAATTGGAAGTATTACAAGAGATTTTTGTAATGAACTGTAACATTATGTGTCACAGGAAAAGCTACGTACAGTACAAGTACACTATACTATATTAATGGAGCTGACATTTCTTTCAACATTTGAGGGCAGTGCGTTCTTATTTGGTTCTTATGTGAAAATGCTGTCTTTAGGGAATATAGACTCAGAGGTAGTAGCAGACCTGAATTTGTCATGCACACAACATTTCAGCTCGTAATATGGTCTCCAGCAGGGAACCGTATTGCACATTACATTTTGGCCTACATAGAAACAGTACTTCTAGAGGAAAACCAGTCTAATACACAGCATCTAAACGTACATACTGTGTTGCTGTTTTTATACGGTGGTATGCATGGCCTCATGAATTTACCAACGTATTTGGGGTCCATGTAACACGGTTAATAATAATTATTTTATTTATAAGGTGCCAACATTTTCTTCAACGATATACAATAAGTTATAGGACACAGTAGGGCCGGCCTTAGGCTACAAGGTGCCCTGTGTGGAATTGCCCTTTGGTGCCCCCCACTCCTTTTATCATTGTTATGTATTGTCGGAACTTGGTGCTTTTGTTTGTGCATTTGTCACGCCGAAAAACGCGTAAAAAATGCTTGGTTTAAGCGTCCCATTGACATCAATGGGTGCATACGACACGTTTTGTTAAAAAATGTGTCGCGTAAAAAAGGACTGTCGGGTCAATTCTTCGGCACATAAAACGAAACGCGCCGAAAATGCGCCTAAATCGCACCTAATTTCTATAGTCAATGGGAGTTCTGAATGAGCGGCAAAAAACGCGATGAATACGCGTCAAAAGCGCCTGTAGTTTAAAAATAACTTTACAAAAACACTAGTGTTTTTAAGGGTATGTGCACGCACCAAGTAAAAGAACGTCTCAAAATATGGAGATGTTTTCAAGCACAGTATGAACAAGGCCTATGTTTTGGTAAGACTGTTTTCACATTACGTCCTGCCTCTCCATTTATCATATGTGGCGGAAAAGCTCCTGGCGCATACATTAAATGGACACAAAAAACATGCAGTATAATTTTTTTTTACTGGACGCCACTGCATAAAATAGCGCAGTACCCCCCAAACTGAGGCTATTTTAACCTCCATCAGGTGTATGGGACTGTTTACCATACGTTTTGGGAGCTTTCCCGGTGCATACATTACACGGATGGGCAGGATGTAATGTGAAATTACCTTTAGGCTGAGTTCACACGTGGCGGATACCCTGCGTAGAAGAACACAGCGTATCCGCCCTGTGCGCCGCAGGGAATTTGGGGCGAAAAATCGCACCAAACTGTGGAATGCCTGCTGCGAAAAACTGCAGCACTTAGCCGGCCTGTTAGCAGGCCGGCCTCCTAGCAGGCCAGCCTCCTGGGATGATGTTTCATCCATGTGACCGCTGCTACAGCCTGTGATTGGCTGCAGGCGGAGGTCACATGAGATGAAGTGTCATCCAAGGAAGATAAAACAAATTCCTAGGTAAGTATAATATATTGTTTGTTTTCTGAGTGGTGTTTTTTGCAGCAGGATCGCTGCGAACCCGCCGCAAAAACACAACTGCTATTTGTTGCAGAATTAACCTCCCATTGAATACAACGGGGAAAACCCGCAACAAATAAGGCGCGTTTACACAAATACAATTGACATGCTGCAGAATAAAACTCTGCACTGCAGGTCAGTTTTTTCCGCTCAGTATTTACGCAGCATGTGGATGAGATAGTTCTATCTCATCCACTTTGCTACTACTGTATTTGCTGAGGATTTTCTTTTTTTTTTCTATAAATTCTTTATTTAAGTTTTTTTTTTAAAACATAGGAAAGGAGGGGTATGGAAGGAGAGTACAGAAAGGAAGGGAAGAGGGTTAGGAGTTACAAAGTATACAAATACAAATTGTAATAAGAGAACAAAGGGTGAACTAACAATTGTCTCTACTGATATGAGTTTGAGATGTATTTTGTCCAAGCTAAAAAGAAAAAAGGAATTGACTGACATCAAAATATTCCAAAATTATGAGTTTGAGAGGAGACGGACACCTCACCCGGTCACAAAAGTCTAATAAGATCAGATTTTTGTGCTTTAATCCATCCGTCCCAAATCGTGAAGTATTTATCTAGATTTTGTTCTATTAACCAATTAGTTTTTTCAAAGGACTGTAGTAAACAAATTTCATGAAATTTGTTGCTGCGGATTTTCTGCAACGAATTCCGTTGCGGGAAATCCGCAGTATTTACTCAACGTGTGAACTGGCCCTTACTCTGTTTACTCAAAGGCTATCTTTTGTATAACAGGAAAAAATATCAAAACGGCTGTCCACGTGGGCAATGTTGGTACTTTTTATTACTTCTTATTTAACTCACTGTGAAGGCCGTAAAAAAAAAAGTAAATCGCAGTTTTTTGTTCACATTAGCTCTAAAAAAATGTTTATAAAAAATTATCAAAAAGTTGCATGTACCAAAATATTGTACCAATAAAAGCTACAGCTCGCCCCGCAAAAAATAAGACCTCACACTGCTTAGACGAAAATATAAAAAAAGTTCTGTCTCTCAGAATGCGGTGAAACAACATTATTTTTTTAACAAATAGTTCTCTTTGTAAAAGTAGTAAAATATATGGAAAACCTATATAAATTTGGTATCTACGTAATTGTATTGAGATGCAGAATAAAGTTAACTTGTCGTTTTTACTGCACGATGAAAGCCGTAAAATCGAAAAACCCCAAAAAACTATGGAGGAATCCGTTTTTTTCTAATTTCAGCCCAGAAAGAATTATTTTCAGTTTCCCAGTACATTATATGGCACTTTAAATGCTACCAATAGAAACTACAACTCATGCCGCAAAAAATAACCACCATCCTATTGACGAAAAAATAAAAAAGTTATGGCTCTAGGAAGGCGGGTAGTGAAAAACGTATGAATAAAGCAATAAATATCTCAGGCCTGAATGGGTTAAAATAAGAAAGCAGCCCATACTTACCTCTCTCTTCCCAGACGTTCCTGCGTTGGGGGCTCCCGTCACCTCTGTTCTCCAATTGCATGCAGAGCGGCTGCAGCTGCTCTGTATACAAACAGTGAACAGAGGTGACGGGAGCCCCCAGCACAGGAACGTCTGGGAAGAGAGAGGTAAGTATAAGTTCTTTTTAATTTTAACTTCTCCTCTACTGCTTCAACAGGATTTCTTTTTAACCCCTTTTAACGTAATGTGCACAAGGTCTAAAAAGGCAACAAATGGCAAATGTGTACTATGGAGCAACTGAACAATGTGCCCATCTGCCATTTATTAACAGTGTCGTTCAGTGCCACCTTGGTGTCCATTTTCCACTTATTGCCCCTTTAGTGTCCTTATGTTCAGTGCCCCCTTGATGCATATTTGCCATTTACTGCCCCTTTAGCACCCTCTGTCACAGAAGAACAATAAATGAGCAATAAATGGCAAATGGACTTCGAAGGGGCACTGAACAGGACACTAAAGGAACAATAAGTGGCAAATGGGCACCAAGGTGGCACTGAATCCTGTGCCCATTTGCCATTTTTAGACCCCCATCAGTGCCCCCATACAACCAAAGGCCACAGTCTGACTAACCTGCTGGGCTTCTTACAGTGCTGATGCTGCTGGAACGGAGCCCTGGGGAAATAGCCAGAGCAGGACCGCATGGTAAGATAGTCTCCTCCCTGTCTTGCGTCCTGAGCAATGTCATCACGCCTGATCATCACTCAGGACGTAAGACGAGGAGGGGAAGAGGGGGAGAGGGGGAGCGGTAATCGTGGCGCGGGGAAGCCAGTAGTGAGTGACACCTGACCCGCTGGCGCCCCGAGCAGTAGCCGCAGAGCAGGAGAAATTCACCCGCTGGTGCCCCCCTTACAACATGGCCCCCAGCGCCCTGTGCACGTAGCTAAGGCCGGCCATGGTGCACAGTAACATACAATTACAATCATCTGAAAAATGGAGATGGGAACAGCACTGTTTCTTTTAAGTCCTTATGGTGCACAACAGACCAGGGGCATGGTCCCAATTACGCCCACAAACGAATAGAAAAAGAAGAAGGTAGGCAGCACTCAAGGGGTGAGGATGAATCACTAGTGGTTTATTCCAGTGTGCAGTTTTTCAGCTTGTGCAAGCCTTTATAAAGCCTGCTTGAATTTTCTCCAAACTGGTGTGCATAGTACTTCTTCACAATTTATATAGTCTTGGGTCCCTATTTATGCACCTAGTGCTGTCTGAACCTCGACAAAATTGAGCCATAATACTATTACAAAGCAATTGGACACATCCCCAATATGGTATCCGGGCCATGCATCCCGGCGCCTAGTATTTTACATAGCTAGTAAGTCAAGCACCTTTAGTAGAACAGCACAACATCAATTTAATATGTACAAAATAAGGCAGATTTACTAATACTGTCTAAGTTTGAGACAGCATAAACTTAGAAAACGCAGTCAGAAAATTCGGTAAATTTATCAAACTGGTGCATGATGGATCATACATTTTTGTGCATTTGCTAGACATGCTAGACAGTGTAAAATTTAAAAAACAACACCCTTCCTGCTAGTCCATGCCCCTTTGCCGATGAGCCACGCCCCTACTTGAGCGTGTTGAAAAAATTGTCTAAAACGCTTAAGAAATGTAGCGCACAATATATACAGCGCACAATGTATTATAACTTCCATTTAGATATAATGCTTAAACAGACAGTTTTGAGAGAGGCATGTTTAGGACGATAAATCCCAGTACTATAATGACATGCTGGTGGGTTAGTGCTCCAAAATCTAGTGATAGGTTCCTTTAAATAATATTCTATCATAAATTATCAGAGTCTAGATGAGGATTGCTACATCTGTAATCACCTCTGCATGTAAACAATTCCGCTCTTAGGTCCAAAAAAGGGGCCCCTTACTATTTTCTGCAATGTACAAGGTACCATACATTGTACAGAGAGTGTGTCCCTGCTCCGGCCATGTTGCAAGACTACAGTAAGTGACATTATGACAGTATGTGACATAGCCGCAGTGGGGACACACCCTGTGCAATGTACGGCTGTCCCATAGATTGCAAAGAAAATGAGAGAGGAGGGCCAATGTACCTATCCACCCAGAGCCCACACCGATCAGCTGCTCTGGCTGCTTCTGTGCACCAGACGTCCATGCCGGAAGCAGATGGCTCCAGTCACGAAAAAGCGGTACTGCAGCTCTGCTCCTATTTCAGTGAATAGGAGCAGAGCTGCAGTTCAACAGCACGGTGCTATGGAGTGTACGGAGCCAACTGCTTCTGGCTCCGTACATTGCATACTGTATAATGACATCATGCAGCCAGAGAAACTGATCGGTGAGGGGTCCAGGTGTCGGACCCGCTCCGATGATATACTAATGACCTATCTGGTGGATAGGTCATTAGTTGTCCAGTAGTGGAATACCCCTTTAATGCTGAGAGTGACACCAGAGTGACATATTTTAATAGGGTATTGGCAACCATTCATTAAATATTGGTTTTAGAGTTAATGCTATAAATACATTCTGGATGCAGCAGCTGAGATTAGCTCAGATCCTTCTACTTGTATTCCAGATAGAGAGACTTGAATTGACTTGACAGCTTGCATTTCTGAATAACAGTTTACCAATAAAGGCATCATCTCAATCCAATTAGCTGCTAATTTTCTCTCAATACGTTGCATCCCACCCCCCCCCCTCTTTTTAATGCAATCCAAACCGACACGGTTACAAAACAGTTTCTAGGAAAAGAAATCCAATAATCCCAATATTCCTGCCTACCTGTTTTCATACATTCGGAATTTAAACGCATTTAGATATCCAGATATAACCCTATGGTGATCTAAATTCTGTTCAGTAGAATCATGGGAAGTCCAGGTATTGAGCCCTTAATACAAACACTAAAATTCCACCTCATTATAACCTTCTGAAACCAGTCTACATAATATTTTTACTGAAGTGTGCCTGCGATCTTGTTTTCCATAGGAAAACATTGAGGTTGCACCATAGGAATCCTACAATTTGTCTCAGTTGCTACCAATTGTTAACAGCCCTAGCCCAAGAATACATCTGAGGCCCGAATCACACATACAGTATTGATGTAGTCACCAAAAACGGCATCAAAACTGTGTGTGTGATCCCGGCCTCAAAAGCTTATATTTAAACATGGTGTAATAGGGGCCATACAGATAACAAACAAGCAGCAGTAGAGGCAAATATAATGCTTATAATAACCTTATTTAGTGATAAAATAACCTCAATTCAGTCATATTTCATCTGTTTATTGACATATATTCAAAAACACCAAAATGAAACACTATTATATACTATTTTATATTATATATCATAAATTCTGTATCGTAAACTAATTACTGTTCAGACTTTTAGTTACAAAGCAACTGGATAAAAGCAATTCCTGTAAAAGCACAGACATGAAGTTGTACCACAAACCTTATTAAAATAATTTTCTGATTGCAATAAATAAAATAAAAATAAAGAAAAACTTTCTGATAATAGATTTTATGCAAATTTAAAAATTATGTTTTCGTTTTAGTGAATGACATTTTACAGTATATCAAAATTAAACGCAAAAATATGTAAATATTTGTACGCTGTTAGTGATCTATTTATATATTATCCTAGCTGACTGCAGCATCAATCTTACTTACTAAGGCGTGGAACAAAGCTTCTCGCTGAAATTAATGAAGAAATAGGGCTACGGACCAACTGGGTTTCTGTCCAACAAACCACAAAGTAACTTACACCATTCCTGCTGCCTGAAAAAGTCATGTTATGTTTTCTCTTACCCTTTGTTGCCAAGACACCAATCAACTAAAGGAAAACTGATAGAACCCAGCATGATGACAGTAGGCTGGAAACTTTACCAGCGCTATAAACTATCTTGACTTTTCTCCCTTAGTCGCACATTAAGAATATACTATCATAACTACTAGTGGAGACAAATGTGTTTCTTTGCACTTTAAACAAAGCTGCAGAGACAGATAACTAAATAGAAGCAAAAGTCACAATTATATCTTAAAATAATCATTCCTTTGTACTTGTACTTGATTTGTAGTAAACACTTAAGGCCCTATTACACCGGCCCATTTCGGCTGATACAACGAGCGCCGATCAACGAGACAGCTCGTTGATCGGCGCTCGTTTGCTCCGGTCTAAAGGAACTTGAAGGGGGATGATTGCTCGTTACTCCGATCACTCGGTCCCATACATTATTATCATGTCGGCAACATGTCTCTCTGTTTACACAGGGTGATGTGCTGCCGAACAACGATAATATTTTACTCATTTAAAACCATATGTTCAGCAGATGATCGAGCGTTTGCGCGTTCATCTGCTGATCGCTGCCTTGTTTACACAAGGCAATTATCGGCAACGAGCATTCTATGAACGTTTGTCTGCCCAATAATTGCCCAGTGTAAAAGGGCCTTATTACTATAACATTGTTGTATAAGATAAAAAAGATACAATTACATAGTAAGATCAATTTATGTTGTGAAATAAGTCTAACCAGAATCTATTCTCTAAAAGTAGTTATGTACCTTTCCTTATTTTATTGGGGAAATAAGACACAAATGATCACAATTATCACAAATTACATTCAATCCAAGAGGTTCTAATCTATTGTAGAATGACTTTACCGAGGACCTGCCAGCTGTCTGGACATGTCACTTTTAGCAAAGTAAATACTTGCATTCCCCAAAAAATAACAATTCAAGAGCAACTTTTCTTAGAACTCTGCATTGCGCATTCTTCTGTAATTCTTTGTGGAGATATAATATGAATAAATTGAAAACTGGGTGCTACCATTCTGCTTGTCAATACAGCATGTCTATACATATGCTGACAGAGTTAAAATATGTATGTCATCTGCATCATCATGTCCGCCTTTCCGAGGCGTCATGTCAACGTAGTCCACATGCGCTCTATGGAGACCAATAATATAATTCACAGGAAAAAAACGCGGCCATCTTAGAAGAGGGCAAATAGCCCCTAATGTATCTATATAAACCTAAGACATATATTTAGATGACAAAAATTCATATGCCATATAATTCACATATATATTCCCTAGATAACATCAATAAATCAATAAATAATTAATGTACACATAAATTACATAGAAATATATAATATATATTACAGCATATACAAGCATATATTTTTCAAACATTACAATTATAATTTTGTGAGGCAATTTTGAATGAAGAAACACAAGGAGATGGCATTATTAGAGAAATAATTTGGTTCGATGAAGTAAAGTTCAAACTTTCAGGTGCTGTTAATAGGCACAACTGTGTTTACAACTCAACAGAAAACCCCTTTGCAACAATTACAGTTTGGGCCGGCCCTTTCATAAAAAGGGTAATTGGATCGATCTTCTACAATATAATGGTTCCCTCATACCTGTACCTTAACATGCTCCAAGAAAATGTAATACCACAATTGCAGTTGAAGCATGAAAATTAAGACTTCTATTTTGAGCAAGATGGAGCACCTCCTCACTATGTTTTAGCAGTGCGTAATTTTCTTGACAAAAAATGACCCAATAGGTGGATAGGTAGACGAGTCCTGGTTGAATGGCCAACACGATCACGAGACTTTACCGCAATGGACTTTTTCTTTTGGGGAGTTATCAAAGATAAGGTATATTCAAGAAAACCATGAACGGTTGATAAGATGATTCAGTTCATAAAAGAAGCATGCCAAGAAATTAATGCCAATAAATAACTTTTTGGCACAGTCTAAAAGAAGGAATTATACTTACGCTATTCCTCTTTCCTGTAGTCCAAGCAGGAGCACAGAAATAAATGGGTTAATTCCCCATTACTGGTAGAACAGGTGCCAAGAAACAATAAATTATTAACTTCCCTTCCCTGTATCTTTAAAAATAATACCGTCTATGCAGAAAACAAATTTATTGGGAGTAGGGATGCACGACGCATCGAAACTTCAATACTGTTTCGATACCGTGCACCCTGAAACGGTTCAATACAGTTATTTCATGTATTTCGATACTAAGCTGTGCGGCCGCACAGCTCAGTTTCGGAATATATAAATGCTGTTAGAGCGGGGCTGTGGCTGTGTGATACAGCCATTGCCCCGCTCCTTAGTCCTGACAAGTGTGCGCGCGCAGTCAGTATGATGTGATGCAACCAGCGCTGCACTAATGATTGCCGGCACTGAAGACAGAACATGGCGGGCACTCTGCAAAACAGCCCCATGTTCTGTGTTCAGTGCCTGCGCCACCGCTCATTAGTGCAGCACCGGCCGCATCACCTCAAGCTGACCATGCGCGCTCACTTATTGTCAGTAGCGGGGCAATGGCTATATTACACAGCCGCAGCCCCACTCTAACAGTAGAGATCAGAGAAACCTCTCATCTACGCCGTTATTCCCCTGAATGCTGCAATCAAAGCTGACCGCAGCATTCAAGGGGTAAATGAGAAGGGGGAGCCATTTGGATCGTATAATGTGGAATCCCTGTGACGCGATCGAGGGGCTTACCATATATGGGCAGACAGCCCAGGGTCCATTAAAGTACCACATGGCTGTCTGACCATATTTCCTGTTAGGGCATACTGAGGTATGTCTTAACAACTGCCTGTGTACAATCAGTACACAGGCTAATGTATATATATATGTATATAAATATATGCCAGTACTTTAAAGTTAAAAAATAAAAAAGTAAAAAAAAAATAGGAAGCACACACATTTTTTTTACAATGAACATAGTCTTAACACATAAAATATACACATATTCGTGACCGTAATAACACATTTATAGTGTCATTCATGTTTACGCTGTTAGAAAATAAAAAACTGCTTTCTTTCACTTATTAATGTGAGGCACAAGGTATTATGAATTTTGAACCTCCATGTGCCTCATATTAATAGTCATTAACCCTGTCATGTACCTCACACATTAACCCAATGTTGTCCATTATGACTGAGGAACATGATGGGGTTAATTACTATTAGGGGGGATTCACACGAACGTGATTTGGCAGCGTGTAGGCCGCGTGGTTTTCGCGCGGCACGCAATGCCCTATAGAAGTCTATGGGGCAGTACACACAGTCCGTGTATTTTGCGCAGCGTTTGTTCGCTGCGCAAAATACGCGACAGGTTCAATAACTCTGCGTATTTCACGCATCACGCACCCATTGAAGTCAATGGGTGCGTGAAAACCAGGCAGGTCGCACGGAAGCACTTCCGTGCGAACAGACTGAAACAGCGCACGAGCTGTCAAAAGGATGAATGGAAACAGAAAAGCACCACGTGCTTTTCTGTTTCCAAGCATCCAAACGGAGTGTCTTTGCGAGGAGCGAACCCCGACAACCGAAGCTAACTTCACCGGGTTCGGCCAAACTCGTTTTGGCCGAAACCGGCAAAAAAAATTCCGGTCCGCGACGTCGGGAGACATTCACTGTGCATGGTGCTGAAAGAGTTAAACTGTTTCAGCACCATGGACAGTGACTTGCGATCCCAAAATACATTAACCTGTAAAAAAAAAACGAAGTTCTAACTTACCGATTACTCCTGTCTCCTTCCTGCAGTCCGACCTCCCGGGATGACACTTCAGTTCAAGTGACAGCTCCAGCCAATCACAGGCCAAGCACAGGCTGCAGCCAATCACAGGCTGCAGCGGTCACTTGGACTGCCGCGTCATCCAGGGAGGTGGGGCCCGATGTCAAGAGAGGCGCGTCACCAAGGACGCGTCACCAAGGGCGCATCACCAAGGCAACGGCCGGGAAGTTCTCGGTAAGTAGGAACTTCATCTTTTTTTTTTACAGGTTTTTCGCTGTTGTGTTCGGCATTCACTGTCGAGGGTGCTGAAAGATTTAGCTCTTTCAGCACCTTGGACAGTGACGGGCGTTGACAAGCCTCATCTCTATGATGCCGGCTGCGCGAAAATCACGCAGCCGCGCATCAGACACGCATGACACACGCAGCTGTCAAATGTTTTTTGCGCTCGCAAAACGCTGCATTGTTTGCGCGCGCAAAAACGCAACGTTCGTGTGAATCTGCCCTTAAAGTGAGGCACATGGAGGTTCACAATTTATCACAACATGCACCTCACATCAGAAAATGGAAGAACTTTTTTTATTATTGTTGTTGGCAAAGCATTGTTTTGATATAGAGCATCACATAGTACCTTCTTGGCCGACGTGACTGCGACCAGAAATAATACTTTGAAGGTTAACCTTTTCATATCCAGCGTTTGCAAAGGATGAAAGGGGAACTTCGCAAGAACCCTCAAAACTAGCAGGAGGTTCCAGTTAGGGTAAGGTTCTAAGACCGTTGGCCTGAGCCTCCTTGTAGCATACATGAATCTCTTTACCAAAGGTTTTCTGGCCCAACACTTCCCCGACCAGGCCGATAGGGCGGAAATCTGTACTGCTAGGGTGCTGGGTTTAGCCCCTTATCAAACACTGCTTGGAGAAAAAACAACATGTCTTAAACTGAGACCTCACTCCTTTCCCCTCATTGCATTACTGACCATCTTTTAAAGATTTCAATCACCCTTTTGTAGATCTTGGAAGTTGCAAATCCTCTAGATTTTATCAAAGTTTTTATAATTGCTGTAGGCAGACCGAGCTCGGTCAGTATGGGCCTGCCAACTTCCAGGCCGTGAGTCAGAGGATCCTGACATTCTGACAAAACAGGCCGTACTGTAATAACAGATCTGGGCGATGTGGTAGTTCCCAGAAGTTGCCCCTAGCCATTTGGGGTAGTCTGGGAGACCACAGTAGTTTGGGCCAAAAGGGTAGGATCTGTAACAATCTGTGGGTATGTGGACCCACTGGGCTGTACCGCCATAGCGGGATAGCAACTGGCCAACAGATTACCAAGGCAATATATGCAGACAGTAGCAACGGCTAGGCACAGATGGGACCTTGACAGCAGACACCAGACGTGGAGTAACACAGCAGGCGGAACTGGTGGCACAACACAATTCCAACAGGTTTAAGGCACAGGAACAAATAGCATGGTATACAGGTAACAGGTAGCAGAGCACGGGAACAACGGGAACAGGATAACACTAAGGGACCATTTGCAAGACTAACATAGGTAAACACAACAATGATCAGACAATGAGAAAAGGGGCAGAGCCCTTCTTATAGTCCAGGGTGATCATGGGCTAATTAGTAATCATTCCCAGGCCGAGCAAGAGCATGCGCGCTCACCCTACGGGACACAGCGGACCGGAGCGGAAGTGAGCGCTGGCGTCTCCTGGGGAGGAGATGCGGGCCAGCACTCACAGATCCATGGCTGCGGCCGCCAGGGGGGGAGTAATCCCGATGGTCTGCGACCATGGACGCTACAGGATCACTATTATTGCTGACTGATCCTCCCAAATCTTTTACAATATCTTCTGGTTTTGGAACCAGGACTAAAGGAGAATAGACACCTTTGCCTCTTGAAAGTTAAGGGATTTCTTCTAACACCCTTTTTTGGATAAATAGAAACAGCAGAGGGATACCAGCAGGAGCACCTGTCCAGCGGCAGTAGGAAAAAAAAGACACAGGGAAGGGGTGGAGATTAGGTCCTATTTCTAGTCTAGTTAATCATTTATTGTTTCTTGGCTCCTGTCCTACCAGTAGTAGGGAATTAACCCATTTATTTCTGTGCTGCTGCGTAGGACAAACAGCAAAACTACTTTATAGCAATGTGTAACTAGTGAGGGCCGACAATCTGAACATATAAGAGATTGTACTTAATTGTTTTGTTAGTTTACAAAATAATATTTAAACTACTTACCTATTATTATTATTGAAACTGTTTACCTACAATAGTAAACATAAATAAATAAATATTATAATGAATATAAGCAAATACAAAATAATAAAACTCACTACAAAACCAGGAGCATGTTGGCATATATATGAGCATATATCCCCCTTCCCGCTTTGGCCACTTTTGACCTTCCTGACAGAGCCTCATTTTTCAAATCTGACATGTTTCACTTTATGTGGTAATAACTTCGGAATGCTTTCACCTATCCAAGTGGTTCGGAGACTGTTTTCTCGTGATACATAGGAATTTATGTTACTACCAAATTTTGCTCGATACATTCAGTATTTAATTGTGAAAAACACCAAAATGTTGTGAAAAATTGCAAAAATTAGCATTTTTCTAAATTTAAATGTACCTGCTTGTAAGACAGGCAGTTATACCACCCAAAATAGGTGCTAATTAACATCCCCCATATGTCTAGTTTAGATTGGCATCGTTTTTTTTTTATATCACTTTATTTTTCTAGGACGTTACAAGGCTTAGAACTTTAGCTGCAATTTCTCACATTTTCTAGAACATTTCAAAAGGCTATTTTTACAGGGACCAGTTCAGTTGTGAAGTGGCTTTGAGGGCCTTATATTTTAGAAACCCCCAATAAGTCACCCCATTTTAAAAACTTCACCCCTCAAATTATTCAAAACAGTATATAGATAGTTTCTTAACCATTTAGACGTGTCAAAGCAAAGTAGATGTGAAATGTACAATTTTCACTTTTTTTTGCAGAAATTCATTTTTAATCCATTTTTTTTATAACATAGAAGGTTTTACCAGAGAAATGCAACTCAATATGTATTGCCCAGAGTCTGCAGTTTTTAGAAATATCCCACATGTGGCCCTAGTGTGTTCATGGACTGAAACACAGGCCTCATTAGCAAAGGAGTACCTCGTGGATTTTGGGGCCTCCTTTTTATTAGAAAATATTTTAGGCACCATGTCAGATTTGTCGGGCTTTTGCGCTGCGATAACAGTAATAATCTCCCAAATATGACCCATTTAGGAAACTAGACCCCTCAAGGAAATTATCTAGGGGTATAGTGAGCATTTTGACACCAAAGCTTTATTGCAGAAATTATTGGAAGTAGGCCGTGAAAATTAAAATCTACATTCTTTCAAAGAAAATGTAGGTTTAGCTATTTTTTTCTCATTTCCACAAGGACTAAAAGAGAAAAAGCACCACAAAATTTGTAAAGCAATTTCCCCCGATTTAAAACAATACCCCATATGTGGTTCTAAATGGCTGTTTGGATACATGGCAAGGCTTAGAAGGGAACGAGCACCATTTAGCTTTTGGAGCTCAAATTTAGCAGGAATGGTTTGCAGAGGCAAGGTCGTATTTGCAAAGCCCCCGAAGGGACAAAACAGTGGAAACCTCCCCCAAGTGACCCCATTTTGGAAAACACACCCCTTGAGGAATTCATATTTGGGTGTAGTGAGCATTTTGACACCACAGGAGTTTTATAGATTTTATTAGAATTGGGCAGTGAAAATAAAAACAATCCTTTTTCTTCAATAAGATGTAGCTTTAGCTCAACATTTTTCATTTTCTCAAAAAATACAGGAAAAAAAAAAGAACCCCATCAATTGTAAATAAACTTCTCTGGAGTACAGTAATACCCAATATGTGGTCATAAACTGCTGTAGGGGCACACAGTAGGGCTCAGAATTGAAGGCGTGCCATTTGGCTTTTGGAGTACAGATTTTGTTGGATTGGTTTCTGGTCATCTGTGCCATGTGGAACCAAAACAGAGGGGACCCCCCACAAGTGACCCCATTTTGGAAACTACACCCCTCAAGGTATTCACCTTGGGGTGTAGCGAGCATGTTAATCCTGCACGGGTTTTGTAGAAATTAGTGTGCACTCAATATTGCAGAGTGAAAATGGGATTTTTTTTTCCATAGATCTTCCAATATGTGGTGTCCAGATTGTGCCACCATAACAAGACAGCTCTCTAATTATTATGTTGCGTTTCCCGGTTTTAGAATCACCCTACATGTGGCCCTAATCTTTTGCATGGATTATCGACAGGGCTCAGGACTGAAAGAGTAACATGCAAAATTTAGGCTTAATTTGGCAATTTACACAGTATTGGTTAGCAATTGTAGAAGCTCTGATGTAAAATAATAAAAGAAACCGCTGAGAAGTGACCCCATTTTGGAAACTACACCCGTCAAGGCATTTATTAAGGGGTGTAGTGAGCATTTTAACCCCACAGGTCTTTTCTATAAATGATTGCGCTGCGGATGGTGCAAGGTAAAAATGAAAATTTTTCCCTAGACATGCCATTTCAGTGGGAAATATGTTGTGCCCAGCTTGTGCCACTGGAGACGCACACCCAAAAAATTGTTAAAAGGGTTCTCCCGGGTATGGTAATACGATATATGTGGAAGTAAACTGTTGTTTGAGCATGCTGTAGGGTTCAGAAAGGAGGCAGCGCCATTTAGCTTTTGGAGCGTGGATTTTGGTTGGTAGTAGTTTTGTTTGGAGTTTTACTGGTATTTCAGTTTATAATGTGGGAGCATAGTCAGCTGGTATAATAATAGGGTAAACAATAAAATAATCCATAAATATTTGTTACGCTGTGAAGTAATCTTTTATGTGCAGGCCAGTGTCACACTGATAAACAATGTACTTACTTATCCATGTTTTGGTACACACTCCGCACCTTTGCAGTTAGGGGGAATTTAACTGGGAAGTGTTTTCCTGGTATAATACGGGCACCTTCGCTCCAGCAGATATGTTTGGGCCCTCTCCTTCCTGGTTCCCTAATTTTAGGGCCTTGCTAAATCGCCACTTGAAACAGAAGAAATTTTTCCCTGGGGCCAGCGCAACTGCATATTTTTTTTTCCTGACTTATTGGAGCCTCAACTTACTTTATTTTTTCATAGACGTAGTGGCATGAGGGCTGTTTTTTTGTGGGACGAGCTGTAGTTATTATTGGTACTATTTTCGGGTACATGCAACTTTTTTTTATCACTTGTTATCCTTTTTTTTCAGATTCAAGGTGATAAAAAAACAGCAATTCTGGCATAGTTTTTCACTGTTGACGCTGGCGAAGCTGAGCCAGCGGAATCTTGCCGATGGTACCGGAAGCCTTTCAGGCCCCGTTGGCGAGCAGGGCATAGGAGGCTTCCATTGCTGGCTGACCGGGAGGCCAGTATTATGCCTCCGGTTGCCATTGCAGCCACCGGCAACCCAGTGATCACGTTGCTGGGGTGCGGGTGGCTAAAAACTCCACAAGCTGCGATCTCTATTGAATGCAGCATCTGAGGGGTTAATCGTCCGGATCAGATGCTTGCTCCGGTCCTGCTCGTTACCTCAGTGTGCCAGCTGTAACGTACAGCTGGCACCCGGCGGTGATGGTGCGGGCTCAGCTCCACACTATCACCGTGACTTAATGGTACTGCGTTTTGCGGGAAGGTTTGCCCGACAGCGCCGTATATATACGGCGGATGTCGGGAAGGGGATATATATATAAATGTATATATATAAATATATATATATATATATATATATACAGTGGAGGAAATAAGTATCTGATCCCTTGCTCATTTTGCAAGTTTGCCCACTGTCAAAGACATGAACAGTCTAGAATTTTTAGGCTAGGTTAATTTTACCAGTGAGAGATGGATTATATAAAAAAAAAAATAATTATCACATTGTCAAAATGATATAAATTTATTTGCATTGTGCACAGAGAAATAAGTATTTGATCCCCTACCAACCATTAAGAGTTCAGCCTCCTCCAGACCAGTTACACGCTCCAAATCAACTTGGTGCCTGCATTAAAGACAGCTGTCTTACATGGTCACCTGTATAAAAGACTCCTGTCCACAGACTAAATTAATCAGTCTGACTCTAACCTCTACAACATGGGCAAGACCAAAGAGCTTTCTAAGGATGTCAGGGACAAGATCATAGACCTGCACAAGGCTGGAATGGGCTTCAAAACCATAAGTAAGACGCTGGGTGAGAAGGAGACAACTGTTGGTGCAATAGTAAGAAAATGGAAGACATACAAAATGACTGTCAATCGACATCGATCTGGGGTTCCATGCAAAATCTCACCTCGTGGGGTATCCTTGATCCTGAGGAAGGTGAGAGCTCAGCCGAAAACTACACGGGGGGAACTTGTTAATGATCTCAAGGCAGCTGGGACCACAGTCACCAAGAAAACCATTGGTAACACATTACGCCGTAATGGATTAAAAAACTGCAGTGCCCGCAAGGTACCCCTGCTCAAGAAGGCACATGTACAGGCCCATCTGAAGTTTGCAAATGAACATCTGGATGATTCTGAGAGTGATTGGGAGAAGGGGCTGTGGTCAGATGAGACTAAAATTGAGCTCTTTGGCATTAACTCAACTCGCCGTTTTTGGAGGAAGAGAAATGCTGCCTATGACCCAAAGAACACCATCCCCACTGTCAAGCATGGAGGTGGAGACATTATGTTTTGGGGGTGTTTCTCTGCTAAGGGCACAGGACTACTTCACTGCATCAATGGGAGAATGGATGGAGCCATGTACCGTCAAATCCTGAGTGACAACCTCCTTCCCTCCACCAGGACATTAAAAATGGCTCGTGGCTAGGTCTTCCAGCACGACAATTACCCGAAACATACAGCCAAGGCAACAAAGGAGTGGCTCAAAAAGAAGCACATTAAGGTCATGGAGTGGCCTAGCCAGTCTCCAGACCTTAATCCCATCGAAAACTTATGGAGGGAACTGAAGATCCGAGTTGCCAAGCGACAGCCTCGAAATCTTAATGATTTACAGATGATCTGCAAAGAGGAGTGGGCCAAAATTCCATCTAACATGTGTGCAGACCTCATCATCAACTACTAAAAATGTCTGACTGCTGTGCTTGCCAACAAGGGTTTTGCCACCAAGTATTAAGTCTTGTTTGCCAAAGGGATCAAATACTTATTTCTCTGTGCACAATGCAAATAAATATATATCATTTTGACAATGTGATATTTTTTTTTTTTTTATATAATCTATCTCTCACTGGTAAAATTAACCTAGCCTAAAAATTCTAGACTGTTCATGTCTTTGACAGTGGGCAAACTTACAAAATCAGCAAGGGATCAAATACTTATTTCCTTCACTGTATATATATATATATATATATATATATATATATATATATATATATATATATATATAATTTTAAAATTAAAGAAAAAATAATAATATGGAATCTAATATAGACTCAATTCATAATTGAAAACATGGCGATGATATTAGTCCTGAAATTCTTAATCTAGCTTTCTCAAAAACAGATACCAAATAAATGGCCCATCACAGATAACAATAATCAAAATCAAATGGACAGAAGAAAAAATTAAAGTTATACACAATAAGCTCCCGTAACACCAACAGTGTAAGGGCATGTTCACACGTGGCGGAATTGCTGTGGAATTCCGCTGTGGACAGTCCGCACTGGAATTCCGCAGCAGACAGTCTGTCCATTGGTTTCCACACCTTTTTAGTTATCTTCGTGCAGACGTTGCAGATAACTCCGCTGCGGACCATAGGCTGCGGTGCGGAATTTGGTGTCCGCAGCATACACTAGCTGTTGCGGACTTGTGGCGGAATTTCTCCATTGACTTTAATGGAGTTGCAAAATTACGCAATTAAATCCGCAGATGTTATGTCTGTTGCATTGCGGATTGCTTTCACGAACAGGATATTTCATCATTCTGGCTGGACCTATGTGTTTCGAGGTCTATAGCCAGACTGAGATGGAATGTTTTAAGACACAGCAGGAAGTACTCTTCACCTGAATTCGCAACGACTGATCCGCAGCATTTGCCTTCACATTTTAGGCAAAGGCGCAACGGAATCTGCAACGCAGATTATGTGCGGCATTAATGCGGACAGTGTCTGCAGAATTCCGCCACGGGTGAACATGCCCTAATACTTTGTCTCCAATGTGGTGCTGCAGGGAAATTGAATACTAGAATTGTCAAATTGTTGGATTTCAGCCAATCACTTGGCGTTCCAGCAGCAGAACAAACTATGATCAACTTATCATTGGTCATTAGCCCCTGAACCACTGAGGACGCTACAGATGTAGCGAAACATGTCAGGGGGGCTCTTTTGAATTTTAACTACATTCTCAGGTTCTAGATCCAGCAAAACTTAGCAGTTAGTGTAGCCATAGCGTTCTGCAGCCGCTAGCTTCTAATGCACTTTTATCATTAACGGCACCGCCAGACGTGGCAGAGTTTTTCCGCTTCAAATGTTGGTGCAGATTTGGGGCAATTACGCAACGAATCTGCACCAACATTTGCATATTTGACAGGTAATTCAGACGTTGCAGAAAAGTTAGCGGACATGCCACAGATTTCAGTTTTTGCATTTCAAAGGCTGAAATCCACAGTGAAATTCCGCTTCTTCTCCGCAACAGTCAGTGCATGCTGTGGAGGGAAAATTCTGCACCGTAGCCTATGGTCCGCAGTGGAGTTTTCCGCAACGTCTGAACTAACTTGCCTACAAATGTAAAAAACGGCCGCTGGAGAATTCCACTGCGGACTGTCCGCAGCGGAATTACACAGCCGTGCCCTTAGTGCCTACTACTACATACACCTATTAAGCATTGCTCTATATAGATCCTGCTCTAGCAGCATACATGGTTCATTTTAATTTATCTATGTGGTTTGTTTAATTGCTTCTTATAGCCTAATAAAGATTTATAATTGAACTTGTTCATGGTAGTTGGGAAATAGTTTTTTTTTGCCGGTTGGCACCCAGTTGCTATGTACAACTTATCATCGAGGGACCCTTTTAGCAGAGCAGAAAGGGATTATCCACAGTGGATAGCCCTTTTACAGGGGTATTATCATCATAGAATGTTACAGCATATTGCTGGTATCGGTAGGCTTCCAACCTTTAGGAACACACCCGATCAAATCAACGGGGCTGTGTTGCAGTTTCCAATTGATAATTTTTGATTCCGGTACAACCTTTTTAAATTAAACAGTCTTGAATGGACTATTTTTCTGTTCTATCTTAAATGTGACTGATACATTTGCATGTGACTTTAAATGGTAAAGGCCCTTTTACACGAGACAATCATCAGACAAACAAGTCTTCATATAAAGGCTCATTCCTGATCATTGCCCTGTGTAATCAGGGCAACAATCAGCCAAAGAACAAGCAAAAGCTCGTTCACTGGCTGATTGTATCATTTATGCAGCAAGAAATATTATCGCTGTCGGCAGCACATCTCCCTGTGTAAACAGGAAGATGTGCTGCCGACATGGTAATGTCTGGAGACGAGCGAACTTAGTAACAATCACTCATCCCCATACATTACTGATTATTGCTTTTTTTTAAAAGGAGCAAACGAGTGGCGATCAACGAGCTGCCTCGTTGACCGGCGCGTGCTTTCACAGCTCATATCGGGCCATGTTAGGGGACCGTAATGCTACATACACAGGCTGCCGAATTAGGTGCAGAAAATCCACAACAAAACCGCAGGTAAAAAAAAATGTTATGCTTTTTTTTTAGGTACGGTTTTTACATTTAAATGCGGAAATAGTTGCATTGTTATGCTCCAGATTTTGGTGCGTTTTCTTTTAAAACTAGTAAGATACAATTCGCAAACGGAAATGCCAGATAAATTACCACAGGTAAATTTAGGTGCAGAAAAAAACCGCAACATGTAAATGACATTTCTTGAAATCTCATTTACTTTGCTGGTACTGTATTACGTTGCAGATTTGTTGCACGAAAATAAGCGAAGCAAATCTGCACATAATGCGCATCATGTGCATTTGGCCTAAGGGTATGTTCGCACAAACTATTTTCAGCCGTTTTTCGGGCCGTAAACGCCCCGAAAAACGGCTAAAAATGCGTTTTTTAAAAACGGCCGTGTAAAAAAACGCCTCGTAAAAAGAAGTGCATGTCACTTCTTGAGCCGTTTCTGGATCCGTTTTTCATTGACTCAATAGAAAAACAGCTCCAAAAACGTCTGTAAAAAAAGCAGCAAAAAATGCTAGTTGCTTCAAAAACGGCTGAAAATCAGGAGCTGTTTTTCCTTGAAAACAGCTCCGTATTTTCAGACGTATTTTGTTAAGCGTGTGAACATACCCTAAGGGTGGAAACGTTTTGAGCATAAACACAATTGAGAATTTATGAAAAATGGTGCAAAGGAAAAGTGGAGTAGTTGCCCATAGAAACCAATCAGATTGCTTCTTTCATATTCTAAAAGGCCTCTG
This sequence comes from Rhinoderma darwinii, assembly GCF_050947455.1. NCBI lineage: Eukaryota > Metazoa > Chordata > Amphibia > Anura > Rhinodermatidae > Rhinoderma > Rhinoderma darwinii. Next base: position 132,858,922 of record NC_134690.1, on the reverse strand, counting down.
AAATATAAGATGTGAAAATTGATTGGTTGCTATGGGTAACTGCTCCTATTTTCCTACACACCAATATTGATACATCTTCCCCAATATACTACAAATGTAAGCATTCAAATGACAGTTGTTCTCTAGTTCCTCCACTCTGAATTGCATAACTAACCAGCCTATAAAACCATGTAATGTAAATCTTAACTAGATATTTATAAAATGTTCCTTGAAATTCAAGTATTTTATTAACTTATGAATAAAATCCAGAATAATATGGACATTTGTGATGCTTGTTCACTATTTACCAACCTTCCAGTACATGAAGCTTTGCTTTAGTCACTGCGCTGCCTTGATTTATGAGCGTACATACATCTCATGGTAATATACAGAGGATCGCTTTTTCCGGTAACAGGATCTGATTCTGTTTTGGAATATCCCACGTGGTGCCCTGTACTATGGATATGCTATGTTGATTATGGTTGATTTGGCTCTCCTCCTCAAGCTAGGGTAATTGATCCCTGTGGAACTATGCCAACTTTGAATTCCTTGGCCTCATCTTTAAAATTTAAGATGGAAACTGAATCTAAAGGAAAACTTCCTCTTCTTAGTCACCCGCGTATAGACTTTCCGAAAGGTAGCAAATAGACACATCTCTGTCATTTGTTAGCAAAGATTTAGTACAGGTCGTCACATGTAATATTTTCCTTTTGCCTCATACATATTTTTGCTGACCCGTAGCGAGAATGAAATTTGAGTAAATCGAGTTACTATTATGCTTTCTTTTTATTGTATTTTTTACTCATGTCACTGCTAATAAGAAATTAACAGTATTTAGTTTTAGATTTTATCCCATAATGCAGTGTAAGTCCTCCGGAGAGTGATTACTCTGTAACAGCATGATCCGCTTTAATCCAACAATGCTCTGTTGCCAAGAACATATGGTGAAATGTGTCCTTCAGTACCCATAAAGTTATATAACACAAACATTACTGTAAATTATTACATTCATGAAATGCGCTTAAATATCACAAACTTAGCAATTGCAGTAATTTCTATTTTAATGTACTTGTGTTTCATTGTTCTTCATGTTATTGTTCTTCATATATTTAGTGTTTTTTGAATATTTGTACCATGTAACCCATCAAAATAAAATAACAAGTTTATTTTTGCACATTTCTTTTAGATATATACAATTTATATTTTAAATTCATAATAATGCACTTTATGCAGATATTAAAATCACTGAACAGGCCATACTTATTGAATTATTGAATATTGAATAGTAGGCGTGAGAGTGGCTTTTTATCCGTGTATTGCACCTGTATGTAGCATTGTGGTTTATCTGCGTCCAGCTGGGAAGTGGTGTGTTTACCTGCCCTTATTAGTAAGTATGGCCTGTTCAGTGATTTTAAATAAGTGTAGTGCTTTTTCAGACACGAGTGGAGTACAGCCGGCAGCGGCGTCGGGGCTGTGCGCGAGATTACACAGTCTTGTCGTCCTTGTCTGCCGAGAGCTGAAGAGTAAGAGCGCATGCGTGCACAGCTCCGACGCCACTGTCGGCGATACTCCCGCCGCCTCAGAAGAGAAGAAGAATAATTCACATTCTGCTTTTCCTCTTCTGTTCCGTGGCTGGGGCGGATTTGAGCGTGCACATGCGTGCACGCTCTCCTCTCCATCTCTTGTCAAGCAGTGATGGAAAGACTACGTGATCTCTCTCGAAAAATCACCCCCTTGTCATTTACACGCCCCATTGACAGTTTAGGGGGTTATTTAGATATTGTGCGCCAAATATAACGGCACCAATATCTAAATAACGGAGGAAGATAGGAAAGAAATTCAAAGTGAGACAGGATATGTGCAGCCCTACCCATTACATGGTGCACTCAGCTGCACATGTATGGGCAGATGAAAGGTTCTCTTTAAAATAAGTTTAAAATGTGTTTTTATTAAATAAAAGAAATAAAACATAATGGGTTGTCTTTAACAAAATATTTTATTTTCCATTAGAATTTAAATATTTTGTAGTGGTTGACAAACACTGGGCCAAGAAATAAAAACATAATTATTTTAACCCCTTAAGGACACAGCCTGTTTTGGCCTTATGAACCAGGCCAGTTTTTTCAAATCTGACATGTGTCCCTTTATATGGTTATAACTTTGTAGTACTTTTACTTATCCAACCAATTCTGAGATTGTTTTCTCATAACACATAGTACTTTAAGTTAGCGGTACAATTTGGTCGATAAATTCATTATTTAATTGTGAAAAACGCCAAAATTTAGAGAAAATTAGCAACATTTAAGGTGTATCTGCTTGTAAGACATAGTAATACCGCACAAAATAGTTACTAGTTAACATTTACCATATGTCTACCTATTGTTGCCATTGTTTTTTAAAGTCCTTTTATTTTTCTAGGACGTTACAAGGCTTAGAACTTTAGCAGCAATTTTTCACATTTTCAAGAAAATTTCCAAAACCTATTATTGCAGTGACCATTTCAGTCCTGGAGTAACCTTGAGGGCCCTATATATTAGAAACCCCCATAGTTCGCCCCATTTTAAAAACTGCACTCCTTAAAGTATTCAAAATAGCATTTAGAACGTTTTTTAACCCTTTAATGTATTTCACAGGAAATAAAGCAAAGTAGAGGTGAAATTTACAAATGTATTTATTTTTGCCATAATTTCATTTTAATCCAGTTTTTTCCTGTAACACAGAAGGTTTTAACAGAGAAAAGCAACTAAATATTTATTGCGCAGATTCTTCAATTTTTAGAAATATCCCACATGTGACCCTAGTGTGCTACTGGACTGAAACACAGGCCTCAGATGCAAAGGAGCACCTTGTGGATTTTGAGGCCTCCTTTTTATTAGATTATATTTTTGTCAGGTTTGAAGAGGTCTTGTAATGCCAAAACAGTGGACACATCCACAAGGAAACACCATTTGGCAAACTAAACCCCTCAAGGAATTTAGGGGTATAGTGAGCATTTTGGGCCCACCTGTTTTTTGCTGAATTTAGTGGAATAAGACTGTGATTAGAGATGAGCGAACTTATGAAAAGTTCGGTTCGGCAAGTTCGCCGAATTTCGTGCAAAAGTTCGATTCGGACCGAACTAGTTCTGACCGAACCTGTAATACAAGAAAGCCCCTAAAAATCGTGTATAACACTGTTTTAAAGCCCTAGAAGCCCTGTATAACACTCTTAGGTCACCCATGAGTGTATCCAAGTACTTTTGAGCTGTCTTTAATGCAAAGTTGGTGTCAAAGTTACGCCAACATGTATGGCTCTAGGAAAACGGATGGGACACGGAGATAACTAACAGAAACCACTGCACTTGTGCATGTTGTATGCTTAATGCATTGTTAAAAAAGGTACAAAAATTTACCATTTTAGGCGGCTGATGCCTGCCAGGGTTCATACATATAAGGTGGTAAAAGAAGAAGCAATGGCTTTTGACAAGCCCTCCAAAAATTGACCCTTTTTATTGGCAGATGCCTGCCGGGGTTCATCCATACATGGATGTAAAAGCAACAAGCAATGGCTTTTCACAAGCCCTCCAAAAATTGACCCTTTTTATTGGCAGATGCCTGCCGAGGTTCTTCCATACATGGATGTAAAAGCAACAAGCAATGGCTTTTCACAAGCCCTCCAAAAATTGACCCTTTTTATTGGCAGATGCCTGCCGGGGTTCTTCCATACATTGATGTAAAAGCAACAAGCAATGGCTTTTGACAAGCCCTCCAAAAATTGACCCTTTTTATTGGCAGATGCCTGCCGGGGTTCTTCCATACATGGATGTAAAAGCATTAAAGCAACAAGCAATGGCTTTTCACAAGCCCTCCAAAAATTGACCCTTTTTATTGGCAGATGCCTGCCGGGGTTCTTCCATACATGGATGTAATAGCATTAAAGCAACAAGCAATGGCTTTTCACAAGCCCTCCAAAAATTGACCCTTTTTATTGGCAGATGCCTGCCGGGGTTCTTCCATACATGGATGTAAAAGCATTAAAGCAACAAGCAATGGCTTTTCACAAGCCCTCCAAAAATTGACCCTTTTTATTGGCAGATGCCTGCCGGGGTTCTTCCATACATGGATGTAAAAGCATTAAAGCAACAAGCAATGGCTTTTCACAAGCCCTCCAAAAATTGACCCTTTTTATTGGCAGATGCCTGCCGGGGTTCTTCCATACATTGATGTAAAAGCATTAAAGCAACAAGCAATGGCTTTTCACAAGCCCTCCAAAAATTGACCCTTTTTATTGGCAGATGCCTGCCGGGGTTCTTCCATACATGGATGTAAAAGCATTAAAGCAACAAGCAATGGCTTTTCACAAGCCCTCCAAAAATTGACCCTTTTTATTGGCAGATGCCTGCCGGGGTTCTTCCATACATGGATGTAAAAGCAACAAGCAATGGCTTTTCACAAGCCCTCCAAAAATTGACCCTTTTTATTGGCAAGGGTGAGTAGTAGCAGCACATTAAAAGACACTGGACGACAGTCACAGGACAAAGCCCTGTGGTGGGGCAGGCCTGCTTGTAGCAGACGGGCGGCAGTGGAGGTTTATTGGTGGTAGTAGTCGAGGTAGCCAACACAGACAGCAAGGGTGCAAGCAGTAGTAGCAGTAGTAGCAGCACATTAAAAAAAGAGACTGGACAGTCAGAGGAGGACAAAGCCCTGTGGTGGGGCAGGCCTCAGGCCTGCTTGTAGCAGACGGGCGGCAGTGGAGGTGTATTGGTGGTAGTAGTCGAGGTAGCCAACACAGACAGCAAGGGTGCAAGCAGTAGTAGCAGTAGTAGCAGCACATTAAAAAAAGAGACTGGACAGTCAGAGGAGGGCAAAGCCCTGTGGTGGGGCAGGCCTCAGGCCTGCTTGTAGCAGACGGCAGTGGAGGTGTATTGGTGGTAGTAGAGGTAGACTAGCCAACACAGACAGCAAGGGTGGTAGGACTGGTAGTAGCAGCAGCACATTAAAAAAAGAGACTGGACGACAGTCACAGGACATAGCCCTGTGGTGGGGTAGGCCTGCTTGTAGCAGACGGGCGGCAGTGTAGGTGTATTGGTGGTATTAGAGGTAGCCAACACAGACAGCAAGGGTGCAAGCAGTAGTAGCAGTAGTAGCAGCACATTAAAAAAAAGAGAGACTGGACAGTCACAGGAGGACAAAGCCCTGTGGTGGGGCAGGCCTCAGGCCTGCTTGTAGCAGACGGGCGGCAGTGGAGGTGTATTGGTGGTAGACTGGTAGTAGCCGAGGTAGCCAACACAGACAGCAAGGGTGCAAGCAGTAGTAGCAGTAGTAGCAGCACATTAAAAAAAGAGACTGGACAGTCAGAGGAGGGCAAAGCCCTGTGGTGGGGCAGGCCTCAGGCCTGCTTGTAGCAGACGGGCGGCAGTGGAGGTGTATTGGTGGTAGTAGTCGAGGTAGCCAACACAGACAGCAAGGGTGCAAGCAGTAGTAGCAGTAGTAGCAGCACATTAAAAAAAGAGACTGGACAGTCAGAGGAGGGCAAAGCCCTGTGGTGGGGCAGGCCTCAGGCCTGCTTGTAGCAGACGGGCGGCAGTGGAGGTGTATTGGTGGTAGTAGTCGAGGTAGCCAACACAGACAGCAAGGGTGCAAGCAGTAGTAGCAGTAGTAGCAGCACATTAAAAAAAGAGACTGGACAGTCAGAGGAGGGCAAAGCCCTGTGGTGGGGCAGGCCTCAGGCCTGCTTGTAGCAGACGGGCGGCAGTGGAGGTGTATTGGTGGTAGTAGTCGAGGTAGCCAACACAGACAGCAAGGGTGCAAGCAGTAGTAGCAGTAGTAGCAGCACATTAAAAAAAGAGACTGGACAGTCAGAGGAGGACAAAGCCCTGTGGTGGGGCAGGCCTCAGGCCTGCTTGTAGCAGACGGGCGGCAGTGGAGGTGTATTGGTGGTAGTAGTCGAGGTAGCCAACACAGACAGCAAGGGTGCAAGCAGTAGTAGCAGTAGTAGCAGCACATTAAAAAAAGAGACTGGACAGTCAGAGGAGGGCAAAGCCCTGTGGTGGGGCAGGCCTCAGGCCTGCTTGTAGCAGACGGGCGGCAGTGGAGGTGTATTGGTGGTAGTAGTCGAGGTAGCCAACACAGACAGCAAGGGTGCAAGCAGTAGTAGCAGTAGTAGCAGCACATTAAAAAAAGAGACTGGACAGTCAGAGGAGGGCAAAGCCCTGTGGTGGGGCAGGCCTCAGGCCTGCTTGTAGCAGACGGGCGGCAGTGGAGGTGTATTGGTGGTAGTAGTCGAGGTAGCCAACACAGACAGCAAGGGTGCAAGCAGTAGTAGCAGTAGTAGCAGCACATTAAAAAAAGAGACTGGACAGTCAGAGGAGGACAAAGCCCTGTGGTGGGGCAGGCCTCAGGCCTGCTTGTAGCAGACGGGCGGCAGTGGAGGTGTATTGGTGGTAGTAGTCGAGGTAGCCAACACAGACAGCAAGGGTGCAAGCAGTAGTAGCAGTAGTAGCAGCACATTAAAAAAAGAGACTGGACAGTCAGAGGAGGGCAAAGCCCTGTGGTGGGGCAGGCCTCAGGCCTGCTTGTAGCAGACGGCAGTGGAGGTGTATTGGTGGTAGTAGAGGTAGACTAGCCAACACAGACAGCAAGGGTGGTAGGACTGGTAGTAGCAGCAGCACATTAAAAAAAGAGACTGGACGACAGTCACAGGACATAGCCCTGTGGTGGGGTAGGCCTGCTTGTAGCAGACGGGCGGCAGTGTAGGTGTATTGGTGGTATTAGAGGTAGCCAACACAGACAGCAAGGGTGCAAGCAGTAGTAGCAGTAGTAGCAGCACATTAAAAAAAAGAGAGACTGGACAGTCACAGGAGGACAAAGCCCTGTGGTGGGGCAGGCCTCAGGCCTGCTTGTAGCAGACGGGCGGCAGTGGAGGTGTATTGGTGGTAGACTGGTAGTAGCCGAGGTAGCCAACACAGACAGCAAGGGTGCAAGCAGTAGTAGCAGTAGTAGCAGCACATTAAAAAAAGAGACTGGACAGTCAGAGGAGGGCAAAGCCCTGTGGTGGGGCAGGCCTCAGGCCTGCTTGTAGCAGACGGGCGGCAGTGGAGGTGTATTGGTGGTAGTAGTCGAGGTAGCCAACACAGACAGCAAGGGTGCAAGCAGTAGTAGCAGTAGTAGCAGCACATTAAAAAAAGAGACTGGACAGTCAGAGGAGGGCAAAGCCCTGTGGTGGGGCAGGCCTCAGGCCTGCTTGTAGCAGACGGGCGGCAGTGGAGGTGTATTGGTGGTAGTAGTCGAGGTAGCCAACACAGACAGCAAGGGTGCAAGCAGTAGTAGCAGTAGTAGCAGCACATTAAAAAAAGAGACTGGACAGTCAGAGGAGGGCAAAGCCCTGTGGTGGGGCAGGCCTCAGGCCTGCTTGTAGCAGACGGGCGGCAGTGGAGGTGTATTGGTGGTAGACTGGTAGTAGCCGAGGTAGCCAACACAGACAGCAAGGGTGCAAGCAGTAGTAGCAGTAGTAGCAGCACATTAAAAAAAGAGACTGGACAGTCAGAGGAGGGCAAAGCCCTGTGGTGGGGCAGGCCTCAGGCCTGCTTGTAGCAGACGGCAGTGGAGGTGTATTGGTGGTAGTAGAGGTAGACTAGCCAACACAGACAGCAAGGGTGGTAGGACTGGTAGTAGCAGCAGCACATTAAAAAAAGAGACTGGACGACAGTCACAGGACATAGCCCTGTGGTGGGGTAGGCCTGCTTGTAGCAGACGGGCGGCAGTGTAGGTGTATTGGTGGTATTAGAGGTAGCCAACACAGACAGCAAGGGTGCAAGCAGTAGTAGCAGTAGTAGCAGCACATTAAAAAAAAGAGAGACTGGACAGTCACAGGAGGACAAAGCCCTGTGGTGGGGCAGGCCTCAGGCCTGCTTGTAGCAGACGGGCGGCAGTGGAGGTGTATTGGTGGTAGTAGTCGAGGTAGCCAACACAGACAGCAAGGGTGCAAGCAGTAGTAGCAGTAGTAGCAGCACATTAAAAAAAGAGACTGGACAGTCACAGGAGGACAAAGCCCTGTAGTGGGGCAGGCCTCAGGCCTGCTTGTAGCAGATGGCAGTGTAGGTGTATTGGTGGTAGTAGAGGTACTAGCCAACACAGACAGCAAGGGTGCAAGCAGTAGTAGCAGTAGTAGCAGCACATTAAAAAAAGAGACTGGAGAGTCACAGGACAAAGCCCTCTGGTGGGGCAGGCCTGCTTGTAGCAGACGGCACTGGGGTGGATTGGTGGTAGAAGTAGTAGCAGCTGCAGCACCAACAGCGGCACATTAAAAAAAGAGTGGACAGGACAGAATCCCATAGTAGCAGGCGGCAGTAGCAGGCGGCAGCAGCAGCAGCAATGTAAGATCTAATCAGTGGCATCAGGCACAGGGGTTTTAAAATCCTCACCGATCCACGCTTGATTCATTTTCAGAAACGTGAGATTTTCCAAGCTGTTGGCGGACAATCTTGTTCGCTTAGGGGTGACGAAGCCCCCTGCTGCGCTGAATACCCTCTCTGACGCTACACTGGAGGGTGGACAAGACAGTACACCCATGGCAAACTGGGCCAGTTCTTGCCAATGATCCAATCTGCTGACCCAGAAGTCCATGGGGTCTGGGATCAGCATTTCTGACGGAGAAAGGGCACAGTCCAAGTACGAGTGAACCTGGTTGTTTAGGTGCTGCACCTGGAGATGGTGAACATCCCTTTGGTGACTAGTGCTACGATGTGTGTCAGGTCGGGGTATTGGATGTAAAAATGTTGTCATCATATTTTCCAAACTGAATTGGCTGCTGCTGCTGCTGCTGCTGCCGCTGCTGCCACGGCTGCCGCCTATTGCAGAGGTAGCTCTGCCAGAGGCGGTGGAACGATGAGACAGTGGGGAGCGGAGAGTGGCCCCCCGGTCAGACATGCTTGCAGCGGGTGTCTGCCGTTTGAAAGCCATGACAAGCTGGCTGCATAGCTTCTCTCTATAATAAGCCAATTTTGCCTCCCTCTCGGAAGGCGCAAAAAACTCCCCCATTCTGGCTTTATACCGAGGGTCTAAAAGTGTGGCTATCCAGTAGTCATCTCTTTGCTTCATGCTAACAATACGACAGTCAGCGCGCAAGTAACGAAGCATACAGCTCGCCATCCTGGCCAGCGTTTCAGAGGGCCCGGTTGGTTCCATCTCCGCCCCATACTGCCATGGTTGTCCATCATCAAGGTCGTCGTCAGACTCGTCATCACCACCATCACTGTCATGTTGTGCGGCTGCCTCGTCCCCTATCCCTTCCTGTGATTCCATCTCCAAATCCAGCTCCTCTTCAGGTCCTGTTTCCTCATCCTCCTCCTCCTCCTCAACATCCATAGCCAGATGTGATCCTTCCTCCATCCTTTGCTGAATCATCGCTGTGAGCGTTTGCTCCATAATGAATATCAGCGGCATAACATCGTTCATTCCGCTAGCGTCACGGCTCACAAATCGTGTGGCCTCTTCAAAGGGCCTCAAAACGCGACATGCGTCTCTAACCAGCTGCCAGTGCCTGAGCTCGAAATTACACTGGCTCCAAACGCTGCCCGTCTGCTGCATCAGGAAATCATTCACGGCTTTCCGCTGTTCGTACAGACGGTCCAACATGTGCAGGGTGGAATTCCATCGTGTTGGAACGTCGCAAATCAGGCTGTGTTCTGGGAGATTGTTTTGACGCTGCAAGTCCAGGAGGGCGTGCTTAAATGCATACGAACGTCTAAAGCGAACGCAAACCCTCCTGGACATGGCCAGCACACCCTTCAAACCAACATATGACTTTAAGAAGCGTGTTATGACCAGATTGATCACATGTGCCATGCAAGGAGCGTGTGTCAGGTGACCTAGACGCAGTGCAGCCACAACGTTCTTGCCGTTATCAGAGACAACATTGCCCAGTGTGAGTTTCAGAGGAGACAGCCAGCGTGCGATTTCCTCCTTGATGCACAGCAGCAGCTCCTGCCCTGTGTGGCTTTTCTCGCCCAGGCTCAGCAGGTGTAAGACAGCGTTGTGGCGCTTCACCTTGCACCTATGAAAAGAGGAGGGAGGAGGAGTGGAAGATACGCTGTGTCCTGTCGGGGACGGGAAGACCTCCAAGGAGGAAGGCAAGGAGGAGGAGGAGGAGTAGGAGGAGAAGGATGGTAGGCGCCTGGTGTCCGGAGTTGAACTAGAAACATACAAGCGTGGAGGTGGTAATGCCTGGCATTGCTGCGGTGGTGCATCGGACTGCAAAATATTGACCCAGTGGGCCGTGAAAGACATGTACTGTCCCTGCCCATAGTTGCTGCTCCACGTGTCGACGGTGGCATGTACCCTGCTGCACACGGATAATTGCAAGGACTTGGACACCTTTTCCTCCACATGCTTGTGCAAGGCAGGGACAGCTGTTTTGGAGAAGTAATGTCGGCTAGGTATTCGCCACCTAGGCTGAGCGCACGCCATCAATTGCTTGAAGCCGGCGGAGTCGACCAGGTGGTATGGCAGCGACTGCACCACCAACAACTTTGCCAGGTGTGAATTAAGCCGCACGACAAGTGGATGACTGGGTATATATTGTTGCTTATTGGACAACGATTCCGTAATGGATAACTGACGGGACATAGGAGGAGCAGTAGATGACAGTGATGATGATGATGACAACGACATGGTGGATAAGGCCTGGCTACTACTTAGATGACAGGGACTCGGAGCAGCAGCAGCAGCGGAAGAGGGGTCTTCATTAGATGTACATGATGGTGGGGCATGTTGATTGTCCCACATGGCCTTGTGATGCCGTTCCATGTGTTTACGTAGAGCAGTAGTTCCTACATTGCTGCCCTGCCCACGCCTTACTTTCTGCTTGCAGATACGGCACTGTGCCATGTTTTCCTCCTCTGGGAAGGTACAGAAAAATTGCCACACGGCAGAGTACCGTAAAGAGGTAGTACCACGTCCACCACCACCACCACCACCACAACCACCCGAGCTTGCCCCTTGTCTGGCAGGCTTTTTTCGGGAACCTACACCAGCATCTGTGTCGCCGTCACCGGCTCCTGAGCTGACCCTACCGCTGCAACGTTTTGCAGATTGACTTCTGCCCCTACCTCGGCTTGGCTGTTTATCACATCCAGTGCCGCCACTACTACCCTCCTCCTCTGACGCCGTCATCACCTCGTCACCTGGTTCCCACGTCCTGTCTAAAACAACATCATCATCATAGCCTTCCTCATCATCCCCGCCACTTCTGTCACTGTGTTGTGAATGTGATGTGACATCATGGCGGGCTCCATGCCCCCCCTCATTACTGCGTCTGCCACCACGGCTACCACCACCAACACCCCCACTACCGCAGCTATGCGTCTCGGTCACCGCTTCCACCTCCACCACCGCCGCAACACACTCCGTTGGCTGACTCGCGGAAAACAAATCATCATCATCACTATGTTGTTCAGTATCTTCCTTCGCACCCGAGGAGATGTCTCTTAGGACTCTCAGGAAAGATGGCTTCCCGCTAGGAAGGGGGAGCGAAGACATAGATGATGGAATGGAAACGCTAGAAATACCTATATTACTACTGTCACCGTGCCAAGGAACTGTAGAGGATCTGGAATCCAACGAAACCTGGCTTGAAGCCAGATCGTCAGAGTCTTCCTGCTGAGATGACCGCGAGCCAGCCAACCAGTCCACAATGGCCGTATTGTCTAAAGTAACCCGCCCACCGGAGGAGATGGACAAGTCTGGCTTGCTGATACTACTACTAGCAGGCACATGGCAGCTGCTACTAGTGGAACTGGGCACATGTCTTGTGCCACAAATGCTGCTACTGGGTCTGGCACCAACAGATCCAACATTTGGACTGGAAGAGGAGACGGCATGGGTGTTTCTTCCTCTACCCCGTCCTTTCACAACCTTTTTTTTCCCAGACATTTCAGAGCCCCTTTTAAAAGCGTATTCACACACGGACACTGGCTTGGCAAATGGCAATGAATGAGAATTTCAATCAGCCTCGCTGCAGTGCACTCAGGGAATGCTGGGCCTTGTAGTACTACTAGGCTGCCTGTATGGCAAGTTGGATTGTTATTCCAGGGATGAGCCCCTTTTAAAAGCGTATTCACACACGGACACTGGCTTGGCAAATGGCAATGAATGAGAATTTCAATCAGCCTCGCTGCAGTGCACTCAGGGAATGCTGGGCCTTGTAGTACTACTAGGCTGCCTGTATGGCAAGTTGGATTGTTATTCCAGGGATGAGCCCCTTTTAAAAGCGTATTCACACACGGACACTGGCTTGGCAAATGGCAATGAATGAGAATTTCAATCAGCCTCGCTGCAGTGCACTCAGGGAATGCTGGGCCTTGTAGTACTACTACTACCACTACTACAAAGGCTGCCTGTATTGCAAGTTGGATGCAATGGGGATGAGCCCCTTCTAAAAGCGTATTCACACACGGACACTGGCTTGGCAAATGGCAATGAATGAGAATTTCAATCAGCCTCGCTGCAGTGCACTCAGGGAATGCTGGGCGTTGTAGTACTTCTAGGCTGCCTGTATGGCAAGTTGGATTGTTATCCTGTTAATAACGGCCAGGGATGAGCCCCTTTTAAAAGCGTATTCACACACGGACACTGGCTTGGCAAATGGCAATGAATGAGAATTTCAATCAGCCTCGCTGCAGTGCACTCAGGGAATGCTGGGCCTTGTAGTACTACTACTACCACTACTACAAAGGCTGCCTGTATTGCAAGTTGGATGCAATGGGGATGAGCCCCTTCTAAAAGCGTATTCACACACGGACACTGGCTTGGCAAATGGCAATGAATGAGAATTTCAATCAGCCTCGCTGCAGTGCACTCAGGGAATGCTGGGCCTTGTAGTACTACTACTACCACTACTACAAAGGCTGCCTGTATTGCAAGTTGGATGCAATGGGGATGAGCCCCTTCTAAAAGCGTATTCACACACGGACACTGGCTTGGCAAATGGCAATGAATGAGAATTTCAATCAGCCTCGCTGCAGTGCACTCAGGGAATGCTGGGCCTTGTAGTACTACTACCACTACTACAAAGGCTGCCTGTATTGCAAGTTGGATGCAATGGGGATGAGCCCCTTCTAAAAGCGTATTCACACACGGACACTGGCTTGGCAAATGGCAATGAATGAGAATTTCAATCAGCCTCGCTGCAGTGCACTCAGGGAATGCTGGGCCTTGTAGTACTACTAGGCTGCCTGTATGGCAAGTTGGATTGTTATTCCAGGGATGAGCCCCTTTTAAAAGCGTATTCACACACGGACACTGGCTTGGCAAATGGCAATGAATGAGAATTTCAATCAGCCTCGCTGCAGTGCACTCAGGGAATGCTGGGCCTTGTAGTACTACTAGGCTGCCTGTATGGCAAGTTGGATTGTTATTCCAGGGATGAGCCCCTTTTAAAAGCGTATTCACACACGGACACTGGCTTGGCAAATGGCAATGAATGAGAATTTCAATCAGCCTCGCTGCAGTGCACTCAGGGAATGCTGGGCCTTGTAGTACTACTACTACCACTACTACAAAGGCTGCCTGTATTGCAAGTTGGATGCAATGGGGATGAGCCCCTTCTAAAAGCGTATTCACACACGGACACTGGCTTGGCAAATGGCAATGAATGAGAATTTCAATCAGCCTCGCTGCAGTGCACTCAGGGAATGCTGGGCCTTGTAGTACTACTACCACTACTACAAAGGCTGCCTGTATTGCAAGTTGGATGCAATGGGGATGAGCCCCTTCTAAAAGCGTATTCACACACGGACACTGGCTTGGCAAATGGCAATGAATGAGAATTTCAATCAGCCTCGCTGCAGTGCACTCAGGGAATGCTGGGCCTTGTAGTACTACTAGGCTGCCTGTATGGCAAGTTGGATTGTTATTCCAGGGATGAGCCCCTTTTAAAAGCGTATTCACACACGGACACTGGCTTGGCAAATGGCAATGAATGAGAATTTCAATCAGCCTCGCTGCAGTGCACTCAGGGAATGCTGGGCCTTGTAGTACTACTAGGCTGCCTGTATGGCAAGTTGGATTGTTATTCCAGGGATGAGCCCCTTTTAAAAGCGTATTCACACACGGACACTGGCTTGGCAAATGGCAATGAATGAGAATTTCAATCAGCCTCGCTGCAGTGCACTCAGGGAATGCTGGGCCTTGTAGTACTACTACTACCACTACTACAAAGGCTGCCTGTATTGCAAGTTGGATGCAATGGGGATGAGCCCCTTCTAAAAGCGTATTCACACACGGACACTGGCTTGGCAAATGGCAATGAATGAGAATTTCAATCAGCCTCGCTGCAGTGCACTCAGGGAATGCTGGGCCTTGTAGTACTACTACCACTACTACAAAGGCTGCCTGTATTGCAAGTTGGATGCAATGGGGATGAGCCCCTTCTAAAAGCGTATTCACACACGGACACTGGCTTGGCAAATGGCAATGAATGAGAATTTCAATCAGCCTCGCTGCAGTGCACTCAGGGAATGCTGGGCCTTGTAGTACTACTAGGCTGCCTGTATGGCAAGTTGGATTGTTATTCCAGGGATGAGCCCCTTTTAAAAGCGTATTCACACACGGACACTGGCTTGGCAAATGGCAATGAATGAGAATTTCAATCAGCCTCGCTGCAGTGCACTCAGGGAATGCTGGGCCTTGTAGTACTACTAGGCTGCCTGTATGGCAAGTTGGATTGTTATTCCAGGGATGAGCCCCTTTTAAAAGCGTATTCACACACGGACACTGGCTTGGCAAATGGCAATGAATGAGAATTTCAATCAGCCTCGCTGCAGTGCACTCAGGGAATGCTGGGCCTTGTAGTACTACTACTACCACTACTACAAAGGCTGCCTGTATTGCAAGTTGGATGCAATGGGGATGAGCCCCTTCTAAAAGCGTATTCACACACGGACACTGGCTTGGCAAATGGCAATGAATGAGAATTTCAATCAGCCTCGCTGCAGTGCACTCAGGGAATGCTGGGCGTTGTAGTACTTCTAGGCTGCCTGTATGGCAAGTTGGATTGTTATCCTGTTAATAACGGCCAGGGATGAGCCCCTTTTAAAAGCGTATTCACACACGGACACTGGCTTGGCAAATGGCAATGAATGAGAATTTCAATCAGCCTCGCTGCAGTGCACTCAGGGAATGCTGGGCCTTGTAGTACTACTACTACCACTACTACAAAGGCTGCCTGTATTGCAAGTTGGATGCAATGGGGATGAGCCCCTTCTAAAAGCGTATTCACACACGGAAACTGGCTTGGCAAATGGCAATGAATGAGAATTTCAATCAGCCTCGCTGCAGTGCACTCAGGGAATGCTGGGCCTTGTAGTACTACTAGGCTGCCTGTATGGCAAGTTGGATTGTTATTCCAGGGATGAGCCCCTTTTAAAAGCGTATTCACACACGGACACTGGCTTGGCAAATGGCAATGAATGAGAATTTCAATCAGCCTCGCTGCAGTGCACTCAGGGAATGCTGGGCCTTGTAGTACTACTACTACCACTACTACAAAGGCTGCCTGTATTGCAAGTTGGATGCAATGGGGATGAGCCCCTTCTAAAAGCGTATTCACACACGGACACTGGCTTGGCAAATGGCAATGAATGAGAATTTCAATCAGCCTCGCTGCAGTGCACTCAGGGAATGCTGGGCGTTGTAGTACTTCTAGGCTGCCTGTATGGCAAGTTGGATTGTTATCCTGTTAATAACGGCCAGGGATGAGCCCCTTTTAAAAGCGTATTCACACACGGACACTGGCTTGGCAAATGGCAATGAATGAGAATTTCAATCAGCCTCGCTGCAGTGCACTCAGGGAATGCTGGGCCTTGTAGTACTACTACTACCACTACTACAAAGGCTGCCTGTATTGCAAGTTGGATGCAATGGGGATGAGCCCCTTCTAAAAGCGTATTCACACACGGACACTGGCTTGGCAAATGGCAATGAATGAGAATTTCAATCAGCCTCGCTGCAGTGCACTCAGGGAATGCTGGGCGTTGTAGTACTTCTAGGCTGCCTGTATGGCAAGTTGGATTGTTATCCTGTTAATAACGGCCAGGGATGAGCCCCTTTTAAAAGCGTATTCACACACGGACACTGGCTTGGCAAATGGCAATGAATGAGAATTTCAATCAGCCTCGCTGCAGTGCACTCAGGGAATGCTGGGCCTTGTAGTACTACTACTACCACTACTACAAAGGCTGCCTGTATTGCAAGTTGGATGCAATGGGGATGAGCCCCTTCTAAAAGCGTATTCACACACGGACACTGGCTTGGCAAATGGCAATGAATGAGAATTTCAATCAGCCTCGCTGCAGTGCACTCAGGGAATGCTGGGCCTTGTAGTACTACTAGGCTGCCTGTATGGCAAGTTGGATTGTTATTCCAGGGATGAGCCCCTTTTAAAAGCGTATTCACACACGGACACTGGCTTGGCAAATGGCAATGAATGAGAATTTCAATCAGCCTCGCTGCAGTGCACTCAGGGAATGCTGGGCCTTGTAGTACTACTACTACCACTACTACAAAGGCTGCCTGTATTGCAAGTTGGATGCAATGGGGATGAGCCCCTTCTAAAAGCGTATTCACACACGGACACTGGCTTGGCAAATGGCAATGAATGAGAATTTCAATCAGCCTCGCTGCAGTGCACTCAGGGAATGCTGGGCGTTGTAGTACTTCTAGGCTGCCTGTATGGCAAGTTGGATTGTTATCCTGTTAATAACGGCCAGGGATGAGCCCCTTTTAAAAGCGTATTCACACACGGACACTGGCTTGGCAAATGGCAATGAATGAGAATTTCAATCAGCCTCGCTGCAGTGCACTCAGGGAATGCTGGGCCTTGTAGTACTACTACTACCACTACTACAAAGGCTGCCTGTATTGCAAGTTGGATGCAATGGGGATGAGCCCCTTCTAAAAGCGTATTCACACACGGACACTGGC
The DNA here is from genome assembly GCF_050947455.1 of Rhinoderma darwinii. NCBI lineage: Eukaryota > Metazoa > Chordata > Amphibia > Anura > Rhinodermatidae > Rhinoderma > Rhinoderma darwinii. The sequence goes on along the minus strand of NC_134690.1, from coordinate 132,841,985 downwards.
TTGGCAAATGGCAATGAATGAGAATTTCAATCAGCCTCGCTGCAGTGCACTCAGGGAATGCTGGGCCTTGTAGTACTACTAGGCTGCCTGTATGGCAAGTTGGATTGTTATTCCAGGGATGAGCCCCTTTTAAAAGCGTATTCACACACGGACACTGGCTTGGCAAATGGCAATGAATGAGAATTTCAATCAGCCTCGCTGCAGTGCACTCAGGGAATGCTGGGCGTTGTAGTACTTCTAGGCTGCCTGTATGGCAAGTTGGATTGTTATTCCAGGGATGAGCCCCTTTTAAAAGCGTATTCACACACGGACACTGGCTTGGCAAATGGCAATGAATGAGAATTTCAATCAGCCTCGCTGCAGTGCACTCAGGGAATGCTGGGCGTTGTAGTACTTCTAGGCTGCCTGTATGGCAAGTTGGATTGTTATCCTGTTAATAACGGCCAGGGATGAGCCCCTTTTAAAAGCGTATTCACACACGGACACTGGCTTGGCAAATGGCAATGAATGAGAATTTCAATCAGCCTCGCTGCAGTGCACTCAGGGAATGCTGGGCCTTGTAGTACTACTACTACCACTACTACAAAGGCTGCCTGTATTGCAAGTTGGATGCAATGGGGATGAGCCCCTTCTAAAAGCGTATTCACACACGGACACTGGCTTGGCAAATGGCAATGAATGAGAATTTCAATCAGCCTCGCTGCAGTGCACTCAGGGAATGCTGGGCGTTGTAGTACTTCTAGGCTGCCTGTATGGCAAGTTGGATTGTTATTCCAGGGATGAGCCCCTTTTAAAAGCGTATTCACACACGGACACTGGCTTGGCAAATGGCAATGAATGAGAATTTCAATCAGCCTCGCTGCAGTGCACTCAGGGAATGCTGGGCCTTATAGTACTACTAGGCTGCCTGTATTGCAAGTTGGATGCAACGGGGATGAGCCCCTTATAAAAGCGTATTCACACACTGGCTGAGTAGTGAGTAGTGGATGAGCCCCTTCGATTTCTGAATTCCTGCCTTTTAGATTCCTAAAGCTTTCCCTTACTGCACAGAGATGCTATTCCTACAGCTCCTGTCTGTAAAATGGCCGCTGAGCTCCGTGCATAGACTTTTATTGCAGGCTTGAGCCCGCCCCTATGCTGCCTCCCGATAGGCTGGGAGAGCCGTTTGCAAGGCATTATGGGGTAGCCTGATGTCAGGTGATCTTCTGTAATCCTCCATTTTAGATGTAACATGTGGCAGGCGCCAAAATGTAGCCGGGTTCGGTCAAAACGGGTTCGGCCGAACCCGGTAAAGTTCGGATTCGCTGCGAACCGAACTTTTCCTGAAGTTCGGACCGAAACCGGGTTCGGTTGTCCCGGTTCGCTCATCTCTAACTGTGATAATGAAAATCTAAATTTTTTCCAATAAAATTAAGACATTTTACATTTTTACAAGGAATAAAGAAGAAAAAAGCACCCCAAGATTTTAAAAGCAATTTCTCCCAATTATGGCAATACCCTATATGTGGTAATAAACTGATGTTTGGAAACACAGCAGGGCTCAGAAGGGAAGGAGCGCCATTTGGCTTTTGGAGTTCAAATTTTGCTGAATTGGTTTTTGGGTGCCATCTCGCATTTGAAAAGCACATGATGGACCAAAACAGTGGAAACCCCACAAAAGTGATCCCATGTCGCAAACTAAACTCCTCAAGGAATTTATCGCGGGGTATAGTGAGCATTTTGACCACACAGGTTTTTTGCTGAACTTAGTGAAATTGGGCCATGAAATTTAAAATCGACATGCTTTCACAATAATGTTGAATTTTTCTCATTTCCAAAAGGAATAAAGGAGAAAAAGTACCCCAATTTTTGTTAAGCAATTTCTCCTGAGTACCGCAATACTCCACATGTGGTCATAAACTACTGTTTGGACAGACGGTATGGCTCAGAATGGAAGGAGCACTATTTGGCATGCAGACTTTGCATGATTGTTTTTTGGGTGCCATGTCGCATAAATGTATTTATTTTTGCCATAATTTCATTTTAATCCAGTTTTTTCCTGTAACACAGAAGGTTTTAACAGAGAAAAGCAACTAAATATTTATTGCGCAGATTCTTCAATTTTTAGAAATATCCCACATGTGACCCTAGTGTGCTACTGGACTGAAACACAGGCCTCAGATGCAAAGGAGCACCTTGTGGATTTTGAGGCCTCCTTTTTATTAGATTATATTTTTGTCAGGTTTGAAGAGGTCTTGTAATGCCAAAACAGTGGACACATCCACAAGGAAACACCATTTGGCAAACTAAACCCCTCAAGGAATTTAGGGGTATAGTGAGCATTTTGGGCCCACAGGTTTTTTGCTGAATTTAGTGGAATAAGACTGTGATAATGAAAATCTAAATTTTTTCCAATAAAATTAAGACATTTTAAATTTTTACAAGGAATAAAGAAGAAAAAAGCACCCCAAGATTTTAAAAGCAATTTCTCCCAATTATGGCAATACCCTATATGTGGTAATAAACTGATGTTTGGAAACACAGCAGGGCTCAGAAGGGAAGGAGCGCCATTTGGCTTTTGGAGTTCAAATTTTGCTGAATTGGTTTTTGGGTGCCATCTCGCATTTGAAAAGCACATGATGGACCAAAACAGTGGAAACCCCACAAAAGTGATCCCATGTCGCAAACTAAACTCCTCAAGGAATTTATCGAGGGGTATAGTGAGCATTTTGACGACACAGGTTTTTTGCTGAACTTAGTGAAATTGGGCCGTGAAATTTAAAATCGACATGCTTTCACAATAATGTTGCATTTTTCTCATTTCCAAAAGGAATAAAGGAGAAAAAGTACCCCAATTTTTGTTAAGCAATTTCTCCTGAGTACCGCAATACTCCACATGTGGTCATAAACTACTGTTTGGACAGACGGTATGGCTCAGAATGGAAGGAGCACTATTTGGCATGCAGACTTTGCTTGATTGTTTTTTGGGTGCCATGTCGCATAAATGTATTTATTTTTGCCATAATTTCATTTTAATCCAGTTTTTTCCTGTAACACAGAAGGTTTTAACAGAGAAAAGCAACTAAATATTTATTGCGCAGATTCTTCAATTTTTAGAAATATCCCACATGTGACCCTAGTGTGCTACTGGACTGAAACACAGGCCTCAGATGCAAAGGAGCACCTTGTGGATTTTGAGGCCTCCTTTTTATTAGATTATATTTTTGTCAGGTTTGAAGAGGTCTTGTAATGCCAAAACAGTGGACACATCCACAAGGAAACACCATTTGGCAAACTAAACCCCTCAAGGAATTTAGGGGTATAGTGAGCATTTTGGGCCCACAGGTTTTTTGCTGAATTTAGTGGAATAAGACTGTGATAATGAAAATCTAAATTTTTTCCAATAAAATTAAGACATTTTACATTTTTACAAGGAATAAAGAAGAAAAAAGCACCCCAAGATTTTAAAAGCAATTTCTCCCAATTATGGCAATACCCTATATGTGGTAATAAACTGATGTTTGGAAACACAGCAGGGCTCAGAAGGGAAGGAGCGCCATTTGGCTTTTGGAGTTCAAATTTTGCTGAATTGGTTTTTGGGTGCCATCTCGCATTTGAAAAGCACATGATGGACCAAAACAGTGGAAACCCCACAAAAGTGATCCCATGTCGCAAACTAAACTCCTCAAGGAATTTATCGAGGGGTATAGTGAGCATTTTGACCACACAGGTTTTTTGCTGAACTTAGTGAAATTGGGCCGTGAAATTTAAAATCGACATGCTTTCACAATAATGTTGAATTTTTCTCATTTCCAAAAGGAATAAAGGAGAAAAAGTACCCCAATTTTTGTTAAGCAATTTCTCCTGAGTACCGCAATACTCCACATGTGGTCATAAACTACTGTTTGGACAGACGGTATGGCTCAGAATGGAAGGAGCACTATTTGGCATGCAGACTTTGCTTGATTGTTTTTTGGGTGCCATGTCGCATTTGCAGAACCCCTGTGGTACCAGTACAGGGGAAACCCCTTAAGACGGACTCTATTTTTGAAACTACACCCCTGAGAGCATTAAGGGGTGTAGTGAGCATTTTAGTGAGCATTTAGAAATGTAGTCAGCATTTTTACCCCACAGGTGTTTCACAGATTTTATTAGAATTAGGCAGTAAAAATTAAAAAATATTTTTTCCCCAAAAATATGTAGTTTTAGCTCCCAATTTTTCATTTTCAAAAGCGATAATAGGAGAAAAAAACCACATATCTGTTACTCAATTTCTCCCGAGTATGGCAATACCCCACATGTGGCCCTAAACGGCTGTTTGGGCCCATGGCAGAGCTCAAATTGGAAGAAGCGTAATTTGGCTTTTAGGCTGAGTTCACACAAGGTGGATACGCTGCATAAAGTTACACTGTGTATCTGCCCTGGTGGCCGCAGGAAATTCCGGCCTAAAAACCTCACCAAACTGTGATGCAGTTTTTCGCCCGGAATGTCCGCTGCGGAAAACTGCAGCATTTAGCAGGCCTGCTAGCAGGCAGGCCTTCTGGGATGAAGCGTCAACCCGGGAGGCCAGCCTGGAGGAAGAAACACAGACTTCTGGGGCAAGTACAAGATTTTATTTTTCTGAGTTGTGTTTTTTGAGCAGAATCGCTTCTATTCTGCCGCAAAAAAAACTCAACAACTGTTATTTGTTGTGTGTTTTACCTCCCCATTGAATTCAATGGGAAAACCCACAACAAATAAGCAGTGTTTACGCAAATACAATTAACATGCTAAGGAATTAAAGCCAGCATCGCATGTCAATTTCTGAGCGTTTTTTTCCGCGCAGTATTTACGCAGTGTGTGGATAAGATTTGTTCTATCTCATCCACTTTGCTGCTACTGTATTATGCTGCAGATTTTCTGCAACAAATTACTTTGCGGAAAATCCTCAATATTTACGCAACGCGCGAACCAACGTTAGAGCACAGATTTTGCTGGATTGGTGTTCGGGCGCCATGTCGCATTTGCAGAGCTCTATTAGGTACCAGAGTACAGTGGAAGTGACCCCATTTTGGAAACTACACCCCTCAAAGCATTTATCATTTGCCTGGACATATGACAGAGCCTAGGAGTGAAGGAGCACAATGTGCATTTGAGGCCTATTTTGGTGATTTTTGCAGCATTGCCCCACAATAGCAGGGCTCTGGTGTCAAATAGTAAACCAAACCCCCAAGTAGTGACACCCATTTTGAAAATTGCACCCCTTAAGGCATTTTTTAGGGGGTGTAATGAGCATTTTGACCACACAGGGTATTTTTTTTTTATTATAAACTAACACGCAATGAATGGTGCAAAGTGAGTATTGCAATTTTCCACTGATATACCATTTTAGTGCACAATATGTTATGCCAAGTTTATACCACTGCAGACAAATACCTCATAAACTGTTAAGCAGGTTCTCCTGGGCATGGGAAACCATATATGTGGATGTAAATTGCTGTTTGGGCACACTGTATGGTTCAGAAGGGAGGGAGCGCCATTCGGCTTTTGGAGCGTGGATTTTGCTTGGTAATTGTTTTGTTTGGGCTTTTACTGGTATTTCAGTTTATAATGTGGGGATATATGCAGGGCTGGCCTTAGGTTGGATGGCGCCCTGTGCGGGACTCTCTATTGCTGCCCCTTACACAAATAAAAAATGAACCACATATATAGACACGCACATACTGGAACATATATACTGTACATATATAAAGACAGATATTTAGACATACAGGCAAATATACTTACACGCATTCTGGAATATATACATACAGGTAAATATATAGATGTACAAATACATATACACACACACACCAGCAGATAAATGCACAGACAGGAACATATACAAATACATAAAAGGCACATATACAAGCACAAAGACACATTCACAAACAGACCCATATATACCCATATACCTACACAGGCACATACATACACAGTACAGATAGTGTAGTAGATTTCACATGCAGTCCTATGTAACGCCACAGATAACACAGTGATAACACTCTGATTACAAATAATCTAGTAGTGTTACCTGCAGTCCTATGTAACACCACAGATAACACAGTGATAACTCTCTGAGAGCAGATAATGTAGTAGCATTACCTGCAGTCCTATTTAATACCACAGATAACACAGTGATAACTCTCTGAGTACAGATCATGTCATAAATGTGACCTGCAGTCCTATGTAACACCACAGATAACTCACAGTGATAACTCTCTGACTACAAATAATGTAGTAGTTTCACCTGCAGACCTATATAACACCACAGATAACCCACAATGATAACTCTCTGATTACAGATAATGTAGTAGATGTTACCTGCAGTCCTATGTAACACCACCGATAACACAGTGATAACTCTCTGAGAACAGATAATGTAGTAGCGTTACCTGCAGTCCTATGTAACACCAGAGATAACACAGTGATAACTCTCTGAGTACAGGTAATGTTGTAAATGTGACCTGCAGTCCTATGTAACTCTACAGATAACACAGTGATAACTCTCTGAGTACAGATAATGTCGTAGATGATAACTATACCTACAGACACATATAAACACACACACAGAGGAATATATATATGGGCAGCAGAGTATATAAGGAGCATCAAGGTATATAAGGTGCAGCAGAGTATATAAGGAGCAGCAGGGTATATAAGGGGCAGCAGGGTATATATGGCGCAGCAGGGTATATAGGGACAGCAAGGTATATAAGGGACAGCAGGGTATATAGGGGGCAGCAGGGTATATAGGGGACAGCAGAGTAAAAAAGGGGCAGCAGGTTATATAAGGGGCAGCAGGGTATATAGGGGGCAGCAGGGTATACAGGGGGCAGCAGGTTATATGAAGCAGCACGGTATAAAAGGGGCAGCAGGAAATATAAGCAGCAGCAGGATATATAGTTAGCAGGGTATATAGGGGCAGCAGGGTATATAGGGGGTAGCACAGATATCTTCATTTTAATTGTTCAACTTTAATATTAAACATACACTTATAGAAATAGACATAAACTAATGCAGATATATATATATATATATATATATATATATATATATATATATACACACACACATACACACACACACACACACACACACACACACACATACTGTAACATATACACATACAAACACATACTGTAGACACAAAGAGACACATACTGTATACACAGTGGCGGATTAAGTAGACCATAGGTCCTGGGCTGTTACCCAAACTTGGGCCCCCCTTCCGCACTGCCGCCCTGCCACGCCGTAACTATTGTTAACACTACCTTTTTGGGCAAGCATTAACAAATGGGTGTTACGATTACCCTTGTCACAGGGCAGTGTCCCTACATACTGACAGTATCACACCTTGCAGAGACACATCCTCCTGACAAGGGGAATTGTCTATCAGTCCTGGACTGCAGAAAGACTTTTTGTGAAAAACAAGGATTTCCTATAGTAAACATGTCAGGAGCGGTGACAGATTCTCTATAAATCTAGTGACTCACAGGTGACGACGTTTCAGATTCTAGTAGTTTTTTTTCCTCTTTTCTTTTCCATCCGGTCCAGAGTTCATGACGACTTCTCCTGGCCATGACCCATTTTTGCTAAATTTGCCACTCAGATGTCTTCGGTTCCTCACTTTTCCAACATTTCCACACCTATAAACGAAAATAAAATTATCATGGTGCCACTTACTGTGCCCCTAAATATAACAGCACTAAACACTAGAAACCTGAATATAATAATACCATACACTGTAAAACAGTGCCACACACAGCCCCCTGTATATATCACACATCCCCCCTTTAGCAAGCACCACACACATCCCCCCCATAGAGAGAGTTACACACAGCCCCCTATAGATAGTGCCATACAACCCCCCTGTAGAGAGGGCCACATAGCCCTCCCCCTCTTGTAAATAGCGCCACAGAGCCACCACTGTAAAGAGCATCACACACATACCGCTGTGGCTAGGGCCACACAGCCGCCCCCCCTTGTATATAGTGCTACATAGCCCTCCCCCTTTGTACATAGTGTCACACAGCGCTCCCCCTTATATATAGTGTCACACAGCGCTCACCCACTTGTATATTGTGCACACAGCGCAGCCCCTTTTGTATATAGTGCACACAGAGCTCCCCCTTTGGATATAGTGCACACAGCGCTCCCCCTTTGTATGTAGAGCCACACAGCTCTCCCCCTTGTATATAGTGTCACAGAGCACTCCCTCTTTGTATATAGTGTCACACAGCGCTCCCCTCCCCTTGTATATAGGCCCACTCAGCGCTACCCTCCCCCTTGTATAGAGGGACACCTAGCACTCCCCCTTGTATATAGTGTAACGGAGCACTCCCCCCCTCCTTGAATATATACACAGTGCTACCCCCACCTAAAAAAAAGATATCTATATTTTACTTATCTTGCCCCATGGCGGTCGCTCCAGCTGGACGCATGTGAATCCTCCAGACTAGACGCATGTACATACCAGCTTGATACAGTACCTCATCACGCCGGTCTGTGCATGGAGTCTTCCCAGCACCTTATAGGCTGCAAGTCTAATGTGGCCTGCAGCCTATAATATTCATTTGTATCTGAGTTTGTATATGAATGAACGGGGCCCCCTCCAATGCTAGCGATGCCACTGGGCATGAGGGGGCCCATGCGGTCATGTGCAGTTCTGGCGGCCATGGCCCCCCCGGGAGCCTTGGGCCCTGAGCGGTCCCCCGAACCGCCCTAATGATGATCCGCCACTGTGTATGCACACAGAGACACATACTATATACACACAGAAACACATACTATATACACACAGAGACACATACTGTATGCACACAGAGACACATACTGTATACACACAGACACATACTGTATACACACAGAGACACATACTGTATGCACACAGAAACACATACTGTATACACACACACATACACACATACACATATACACACAGATACACATAATGTATACACACAGAGACCCACATAGACACTCACCATCTCTCCTTGCTGACAGGGTCACAGGCTTCGGCTCTTACTTACTCCATATGTGTAACTAAGAGGAGAGCACATACTAGAGGCAGAACCCAGTGGCGCCCCCTACATGCTGGGAGGGTGCAGTGCTCTGTGCACCTGCACAGGTCGCACACCCCTAAGGCCAGCCCTGGATATATGTAAGTTGTGCGGAGTTCATCAGGGCATAATAAGGTGGTATAATAATTGGGTAAATAAATAATAATTTGCAGATATGTGGCCAGTGTCGCGCAGATAAATGGTGGCCGATCTTATCCCCCTTTTGGAACACCTTTTGTGTTACCAACTTCTGAGAGCCATTTTTTTCTCCACCGAAGCTGTTTGAGGGCTTATTTTTTGCGGGGACAATCTGTAGTTTTCATTGGTACAATTTTGGGGTTCATGCGACTTTTTGATCACTTTTTATTCCTTTTTTTGGCAAGCAAGGTGACCAAACACCAGCAATTCTGCTATGGCTTTTTTTTCAGTGTTCGCATTGCGCTATAACTGACATTTTTACTTTATTCTGCGGGTCAATACAATTATGGTAATAATATTTTTTTTATGTTTTGCAGCGTTTGCACAATAAAATCACTTTTTAAAAAATATATGTATATATTTTTTTGTCACCATATTCTGAGAGCCAGAACTTTTTTATTTTTCAGTCATAAAGGCTGTGTAAGGGCTTGTTTTTTGTGGGACAGGTTGTAGTTTTTATTGGTACAATTTTGGAGTACATGCGCCTTTTTGATCACTTTCTTATTCTATGTTTTGGGAGACTTATGGGAAAAAAGGCGGTTATTGTTTTTTTAACTTTAAACTTTTATTTTAAGTTAATGTTGTTTTTTTTTTTTTTTACAACATTTTTAGTTACTTTAATTAACTATTTTTTAGTCCCACTAGGGGACTTGAAGGCATGAAGCCCTGATCGCTATTCTAATACACTGTACTACCTTCATAGTGCAGTGTATTAGAACTGTCCGTTATACACTGACAACAAGCCTATTAGACTCCGCCTCCAGAAGTGGCCGAATAGGCTTCCGTTTTTGGCAGACTAGGAGGCCATTGTTAGGCCTCCAGTTTCCAAAGCAACCATCGGCTCCCCCACGTTCGCGTCACGTGGGTGTCGATTGACTAAGAACCATCCTAGATTCAGCTATCGCTTTTGATCGCTGCATCTAAGGGGTTAATCGGCTGGATTGCTGGCTAGCTCCGGTCCTGGCCATTACAGCCATCTTCTTGGCCCTGACAGCAAGCCTTTTAGGCCCTGCCTCTGGGCGGGGCCTAAAAGGCTTTCATACTTGGCAGATCAGGGGGCCATTGTTAGTCCAACTGTTGCCATAGTAACCATCGGCACCCCCACGATCGCATCACAGGGGTGACAATCGGCTATATACCACCTAGATGCAGCAATTGCTTTTGATAGTTACATCTAAGGAGTTAATTTGCCTGATCGGAGGCTAGCTCTGGTCCTGGCCGTACAGCAGGTTGTCAGCTGTAATATACAGCTGACACCCACTGGTGATGGCACTGGCTCAGCTTCTGAGCCGGCTCCATCACTGTCACGTACAGTTACATGCTGTTGCGTTAAGTACCTAACGGCAGCGACGTCACTGTACATGGCATGTTGTTAAGGGGTTAAAGTATACCCTTTAAGCATATCAATGTTTAAGAGGGAAATAAAAGCCACAATCACTCCAGGCAGGTATCTATAAATGTATATTAAATGTAGTAACCCAAACTTGTTTGTGTAATACAGTTACAGCAAAGTTTAACTTGACTCTGATAACTTGCTGCAGCGTGATATCACACAACAAAAGCCATTTAAAAAGTCAAGCTAATGTTTCTTGCCACAGTGTATTAAAAGTGTTAAGTCAAGTTAAAGATTGCTACATCTGTATTTTTTTTTTTCGGACTTTCTGTGCCTGCCTTTTAAAAATGCATATTTTCTCTCTCAATACCTGCCAAGTGGGTTGTTCCTGGTCTGATGCAAGTTCAACACTCCCAGCCAATCAGATGTTTCCTCAATTCTACTCCCCTTTCCCTCTCACAGCATGCAGTCTCACAGAAGTAGAAATAGAGATAGAAACTGCAGCTGAACCTTCTTCACACTGTCAACTATTTATTGTTTTACTTTAGAGGGATTTTTGAGAACTGAGGAGGTATCCTAACATTAAGGCCAGTTTTGGTGTCATTGTTGGTGCAATTTTTAACCCCTTCCCGCACCTTGACGTACCTGCACGTCAAGGTGAGCAGTACCTTTGCGCACCTTGACGTGCGGTTACGTTTGTACTTTGAAAGTTAACCGCCGCGCGGCACTACACCACAGCGGCGGTTAACTGTGCAGGGTTTCTGCCCTGCATTCCATGTTGCCGATCAGCGGCCCATCGCTGCTGATTTCAGCAGTCAACGCCTTAGATGCGGCGGTCGATTGCGATCGCCGCATTCAAGGAGTTTACAGCAGATCGCCAACCCCCACATGAAATCACGGTGGTTGGCGATGGTTGCCATGGCAACCGGAAGCTGGACAATGGCATCCAGGCTGCCATGTACAGAAGCCTATGAGGACCAGCCAGAGGCTAGTCCTCGTAGGCTTCCTGTCAGAGTGACTGTCACGTCACAATGATAGCTAGAACACATTACACTACGTAGGTAAAGTATAAATAAGTTAATAAAAATGTTTCTTAATAGTTTACAAATAAGAGTTATAAGTTACAAAAAATGCTTTTTTTCCCTATAATTCGTCTTTTATTATAGGAAAAAAATTAACACATTAAAAAAAGTACACATATTTGGTATCGCCGCGTTCATAATGACCCAAACTATAAAACTATAGTGTTATTTTTCCTACACGGTGAACATTATTTTTCCTGCACGGTGAACACTGCAAAAAAAAAAAGTAAAAAACAATTTCAGAATCACTATTTTTTGGTCACCACCCCTCCCAAAATATACAATAAAAAGTGATCAACAAGTCGCATGTACCCCCAAAATAGTACCAATAAACACTAAGGGTATGTTCACACGTAGTCAACCAAAACGTCTGAAAATCCAGAGCTGTTTTCAAGGGAAAACAGACCCTGCTTTTCAGACGTTTTTTACCAACTCGCATTTTTACCAACTCATTTTTTTACCAACTCGTTTTTGGAGCTGTTTTCATTGGAGTCTATGAGAAAACAGCTCCAAAAACGTCTGAAAGAAGTGTCCTGCACTTCTTTTGACGAGGCTGTATTTTTACGAGTCGTCGTTTGACAGCTGTCAAACGACGACGCGTAAATAACAGGTCGTCTGCACAGTACGTCGGCAAACCCATTCAAATGAATGGGCAGATGTTTGCCGACGTATTGTAGCCCTATTTTCAGACGTAAAACGAGGCATAATACGCCTCGTATACGTCTGAAATTTGGCCGTGTGAACATACCCTAAAACCCGTCTCGCAAACAACAAGCCCTTACACAGATTTTTTGACTAAAAAATAAAAAAGTTATGGCTCTCAGAATATGGTGACACAAAAAAGAAAGTATTTTAAAGTAAAGTGATTTTATTGCGCAAACGCTGCAAAACAGAAAGAAAATTATATACATATGGTATCACCGTGATTGTATCGACCTGCAGAATAAAGTTAAATTGTCATTTTTAGCCCAGGGTGAACACCGTAAAAAAAAAAGAATAAAAAACCTTGGCAGAATTTATGCTTTTTGGTCACCTTGCTTGCCAAAAAATGCAATAAAAAGTGATAAAAAAAACTGCATGTACCCCAAAACCGTACCAATAAAAGCTACAGATTGTCCCGCAACAAATAAGTCCTCACACAACACCGGTGTAGAAAAAAAAAAAATTCTGGCTCCCAGAATATGGCGTTGCAAAATGTGCAGAGTGTTCCAAAAGCGGATAACATCTGGCACCATTTATCAGTGCGACACCAGGCACACATCTGCCGATTATTATTTATTACATATTGCCGATTATATATTACATATGCCCGCACATTATAAACTGAAATACCAGAAAAACTCCAAACAGAACTACTACCAAGCAAAATCTGAGCTCCAAAGGCCAAAAGTTGCTCCCTCCCTTCCGAACCCTACAGTGTGCCCAAACAGCAGTTTATGTCCACAGATATGGCATCACCATACCCGGGAGAACCCGATTAATATTTTATGAGGTATTTGTCTGCAGTGGCACAAACTAGGCACAACATATTGTGCATTAAACTGACATATCAGTGGAAAATTTTAATTTTCACTCTGCACCATCCATTGTGCATTAAACCCATTCGTGCACCACAACTTAATAGCATGTCGTGGTGTGGGGGGTGATGTATAAAGCGGGCTCACATGCTGAGCCCGTGCCATAAGTTGCAGATGTCAGCTGTGTATTACAGCTGACACCCGGGACTAAAGGACAGGAACATGTAAAAATTACAATATATAATGATTGCTGGTTCAAGTCCCCTAGGGGGACTAATAAAATGTGTAAAAAAAAAAAAAGTAAATAAAGTTAATAGTGAAAATAATTAAATAAATATTTAAAGTCCAAAAGTAAACCCTTTTCCTATTTTTTCACTAAAGCAATGTAAAAAATAAAAAAATACATAAAATTGGTGTCGCTGCGTCCGAAAAAGTAAAAAAAAATTACAATATACCATTATTTAACTTGCACGGTGAACGCCGTAAATAATAAAGAATTTAATACGCCAAAATCGCTGGCTTTTGGTCACCTTAGCTCTAAAAAAAATGTTAATAAAAAGTGCTCAAAAAGTTGTATGTACAAAAAAATGGTACCAATAAAAACTACAGCTCGCCCCTGCAAAAAATAAGCCCTCACAACTCTCAATCGTATACAAAATTAAAAAAAGTGATGCCTCTCAGAAGGTGGTGTAACAAAAAAAATTCTCAAGACAATCAGTCCAGAAAGGGTTAATTCATTTCTAATTAAAAAAAACAAACATTTATGACCACATGTATAGCCTTATTCGGGAGAAATTGCTTTACAAATGTTGGAGGCCTTTTTCCTCCTTTATTCTTGTTGAAAACTAAAAAAATGCAACATTTATTGGAAATAATGTTGATATTAATTTTCACGGCCTAATTCTAATAAATTCTGCAAGAGACCTGTGGTGTCAAAATGCTCACTACACCTATAAATAGATCCCTAAAGTTGTGGTTTTCCAAATGGGGTCACTTTTGTGGGGTTTCCAATGTTTTGGTCCCTCAGGGGCTTTGCAAATGCGACATGACACCCGAAAACGGCCAAATAGCGCTCCTTCCCTTCTAAGCCCCTCTGTGGGTCCAAACAGCAGTTTATTACCACATATGGGGTATTTCTGAAATCGGAAGAAATTGCTTTACAAATGCTGGGGTGTTTTTTCTCCTTTATTCCTTGTAAAAATCAAGTTTTTTTCAGAAAAAGAGCAGATTTTCATCTTCACAGACTAATTTAAATACATTTAGCAAAAAAACTGTGAGGTCAAAATGCTAACTATACCCTAGATAAAGTCCTTGAGGGGTGTAGTTTCCAAAATGGGGTCACTTTTGGGGGTTTCCATGGTTTTGGTCCCTCCAGTTCATTGCAAATTCGACATGGCACTGAAAACGAATCCAGCAAAATCAGCGCTCCAAAATCCAAATGACGCTCCTTCTCTTCTGAGCCCTTCTGTGTGTCCAAACAACAGTTTATTACCACATATGGGGTATTGCTGTAATCAGGAGAAATTGTTTTACAAGTGCGGTGGTGTTTTTTCTCCTTTATTCCTTGTGAAAATTAAATATTTCTAAGTTTTTTCAGAAAAGAAGGAGATTTTCATCTTCACAGACTAATTCAAATACATTTAACAAATACCCTGTGGGGTTAAAATGCTAACTATACCCCTAGAAAAATTTCCTGAGGGGTGTAGTTTCCAAAATGGGGTCACCTTTGCTTCTGAGGCCGGTGTTTCAGTCCACTAGGACACTAGAGACACATGTGGGATATTTCTAAAAACTGCAAAATCTGGGCAATAAATATTGAGTTGCATTTCTTGTGTAAAACCTTATGTGTTACAAAAAAAAAAACTGTATTACCAATGAATTTTGGCAAAAAGAATAGAAATTTGTACATTTCACCTCTACATTGCCTTAATTCCAGAGAAACGCCTATGGCGTTAAAATACTTTCTGAATGCTATTTTAAATACTTTGAGGGGTGCAGTTTTTAAAATGGGGTGATTTATGGGGACTTTCTAATATATAAGGCCCTCAAAGCCACTTCAGATCTGAACTGATAAGTATGATGCTAGGAGCCCGGCTCCCTGCAGTGTGTTCGGTCCGGGACTTGCGGCCAAAATACGTCCGTCCATTACGGACGTAATGTGCTCGTGTGAATCCAGCCTTAAGACGTGCCACAGGCATGTCCTAATAGATGCCTGTCAGTATTAGGCTGGGTTCACACACCCTATTTCCGGATGTAATTCGGGCGTTTTAGCCCCGAATTACGTCCGAAAATACGGCTCCAAAGCGTCGGCACACATCTGCCCATTCATTTGAATGGGTTGTACGATGTATTGTGCCGACGGTCATTTTTTTTACGCGCCACGAGAAGTGCCTGTCACTTCTTGAGACGTAATTGGAGCCGTTTTCCCTTGACTCCATGGAAAAACAGCTCCAATTACGTCCATAATGGACGCAGCGAAAAGCGCATGCACTTGCCATTACGTCTGAAATTCCTGAGCTGTTTTCTCCTGAAAACAGCTCCGTAATTTCAGCCGTAACGGAGGCTGCTATGTGAGCATACCCTTATACTGACAGGCAATAATGCTCTGGTATTCGAAGTATACCAAAGCATTATATCTGTGATCTTTAATCGCATAGTGAAGTCCCCTAGTGAGACTTAAAAAATAATTAATGTGAAATAAAAATGAATAAGCCATAAGAAAATGGTTTTATTTAGTAGATGTAAAGGATCTGCCAGACACAGCTTCTGTGTCGACGCCTGTGATTAATCAGTCTGCACCTGCTCCTAGGTCTTATAGAGTGACTCGATCTGCTACCACTCAGGCTGGTAGGCTCAGGAGTGGGAGAACCTATCACAGCCTGGCCAGACGGTTCTAGCTCCCGCCCTCGATCTATTTATACCTTCATTTCCTGCTTGTCTTTGCCTGTGATTCTATCCTGTTTCCTGGCTCTTCTGCTCCTGCTAATATTATTGACCTTGCTTCATTTTGACCATGGCTTTACTGACTACGCTCCTGCTCTGCGTTTGGTACCTCGTAGACTCCTGGTTTGACTCGGCTCGTTCACTACGTCTGTTGCTCATGGTGTTGCAGTGGGCAACTGCCCCATTTCCGTTAGCTTCTGTGTACCCCTTGTCTGTTTGTCTGTCGTGCACATATTGAGCGTAGGGACCGTCACCCAGTTGTACGCCGTCGCCTAGGACGGGCCGTGCAAGTAGGCAGGGACTGAGTGGCGGGTAGATTAGGGCTCACCTGTCTGTCTCCCTGTCTGTCTCCCTACCCCGTCATTACAGTAGAAGTGTAAAAATAAAATAAAAACTACACATATATGTTATCCCCGCAATCATAATGACCCAAAAAATAAAGTTAGCATATTATTTAAACCACAGGGTGAATCCTGTAAAAACAATGCAAAAAACAACGGCAAAATTGCTATTTTTTTCCCATTCCCCCCCGAAAAATAATAATAAAAGGTTAACCATGTACCAAGTCCCATGTACCCCAAAATGGTAGCAATGAAGTACCGCATATGGTGACATTGAAGGAAAAATAAAAAAGTTGTGGCCCTTGGAAAGCGGCAATGCAAAATAAAATTATTTTAGTTCAAAAGTGCTTTTATTCTGCAAAAGTAGTAAAATATAAAAAAAACTATACAAATTTGCAATCGCCGTAATCTTACTGACCCATAGAATAAAGGTAGCATGTTATTTACACTGCACAATAATCGGCGTAAATGTAAAACTCATAGAACAATGGCTAAATTGCTGTTTTCTTTATTAAACCGCCCCAAAAAGTTAATAAAATGTAATTAAAAAATTATATATACCCCAAAACAGTGCCATTGAAAAATACAACTCATCTCGCAAAAAACAAATTCTCAAACAGCCATGTCCATGTGAAAATAAAAAAAGTTATAGCTCTTTGAATGTGACGATGGAAAAACAAAAAAAAAAGCTTGGTCAATAAGGCCCAGAATGCAACTAGCGGGAAGGGGTTAAATATGTTAAGTCTGATTGTTTGTAGCATCGGTTGTGTATGCGCTTATCCCATAGTGTTTTACATTGTTTAATGTAAGAATTTCTATTTACGGAATTTTTCATACTTGACAAAGTACTATTCTATTCTAGTAATTCTGGGTTCACACACACTATTTACGGACATAATTCGGGCGTTTTAGCCCCGAATTACGTCCGAAAATGCGGCTCAAAAGCGTCGGCAAACATCTGCCCATTCAATTGAATGGGTCTTACGATGTTTTGTGCCGAAAGTCATTATTTTTACGCGCCGCTTTCAAAAGGCGGCGCGTAAAAAAGACGCCCGCGTCAAAGAAGTGCCTGTCACTTCTTCAGACTTAAATGGAGCCGTTTTCCATGGACTCCATGGAAAAACAGCTCCAATTACATCCGTAACGGACGCTGCCGTGTGAATATACCCTAACTGTGAAAGACTTTCTCATGTGCTCCGGATGTTTCCTGCCTTCATATGCAAGAAGTGGCTACTTCTTGTTAGACATTCTAGCTCCCTTCTCTTTCTGTTGGTCAACCTCAGTGTCTAAACCCCCCTTCCCCCAAGCTCTTTCCGTTCAACCAATCACTGTTGGGTATGTTCACACGGCCTATATTCGGACGTTTTTCGGGGCGTAACCGCCTGAAAAACAGCCGAAAAATCTGAAACAGAACGCCTCCAAACATCTGCCAATTCATTTCAATGGGAAAAACGACGTTCTGTTCCAATGGGCCATTTTTTTACGCAGCCGTTTTTCAAAAAGAAGTGCAGGTCACTTCTTGGGATGTTTTTGGAGCCGTTTTTCATAGACTCTATTGAAAAAAGCTAAAAAAACAGCCGTAAAAAACGCTGCGAAAAACGCGAGTGGCTTAAAAAACGTCTGAAAATCAGGAGCTGTTTTCCCTTGAAAACAGTTCTATATTTTCAGATGTTTTTGAGTTTGCGTGTGAACATACCCTCAGACCTCCCTTTCCCCTATTCCTATTTCATGGTCTAACATTCTGTACTGATTAATTTCATAATACATCTTTATAGAGGTCAGAACTTTGTTTTATAATACAGAGCTCCAAATCACCTGCTTTATTTTACAAAAATTCTGCCTATCTGCAGCCACAACGAGGAGGAGCAGCAACAAACGTAAAGGTAAACTCCTAAGCTTCCTCTTCTGGGCGCTGCAGGCAGGCAGAATTTTGTCAATTAATTCTATGGCTATGTGAAAGAAAGCAAGGGATTTGAAGCTCTGTAAAAGAACAGGCGATAAATAAATATTATTAGACATATCTACATTTAATCCAAATAATAGATAAGCTTTCAAAATATATAAAGGTTTTTAAAGCAGCTGTCTGATGGTCACTTTGACATGATGTTTACCTACAGTATGTACCTATATTTAGCACTGACATTCATCCCTCTGTAAAGTTGCACTTGTAGCTAAAAGCTACACAATCCTGGCAGTAGTGGAAATATGTGGGGAAGAAGCTGGCGGGCGGGCACAGCTAGAAACATCACTCACCAGCATCAGCCCGCCCATTCTAGCTGCAGGGAAGAGGAGCCATGGTGAACAGAGGAATATTTAATAATAAAAAAAAGCTTGATTGGCTGGGCTTAAAATGACTGTCCATTCGGGTACTGGTCAGTCACTTTAAATAAATAATTTAAAAAAAACATATATACTAAGTTTACCCGGAGACCATATGGCACATACTCCAAATGTTTGTTTTTTTCCAAGACCAACGGAAATGTTCTTTGAATCAATAAGGCCCCATCCACATCACGTTTTTGGTATACGTTTAGTGTATGCGCCGTGAAAAGCCCCTTAACATATATGTTAAACATAGGATGTGTTGAATGCCTTAGGGCTTGTCCACACATAACGCGTTTTTCTGTAGAAAATGTCAGCAGAATTCTAACGCATTAACTAGCGGAAAAAACGCACCATTTCATGCGTTTTTTACTGTGAAAAATAGTGCCGATTTTGTTGCGTTTTTTCAAAGGCTGTATGATGGTGATATTTCTTCTTCCTGTGATGTCATTTCCACCCCCCTGTAAGAAATTCTGCAGCATTTCTGCAGCAAATTACACAATACATTGTCGTTTGTGCGGAATTGTTGTTCCTCATTGATCTCTATGAAGAAAAAACGCAGGAAATCAATCCATTTTCCGTAGCAATAACTGACATGCTGCAGAAATAAAATTACACACCTCAGGTGAAATTCCTGGATGGAATTTTTCCGCAGCGTGAGGATGATATTTGTTAAGTCTCACTGACTTTGCTGCTACGGCATTCCGCTGCGTATATTCCGTACGCAATTCCAGGTGGAAAATACGCAGCAATCCCTCACCCATAGACCATTTAACTTATACTTCTCATGGAGCACTATGGACACGTTTAGTGTGTATGCCGGGAGATTTCCATATCCATATCCTTTCCCATGCTACATTTTTTCAATGTACAATTTATACAATATTTATGCCTTTATAATGTATTATTTATAGCATTTTCGCTACTGCAATTATCTATAACAGATGACTTGAATTTGCCTGTTTTTGCTCTGTTTTTAATTGCCATCTCAATGCCCAGCCCTTTACCATTCTACTTAAACCCTAAAGACAATCAATTGTGACAGCATGATTTAATTTATTAATGAAGTATGCTCTTATGTATGCAAACTTGGTGAAGCAAATAACTGATGCTTTACAAGACCAACATAAAAAGTTGGTTATTTGCATACGGAGCAGGCCTAGTTCTTGAGGTCGGAATCTCTTTAATATAGCTTTTGCCCATGTAATGATGATTCCTGTTTCCTTAATAAAATAATTTTCCTGTAAGAAAGGATCTTAAGGATCTCTAAACATTGATATTCTTCTATGAATGTTATTCTTCTTTGAAGGGGTTGTCTCATTGGAAATATCCTCTTTCAGATTGCAATTGCATGATGATCAGTGCAGGTTCCTGCTATCGGCACACCCAGCTAACAGCTGTTTTGCTGGGGGAAGTCTCGGCCAGCCTGGCATTTCACTTAAAGTGGTCACCATATGATGGCCGCTTTACAATCCTCCTTATTATATGATCTTTATGAATAAATTGTTTGAAATGGGCTTAGATATACATTTCTCTCCATTCTATTAGTAAATCTATTATTAACATGACCTTGCCTATCTTTGAAGTTAGGGAAGTCCACTTAAGGGTTGTATGTACTCTTTTTTTTGTTGCTAAATCAATTATCCTACTTCACCATGATGGACATCTGCACTGTTTTCAATTAATCAAAAGCTGTCAACGTTCCTGATGAGATATTATAATGTATGTGTGAAATGAAGACAAAGAAATTGGTCTGGAGACAGTTAAAATTAATCTTTCCAATGTCATGTTCTTTATCGACTTGCCTCCTATTTACATAGACCTCAGGGCACTAGTGTTTTTACAGTGTGCTTTTATGAAACTAATAACAAGTGATTATGGCAGATCTGTCAACTAATTCTATTCATTTCTATGAAATCAGTTTGCATTAATCAGACATACTTCAAAAAACACTATTGTGAACGTGCCCTAAGTAAATCTGTAAATTAGTTAAATACCGTTTTGGCCAATTTTTGAGTTGTAGCAAGCTAGTCCTTCATCTCCAGTGGGCATCTTCTCTCAGTCTCTTCTGAATCCATATTCAGTCTATTGATCCTTATGGAATGGTATCTTTGACTGCAAGAAACAGCCACCAAGCAATCCATTACTCACAAAGAAGGCCACACTCATACCTCAGTTAATAAAGTCACAGATACAGATTCTTCTTTTATTGAGTGGAGGTTAACCACAGCTTTTATTTTAACCACCAGCAGTTATTAACCAAAATAGAACTGCCATTAAATCCACTCATTTATAATGCTTTAACGCCGGCTGTAACTTAAAAACATAAATATAGCATCGGAAACACCCAACCCTGGGCCCCTGATGAACTCCTTCATCACTGACCCTGCAGTCAGAGATCAACCCATCTACCTGGTTCGGCCCCTATCATACAGTGAACAGGTTGTCTCTTATAACAGTTTTAATACAGAACACAATTTTATAGAAGACTAAGAAGGTGCTCAATTAATTCACTGAAGATCCTGCATGCGTGAGCAGTTTCAGCAGATGCTATAATGCAAGCAGTGGTTACAAGACTGTTATCAACACTACAGCGAACATACAGTACTCAGCTAAGTCCTGCTTATTTAATATAAAAGTGATGTTCACATTAAGTCCTTATTCACACGAACGTGTTTCAAGTCTGTGTGCTGACCCATGCAATGTAATGGGGATATTCAAACATCCATGTTTTTTCATGGAGAGTGTGTCCGTTACAAGAAACTCAATGCATGTCCTTTTCGGGTCTGTTTTTGAGGACCTCTTCTCCCATTAAAGGTAATGGGTGCGTGAAAATAACGGGCAGCACATGGACGGCAACCACGTGCTGTCCATTTTTCACAGACAGTTAACCAATATGCGGGCGAGAAACAAACATAACATACAGATGCCATATGCGTGTAAAACACAGACATACGGAATGCACGTGGGCATACAAACGGAGGTAGAATGGTCCCTTTTTTTACGGATTCAAATCAGACACACTTGTGTGAGTGAGGCTTAACTTTTATCTGTATTCCGCCATATGCAGATTTTATGTACATTATTCAGTACAATCTTTTTGTAAGCAGTCATTTTCTTCTGGTGAAGATTTATAACAAGAAGAATAGGAAAATGCCTGCGCCCATGTTCACTACTTTGCCTTAAATATCTCCTATTCAAGAACCCTAAGAAACATTTGTATATACGATGTAAGAAACTGTTTTTAAATGATTTACTTTAACTTACATTTAGTGATTCTGTAAAGAAAAATTCTGTACTGTGTGTACATGAGCAGCTTTTATGACATCTGTAGAAAAACACTTTGGGTTATATACCACCTGGTAAGTACGAGAAAGAAAACGTTGTCACTTTCCTGATAAAGTAGCCTCTTCAGGACAATGACATCTCATCTCACTATTGTGTTTACTTAAAATACGCCATATTTATGTATTCCATTATATTGTGCCTGTGCATACTGGAGTTGTCGACAACGTACACAAGGGAGGTCCCTGTCTTTTGCAGTGCTGTGATTAGGTTTGATAGCGGCGCTGAATGAGTTAGCTGTCAGGTTTAGAGTTTTTTCTGATCCGCGTTGCAGTGGCATTGTGGTTGTGTATTACAGCTTTCATCTTGCTGGCAATCATGTGAGCAAAATGACAGAAAAGGTATGTTCACATGTTGTACCGCAGATTTTTCGCAACAGATTTCATTGCGGAAAATCCCAGCATATTACAGTAGGGATGTCACAATACCAGAATTTGGACTTCAATACCGATACTTTGTGTAGTATTGAGATACTTGTTAACAAAACGATACTTTTGGCAACAATAATAATAAAAAAAAAAGTTCTTCCATTTTCTGATGTGAGGTGCGAGGTGTGATGAATTTTGAACCTCCATGTGCCTCACATTAATAGTAATTAACCCCATAATGTACCTCAGTCATAATGGACAACATTGGGTAAATGTGTGAGGTACATGATGGGGTTAATTACTATTAATGTGAGGTACATGAAGGTTCAAAATTCCTAGTACCTGGTGCCTCACATTAATAAGTGAAAGAAAGCAGTTTTTTATTTTATAACAGCGTAAACATGATTAACGCTATAAATGTGTTATTACGGTCCTGACGATACCAAATATGTATATATTTTATGAATTGAGACTTATTTTTATGTTTAT
Source organism: Rhinoderma darwinii (assembly GCF_050947455.1). Classification (NCBI taxonomy): domain Eukaryota; kingdom Metazoa; phylum Chordata; class Amphibia; order Anura; family Rhinodermatidae; genus Rhinoderma; species Rhinoderma darwinii. Next base: position 132,818,988 of record NC_134690.1, on the reverse strand, counting down.
TTTACTGGGTGTTAGTGTTTTTTTTTATTTAACATTACTTTATGTTTTTTTTTACTTTTTATTTTTAAACTTTAATGTACTGGTATATATCTATATGCCAGTACATTAGCCTGTGTACTGATAGTACACAGGCAGTTGTTAGGACATACCTAAGTATGCCCTAACAGGAAATATGGTCAGACAGCCCTGGGGTCCTTCAATAGACCCTGGGCTGTCTGCCCATATATGGTATGGCCCTCGATCGCGTCACAGGAATTCCCTGTGATGCGGTCCAAAGGGCATCTCCCCTTCTCATTTTCCCCTGAATGCTGAGGTCAGCTTTGATCGCAGCATTCAGGAGAATAGTGGCGGAGATGAGAGGTTTCTCTGATCTCCGCCGTTAGAGCGAGGCTGCAGCTGTGCAATACAGCCATTGCAACCCTCCTGACAATAAGTGCGCGCGCGGTCAGCATGAGGTGATGCGGCCGGTGCTGCATTAATGAGCGTCAGGGCAGGCACCGAAGACAGAACATGGGGGTGTTTTGCAGTGCGCCCGCCATGTTCTGTCTTCAGTGCCGCCGCTCATTAGTGCAGCGCTGGTCGCATCACATCATGGTGACCATGCACGCACTTCTCAGGAGCTGGGCAATGGCTGTATTACACAGCCGCAGCCCCGCTCTTATACATTCATGTATTACTATATTAAGCTATGCGGCCCCATAGCTTAGTATCGAAATCAATGAAATAACGGTATTGAACCGTTTGAGGGTGCATGGTATTGAAACAGTACCAAAGTTTCTATGTATCATGCATCCCTATTTTACAGTAGCAGCAGAGTGGATAAGATTTGATGGAATCTCATCCTCACGCTGCGTAATAAATTTGCCAAAAAACATTCATAAATTGACCTGCAGTGCGTTTTTTTAATCCACAGCATGTCTATTTATGTTGCGAATTTGCTACTCTTCTCTTGCGGGGTTTCATTAATTAATTAAATGGGAAGGAAAAACTCGCAACAAATAGTAAATGTTACCATTTTCCACCGCAACAATTGCAACTGTGAAAAAAAAAAAGCTTTTAGTTGTTTAAAATTAAGAAAAAGGTTTATACTTACCACCCGGGCATTGTCATAGCGACGGTTTCCAGCTTCCTGGAATGATGTTTCATCCCATTGTACTGCTGCAGACAATCACAGACTGCAGCGATCACATGGGCTTCACCGTCATCCCAGGAGGCTGGACTGCATGGACAACAGAGGGACGCGTCACCATGACTATGGAGAACGGGGTAAGTATAAGTTGTAATTTTTTCAACTGTTGTTTTCCACAGCAGACATTCCACCCAAAGAATTGCACAATTTGGTGCAGTGTTTCAGCCTGAATTCCCTGCAGGTTCCAGGGAGGACATACTATACTCCATACAATGTGGGTGTCAGCTGTTTGCTACAGCCAACACAGGCAGCACGGTGGCTCAGTGGTTGGCATTGTTGCATTGCAGTGTTGTGGCTCTGGGTTCAAATCTCACCAAGGACAATATCTGCATGGAGTTTGTATGTTCTCACCTTGTTTGTGTGGGTTTCCTCCAGGTACTCTGGTTTCCTCCCACACCTGAAAACATACCAATAGGGAATTTAGATTGTGAGCCCCAATGGGGACGGTAAAAAAGAGGACATGCGTAATATGTTGGCACTATATAAATAAATAAACGTGTCACAGTAACACTCTTTTAACCCATTACATGCCACATTCAATAACGACCATGGCATTTAAATTGTTGGAGAGAGGGGGGGCAAACCCCACTAACAGATCATCAGCCCCCCCCCCCTCCGCGATGTCAGAAAGACAATTATGGTGCAAGTGATCCAATTTTTGATGTACAAAAGTTATGTTTTATGTACTTTTTCCATTTCCTCCCAAGGCATTGTAAAATAAATAAATAAACATCATTTGTATTGTTGCGTCCGTAAAAGTCTGAACTATAACAATATATTATTATTTAACCTGCACGGTGTATGCAGTAAAAAAAAATTAAAATGCCAGAGTCGCTGTTTTTTGGTCACCTCATCACCAATAAAAAATGAATTAAAAAGTGATCAAAACCTCATGTTACCATTAAAAACTACTGCTTATCCCGCAAAAAAATATGCCCTCATGCCACTTAATTGGAAAAAAAAAAGTCATGGCTCTCAGATTTTGGCAACACAAAATAAATTTTTATTTGTCAGGCTTTATTCAGACAAACGTGAATTACGTCCGTGCAACGCGCGTGATTTGCACGCGCGTTGCACGGACCTATATTAGTCTATGGGGCCGTGCAGACATGTCCGTGATTTTTACTCAGCGTGAGTCCGCTGAAAAAAAGTCATGACATGTCCGTTCTTTGAGCGTTTTTCGCGCATCACGCACCCATTGAAGTCAATGGGTGCGTGAAAACCATGCATGTCGCATGGAAGCACTTCCGTGGGACAAGCGTGATTCACGCAACAGCTGTCAAAAGGATGAATGAAAACAGAAAAGCACCACGTGCTTTTCTGTTTACAAACATTCAAATGGAGTGTCATAATGATGGCGGCTGTGCGAAAACCACGCAGCCACGCATCATATGCTGATGCCACACGGAGCTGTTAAGTGGCTTTTGTGAATGAGACCTCACTGTAAAAGTAGTAAAATATATTTAAAAAAAACTATATCAATTTGGTATCTCCGTAATCGTATTGACTCGCAGCATAAAGTTGACTCGCAGCATAATTGCAGGGTGAATTTGGTAAAAAAAAAAAGTGCAAAAAAACAATGGAGGTATCGCAGTTGATTTTATTTTCTACCCCACAAATATTTTTTTTCCTATTTCCAAGTACATTATATGGTACAATAAATGGTGCCATGAAAAAGTACAACTCGTCTCGGAAAAAGCAAGCCCTCCTAGGACTATATTGACGGAAAAATAAAATAGCTATTTTTTTGGAATGTGTGAGGTCATCCTAAAGTCCTGGACTGATCAGGACTATGGTTTTAGGGTAATTTGGCTTAATTCTCTAGTCATTCATTTTCGAAGATATGCTCCACAACAAACTACACATTGTCTTTTGTGTATTTCCAACTTTGCTCCTGTAATGCACAATGTAAGTTCAAATAGATAATTCAGATGTGAAACATGACTGATGTTGGTTTTTTTTTACATTTTATTAATACATCAACCTTTTTAATATTAAAGATAAACTATAAAAAATATAGAATAGGAACAGATGCTTTAATTTGAGACAAAAATATTTATTCCATGAGAATCTCACAGATTGCAATTAACAATTTTGCATTACTGTAAAATAAAGTTTTGTTTTATGTGCCCCCACATTTTCATTCACTGCAATACTTCCCTTTAACATGGATCATCCTGATCTTATTTTTTCATACAGTAATTTTAATGAAAGAACTACAGAAGTGCCCACGGGCATTACTAGGAAAGACTGGGCCCCATAGCAAACTCTTGACCGGGCCCCCCCCCCCGGGTGCCACAAGCAGCCCCCCTTATAAATAGTGCCCCCTGTAGTATGTGCCATACAGCCTCCCGTTAGACAGTGCTATACAGCCCTGCCTATAGACAGTGTCACACCCCATTTCTAGATCGAACCCCCACCTACCCCTTGTAGATAGTGCCATACAGCCCGCCTGTAGATATCGCCATAAAGACCCCACTGTATATAGCGCTATACAGCTCCCACTGTATATAGTGCCACACAGCCCCCCTCCCTTGTATATAGTGCCACACTGCCCCCCCCTTAGTAGAAAGTGCAGCATAGCCCCCCCCCCCGCTTAGTAGAAAGTGCCACAAACAAACCCCTGTAGATTGCGCCGCACTCAACCCCCTGTAGATAGAGCCACAGCCCTCCCCCTTGTAAATAGTGCCATGAAGTTCCCCCATGTGTATAGTGCCACACAGATCCCTCTTGTGAATAGTGCCACACAGCTCCCCCTTGTGTATAGTGCCACACAGCCCCCCTTTGTGTATAGTGCCACACAGCCCCCCCTTGTGTATAGTGCCACACATCTCCACCTTGTGTATAGTGCCACACAGTTCCCCCTTGTGTATAGTGCCACACAGCTCCCCCTTGTGTATAGTGCCACACAGCTCCCCCTTGTGTATAGTGCCACACAGCCCCCCTTTGTGTATAGTGCCACACAGCCCCTCCCCCCCTTGTTTATAGTGCCACAAGACAAAGGTGCATCTGAGAAAGTTGTATCAGCCAGGGGGATGTGAATCAAACATGGAAAGGTGGGTTTGGAGGCAGGACTATGTGACTCTTCTGGATAGCGGCACCGGCCCATGACCCTCTAATGAGTAATTAGCATATAGTGTGCGGTTTTAAAAGTGGATTTTAAGGATTTTGCTGCATCTGAAAAAAACATACTGGGGAATATTGTCAGGTCATGTATTACCGCATGGTGGCGGTTCAAGGGGTTAAAACTACCAGACAGGTTTCCATGAAATATACAATGAATTGAGAACAATTCCATCTGCCCTGCAATTTTTTTTATCATAAATATATCCTATATAATTACAGTTGCAGAACCGAGCTCATACATATATACTGTACCAGAACCAAGCTCATTACATATATACACAGCACCAAAACCAATCTCATACGTATATACAGCATCAGAACCAAGCTCAGTACTTACATACAGCATCATATCCAAGATCAGTACATATATACAACACCAGAACAAATACAGCTCCATTTAGTGCAACCCCTGACATATAGGTTTGCACGGTGTAAAACTACAGCTCGCAGCATGGCCCGAACAATGGTGAGGATATGCTGGGAGATGCTGATTCACAAAGAAAAGTCATATCACCCATCATCTCGCTGCAGATCATACAGTGACTACAGTGCTGATTACAGGCAGAATTAACATTTACATTAAGTGACTCACCGGTGACATCTCAGATTCTAGTTCTTTTCTTCTCCCTCCGGTCCAGACATCTATATTGGATTTCAACGGCCATAACCCATTTCTGCAGTTTTCTGCTCAGATGTCTTCAGGTTCTTACTTTTAAGACATTTCTGCACCTATAACCCCTTCCTGACATATGGCATACAGTTACGTCATAGCCGGGAATGGGAAGTATGGAGCAGGCTCACGCAGTGAGCTCGCTCCATACGATGTTGGTGTCGGCTGTATGTTACAGTCGACACTTCAGAGTAACTAGCGGCATCACGCTCGAGCGCGATCCCGCTAGTTTAACTAGTTAAATGCCGCGGTCAATACAGACCGCAGCATTTAAATCGTGAGAAAGTGGGGGCGACCCCCTCTAACAGCTCATTGCGTCCCCCGCAACGCAATCGCGGGGGGACGATGGTTGCTATGGCTGCTTGGGGGCCTAATGAAGACCCCCAGGTCCGCCATCTTTGTACACCTATTAAGCCCTGCCTCTGGCAGGGCTTAATAGATGCCTGTCAGAATCACGATATACTGCAATACATTAGTATTTCAGTATATCGTGCAAGCGATCTAACAATCGCTGGTTGAAGTCCCCTAGGGGGACTAATATAAAAAGTAAAAATCAGTTAAATAAAGTTTTTTTTTGTGTAAAAAAAAACAAATAAAATATAAAAAGTTCAAAAAAAAAACCTTTTCCCATTTTCCCCCTAGAGCATAGTAAATAAATAAATAAACATAATTGATATTGCCGCATCCGTAAAGGTCTCAACTATTACTATATATCATTATTTAACCCGCACGGTGAATGCCGTAAAAACAAAAAAAATTGTAAACGCCAGATTTTCTATTTTTTGGTCACCTAATCTCCGACAAAAAATGAAATAAAAAGTTATCAAACCGTCGCGTGTACACCAAAATTATATTATTAAAAACGACAGCTTATTCCGCAAAAAAAAAGCCCTCATACCACTTAATCGACGGAAAAATATAAAAGTTATGGCTCTCGGAATTTGGCGACGCAAAATAAATTTTCTTTTATACACTTTACTTGTAAAAGTAGTAAAATATAGAAAAAACTATATATATTTGGTATCGCCGTAATCGTATTGACCCGCAGAATAAAGTTAACATGGTGCTTTAATTGCACAGTGAATTGCGTAAAAACGGCGCGCAAAAAAACATGGAGGAATCGCTGTTTTTTTCATTTTCTACCTCACAAATAATTTTTTCCCGTTTCCTAGTACATTATATGGCAAAATAAATGGTGCTACAAAAACTACAACTCGTCCCGCAAAAATCGAGCCCTCATAGTACGATATCGCTTCTGGAAAGTGGGGAGGAAAAAACGAAAATGAAAATCTGAAAGTTGTTTACGACGTGAAGGGGATAAACAAAGTTAAAATTCTCAACACCTCTAAATATAATAGCGCCATACACTGCACCACTAACTATAATAGCGCCGTAGACTGTGTCCATGATTATAATAGCACCATACACTGTCACACACACACACACACCGTGCCCCCTGTAGATAGTGCCCCCATAGCCCGATGTAGATAGTCACCTACATAGAAGCCCCTGTAGACAGCGCCCCACATACAACGCTCTGTAGATAGTGCCCACATATGGACTGCAGAGCTGCAAGGCAATAGTGCTAACCACTGAGCCACCGTGCTGCCCTACTCATAGCTTCCCCTTTAGATAGTGCTCCATGTATAGCCCACCTCTGTACAGCTCCCCCTGTCCCACATATAGTCCACCCCTGTAAACTATGCCCTACATATAGCCACCCTGTTGCTAGTGCCTCACAGGTAACCCACCCCTGATATAGTGTCCCACATATAGCCCACTCCTACAGAAAGTACCCTAAAAAATAGCTCCCCTATAGATAGTGCTCTACATATAGCCCACCCTGTATATAGTACCCCACATATAGACCCCCCTGTAGATAGTGGCCCACATATAGACCCCCCTGTAGATAGTGGCCCACATATAGACCCCCCTGTATATAGTGGCCCACATCCCCTCATATAGACCCCCCCCTGTAGATTGTGCCCCACATCTCCACATACAGACCACCCCTGTAGCTAGTGCCCCACATCCCCACATATAGACCCCCCCTGTATATAGTGGCCCACATGTAGACGACCCCCTGTAGATAGAGCCCCCACTATATATAATGCCACTCACAGTTTTATGAGAAAAAAAAAACTTTACATACTCACATGATCCCATTCCCACACTGTTCACTGGCGATGCAGACATGCTCTCTTCTGAGCGTGTGTACAGGAGCTGAATGAGCGTCATCCAATGACGCTGATTTGCGAGGCAGAATGACTTGCCCCGTCAATCAGCGCATCATTGTAAGGCGGAACAGGGTTGTGTCGGCTGGCGGCTATGGCTGCTACCGCGGTAGTTACGCCACTGGAGGTGCCAGAACGTCTGATACAAACAGAGGAGTAAGATAAAGAGCAAAATATTATACAGCGTATCTCGAAATAGAATATAATTTTCAGGGTCTTTCAGGGTACCTGTGATGCAGCTGACTAGAACAATGAAAAGTTTTACACATGTGGGCGTCTTATACTTGTAGCTGCGGGTCTTGTATTTTGTAATAAGTTATTGTAGGAGACTTAGAAACTAATTAGAAACTAATTGTGCCTAATTATGTGTAAACTGTGTTATTACTATTTTTCCCATTTTTCTACATTTTGGTGCTTGAATATACAACAGTCATCAAATGTAGTCTGCATGTTAAATGGCTGCATTATAGTTACCTTTCTTCCACAGGCTATAGCAGGTTTTCCCTCAAGGATTTTATCCCATATTGCTGCATTTTACCATCAACCTTATATGCTTATTTGGACCTGCTGCAAAAAATTATACCCCCACCTCGCTTTGTGGATATAGCATTTGGGTTTTCACGTGTCTGTTAGAATCAGCTTGCTTTTCTTCAAACAGTTGCTTTCTAATTGTCAATCATTTATTGTGACTGATGAAAATTGGTCCGCAATAGTTGTATGCCCAGTCTCTTCTACCCCTGCTGTGCAACTCTTGCATAGAAGTCATATGTCTCTTAGTGGCCTCCCTCAATTCTGTTTTTTTGCAGGCTGAAAATTCTGCCTGACGGAATTTTGAGGCAGATATTGATCTGCCTGCACGCCGTTTGCCGCGTTTTTCGTGACATTTCACCCGCAGCCATTGAGCACCATGGGCAAAAACGCCGCAAAAAATACTTTCTCTACCTCCCATTGATGTCAATGGGAGGTCAGAGACGTAAACGCCTGAAGATAGGGCATGTCGCTTCTTTTTTCCGCGAGACGGTCTTATCACTCGCAGCAGAAAACGCCTCCGATTAAAATCAATGGTAGGCGTTTTCGGCCGTTTTTGGCGTGTTTTCCAACGCGGTTTCCACGTAAAAAAAAAAACTCAGTGTAAACAGGGCCTAAGTATTAAACTGACTTGTGTTATTTTTCCGTCTCCATCTAGTTTTGCATGCATTCTTTTATTCAGAAATGTAGAATTTTCCAACTCAGTTTTGTCTTTCTGTATTTCTGGGCTTGATAAATAAGGCACAGAGCATGGCACAGTCTGCACTATGTACTGATAAATCCTACAACACACTGCAGCATTCAGAGCTTCTATTCTGAGTGATATTACAAGCATTTGTTGTGTGTTTAGAATATGGATGAGTAACCAAAAGGCTGCGGATATAAAGAGTGTAATGCAAAATATGAGCAGAGTATGTAATAACAGGCGTTATGTTCAAATATCTCTCGTTTAGCAATCCAAATGGGGCGCAGTCTCAGGAAAACAGATGGCCAGCTTTCACACTCGATGAACAACATTACCTTATGTTAGACACAGAAGACTTAAAGACAGATCGGAAAATGCGTGCCAAGCAGTGCAGATTCTGGAACAAATTCTATCCCAAAATTCTGCAGATAACAGGTAAATATACAGCAGAAAGTTCAAAACGACTTCATAAACAAACAAACAAATAAATAGTTCATTAAAATAATATTATATTTACAGTAATATATATAAATAAATATACTGTATATAAATCCATATATATATATATTATAATAAACGTATTCTGTGCTTAAATGTTTACCCACGTGTGTAATGTTTGACAGAATCACAAAATTAATGATGAGAAAATAAATATTGATAGATAGATATTAATGGGCCTTGTGTATAAAAACTGTCTCAGAGAAAACTTGGACTTGTTACTCATAGCCACCTATCAGGTCCAGATTTTATTTCTCCAGGGCAGTTTAGAAAATGAAAGCTAAATTCTCCTTATTTGCCAATCATAACGCCTTCCAGAAGAGCTGGATCAGTGAGTGGCTCCGTTGAGATGAGTGATTGTTTCTCTATACTTCATTTTATACAATAGTTGCACAACTGTATCTTTCTGGGGAAACATGTTGGAACAGTTTAGGATTTTTGGATTTCCAGGGTGTTATAGGACTTTTGCTCTTTTCGGAGAGGTTCCCCTGACTTATAGAGTCTTTTAGAGATAGTAATTGGATATTGATAGTAATTGATAGTGAATGGAATTAAATTGCTAAAGATCTCTTAGAAACTAATTGTGCCTAATTATGTGTCAACTGTGTTATTACTATTTTTCCCATTTTTCTACATTGTGGTGCTTGAATATACAACAGTCATCAAATGTAGTCTGCATGTTAAATGGCTGCATTATAGTTACCTTTCTTCCACAGGCTATAGCAGGTTTTCCCCCAAGGATTTTATCCCATATTGCTGCATTTTACCATCAACCTTACATGCTTATTTGGACCTGTTGCAAAAAATTATACCCCCACCTCGCTTTGTGGATATAGCATTTGGGTTTTCACGTGTCTGTTAGAATCAGCTTGCTTTTCTTCAAACAGTTGCTTTCTAATTGTCAATCTTTTATTGTGACTGGTGAAAATTGGTCCGCAATAGTTGTATGCCCAGTCTCTTCTACCCCTGCTGTGCAACTCTTGCATAGAAGTCATATGTCTCTTAGTGGCCTCCCTCAATTCTGCCCCCTTTGCATGGTTACTCATGGTGACAGTTTTTGAGGATATCTTGCTCGAAACAGATTTTCCTAGATGCTGCATTATTTCTATTCTGTAATTATTGACAGAGCAATACATGATCTTGGTACTATTCATGACTTGGAGTTGAAAATGTTAAGATATTGATACTCTGACTGAAACTTTTCATTACAAAGTAATACAATACAAACAGTAGTTTAAAGTCTTATTTTACCTTCTTGATGTCGCTAGCGGTTTGATGTTTCAGATGCAGAACTGGAGTTATCTCGTAACGCAGAGCCATAACAAGGCTTCCATAGAGATTTATGAGCCTTGTAGTCTACCTCACTGTATGAATCCAACAAAACAAAAATTATGTAATGTTCCATTAGAAACTATAGATATATATCTGAGTGGTTTTGGAGAGAGGGGGAGCTCCCTCTCTCTCCCCACAGACACCCTGCGTGTGATCACCGTATACCGGTGTCTTCTATGGAAGCCGGGGGCCTAATAAATGCCCCCAGGTCTGCCACTAGTTAATACCTGCTAGGCCATGCCAGGGGCATGGCCTAGCAGATGCCTGTTCATTTTAATACATTATTTTAACCGCTCGGCGAACGCCGTAAATAATAAAATAAAAAACAATGCAAAAATTGCTGTTTTCTGTGAATCCTGCCTTAAATTTTTTTTTGCCAAAAAGTAAAGTTGCATGTACTCCAAAACGGTACCAATAAAACTACAAGTTGTCCTGCAAAACAAAGGCCCTCATACAGCTGCATTGGCAGAAAAATAAAAAAAAGTCATGGCTCTTCAAATATGGAGACACAAAAACAAATTATTTTGAAAAAAAAGTGGTTTTACTGTGTAAAGTAGTAAAACATAAGAAAACTATAAAAATTTGGTGTTGTTTCAATTGTAACAACCTGCTGAATAAAGTTATTGTGTTATTTATACCACACGGTAAAAGGTGTAAATTTAGGACTCAAAAAAGTGTGTCAAAATTGCTGTTTTTTTTCTTTCCCCCCTAAAAAAAGTTAATAAAAGTTAATCAATAAATTAAATGTACCCCAAAATAGTGCTATTCAAACAATACAACTTGTGCCGCAAAAAACAAGACCTTACACAGCTATGTCGACGCAAAAATAAAAAAGTTAGAGCTCGTTGAATAAGACAATGGAAAAATTTAAAAAATAGCTTGGTCATTAAGGCCTAAAATAGCCTGGTCATTAAGGGGTTAAACCAGCGCTTTGAGTTGCCTATCAAACCAGTAGCACAGTAATATAGTGTAGCCTCACCTGAATCTAACGCTTTTTCATTTTTCAGCTGAGTGCCTCCGTTACAGTGAGGGAGGGTCGGACTGGGAATAAAAGGTAGATAAGTTTGACGCCCTCGTTGCTCCAAAAAGCTCATTTACATATAAGGAATAAAGTGATTGTCGCTGCAACGGAGCCACTCAGCTGAAAAATGAAAACAGTGTTAGATTCAGGTGAGGCTACACTATATTACTGTGCTGCGGGTTTGATAGGCAAATTTCTTGTAACAGACTCCCTTTAAAGTGTAGCTAAACGTTTAACAAACTTCTGACATGTCATAGTGACATGTCAGATGTTTGGATTGGTGGGGGTCCGAGCTGAGACCCCCCCATCGCTAAAACGAAGCAGCAGAAGCGATTGTGTGAGAACTCAGCTGCTTCGTGTCTGTTCAGCTTTTTCCGTAAATGAATGTAACGGAGTACGGCCTCAAACGATAGTCTGTGAGCCCGTACTCCGATACATTTACAGTCGACTGCGCTATTGATTCCGTCAAAACTACGGAACCCTGTCACAACGGTAACAGACGGAAACCATTAGCTAGGTTTCCGTCACCATTTATATCAATGGTGAGGGAAACAGAAGATGAGGTTTCTGTTTGCCTTTCCGCTGAGGGGTTAACCCAAGGGAAAACTTCCGACGGAACCCCTCAGCTGAAAGCGACGGTGATGTGAACACAGCCTAAGGCATAAAATCCTACATTTATTTCCATTTCTCCTGTTTAATGCAATAACAATTAATGTGTTGTGTTTATTAGATAATACTTGCGTGTGGACATGAGGAAATTGTACTCACTATTCCTGATAGTGCATTTATATACATTTTTCGCTTCATAACCGGCACAAGGGCAGTTTATTTTAATTAGAGATGGTACAGCGCACACTAATCTTACTTTATTAGCGACAGTCTCATTTCTGTCTATGGTAGTCATTTCACATAGATTGATGAGGTCAGTGTTAATAAGATGCATGACTTATGATTTGATTTGTGTGACCTTATCACTAAGAATGTAAACAGGTGGCAATAATATATCAAACTGTGTGTCCTTCTACTGCCTTTCAGGATGTGAATTCCTCCATGGAATTAGAGCGTTACATTAGATTGAATTTCTATGAAGTAATTAACCAGATCAATTATGTATGAAGACATATGTTTAATGATGTTTATGTTTCTATTGTCACAGGTGTTATTATCAAGGGCTGTTTTATTACATTAAGGGTCCATTGAGATTCTGAGAATTGTAGATATTCAGCAGTGAATGCTATTTCTAAATAAACTGAAATAAGTTTCTGTAAAAAAAGTTTTCTTCTGCAATTAAAAGATAAATGGAGATAGTGACAATCTTCACCATCCATTTGGCAGCAGCATTACCGTGACTGTTTTCATAGCTGCAGTTTTGTTTTATTTAACTTTATTGGAGTCTTACTGTTCACTGTTCGGTTCCCTGATAAAGAACATTCTCGTCTTGGTGGCAGCTGGCAACAAGTAGATGAGCAAATAACCCACGGATCTATGCGGGGGATGCTTTGCTGAATTGGGACAATAACTTTACCTTCTATGCTCTAGATTATAAATCTATTGCAATGGTCAAAGTATACAAAAAGCAATGTTAGGTTACAAAACAGTTTGCAATAGATAATTACTTTATCATTTATTAAACATTTGTTTTTTAAAGTAATTTTTTTTTCTATAAAACAAATCACTGCAGGACATTTTTTTTGTAAAGTAACTTTTTATATTCAAATTAATTTCTATCCCAAATATTATGGTGCCACAGACCTACCAAGACCTAGAATTGATGTAGTAATTTAGGCTTGACCATTGTATGTGGAGGCTCTTGTGCAAAACATACAGGGCGGCACCGATTTTAATTAAAATGAGATGTTCATAGATATTTATATACAGGGCTGTTGGAAGTTTTTGTTTATTATACACCACATACAAAGAGAACTCCTTTATTCAGGGCCTAATAAGAGGCTTGCTTTTATGCTTAGAAGGGATTTTCCAACACAATGTTTAAAGACCTATAAATAGGCTCGAACATAAAATAAGGATCAATGGAGGTCAGACCACTTTTTTTTTGCAATATAATAAAGTGTTGTCGATGAGCAGTCACTCCTTCCTGAAAAAATGGGCGTTACGGAAAAATCTCAGCATCAGACCCCTACAATTCATTGTTTTATGACCTATTCGGTCAATGTTAGCTTTTTGTGCTTCAGGTATAATCACCCACCAGACATCTTATGAACAACTACAGTACACTGGTACATGTAGCGCTATGGTTATTTCACAAGCACTATTTCTGTTGGATTTAACAGGTAGTTTAGTGTTTCTGAAAACAGGAGGGTATTGAAAGTCACTCAAGAGTACATCCCTCTGAATGTGTGTACACGGGTGTCTCCTCTTACCTTGTATATAGGGTTTCAATAATATACCACAAATCTTATGCACTTAAAATGAACACTTGTATACCTAAGGGCTTAAATTAATTCAAAGAACATTGATGTTTAAGAATGTTACCTGCTTTTGTTTTAGGAATGTAAATCTCCCTAGGTATAAAAGTTCTGTTGTCTTAAATCTAGAGAGAAATGAGAAGAGCACAGATTTTGATAACATTAACAAGTTGCACAGTGGGATTTCATAGGAACAGCTGTTAAGATAACTCTGGAAAGTTTTCAGCGCTGTATGTCACACAACCTGCCATGTTTTTACAATATTCTTATAAAAAATTATTTACAGCTATGGCTCCCACTCATCTATCAAAGGAGTAAATTGTATTAAATCTCAAGGGGACATTTTAAAATAGAGCGTTCATGAATCTTTTATCTATTAAACAAGTATTCACTTAAAAAAAACAGCTTTGTATCAATGTTATCTGATATGGTCTTCATGACTTTAAACATTTATGAAGGTCTCATGCACACCACCGTATTTAGGATTAATGCTTTATAATGGAGCCGCACATACTATTGTATACAAATGTGGCAGTCTACAAAAAAAAAAATGTAAGCATATAAAAAGCATGCGTCATTGAATGCCATAACTCACACTGTGTTCAATGTGTCTAGGAGAATTTTCGATCTTTAATATTCCACATGGAACCAGTGGCGTAGCTACAGGGGTCACAGCGGTCGCAATTGCCGCAATTGCCTGTGGCCCCCTACACCACATCAATAAAAAGTTACTATAGTAACTAACAGTACTTACTGCCTGGTTCCGGAGCGCTGCGGAGGTCCTGACGTCACAGCGCTGTGCGCCGTGCACAACATCCTTACCCTGGATAGAGTCAGGACCTCCGTTGTGGCTGAAGAGGAGGGTAAGATTAATATCCCTGTCTTGCTGAAGCTGATAGGTCGGGGTTCGACTCCCGGGACCCCACCAATCAGCTGTTTCGAAGGGGCCACAGCTCTTGTATGATATTAAGAAACCCTTTAAAGAGGCTCTGTCACCAGATTTTGCAACCCCTATCTGCTATTGCAGCAGATCGGTGCTGCAATGTAAATAAGAGTAACGTTTTTATTTTTAAAAAACGAGCATTTTTGGCCAAGTTATGACCATTTTTTTATTTATGCAAATGAGGCTTGCTAAAGTCCAACTGGGCGTGTATTATGTGTGTTACATCTTGGCGTGTTTACTTCTTTTACTAGCTGGGCGTTCTGACGAGAAGTATCATCTACTTCTCTTCAGAACGCCCAGCTTCTGGCAGTGCAGACACACAGCGTGTTCTCGAGAGATCACGCTGTGACGTCACTCACTTCCTGCCCCAGGTCCTGCATCGTGTCGGACGAGCGAGGACTCATCGGCACCAGAGGCTACAGTTGATTCTGCAGCAGCATCGGCGTTTGCAGGTAAGTCGATGTAGCTACTTACCTGCAAATGCTGATGCTGCTGCAGAATCAACTGTAGTCTCTGGTGCCGATGTGGCCGACACGATGCAGGACCTGGGGCAGGAAGTGAGTGACGTCACAGCGTGATCTCTCGAGAACACGCTGTGTGTCTGCACTGCCAGAAGCTGGGTGTTAACGAACAGAAGTGGATGATGCTGATTCGTCAGCATCATACACTCCCATTCCTAACGCCCAGCTAGTAAAAGAATTAAAAACGCCCCAATGTACACACATAATACACGCCCAGTTGTACTTTTACTGTAAACACACCCAGTTGTACTTTTGCAAGCCTCATTTGCATAAATACAAAAATGGTCATTACTTGACCAAAAATGCTCGTTTTTTAAAAATAAAAACGTTACTGTTATCTACATTGCAGCGCCTATCTGCTGCAATAGCAGATAGGGGTTGCAAAATCTGGTGACAGAGCCTCTTTAAGCCTACGATGTAGCAGGCTTAGAGGGCCCATGAGACAGGATCACAGATTGTGTGAAGCTGTCTGCTGGGCCCTGTATCTAAGCCAATCACATGGTAGGCTTAGATACAGGGCCCATGTGTGATCCTGTCTGATGGGCCTGTATATAAACCTACCACACGGTAGGTATTTGGAAAGAACGATGTGGGGTCCCCCCAAATTTTCATAACCAGCCAGAAACAACACAGCAGCAGCAGCCTAGCATTACCAGGGTGGGAAGGGCCACTGTTTTTGGCCTTCCCCAGCTTAATACTACCAGCCTGTGGCCGCCTCAGTGACCGGCCATCACTACAGATGGTTGGGTACTGGTTTGTACCCGACTCTTCCCAGTACCTCTGGGGGCGGTGGGTAACGAGCTAATAATGGGGGTAAGTGTTAGCCTCTGTACCGGCATAACATTAAGCCCTGCCTTAGTAATGGACGCTGTCAATCAGCAAGCAGCTAAGATGGTAATAATAAAGTTTAAAAAAATACAAGGACATAGAAAAAATATTTTATTGAAATAAAAAAAAAACCCACACAACCCACATTAACCATTTTATTGAGAATAAAAAAACGCTGTCGTTGAAGTAGTCCTCGAATTCGACGTAGTCCAACGACCGAACCTGTAAAATAACACAAACACACAAAAATAATTAGTAACACATAAAGAAGCAAAACAATTATTATTCTTACCTTTCCTGGGTCCAGCGCTAGAGCCGCAATGTCAGCGAGCTGGGCCCTATATCTAATCCAATCATGTGTGATACTGCCTGCTGAGCCACTGTATCTAATCCTATCCATAGTTTATAGGGTCGTAGTGCTATAGATATGCTGTCTCCTATACACACATATACACACACACACATTTTCTTGGGGGGGCATATGTATTGGGGCTATTTCCCCTGACATTTTAAGACTTTAGTGACGCCCCGGCTCCTAGTGCTGCATTGTTGGGTCACTTAAGAGACCCAGTGATGCAACTGAAAGCTGCGGGCTGTCAGCCATGAGTTTGCGGGTGGGGGGGGCAATACGAACTTTTGCATTGGTGCCATGAGCCTTTAGCTACACCCCTGAATGGAACTATGTAGCCCACAATATGAATTGAGATGCAAGGAGAGAGAACTTTGCTCACTAGACCTTAGAATAAGGTTGTGAGAGGGTTGAGGGTTGTGATTCAGTAGGAATAGATATATGATTACTACTTTGTAGCAGTCATATGTAAGACTGGGCGACGAGCAGTAGGCTGTTTGGTATCATATTTGCTGTATTACAGAGGTAGAAGCATTGCAAAGATCATAACTGTTCTGGGATTTATTTTTTAGTTAAAGATTATGTTAACATTTGAAAACTTTTTTTATTTTTTTATAAAACAATGTATCATTGTATTTTAAACAACTTTTTTTAATTAAATTTTTATTATTTTTTTGGAGATGCAGCTTTTTTGTATCCTGGATACATAGAAGCTGTATCTTGCTCTCAAACAAATCCGTCAGGTCAGTGGAACTGACTGCTTCAGTGACAGCGGGTTCTGCGTGTCCACTTGTTATCTATCATACCTATCATACCTTAGTTCGAGAGCTCAGATGCGATCGATAACAGATGGATCCGGCAAGTCAGAGACATGCAAAACCTGCTGTCATTGAAGCCGCCAGTCCCGCTCACCTGACAGATTTGGGTTTGAGTGCAAGATACAGCTTCTATGTATCCAATTACAAAGTTCTTTAAAATACTATAATACATTGTTTTATTTATAAAAAAAAATAAAAAAGTATTCAAAGGTTTACATAGCCTTTAAAGTGACCATAGATATTTCAATAATACTAGACAATGGAAGTGGACAAAAAACTGGTGTATCCAGCACTCTGGTGAAAAATATAGGTTTTATTCGGTCATTTTAAAAACAGAATGGTTAAAATGAAAATCCCAGGACCACGCTTACGCGTTTCGAACCTCTGGGGTCCTTAATCATAGCATATGATTAAGCTATGATTAAGGACCCCAGAGGTTCGAAACGCGTAAGCGTGGTCCCGGGATTTTCATTTTAACCGTTCTGTTTTAAAATGACCGAATAAAACCTAAATTTTTTACCAGAGTTCTGGATACACCAATTTTTTGTCCACTTCCATTGTCTTGTATACATGCTGTCGACTCTTCTGGGAGTATCTTCAAGCACCTGCAATATCTAGACGTGGAACCAACTAACGGAGAAAATAACGTAGTGGAAACGCGGTGAGCTAACCTATGTAATTATTTCTATTTTTCTATTTCAATAATACTGCCAAGCCGACTAAGGTTAAAAAATATCTTAGTATACATGTAGTTTGCATACATCTAATGAAGGCCAGATTAGTAAAGATGGAAATCCAGTTAACAATAACCATATAACCACAGTTGACACCAGAAAGTGAACCTATGTTACAATTTTCTTACTAGAAATCCGCAGCATATGTAAATGATTTAAGGTGTTTTCTAAATATATTCAATAATGCTACCATGCTGAATTTCTTAGTGCATATACAAATGTATATGATCAAATTGGAAACAGTTCTGGAAACTTAATGAAGAGGATGGCGATGTAAAATATAATCAAGCCAAAAATTCTTTTTAATTAGAGAAATATAATTATAGATAGATTCAATAGTCAAATGGAAAGGAAAAAAAAAAAAAGAATTAAATAAAAACAATAAATAAAAAAATTAACATTACATTTTATCAATTCCTGTTTTCTGTCACTAGATCATCCAATGCTTTGTATTTCCAGAAACACTCACTAACACTCATTCTTTAACAATTATTGTAAAAACATAGATTCAAATTTAGATTAATACTCCCCTTGTGATTTTTTTTCCAGAAAATATTGATGAAGTAGAACGACAGTGGAAGGCTGAATTCCATCGCTGGAACAATTACATGATGGACTGGAAAAATCAATTTAATGATTACAGCAATAAGAAGGAAAGCTGCACTGGTCTCTAATTAATGGCTTTACCCTTTAAAGAATTAACATATTATGATTAGAGGTACAAACATATTGGTAGTCATTTCAAGTATGGTATTATGCAAATTAAACCGCAAAACATATTCATTATTCTTTGGGGGTGGGGAATAAAATTGGACTTTGTATTACTCTTGGTATTATAAAGTTGTGTACCTGTAAAGAAGAGTAGTATTTGCATAAACATTATTGAACAATTCTTGTATCTACAAAAAAAACTTTGTGTACATGTTTAGACCTACAGAGCCCATTTATGTTATAAATAGTATTAAAAACTAGAAAATGTTATGAGCCCTGCCAAGACCATGGAAGAAATGTGTAGGAAAATAACATGGTCGCAAAGTTCTTTAAAATAACAATATATAGTGTGTTAAGAATCAATCACCTATTACGCTAATTTGGTTTCCAATTTTGTTAATGGGCTTAGTGCCAAAATATTTACATTGTTTCTAGTGCCAGGAAAACTGATTGAGATGCCTGACATACTGAAGCATATATACAGAATCATACATGGAATTGTATACACCGGGATGGACATATTGTCTGTGCAGCCTGTTCAGTTGCACAGGGGTCCAGAGCAGTGGGGAGGGAGCCCACTCTGGTCATGAATGGCTTTCTCTTAACCCCTTCCATTACTCACCCTGTCAATGGGTCTCTAATAAATTACACATACACTGCATGACCACCATCAGTATCTCTGCTTGACTGAGCAGTTCTGTGGTTGGTTGGTTGGTTGGTTGGTTGGTTGATAGCTAGACCAGCAGGGCAGTTACCATTAGACCACTTCACTACCATAAATCACTAAATATGTTTCCACTAAGTGTTTCATTCCTCTCGATGACTAACGATATTAGCACTAACTCACTCACTACCTTAGACAACCAAAGATATTAGCATTAAGGGTCCTCTTACACAGCCCAACGTGGGCCATGGAAATGAGCACCAATAAAGGACACAGCTCGTTGATCGGCGCTTGTTTGCTCCTTTCACAATGAGCTCTGTATGGGGACGAGTGCTCGTTAATGCGATCGCTCGCCCCCATACATTTCTATCTTGTTGGCAGCAGGTCTCCCTGTTTACACACTATACAATCAGCCGATGAACAAACGTTCATCAGCTGATCGCTGCCCTGTTTACACAGGCCAATGATTGGGAATGAGAGTTCTGTGTAAAAGGGCTTTACAGTATTTGTTTGTATTAACTCCCAAGCTATAGGGTAAATTAAGTACATGGAAACTCTCAAAATCAGGATATTTCATTTTAACCTACTGCTAATTAACACATAAAGAAATTTTTGGCTTAAGATAGGCCCTTTTTTATATGGCTTCTTAGGGCATATGGATGTAATAAATCACCCCTGCTTAAGACCACTCCTTATTAGCAAGAGCCACTGAAAAGAGCATCTCTCCCTCTGGCTTGTACGAGCATCTTTGTATATTTGTGAGTATGCCAGGGGCCCCTTACATTGTTCTTGCACAACGGCCCTCTGTGGCCTTTGTCTGTGCAAAGTTGTGTTTGTATGGTTTTAGAATTAAATTTTTGTATTGCAAATCAAAGTTAATTCTTTTATTTTGATTGTTTTTGCGTTTTTCTTTACATGTATCTATAGTTTGTCGTAAGTACAATAAATACTGTACATGTTTGATTGTACAAAGAAAACATTGGTTGTATGTAACAGATTAACAGAATTACATTAGCTAATTAAAAAAAAAAAATCTAAAAAGGCTTATATTACTTTTCCTATACATGTAACACAAATTAAATCATTCCCTGGTGGAATAATAATAGTTTTTGTGCCCAAAAGACGGCTTTCTACTATCCTAGAAAAAAAAGAAAAAAGAAAAGCATTGGTCCACTCACCATACCCTTGTACCACGCTGGAATGCAAAAGGTAGAAAACTTTGGAAAAAGTTTGTCCAGCACTCTCCAAAATCCAAATTTTAATTCATGTTACTAAAACAAGGTAAAAATAATCCCGGGGAGGACGCTTACACGTTGCGAACCGCTTTGATTCTCAGTCATAGTTATGATTAAGAACCTTAGTGGTTCGAAACGCGTAAGCGTCCTCTCTGGGATTGTTTTTACCTTGTTTTAGTAGTATAAATGAAAATTTGGATTTTATCAGAGAGAGTGCTGGATAAATTTTTTCAAAAGATTTCTACCTTACTACCTTACTGTTAAGCCCTCCAGTTGCTAAGTTCACATAATATCGCTGATGTAGCCAAAATGTGCTCTTTTAGAGACAATATAAAACTGGCCATGAGAAAAACATAACTATAACAGTCAACTCCAGATATTTAAATAGCTTTGCAAATATATCTATAAACGGGTCCACATTTCAGATGCCCTTTAAAAGTAGAACTATTGAATACTAATTACACCTTACTTATGAGGGTTGCAACACAGACCCATCTCCCTTTCTTATTCTCAGTTACCTATTTACCTTGATCTACTAAACTTTTCTGATATTTTGTTCTTATATTGACAACAGAAAATAATAAGCATAAACTCTTTAATCTATTTGATGCAATACAGATATAATAAATAAATATGTATCAATAATACTGATGCAGTTAAATATTGTTGTTACTGAGACAATTCATCAATCTTCTATACAATAACTTAAAACCCACAGAAGGTGTACACTGTTGTAAAATACTGATCTACACAGAATTCAGCAATTGGTTATGTTATCTAATAGTAATGTCACTTAAATTGAGAAAATAAAGGCAGAATGCAAGACCGATCCTGCTAAATGACAATGACCAGTATACAAGGAAAGTTGATCTCTAAGCAATTCATAACTATATAGTCTAATACTAGAATGCATGTATTAATATGTATTTCTTTAGTTGTAGATTTGTATGGATATTGCCAGTGTACAGAGGTCAAAATAATTTATAGTATGAAACACAATTTGTAAAATATTCAAGTGGAATGATAAATACTGGCGGGCCACAAGGTCACTTTCTTTAACATGAAATAATAAATGGTAAACTAAATTAGGAAAGTACTAGAAGATACAAATAACATGGTTGACAAAGGTTACCTGCTCTTATCTGTAAGGAAATCAAATGGGCTGAGAAAAATAATCTATAAATCTATTATACACAGTCGAGTCACATTATTATGACCACCTCCTACTTTTGAGGTCGGCAGCGCGTAGCCCTAGAAGGAAGTGATGTGTCGTGGGCTGGCTTAGTGGATATATAAGGTGGGCAATAGGCTGTCTGAACACATATCACTCGATGTTGCCATGGGTAAAAGGGGCTAGATTTGTCAGCGTTGCAAAAAGGGTTGATTATTGGCATTCGGGCAAAAGGTGGCTATTTATCAAACAGCGCAGTTTGTGAACTCTTTGCATGCTTCTTTGGTGAAAGTGTATCGTGAGTGGAACAAATGGCACCATTGGGAATAACCGATGTGGAAACTGCGTTCACTATGTGCCATTAATGTGAGAGGTGAACGTCGGCTACGAAGGAGCGCGTGGGCCGAACTACATGCTACAGTGGAGCAGCTTAACGAACCATACTGCGTATGGGGCCCCAAAGCAGACAGATCGTCACTGCTCCTATGCTAACAAAGGTGCATCGGAAAAAAAAGGCTTCAAAGTGCACGGCGGTATCGGAATTGGACCACCAATGATTGATAAAGGGTTGCCTTCTTCGATGATTCACGTTTTATGCTTCATCAAACGGAGAGACGTTGGCATGTCAGGCGAGAAACATCAGAGAACAAACACCCTGCAACCATTGCTGGAAGAACAAAAGTTGTTGGCGGAGGCGTTATTGGCGGGGGAATTTTTTCATGCCATTTTTTGGGCTCACTCATCCACGTGGAAGGCATTTTGAATGGATTTGGGTATGAATCCATAATTGCAGATCACGTCCACCCATACATGCTGTTTGTCTTCCAGCAACATGCGATATGTCACAGAGCCAGAAATGTCCGACAGTCGTTGGAAGAGCATGACCAAGAATTCCAAGTACTTCCCTGCGGCCCTCATTTGCCAGACTTGAACCCAATTGAGCATATGTGGGACCACTTTGATTGTCTTGTTCGCGCTATGGATCCTCTCCCAAGCACCATCCAGCATATGTGGGATGCACTGTAGTCAGCATGGCTCCAGATACCTGAGACAACCGACCAGCACCATATTGAGTCACTCCCAGCCCATCTAGCTGCTGTCCGTGCTGCACACGGTGGACACTCTGGATATTAGCTGGTGGTCATAATAATGTGACTCGACTGTGTATATAGCCATCTGTAGCTGCACTTCTGACATTGTGTCTGTTAAGTGATCTGTTTCTAGGAATCATAATCAAATTAAACTCCATAAGGGGGGTTCACACAGAGTCTTTTGGCTCGCAAAACGAGCCAAAAACCGTCCGAAAATGCCTCCAATTTATTTCAATGGGAGGCAGAGGCGTTTTTTTTTCCCATGAACGGAAAACCGTCTCGCGGGAAAAAGAAGGGACATGCCCTATCTTTGGGCGTTAACATCTCTGACCTCCCATTGACAACAATGGGAGGCAGAGAAAGCGTATTTTGCAGCGTTTTATACCCGCGGTGCTCAATGGCTGCGGATGAAAAACGCCAGGAAAATCTGCCTTAAAATTCCAAACGGAATTTTGAGGCAGATTTTCCCCCTGCAAAAAACTCAGTGTGAACCCAGCCTTAGGCTTATGCCATTTTTCCTACTACTCCTTTAAAGCTTCCAAAAAAAAAAGATAATATTATAACCCAAAAAGACACCTCAAATATTTGTGGCTTATGTAACATCTTCATGGCACCAAATGGGCCTCTATTTTCTAGTTTAGTAACTGCTGCAGCAGGTTTGTGTGACCATGATTTGATCTTCTTGTTGCATATAGTTTATGTAAACTGATAACTAATCCTCAGAATTTCATCTGATAGATTTTTCCCTACTTGTGCTATATTTAAGCAGTAAGAAAACTAAAATTGTTTACTGTATTTGATAAGTATTTTCGTCTTATTAAAGTTTAAAACATGTAAATGTTTTTTTGTGCCCTTATTATTTATTAATTCTGTTATCTTTGTTTTATCATTATGAAGTAGACACTAAACTTGGTAAGCGAAAGTAAAAACATATTAATACACATTTATTTTTTATATAACTTTATAATCCTAGTATAGAATATGGTGCAGATATGGAGCAACACGGTTTATCACATTTAGGCAGCATGCACACAATGGCAGTGTAAATTTAAGTGGTAAAGATCTGTACTTTGCCACCAATATAATTCTATTTGCCACCACTGTACCTCAGTGTGCATCCGATTTCATACAGACGCATGCATTTGAATGCTCTAATATGAAGGCATTTTACCCTAGAACTATTGTTTCAAGGGAAGAGTACAGTGCCTCACTGTACACCGAGTACCTACTAGTCTGTAATACAGACCACAAGTGCATTGTGTCCATACAGGTCCTTACACATGAGCCCTTACTTTGACCACTTCGCAATCACATAATATGTCTTTGTGAAAAACAGGCTTGAAATGTGATTCATGCATGGCAGAAGACTGGCCAATCAAGATTCAGAACTCCTGAATGGGCATATGACAAGTTAAAAAGCAAGGATTTGTCTTAGGCCTCATGCACACGACCATATTGTATTTGCGATCTGTTGTCGGTATTTGCGGAGTATTTGTTGTGAAAAACCTTCTGCAGTCCATCCGTGTGTCATTAGTAATCACGGATCCAGAAATAATTGCGGAAAGTTTGAAATGAGGTCTCTAGTAGTCCCAATCCTCTGAGGTGGTCACATGATAGACCTCCCATCCCCCTAAGATGGTCACATGGTCACTGGGGCTCCAAAATAATTTCATTTGCGTTTTTGCTTTGTTGAGCGCTCTGTCTGATTCCTCTGCTATTCTAGCTCTGGTTTCTGGCGATTATTTCACTGCAGAGATGTCCTGAGATTCTGTGGATGATGTTCTCCTGAACTGGCTCCTCTCTCGGCGACCACCACTGCTGGAAGAAGAACTGAAGAGATGGAGGTATTGGGTTCACCCCATTGTCTCCCATTGACTCAGCAACCGGACAAGTTCCACAGCTACTGCCGTCTGTCCATTTCCACCTTTGATCATCTGCTGGTAGACCTGCATCCTGGACTCACCTTTCATGATACCATGACGGTTCATCACTTTGGATTAACGGCTAATCATTACCCTCAAGTAAGAACACAATGTTCATTTGTCCATTTCCCCATGTCTCCCTGGCACAGATAGTATAAACTTCCTTGTTTCCTTTGCCCATTTACTGATGTCTCCCTGTCACAGATAGTATGAGCGTACTTGACCTCTTTGACTTTTGCCGCCATGTCGCCCTGGTTTTGCTACCACTAATTAATTTATTTCCCACAGATTACTGGCAACGGGAACTCATTAGCATCGCTGCATTTTAAAATTCTGCTGGGTTCCCCAATCATTTTGCGGATCATGTGACTGACCTGCAAAGTGATCTGGCAGCGACTGAGATCAACGGTAATGCCACAGCCCAAGGCAGAAGACTTGCTTCAGATTGCCGAGGACTGTGACCAATCTGCACAGTTTCCCAAGTGTGTTGCCACACTGGATGGGAAACACATTCGTGAGAAGAAGCCACCTCACTCAGGGTCCCTATACTTCAATTATAAGCAATATTTCTCGGTGGTGCTTTTGGTCTTGGCTGACAGCACCTACTGGTTTATAATTGTGGATATAGGGGCCTAATTGGGGCATCTTCAGGGCTTCCAGAATGGATGAACGGCTTCAGCCCAACCAGCTTACCCTTCCCGAACCGAGGCAACTGCTGGGATCTTCTGGACCTTTAGCACCATTTGTCATCATGGCTGATGAAAGCTTTGGGCTATCCCCCCATGTGATGCGTCCTTTTCCCAGGTGCCAGGCGTGACTTGGATGACCGGAGGCACATTTTTAACTACCGCCTTACCCGTGCGAGGCGGTATGTTGAGTGTGCCTTTGGGATTCCGAGCAGCAAGTGGCAGATATTGCAGTCCTCTCTGCAGATGAGTCCAGATAATGTGATGCTGGTTATCCAAGCCACAACTTCCGCCGAATTCATGATGCTGTGTTGGATGGTGAGCTGCAGCACTACATGCCTACATCAACCATTCGTCTTGAACAGAACCAGTAAGGAAGACCTGGAGCATCAATCCGGGAACACTATGCTGACTATTTTGTGTCACCTGTTGGAGCAGTTCCATGGCAGATGGAAGCTATCTGGTAGAAACTTTGGTTATGGACTGTTGCCTTTGCATTTTATTAAGTTCAGTTTAGTTTGTTTCATTAGGGTTAAGTTAGGGACTCGCAAGAGAATGAGTAACCTTGACGTGGGTTGCAAGCTTAACCCTTTCATGACCGAGGGTCATTGATGCCCCTGTCTCCAGTTCAGATTTTCCATTTCTAACGTGAACTTCTTTAAACGATAATATATTTGCAACCGCTTTGAGTATCCCAACTATTTTTACTTTGTTTGTTTTTTACAAGACTTATGAGGCTTTAATTTTCTAGATTATTTAAATTAATTCCATGTTTAACATTTTTATTATAAGCAGACAATTCATTAAAAAAAGTTTTATATATTTATGTTTGTTATTTATGTGTGTGTGCTTATATATATATATATATATATATATAATATATATATATATATATATATATATATATATATATATATATATACGAAAAAGATCCAGCAGCACCGGTTGAAGGATGTGGGTGCAGGCCCCAGGGAGCAGACCAAGCTCTCAATATCAACAGAGATCCAAAAAATAGGCAGCACACCGTAGAGATCAGTGAAAAAGAGGGTACTTTATTAACCCTAAGTACAACGTTTCAGCTCTATCCACTAGAGCCTTTCTCAAGCAAATGACAAGTGAAACAACAGTGGTATAAGACAGGATACCAATTTAAAAAAAACAATAACAGCAATCAAGTATAAATCAAGGTATACTGTACAGAGGTGTAAATACAAAGTGAAACATATCTTCAAAGGTGATGCATCATTACAAATGTAAACAGAGTACAATAGTACAAAAAGTGCTAAGGAATACACATACAGGTTAATTCATCCGGTCAGTGTAAATTATGATAATACATACACATGTGTATACAATCGTGAAATCAAAACAGTGTTTAAAATGGATATCACCTGGGGATGTCAGATCATGCAGCCGCAATGGCGGCGTCCACGAGGCGCAACTGCGCATGCGCGGACGTATGGCTGAGAGCAAAGGTCACCCAGGAGTGTGACGTAGTAGGCGCATGCGCACTGCACATCTGAGTACACGGACGCCATCTTGGATACTGGCTACAAAGAGGTAAGGAAAATATTGCAGGCAATATGCCTATGGATAAAACAGACATTAGTTGACCGAGAATAGACCAGGGTGGCAGACATAGAAGCCCAAGAGTATCACAGACCCCGACATTAAATAGCTCTTATCCAGTGAAGGGGAAACAACGTCTACACCGTGCTAAAGGGAGGGCAGGAGGTCATAGATCCGCAACCAGCCGATCCGTGTCACTCACATATAGGGAAAGCACCGTCACATGTATGCGTAAATAACACACACATGTGACAAAGTGCAGTCCAAAACCTCCCCACTTGCATCGTAAGGCGTGTATAGAGAGCAGAACTGGAGAGCACTTGTGTCAAAGACGGGTCATAGTCACATGGAACCATATAAGCCTATAGCCACCACAAGTCATCTTCGGACCTAGACTGCAAAAATCTGATAGGGAAACAGTATCATAAAACATAATAACAGGGTGACCTGCCATACATGAAATGTAAAACAATGATCCAATCGATCCACACGAGTGATATCCCAAATGATGTATCTTCATCTAAAATAGAAAAATAAAATTAGTATATATTCAATAGAAAGTCAATTTTCTTGTCAAATATACGGAACAGGAGGTCTGAACATACCACTACTGAGACTCAATGTGAGGGGTCTACATCAACCCACCTAAAGCAAAATCAACATTTAAACCCCTTGGTTTTAGAGTATCAAGTCTCCCTATCCATTGAAGCTCTCAAAGTTTCAGGAGCTTAGTCCTGTCACCGCCCCTTCTGGGTAACGGGATACGGTCTATGATTGAAAATCTTAGTTGCTGTTCGGTATGTCCAAAATCGGAGAAGTGTTTGGATACAGGAATATCCAACCTCTTCTTCCTAATGGTATACCTATGTTGGTTGAGTCTAGTCTTCAGGTCCAAGGTGGTCTCACCCACATATAAAAGTTTACACGGACACTGAAGTACATAAATAACAAAATCACTATTACATGTCAAATAGTGCCTAATCTGGAATTGTTTGCCTGTACCAGGGTGTTCAAAAGTTTGTCCCTTACATATAAGGTTACAGTTAACACAGCACAAGCATGGATAACAACCCAACCTGGGTTTGGACAGAAACATCTGTTTCTTAGTTCTGATGGGGCCAATATCAGCTTTGACTAGCCTATTTTTTAGACTCGGTGGTCTGCGATACGAGAAGAGTGGTGGTTTAGAGAATTCATTAACACGGGGAAGACAATTGCCCAGCATGGGCCAATGTCGCCTGATCACACTAGCAATATCCTTGCTCCTTTCCGTGTAGGTCGAGACAAAGGGAATACGTCCTAAATCTGTTGATGAATCAGTAGATTCTAAAAGTGTCATCCTATCCAATTTGTCTACTCTAGCTCTATGTTTGTCAAGGAGTCTCGTCGGATACCCACGTCTCTTGAAACGATCCATCATCAAATCCAATGTCTTATCAGAACTATCCGTGTCACTAACAACTCTCTTAACGCGCATGAGCTGACTAGTAGGTAAGCTTTCCACCATCTTGCGTGGGTGACTACTAGAGAAAAGGAGTAGATTATTACAATCAGTGGATTTGACAAAAAGTTCAGTACTAAAGTGATCACCTGTAATCCTAACCAGTACATCCAGAAATTGAATTTCTGACTCAGACTGTACCAGCGTAAACTTAACTCCCTCATCAATTGAGTTTAGAAAAGTATGAAAATCGGTCAACATTGTAAGGTCTCCGGACCAAATTAAAAAAATGTCATCGATGTAACGCCACCACTTAACAACATGTTTAAAGTGATGGGATACATAGATGAAAGCTTCCTCCAGAGTACGCATATATATATTGGCATAAGTGGGGGCGATATTCGACCCCATTGCAGTACCCCGCAGTTGTAGGAAGAAGTCGTCCCCAAACAAGAAGTAGTTGCATCTCAGAATAATGTTTAACAATTGTAAAAGGAACACACGACAGTCGGGAGAAAAATCAGACAATTGCAAAATATCTTCCACAGCCTGCAGACCTCTAACATGATCAATAACTGTGTATAGACTCGTAACATCAAATGAAGCAAGTATGATATTTCTATCACTCGGTATAGAGACTTCCTGCAGTTTCTTTAAAAAGTCAGAGGTGTCCCTGATTTATGAATTGGCCCCTATAGCATAGGGTCTGAGAATTTTATCAAGGAATATAGCAACATGGCAAAAGATGGAGTCTGTACCGGACACAATAGGCCGACACACTGTTGCAGCTCTTTAACAGTTAGCCTTCTTCACTCTCCAGGAGAGAGAAGAAGACTAAAGGGTTAAAACAAAACTTTTTGTTTCTTATCTGTCCAGATAAGGAGCACACTGGCTCTGTTATGTCTGGGCAGAAGCCAAGGGAGGGAGAAGGAGGGAGAAGGAGGGGGAGGTGTAGACACACACGGGCAGAGAGATAAGTGCAGACTGCTTCATTGTGAGCATTGCTGCACTTGTAACTTTAGTTTCATAAAAAAACACATGTTTGTTTTATGAAACTAAGTCAAAGAGGTCGACACATAGATTAGTACAGAGCTGCTCATGCTGAAGCAGCTTCTGCACTCATTAATCCTCGATGGATGCTGCAAACGTTTATATACGTGCTAACTGCACGGGGCATCGGAAGTTGTGAAAGGGTTAAAGTATTTATGCATACATTACCTTTTTTTTTCAATTATATTCTTTTTTCTATAATTTTTATGTCTTTATTTTCTGGTATTGTGTGCAGAAATACAAGCTAATACCTCATGATCCAGTGGAAAAATTAATAACAATGTGAAAAATAATCAAATACTTTAAAAATAAAATTAAGCAAGAACTGTGTGTGTTATTTCTCCAGTGTGGGAGTATACCCCTATGTAATATGAAACGTACATGGCGTTTTTACTACTGATTACCGATCAATAGTTCATCAGCATATGATCGTCTGTTGGTCCAACACCTCGCACCGATGACCTTTACTGCATAACATCTGCCTGCAGGTAGCCTGAACTAGAAATCAGTGACCTAAAGCTATCATATACTGATGACCTATCATGTGAATAGGTCATCAGTATGTTAAAAAATGTCCATGCCTTGACAATCCCTTAACACAAAAGACAGTAATTTACCATCACACATACAACATATAGAATATCTACATGCACACCAGCATTCTGATAAAAAAAAAGCAGAAAACTGAATGTCAAAAACAACTTTATGTAGAAAAACAATACACAAGTACAGAAAAATATTGCAATACTTAAAACAAAATGAGTATTTAAAAAAATCATGGCTACTGGAGGTGGCAGGTGATGCTGCACTCCTATCACTCTGTGGCAAATCATGCCCATGTTGTGGGGGGCCGTAGTCCGAATACTGGGCATAGGGGCACACGCTGTGGGAACATTTCCCTGTACTGTAAAAACAGGGGCTGTGACGTGTTCTGCAGGTATTGACTCTGTTGGGTTGGCCGTGGTGGTAGTAGTGGTGGTGGTTGTACTTCCTCATCAATGAATTATTCCACAGCCTTGACCAGCTGACGCGGATCACCTTGCAAGCTGAACCTTGACCACCCTGAATATAGTGCTCTGGCATCTAACATGCCTCTCCTGTGGGACCCTCTATAGCAGCTGAGCCAGGCTACGGCAGAACATGTCCTCCTGTGTGTCGGTTGTCCGGCTCCTCAGATGTTCCAACACCTGTGCGTCGATCTGAGGCCTGGTATCTGGAATGGCATGTGTGGGTGCCACATTACGCACCCTGCAACGCATAGGTGCTCTGGAGGGCAGTGTGTTTTTTCCACTGTTATTTATAAAGCAGGGTTAGTGTCTGAGCTGGACTCTGGCAGGCTGGTTGGTGTGGAGTCAGTAGTAGTGGTGAATCTTGGCTCTCATAAGTGTCCACCTTTGACTGTAGAAGATTGTCTTTTGTTCTACATAATAACAGAATTAAATAAATTTGATTCTGACATGTATACATATATGTGTATACATATTACACACAATACACATAGCAGAGGTAGACGGAGGAAAGTATGCTAGGTAGCAGAGGATTCCCTGGTAAGTAGCGTAGATCCATGCATGACAAGAGGCCCAAACTACATACAATCCACATAGCAGAAGCAGATAGATGGAAGTGTTATAGGTAGCAGGGGCTTCCTTCTACGTAGCATAGATCCGTGCATCACTAGACAATTATATGTAATGTATACTTACGTGCCAATCTCCATTACATCTACCAGAAACTGCAGCTGCTGTGTGTATACGGGCATTTTGCTCTGCGACCGTCCCCACTCTTCCCCTTATCTTTCAGTTCCCAACAGAAGTGGTCCCGACAGGCGTTCCATCGGGTTTTAATCTCACCCACTAGAAAAAAAAACTGTATTAAAATGACATTAATAAACAACATGGCTGCAAATGGTGAAGGGCCATAGGTATTGCATTTACTTACAGAGCCTTTTTCGCTGTGACCTTGTTGCCTTCTCCCTGTCCTTTGCATGAAGTTCGACACAAATCTATTACCAGACACGGACTTTCAGGCTGCAGTCCTGGTACCCACCCTGCCGCTTATCCCAAATGAATGGGCGGTCATGCACAAGGGTGATTTGTTTTTCAATTTGTACTACAGAGAGTGACATCCTTCTTCTCTGAAGTCTGCCGTGTAATGTCCCTAATAAATTGTTTGTTCAGACTTGTGACTAGGCATCTGGGAAACTCCCTAGCGTTGCTAGGTAACTGTCCGCAATTGCGGATACACACGGACGACAACCCGTATGTTGTCCGCAATTTCCATGGTCCCATAGACTTCTATTAGCGAATTCGAGCCACAATTGCGGACTGTATAATGACATGTCATAAGTTTTTGTGGCACGGATTCACGGCCCCAGCCCAGATCAGTAAAAAGCACGGTCTTGAAATTAATTGCGGCCGCAAAACATCAATCGTGTGCATGAGGCCTGAGTTGCAATATTTATAGCAACTATTAACACTTCTATAACCATGCAGATAACTAATAGAACTTTAGTTAAAAAAATACTAAAAGCATAAATAAAAACTACCCTTTGTGAAACTATGCCTCTGGGCACCTAAGGCTTGGCCCTGTGTGACTTTCTCACAAATCTGACATTATTGTCGCATGTTAACAAAAAAAAATATCTTCAGTTCTCAGGTCCCCTTGTTTGTTCATGATCATACATCCTCTCTATGATGGGTTGCAAAATAAAATTAATTGCTTTAATAAAGAAAATACAATGTAAATAAGGATTTTGCCTTGGAATAGGTCAAATATATTAGTAACTGTTAACATTATTTGATCATGAAAAGATAAACATCATTTGTGCATTCATTATTCTTATTTAAAATTGTGCTACTGTTAATAGCATTTAATTAAAGAACAACAAAGCTGAACATTGCTCTATCCCCGGCCAGATTGTGAAAATACAGCATCGGAATAAGCACAAATAATGAAATACAGATTCTACTATATGCACCTTCTTTACTTTATCTAAATTGTACTCATATAACTTGCAACAAACATTTGCATATGTTTGATATCCTCTCTGTTGACTTTTTGAGCTTGTTAAATTCTTCAGTCTCCAGCATAGATAAAATAGCCATGAGCTGTATAATCTGTTTGATGCAGCTGGTAAAGCTCCAGGGTAGATATGTAATAAAATAGGAAGTGAGAGGTGACACCCACTGGCATCTAATTTCCATTGCACTTCCAACACTCATCATCAACAATGTCTCTCTCGTTCTTATTATTATTATGACACGAGGGACTTGCTGTAGGTCTGGAAAGGAGAAAATGATAGTACAATGACCTGTAAAAGTAGAAATGGCATATCATACATCCCAACATATCCATATTTTTATTGCTATTAATAAAACTCAGTTATGTTTGGACCCTGATGCAGAGGTTCGAGGCATAACATACTCACATTGTTAGCCAGTGTTACATTGCAATTAATATGATAATATAGGTTTACTAAGATTCACTCTCTTTTCTATTCTATGGGAGATACAAAAACAGTCAAGCAAGCAAGCTGGGCTGAAGAGAATGGATAGAGCCGCGCATATGTGTTGCCACTTGTCCATTCATTCTCGGACTGCATGCAGCGCCTGCTTCACCGGGCAGGATGGAGGTCAGGGAACCTCCGTTCTCAAGATTGGGTATTCTGTGGATATGCCATAAATGTCTGAGACGGAAATACCCCATTTAAGATTTAGTCTAGCCTAAGGCTTTGTGCACATCACATTTTTAGACTACGTTTAAAATATGCGGTGAGAAGAGCTCCCAACCGATACAATAAACGTAAGTTGTGACAGATGCTTTAGCAGTGGCATTCATCACCATAGCGTTTAATGGCATACATTAAAAGTATACATCATGAACTCTCATGATCTTGTTCATAACGTATATGGTAAACAGATACCATTCTAGTCTATAGGTGACAGGTGCCACTGTTAGGCATCTGTTAAACACATACATCATACTCTATTGAAAAGCCCATGACGTATACAATAAGCTTTTACCAGTGACTTATGCCATAGAGCGGCATACGTCACCTATAGACTCCCATGATAAAAAAATAATAATACTGAGCAGTATACGTTTTTTTGCAGGATACCTCAGGATGGAAAAGCGGCATACGTCACCCATAGACTACATGTTAAAAAAACTTATACCGCATAGTATACTTTTTTTGTGGGATCCCTCGGGTTCACAGCATAATGTACTGACATTGTTAGCCAGTGTTACATTACAATTAATATGATAGAGAAGGTTTATTAAATTTCACTCTCCAGTCTCTTTTATGGTAGATACAGGAACAGCCAAGCAAGCATGCTGGGCTGAAGTCAATGGAATGAGCTGTGCACATGCATGACTAACTATCCATTCGTTCACCAGCTGGATGCAGCGGCTGCTTGACCAGGCAGCTTGGGGGTCAGGGTACCCCCCTACTCCAGATCAGACATTTATAGCGTAGTCTATATACTAGTCCTTCTCAATGAATTAGAATATCATCAAAACATTATTTTATTTCAGTAATTCAATTCAAAAAGTGAAACTCATATATTGTATAGATTCATTACACACAGAGCGATCTGTTTCCAGCATTTTTTCCTTTAGGAAATGTGTCGCTAGAAATAAAAAAAATTTCAGTTAAACAATTAGTATTTAAGTATTAGTATTTTACACATTGTTTTAATTTTTTAAATTTTTTCACAAGTCAAGAAATATCATAAATTATATTTTAATTTAGAACATTTCCATGTGCTGGCCACTAGAGGGAGCAGTTCCCAAAATTCCAGCATGGTCACTGTAGTAAAGCAACCTCATTGATGTATGCTGCAAATTTGGGGTGTACACACTCTCCTCTAGTGTCCTCACACAATCCCCCCTCGCTTCTTCTGGCTAGTGCCAGGAGAAGGAAGGGTTTGAATGTCTTCAAACCTCCTACACTGTGTGCCGCCATTTTCTGAGCGACTGCACAGTGTAGGAGGATTAGATACAGGGCTCAGCAGACAGTATCACACAAACATACATGAACATAATACACACGAACATAATACACACTAACATAAATTACCTGCTCCTGCCGCCACCTCCGCTGGTCTACGCTCCCCTTGCTTGCGCCTTCGCTTTGTTGAACATATGGTCGGAAGTCGCGGCCGGAAGTCGTCATCTTACTGTCCGGCAGCGGCACCCGCTGCACATGAAAATGGTGCCGGATTTCGCTCTACGAACGAGCTTCGTTTTGGTCTGTGTGGGAGTGGCGCATGCGCCGTTGCCACACAGACGGCACATGCAACTGAGAATGGAACGGCTCCCGTTCGCATTCTCTGTGGGGTTGTATTTGCCGTATTCCATCTCTGTATGTGTCGTTAATCGACACATACAGAGATGAAAAAAAATGGCAGCCCTTATAGAGAAGTAAAAATCAGAAAACATTAAAAAGTAAAACATGAGAACACAATTAAATAAGATGTTTGAAAATATTATATTAAAAGCAATATGATAAAAAAAAATCATGACACCTTCCCTTTAAAGAAGCTCTGTAACCTGATTATAAGTGCCCTATCTCCTACATAATCTGATTGGCGCTGTAATGTAGATAACAACAGTGGTTTTTATTTTGAAAAATAATCATTTTTGAGCAAGTTATGAGCAATTTTAGATTTATGCTAATTAGTTTCTTAATAGACAAATGGGTGTGTTTTTACTTTTTACCAACTGGGCGTTGTACAGAAAAGTGTATGACGCTGACCAATGAGTGACCAATCAGCGTCATACACTTCTCATTGTTCAAGCCAAGCTTCTTTCACTGCACAATCACACTGTAACAATGGGCTAGAATAATGAGAAGTGTTTGACACTGACCAATCAGTGACCAATCAGCGTCATACACTTCTCATTGTTCCAGCCCATTGTTACAGCGTGATTGTGCACTGAAAAAAGTCTGCGTTTCTTCCTCCAGAGCGGCCTCCAGGGATATCACGCTGGCCGAATGCTGCGTTTCTGCAGCGGACAATTCGGGCAAAAAACGTCACCACAGGTTGGGGTTTTTTTTTGCCCAGAATTCCCTGCGGCGCACAGGGCGGATATGCTGCGTGCGTTTACACAGTGTATCCGCCCCTTGTGAACTCAGCCGTACAGAAACCTTACGTATATTGTATGTTGTATTTTAATCACCATATTAATTATTTTGAAATTGATTTTGTGAGTGGCTTAGCGCACACTGGCACACTTTAACCACTTGCAGACCGCCCATAGACTAAAAACATCCAGACAATACGCAAATACAAATATAGCACTATCCAATATATCACAAAAATATCTTTATTAGAATATATTATAAAAACATATATAGGCCATCACACAAAATATAAAACAACATATAATAAAAATGTGGTAGTGGTTTTAGGAATCACAATGCATCACATTACATATACATGCGATAGGTCATTAATATATATGAGACAGACATATATGAGATAGATAGATAGATAGATAGATAGATAGATAGATAGATAGATAGATAGATAGATAGATAGATAGATAGATAGATAGATAGATAGATATTGTCACAATCTGTGGGTATGTGGGCCACACTGCCGTAGCAGGGTAGAAACTGGCCAAACAACAGAGTACCAAGTCAATATAAAGTCCAAGCACAATGGTACCTGTAATAGTCCAGACAGTAGCAACGGCTTAGGGACAGATGGGACCTTGGCGGCATGTGGTGCAAAACGTGGCAGATCACTCCAGATGTGGTGTAAGTCAGCAGGCATAGTAGACGGCACAACACGACTCCAACATTAGAGATGGCACAGGAACAAATACAGCACAGGATATAGGATACAGGTAGCAGGGCACGGGAACACAGGGAACAGGATATGATAAAGGACACTTTTGCAAGACTAACAGAGGAATACAAACAACGCTCAGGCAAGGAGTGAAAGGGCAGGGGCCCTTTTATAGTCCAGGGTGATTAGGGCTAATAAGAACCATATTTTTAAGTGCCCGCACACCCTACGGAACACTGCAGAGCGGAGCGGAAGTGAGTGCTGGCGTCTCCTGGGGAGGAGATGTGGGCCACCACTCACAGATCTATGGCCGCGGCTGTGGACGCTACAGATATGAGATAGATAGATAGATAGTGTCACGTTGGGTACGTGGAACCACTGGGCCGTACCGCCTTGATTGTATGGCAGCTGGCCAAAACGATTCAGGTCACAGTCTCTAGTTCGTGTAGTGTACCTGTGGCAGCTCGGACAGTAGCAAGACAGGCTTGGCTGGGACAAGGCATTAGGCAGACGTCAGGCGTGGTGTAGCAGGACTGGCGTGGTATACAGCACAGCTCAACTTCAGCTCAGCACGGCACTTGACCAGGTTAGCACGGATACAGGTTACAGGTAGCAGGAACGGGAAACACTGGGAACTGGGAAACACTAGGAGACCATTTGCATAGACAAACTTTGGGTACGACCAGGGCCTGACTGGCCATCGGGCCGTTCTGGCAAATGCCAGATGTGCCACTGAACAGTGGGCCACCTGCTTGCCGTCCAAACAATCAGTGCAGCAGGGTGCAGCATTTGTAAGGGGGCGGCCGGCACAGCAGCTAAGAACTGCCATCCGACTGTAATTGCAGCCATGGTCTGTGCTGCTATTACTATATCTCCCTGTGCTGCTTTAAAAGCTCCCCCTCCAGCCCCTCGTCCCTGCTCTTCACGCAACCTCTCCTGCTTCTCTTACCAGTCGGGACGTGAGGGTGGGAGGGGGAGGGTAGACTGTCTGCGCGCACTGTGTCGAGCTGTGAGCAGGAGAAGTGCTGGAGAGAAGACCATCACCCCATAAACCTGCTGAACTCCCTCCACTAATATCCTACATAAAAATAAGTGCATGTGTGTTTACAGTGTGTACATTATGTGTGTATAATGTGTGCATGTAATGTGCATATTTGTGTGTCTGTGATGTGTACATGTGTGTGTGTATATATATAGTGTGTGATGTGTTCATGTGTGTTTATATAGTGTATGTGATGCGTACATGTGTGTATAGATAGTGTGTGATGTGTTCATGTATTTATATATAGTGTGTAATGTGTTCATATTTGTATATATAGTGTATGTGATGTGTACATGTGTGTATATATAGTGTGTGATGTGTTCATGTGTGTGTATATATAGTGTGTGATGTGTTCATGTGTGTATATATAGTGTGTGATGTGTTCATGTGTGTATATATAGTGTATGTGATGTGTTCATGTGTGTATATATAGTGTGTAATGTGTTCATATGTGTATATATAGTGTATGTGATGTGTACATGTGTGTATATATAGTGTGTGATGTGTTCATGTGTGTGTATACATAGTGTGTTATGTGTTCATGTGTGTGTATATATATAGTGTGTGTGATGTGTTCATGTGTGTATATAGTGTGTGTGTCACGAAGGGTCTGTGGACCCACTGGACCATACCACCTTGGCGGTAAGGCAGCTGGCCAACAGGGTGCAGGTGAAAGTCTATAGATCGTATAGGTACTTGTGGCAGCTCAGACAGCAGCAGGGCAGGCTCGGCTGGGACTAGGCAGCAGGCAGGCAGACGTCAGGCGAGGTGAAGCAGGTCAGACGTGGATAAAGCACGACACGACTTTGGCACAGCACAGTGCTCAACCAGGAAGGTATGGAATGCTAGGAACAGGAACTGGAACAGGTACAGGTAACACACTAGGAGGCCATCACATAGACAGCCTAGGAATACAAAAGAAAGCTCAGGCGTGGGAGGATGGGGCTGAGACCTCTTATAGCCCAGGGTGCTCTGAAGAAATCATCTGAACTACCAACATGCGTGGGCTCTGGCTTCTCAAGTCTGGACTGAGTTTGTGAGCGCACCCCGGTGGTCACTGTTGAGCAGGACGGCCGTATGTGCAGACATCTCTTGAGAGAAGGGCGTTGACTGGATGAAAGGAGTTTGTGGTCAGCGACCACGGACATTACAGTATCCCCCCTCTTATGACCCCTCCTCTTGGGACCAGAATGAGAGAGAAAACTTTTAATGAGAGTAGGAGCGTGGAGATTCTCTTCTGGCTCCCAGGACCTCTCTTCTGGACCAAACCCCTTCCAAGCTACTAAATAAAAGATTCTTCCTCTTACTTTTTTAATATCCAAGATCTCCTTAACCTCGAAGGTGTCTGAAGGGCTGCTGGGGGCAACCGCAGGGCTTGGAGTCTTGGTAAAGCAGTTCAGAACCACTGGCTTCAGGAGAGAAACATGGAAGGAGTTGGGGATCTTGAGGGTAGGAGGCAGACTTGACCTTTTCAGGATCCATCTCGAGACCTCGATTCGAGACGTTATAGCCCAGGAAGGGTAGAGCATCTTTTTCAAACACGCACTTTTCCAACTTAGCGTACAGACGATTCTCCCTTAACCGCAGCAAAACTTGACGGACATGTCTCTGATGAGTCATAGGATCTGGAGAAAAAAATCAAGATATTATCAAGATAGACTACTACACAAACATAGAGGAGGTCACGGAAAATGTAATTAATAAACTCCTGGAAGACAGGGGGAGCATTATACAGGCAGAAGGGCATAACTAGATATTCATAGTGTCCATCACGGGTGTTAAATGCAGTCTTCTATTCATCACCCTGGCGAATTCGGACTAGGTTGTAAGCCCCACGCAGGTCTACTTTGGAAAAAATCTTGGCACCACGTATACGATCAAACAGTTCTGAGATTGCAACAGATATTTAATTTTCACAGTGATCTGGTTAAAACCTCGGTAGTCAATACAAGGACAAAGAGAACCATTGTTCTGTTTGACAAAGAAGAGCCCGGATCCTGCCGGGGAGGAAGACTTCTGTATGAAGCCCCTCTCCAAGTTCTCTTTCACATAGGCGGACATGGGCAGAGTCTCTGGCAAGGAACGAGGATATACCCTACCACGAGGAAGGGATGCACCAGAAATCAGTTTGATAGGGCAGTCATATACCCGATGTGGAGGCAATGTCTCCACCTCCCTCTTGCTGAAGACGTCCGAAAATGCAGCATAATGACTCGGCAATCCTGCCAATGTCCGAAGCAGCGAAGGCTGAGCCGAACAAATCTGCACCAGGCATCGGCTTTGACACACAGGGCCCCACTGGAGAACCTCTCCAGAATTCCAGTCCAGGACTGGGGCATGTAGTTGGAGCCAAGGCAGGCCCAGCAACACAGGGTCAACGGCTTTGGACAGGACATAGAACAACAGAAGTTCGGAGTGAAGAGTTCCCACTTGGAGCCTCAGCGGCTTGGTCACAGCTATAACTGGTTCTGGCAGAGGTAGTCCATTCACTGATGCAACCATCAATGGCCTCTCCAGGGGGGTGGTGGGTAATTGAAGAAGATCCACCAGGTCTCTACAGATGAAATTATAAGCGGATCCAGAGTCCAGATACGCAGAGAGACCTGATGTGTTCTCTCGCCGGACACTATGGTCACTGGTATAGACAATTTAGACAGAAGTCCTTTCTTACCCAAGGTTGCCTCTCCTAGCAACCCTAGGCTTTGGGATCTTTGGGGACACCGGCGCACAAGATGGCCACCGAGGCCGCAATATAGACAGAGTCCCGAAGTGCGTCTGCGTTGTCTCTCCTGGGTGGATAACTTACACAGGAAGGTATGGAATGCTAGGAACAGGAACTGGAACAGGTACAGGTAACACACTAGGAGGCCATCACATAGACAGCATAGGAATATAAAAGAAAGCTCAGGCGTGGGAGGATGGGGCTGAGACCTCTTATAGCCCAGGGTGCTCTGAAGAAATCATCTGAACTACCAACATGCGTGGGCTCTGGCTTCTCAAGTCTGGACTGAGTTTGTGAGCGCACCCCGGTGGTCACTGTTGAGCAGGACGGCCGTATGTGCAGACATCTCTTGAGAGAAGGGCGTTGACTGGATGAAAGGAGTTTGTGGTCAGCGACCACGGACATTACAGTATTCCCCCCTCTTATGACCTCTCCTCTTGGGACCAGAATGAGAGGGAAACCTTTTAATGAGAGTAGGAGCGTGGAAATTCTCTTCTGGCTCCCAGGACCTCTCTTCTGGACCAAACCCCTTCCAAGCTACTAAATAAAAGATTTTTCCTCTTACTTTTTTAATATCCAAGATCTCCTTAACCTCGAAGGTGTCTGAAGGGCTGCTGGAGGCAACCGCAGGGCTTGGAGTCTTGGTAAAGCAATTCAGAACCACTGGCTTCAGGAGAGAAACATGGAAGGAGTTGGGGATCTTGAGGGTAGGAGGCAGCCGAAGCTTGTAGGCGACAGGGTTGATCTGCTGCAGGATCTCGAAGGGACCGAGGAACCTTGGAGCAAATTTGTGCGACGGCACCCTCAGTTGAATATTCCTGGAGGACAGCCAGACCTTCATGCCAGGAAGAAACTGAGGGTGTTCTCTTCTCC
This sequence comes from Rhinoderma darwinii, assembly GCF_050947455.1. Lineage (NCBI taxonomy): Eukaryota > Metazoa > Chordata > Amphibia > Anura > Rhinodermatidae > Rhinoderma > Rhinoderma darwinii. The sequence goes on along the minus strand of NC_134690.1, from coordinate 132,778,112 downwards.
TTGTATCCACCCCCTGCTTCATGCGGTCGACCGCCAGCAGGATGGAGGATCGTGTCTGCTGCCAGTTCTGCAGAATGTCCCCAAAGACCATGTGAGCAGCTGGCACCTCGGACGTAACAGGGACTGGGACAGGAATTTGTTAGTGCTGGCTATAGACAATAAGGAATGGTGTCTTCTGTGTGGACTCGCTGGTATGATTGTTGTAAGATAACTCAGCCCACGGAAGCAACTGCACCCAGTCATCATGCTGCTTGGAGATGAAGTGGCATAGGTAGTTCTCCAAGATCTGATTGATCCTCTCGACCTGACCATTGGACTGAGGATGGTAGGCCGAGGAAAAGTCCAAATTTATACCTAGGAGTCCGCAGAGGGCTCTCCAGAACTTTGAGGTGAACTGAACCCCCGATCAGACACAATATGTTGTGGCAAGCCATGCAGGCAGAAGATGTGTTGGATGAACAGCTTGGCCAGCAGAGGAGCAGAAGGATGACCGGTCAGAGGAACGAAGTGGGTCATCTTTGAAAATCGATCCACCACCACCCAGACAGTACTGCATCCGGCAGAGAGAGGCAGGTCCGTAATAAAGTCCATAGCTATATGCTGCCAAGGAGCTTTGGGCACAGGCAATGGCTGGAGCAGACCAGCAGGTCCGGAGTGAGCGACCTTCTTGACTGCACATACAAAACAGGAAGAAACAAAGTCCATAATGTCCTTGAGCAGCGTGGGCCACCAGAAATGATGAGCAATCAGATCCCGAGTCTTACGGGTCCCCGCGTGACCTGCCAGTCTAGAGTAGTGTTTCCAGCGGAGGATTCTTACACGGTCAGCCAGGCGCACAAGAGTCCTCCCTGGAGGAATGTCCCCAACATGCAGGGGATTGACAGAGACAATGCAAGACGGATCAATGATATTCTGTGGAATCTCCATGGTGTCTTCTGTCTCAAAAGACCTGGACAAGGAATCGGCCCTCACATTCTTGTCGGCTGGGCGAAAATGGAGCTCAAACTGGAACCTGGTAAAGAACAGCAACCACCTGGCCTGACAAAGGTTCAGCCGTTGGGCCGTCTGTAGGTAGGTCAGATTCTTGTGGTCTGTAAATATCACGATGGGATGAGCTGCGCTCTCTAGTATATGTCTCCACTCCTCCAGAGCCAATTTGTTGGCCAGTAACTCCCGATCCCCAATCGAGTAGTTACGTTCTGCGGAAGAGAAGAGCTAAGAAAAATATCCAAATACCATTGACTTGCCCTTCGAGCCTCTCTGGAACAGGAGTGCACCAGCACCGACAGAGGATGCGTCCACCTCCAACGAGAACTGTAGAGACGTCTGGATGATGGAGGATAGAGGCTGACGTGAAGGCACTCTTCATTCTATTGTATGCGGACTCTGCCTCAGGAGTCCACACCTTGGCGTTCATGCCCTTCTTGGTGAGGTTAGAGATAGAAGACGTCAGTGAGGAGAAGTTTGGAATAAACTGTCTGTAAAAATTGGCGAATCCCAAATAGCGCTGGATGGCCCTCAAACCTTGAGGGCGTGGCCATTCCAGGAAAGACTTGACCTTTTCAGGATCCATCTCGAGACCTCGATTCGAGACGTTATAGCCCAGGAAGGGAAGAGCATCTTTTTCAAACACGCACTTTTCCAACTTAGCGTACAGACGATTCTCCCTTAACCGCAGCAAAACTTGACTGACATGTCTCTGATGCGTCATAGGATCTGGAGAAAAAAATCAAGATATTATCAAGATAGACTACTACACAAACATAGAGGAGGTCACGGAAAATTTAATTAATAAACTCCTTGAAGACCGGGGGAGCATTACACAGGCCGAAGGGCATTACTAGATATTCCTAGTGTCCATCACGGGTGTTAAATGCAGTCTTCTATTCATCACCCTGGCAAATTCGGACTAGGTTGTAAGCCCCACGCAGGTCTAGTTTGGAAAAAATCTTGGCACCACGTATACGATCAAACAGTTATGAGATTGCAACAGATATTTAATTTTCACAGTGATCTGGTTAAGACCTCGGTAGTCAATACAAGGACAAAGAGAACCATCGTTCTTTTTGATGAAGAAGAACCCGGCTCCTGCCGGCGAGGAAGACTTCTGTATGAAGCCCCTCTCCAAGTTCTCTTTCACATAGGCGGATATGGGCAGAGTCTCTGGCAAGGAACGAGGATATACCCTACCACGAGGAAGGGATGCACCAGAAATCAGTTTGATAGGGCAGTCATATGCCCGATGTGGAGGCAATGTCTCCGCCTCCCTCTTGCTGAAGACGTCCGAAAATGCAGCATAATGACTCGGCAATCCTGCCAATGTCCGAAGCAGCGAAGGCTGAGCTGAACGAATCTGCACCAGGCATCGGCTTTGACACTCAGGGCCCCACTGGAGAACCTCTCCAGAATTCCAGTCCAGGACTGGGGCATGTAGTCGGAGCCAAGGCAGGCCCAGCAACACAGTGTCAACGGCTTTGGACAGGACATAGAACAACAGAAGTTCGGAGTGAAGAGTTCCCACTTGGAGCCTCAGCGGCTTGGTCACAGCTACAACTGGGTCTGGCAGAGGTAGTCCATTCACTGATGCAACCATCAATGGCCTCTCCAGGGGGGTGGTGGGTAATTGAAGAAGATCCACCAGGTCTCTACAGATGAAATTATAAGCGGATCCAGAGTCCAGATACGCAGAGAGACCTGATGTGTTCTCTCGCCGGACACTATGGTCACTGGTATAGACAATTTAGACAGAAGTCCTTTCTTACCCAAGGTTGCCTCTCCTAGCAACCCTAGGCTTTGGGATCTTTGGGGACACCGGCGCACAAGATGGCCACCGAGGCCACAATATAGACAGAGTCCCGAAGTGAGTCTGCGTTGTCTCTCCTGGGTGGATAGCTTACACTGGTCCATCATCACAGACTCCTTAGGAGGATCGACATTTGAGGACAGCAGGAGTTGCTGCAAAGTAGGGACCAGACTAGGAAGGCCTCACTCCCGACGAACCTCTTGGAGGTGTTCTCGGATCCGCATATCAATCCGGGCAGACAGAAGGATGAGGTCATCCAGGGTAGATGGCAGGTCTTGAGTGGCAAGTTCGTCCTTAATTTTAGGAGACAGTCCATGCCAGAATGCAGCTACCAGGGCCTCATTGTTCCATAACAGTTCTCCCGCCAGGGTGTGGAAGTGGATGGCATACTCACTCATGGAGGTGTCTCCTTGGCGTAGTTTAATCAAGGAAGCCGCTGCAGATGAGACTCGTCCAGGCTCCTCAAACACCATGCGAAAAGTCTGGAGGAAGGCTTGAAAGTCACAGGTCTCTGGTCCTTGTCTCTCCCAGATAGGGTTTGCCCATGCAAGAGCCTTGCCAGTGAGGAGAGAGATGATGAAAGCGACCCTTGCACCGTCAGATGAAAATGTCCTAGTATACAGGCTGAAATGGATCTGGTACTTGTTCAAAAATCCACAACAGGTACCTGCGTCTCCATCATAGCGGTCCGGAAGTGGCAAAGAAAAACGAAGATCAGCACTGCCAGGAGGTGTAGTCTGAGGATCAGTACTGCCAGGAGGTGTAGCAGGAGGAACGGCAGCTCGAAGCCTGGAGGAGTTTTTCCCGTCGAGACCGGAGGTCCAGCATATCCACCCGCATCTCCTGTGACGTTGTCATGGTCTTGGATCGACCAGCAGGGCCCATGGCCTGAGATTACTGTCACGAAGTGTCTGTGGACCCACTGGGCCATACCACCTTGGCGGTAAGGCAGCTGGCCAACAGGGTGCAGGTGAAAGTCTATAGTTCGTATAGGTACCTGTGGCAGCTCAGACAGCAGCAGTGCAGGATCGGCTGGGACTAGGCAGCAGGCAGACGTCAGGCGAGGTCAAGCAGGTCAGACGTGGAAAAAGCATGACACGACTTTGGCACAGCACAGTGCTCGACCAGGAAGGTATGGAATGCTAGGAACAGGAACAGGTACAGTAACAGGAACAGAAACAGGTACAGTAACAGTAACAGGTACAGAAACAGGTACAGAAACAGGTACAGGAACAGGTACAGGTACAGGTACAGGTACAGGAAAAGGTACAGGTACAGGTACAGGTAACACACAAGGAGGCCATCACATAGACAGACTAGGAATACACAACAAAGCTCAGGCGTGGGAGGATGGGGCTGAGACTTCTTATAGCCCTGGGTGCTCTGAAGCAATCAGCTAAACTACCAACATGCGTGGGCTCTGGTTTCTCAAGTCTGGACTGAGTTCATGAGCGCACCCTTGTGGTCACTGTGAAGCAGGGCGGCCGTATGTGCAGACATCTCTTGAGAGAAGGGGGTCGACTGGATGGAAGGAGTTTGTGGTCAGCGACCACGGATGTTACAGTGTGTGATGTATATATAGTGTGTGATGTGTACATGTGTGTGTGTGTGTGTGTGTATATAGTGTGTGATGTATGTATTTAATATTTCACTCATACTTTAAATACTGCAGATTTTACCAATGGATTTCGTTGTGGTAAGGGCTCGTCCACACTGTCCTGAATTGCTGTGTTTTTTCCGGCCGGAAATTTGGCCAGAAAAAAAGCAGCAGAATACAGTAGCAGCATAGTGGATGACATTTAACAAATCTCATACACGCACTGCGTAAAATTTCCGAGCCGAAGTTGACCTGCGGTGCGTAATTTACAGACCACAGCATGTCAATTCCTGCTATGGAAAGTCTGCAGAATTGCTGCGTTTTTTATAGATGTCACAATCTCCCAACAATGAGAAAAACACAGCATTTTACGCATCATTTTCTGTCACAAACACCGCAGGAAATGGTGCATTTTTGCCACAGCGGAAAGTCTTTGACTTTCAACCGGAATTGCTGCAGAAAATGGTGCATATTTTGCTGCCTTTTTCTCAATGTTGGGGGATGGTGACAGTGGCGTAACTACTGCTGTAGCAGACATAGCGGCTGGGGCCAGCAGTATGAGGGGGCTCGTGCCGCCCGCCGGCACGGGATACCCCCTTGGCCGGGGACTCTGCTAGCAGCCGCTATGTCTACTACAGCGCGACGTCACTGAAGGGGTTGTTCCTACAAAAGACATGATAGGGGATACATGTGGGATCGCTGGAACACCCAGCGATAAGGAGAACAGGGGGACCAAAAGTCCCCCAAAGTTCTCCATGACGAACCTCGGACTTCCGGGGTCTGTCGGCAGCTCCATAAAAATGAATTGTGCACCAGTCGCGCTTGTGCACATGCGTGACCAGTGCTCCTTTCATTTTTATTGAACTGCGCAGACCACGGAAGTCCGAGGTTCATTATGGAGACCTTCGGCGGACTTTCGGTCCCCCGTTCTCCTTATCGCTGCCAGCGATCACACATGTATCACCTAGGGGATACATCTCTTTTGTAGGACAAACTATAGGCGTTTTTTTTTGTTTTTGAGGGGGGGGGGTTGGGGGCTGTTTAGCGTTATCTACAGGGGTGCTGTATGGCGTTATCTACAGGGGTGGCTGTATGGCGTTATGTACAGGGGTGGCTGTATGGCGTTAACTACAGGGGGGCTGTATGGCGTTATTTACAGGGGCTGTATGGCGTTATTTATAGGGGGCTGTATGGCGTTATCTATGGGTGGCTGTATGGCGGAATCTACAGGGGGGGCTATATGGCGTTATCTACAGGGGGGCTGTATGGCGTTATCTACAGGGGGGCTGTATGGCGTTATCTACAGGGGGCTGTATGGCGTTATCTACAGGGGGGCTGTATGGCGTTATCTACAGGGGGGCTGTATGGCGTTATCTACAGTGGGTTTGGGGCTGTATGGCATTATCTACATAGGGCTGTATGCCGTTATCTACAGGGGGCTGTATGGCGTTATCTACAGGGGGGCTGTATGGCGTTATCTACAGGGGGCTGTATGGGGTTATTTTTAGGTGGCTGTATGGCATTATCTACAGGGGGGGAGTTGTATGGCACTATCTACAGGGGAGACTGTATGGTGTTATCTACAGGGGGCTGTATGGGGTTATTTTTAGGTGGCTGTATGGCATTATCTACAGGGGGAGAGTTGTATGGCGTTATCTACAGGGGGGCTGTATGGCATTATCTACAGGGGAGGGCTGTATGGCATTATCTACAGGGGGCTGTATGGTGTTATCTACAGGGGGGGCTGTAAGGCATTATCTACAGGGAGAGCTGTATGGCGTTAACTACAGGGGGGCTGTATGCCGTTATCTACAGGGGGCTGTATGGCGTTATCTACATGGGGCTGTATGGCGTTATCTACATGGGGCTGTATGGCGTTATCTACAGGGAGGGCTGTATGGCGTTAACTACAGGGGGGCTGCATGCCGTTATCTACAGGGGGCTGTATGGCGTTATCTACATGGGGCTGTATGGTGTTATCTACAGGGAGGGCTGTATGGCGTTAACTACAGGGGGGCTGTATGGTGTTATCTACAGGGGAGGGCTGTATGGCGTTATCTACAGGGGGGCTGTATGGCGTTATCTACAGGGGGGGGGCTGTATGGCGTTATCTACAGCGGGCAGTCTGTATGGCGTTATCTACAGGGGGGCTGTATGGCATTTTCTACAGGGGGGCTGTATGGCATTATCTACAGGGAAAGGGCTGTAAGGCGTTATCTACTGTGGTCTGTATGGCGTTATCTACAGGGGGGCTGTAAGGCGTTATCTACAAGGGGCTGTATGGCTTTATCTACAGGGGGTTGTAAGGCGTTATCTACTGGGGGCTGTGTATGGCACTATCTACAGGGGGCTGTATGGTGCTATCTATAGGGGGCGCTGTGTGGCGGCATCTACACCGCATTCCAAATTATTATGCAAATGTTATTTTTCGCTGATTTTCCTAAATAGTAGATGCAAATGACAGTCAGTATAATCTTCAAGCCATCAACCGTTGGAGTATAATGCAAATTTTATTGAACAAATCTCCTAATGATAAAAGATTTTTTTTTAGAAGTAAAAAACTCAAAATGCACTGTTTCAAATTATTATGCACAACAGAGATCAAAACATTTTAAAGGTTGTAAAGAGAACTAAAATGGTAATTTGTTGAATTTGCAGCATCAGGAGGTCATATTTACAAAAATCAAAAGCTCTTTCAATAAAAAAACTTAACAGGCCAAGTTACATGTTAACATAGGACCCCTTCTTTGATATCACCTTCACAATTCTTGCATCCATTGAATTTGTGAGAAATTTGGACAGTTTCTGCTTGAATATCTTTGCAGGATGTCAGAATCGCCTCCCAGAGCTTCTGATTTGATGTTAACTGCCTCCCACCCTCATAGATATTTTGCTTGAGGATGCTCCAAAGGTTCTCAATTGGGTTGAGGTCAGGGGAACATGGGGGACACACCATGAGTTTCTCTCCTTTTATGGCCATAGCAGCCAATGACACAGAGGTATTATTTGCAGTATGAGATGGTGCATTGTCATGCATGAAGATAATTTTGCTACGGAAGGCACGGTTCTTCTTTTTGTACCACGGAAGAAAGTGGTCAGTCATAAACTCTACATACTTTGCAGAGGTCATTTTCACACTGTCAGGGACCCTAAAGGGGCCTACCAGCTCTCTCCCCATGATTCCAGCCCAAAACATGACTCCGCCACCTCCTTGCTGATGTCGCAGCCTTGTTGGGACATGGTGGCCATTCACCAACCATCCACTACTCCATCCATCTGGACCATCCAGGGTTGCACGGCACTCATCAGTAAACAACACGGTTTGAAAATTAGTCTTCATGTATTTCTGAGCCCACTGCAACCGTTTCTGCGTGTGAACATTGTTTAGGGGTGGCTGAATAATAGCTTTATGCACACTTGCAAACCTCTGGAGGATCCTACGCCCTGAGGTTCGCGGGACTCCAGAGGCACCAACAGCTTCAAATACCTGTTTGTTGCTTTGCAATTACATTTTAGCAGCTGCTCTCCTAATCCTATTAATTTGTCAGGCAGAAACCTTCCTCATTATGCCTTTATCTGAACGAACCAGTCTGTGCTCTGAATCAGCCACAAATCTTTTCACAGTACGATGATCACGCTTAGGTTTTCTTTAAATATCCAATGTTTTCATACCTTGTCCAAGGTATTGCACTATTTCACGCTTTTCGGCAGCATAGAGATCCTTTTTCTTTCCCATATTGCTTGAAACCTGTGGCCTGCTTAATAATGTGGAACGTCCTTCTTAAGTAGTTTTCCTTTGATTGGGCACACCTGGCAAACTAATTATCACAGGTGTCTGAGATTAATTACAATGATCCAAAGAGCCCTAAGACACAATACCATCCATGAGTTTAATTGAAAAACTAATAATTAAATGTTTATGACACTTAAATCCAATGTGCATAATAATTTGGAACACAGTGTATAGGGAGGCACTATCTACAAGGGGGGGGGGTTGTTTTATACCCAGGGGAGGGGGGCCTCAGTAAAAAGTTTGCTATGGGGCCCAGTCTTTCTTAGTTACGCCCCTGGGTGTTGTATATATGTACCGAGCTATGTTCGGTGCTGTTTATATGTACTGAGCTTGTTTCTGGAGCTGTATATATGTACAGAGCTTGGTTCTGGTGTACAGCAGATGGCATTGTTGCAATTCATTGTATGATTAATCCGAACCTGTCTGGTAGTTTTAACCCCTTGAACCGCCACCATGCAGTAATACATGACCTGACAATATTTCCAAACATTCCCCTTTATGTTTGTTTCAGATGCAAATCTTTAAAATCAATTTTTAAAATAGTCCACGCTATATGCTAATTACTATATAAAGGGTCATGGGTTGGTGCCGCTATCCTGTAGTGTCACACAGTCCAAACTGCAAGTCCACTTTTCCATGCTTGGTTGACATCTGACTGGCTGTTCTACATCACTACCAGTCTCCTCCAACATTCTTGGATGCACCATTGCCTTGTACTCCATGAACATGCACCACTCGGCTAGTTGTACTCTGCCCGGCTTCATCGTTGCACCACGCATGCCAGGGGACTACAAGGCAAAGGAGAAGGCTGGTAGTAATGTAGAACAGTCAGGGGGATACCAATCAAGATCTGGGGGGCGCTACTTCAATTTTCACCTCAGGCAGCAGAAAAGCTAGATATGGCCCTAGGTGGCACCGCCATTGAAACCAGCTGCCGCCACCCCCTCATGCACTAATTAAATTTGCCTTACAATGACGCTGATTGGCAGGGCATAAAGACTTCTGTTGAAAGGCGCTGATTGTCGGGGCAAGTCATTCTGCCCTGCCAATCAGCGCCGTCGTTCAGCCCCAGCAGACCTGCTCAGAAGAGAACAGGCCTGCATTGACATAGGATGACATGGGAATGGGATAGAGGTGAGTATGTAAAGTTGTTTTTTTGGTCTTTTTTTCCACTTAAAAGTGTGAGCGGCATTATCTACAGGGGGAGAGCTATATGTGGGGCACTATATACAGGGGAGCTTTATATGGGCCACAATCTACAGGAGAGGCTACATGTGAGGCACTATATACAGGGGGGCCATATGTGGGACACCATATTCAGGGGGGCTCTATATACAAAAAAAAATCCTCTAGAATAACGAGCATGTACATTATTCCTGTGGAAAAGCAGTGGATTCGTTGGAGTTGGGGCTATCAAGAACTATTCCTCTTTTAATTTACACCTGTTTTAATAAATCTCCCCATGTCTTGTATAGCTGAAAGGTGGTCCCAGCCCAACACTGGCGGCTGTGTATGGCCTGCGGTGGGTCTGTGTGCTTAAAAATGCCAGTGCTGATTTTAAAGAGGCTCTGTCACCAGATTATAGGTGCCCTATTTCCTACATAATCTGATCGGCGCTGTAATGTAGATAACAGCAGTGGTTTTTATTTTGAAAAACGATCATTTTTGAGCAAGTTATGAGCAATTTTTGATTTAAGCTAATTACTTTCTTAAAGACCAACTGGGCGTGTTTTTACTTTTGACCAAGTGGGTGTTGTAAAGAAGTGTATGAGGCTGACCAATCAGTGACCAATCAGCTTCATACACTTCTCATTGTTCCAGCCCAGCTTCTTTCACTGCACAATCACACTGTGCTGTGGATCATGCTGGGCTGGAACAATGAGAAGTGTATGAGGCTGATTGGTCACTGATTGGTATATATATATATATATATACTGTATATGGATGTCGGCCCCATGAACAAAGCCATAATTTTTATCCACAATTACGAACTGTAATTGCAGATCAAAGTACGGACCCATTCATTTCTGTTGCCCACAGACGACTTCCCATATATTTACGGGCCGTAGAAATGACCTGCAAAAAAACAGGACATGTCCTATTTTAGGATTTTACGGACCGTGTTCTCATACTTTATAATGGGAGCTCGGCCCGAAATGTGAGTGACTGTCCGCGGCTGGCCGTGCCCGTAATCACCAGCCGCGACTTTGACTATGACAACTTTTTCTTCATTTGTGCCTAACCCATTGTTGTGCAGTTTGAAGTTTTTGCACATTTTTGCTTCTTCTATATGTGCACTTGCCTATCTAGGTCCCACTGTACCTGATATCCACTATAAAGAATTGACTAGGGCATTAATAAGGTATCTAGGGTACGGGTTGGAGGTTGGAGTCGTCCCTTGAGTAGGGGCGTTACTCCAACTAGGAAGGGTGACTTGATAAGGTTTACCAGGGTCAGTTTTTTTTTCTTGTTCTCTCAACTCAATGAACAAAAGAAAAAAACCATTTCCCCTCACCCTTATTATTATTTTTTGCATCATTATTTGGAGGGATAATCATTTTCCCTTTTTATCCCAATATATTAATTAAAGGTTACGTTTTACTGTGTAATTTTTTGATCAGCTGCTTTTTCTGCGATATTTAACTGCATCCAAAATTTTTATAAAGATCTATGTTAATCTAAGGCTAGTTTCACACCTGCGTTGGTGTGTTCTGTTGTTCTGCTCTGTCAGAGGAGCAGAACAAGGGATTAACAGAACCAATGGTTCTGTTGCACAACAGATCCCGCTGGTTGCCGACAAAACCCATTGACTTTAATGGGTTCCGTCGGCTTTCCATCGGGTGTCCGCGATTTTACCTGACACAATAGCGAGCATGCTGTGCTATCGTCTCTGGTTACAGCAAACGCTGCCGGATCTGCGACGGAGGCCCCTAACGGAGCCTCCGACGCAGATGTGAACATAACCTTATCCAAATACTATACTTTGTAATGACACTAGCAACTGAACTACAAAGTGCAACATCTTCTTGTGGGGTCCAGGTCCACTGGGTCCATTATACTTTAAAAAATTTGAGATGAAAATAATTCATAACATAAATATAGGGGAATGGTATAAGTAATGACTCATTTATTAACAAGTCAATTTAAAGTTTTTCAAACAACATCTTCGTTTTTGGAGCTTTCCGTGGGTGAAAGGTGTTGTGATTGACTTTTGGTTCTACTTACATAAAGGCTGCAAAAAGCGTTTGAAAAGCGCGCCTTATAGTGGATCGGTCAAAAGGGCAGCATAAAGAAGTGACAAACATGCTGATTTCAGTGGTCTGTCATTTATTATTTAATGTTGAGTAGTTATTTTGTTTTTAGATCCCAAGCACAAGTGCTGCAAGTATGAGTCCAAGTATATTCATATATGCATGGTCCCATGCCTACCCCCTGCCCTTCAGCCGCTGATTGACACTTTTATGCCTATACAGATTAATAAGTGTCAGATTTGTTAGGGATTATTTTTGCAGGAACTGCAGGGAAATCCACACAGAATCTTGTAGATTCTGGGACAGGTTTTCTTTCCGCTGCAGAAAACTTTGCAGATTTTCCGATGCTTATTGCTGCAGATTTCACTTACAAGCTGAAAAAAGTAAAGAAAATAATTTTCACTCATTTAAAATTTGCAGCCGACCTGCAGGTAATACGCATCAAAATCTGTGACACTAGATTGCTTGCGGATTTCATTGCAGATTTTGTCTTCACCAATTGAAGTCAATGGGTAAAATCTGTAACACATTTTTGCACAATCCGCAACAGAACTGGATTGCTGCGGATTTTAAAATCGGCACCAGAGAAAATTTCCGCAGCATGTGAAGCAGCTTTTGTAAAATGTCATCCTCTTGCCTGGTTCGCTAATCCGCTATGGACTTTACTTGTACAAATTCACAGCAAAATCCGTAGCATTTCTGACCCATGTGGACTTACCAATAATGAACAGAAAGAAAATGAAGAGAAAAAGATTACATTGGAAGGTTAGGGCATGTATTCTTATTTGAGGTGTTTAACAGTAATGTTTAAATCCGGCTTGTTAGAGGATCAATGGTTTACTGTCATTCCAGTCTGAGGATTAAAATGGAACATTTGAAGCGAATAACAGATTTTTAAGATATTGAAGCTTAATCTAACTACAATACACTATTGGTGTCTACTGTGTAAAGGTCACACAGAAATCAGAATATGTATCTCTATTATTGTTTTTCTCACCAGAATGCTCCCAGAATCCCAAAGTCTTTGATAGGTAGCAGGAAATTCTGAAAACAGAATAGAGGAATTGACTTTTAAAATGTCAATGTAGACAACAGCTCTGCCGTTTATAATGCACACGCTGGGTATCAGTCTAATGGGAATTCATGTCTTTAATCTTATCTGAAAGATTTCTTGAGGATTTTTACTGAGCTGATAGGGTTATATTAGGACAGAATGTATGAGTTTACAATTGCATTAAAGGGGTATTCCCACAATTTACATTTGTTTTCTATCCACAGACAAAGTGATAAATGTGTGATCGCTGGGGGCCCCACTGCTGGGACCTCAACCAATCACTAGAACAGTTGTTTTGAGTCCCCTGTTCCCTCCTCCCTGCATGACCGAGTTTGATTGTGGCTGTCGAGCATGCACGCTGCCGCTCCATTCTAGTTTTATAGAGCTGAAGAAAACAGCCCAGCTCCAGTGTTCAGGTATCCGACAGCAAAATTCAGCAACAAATTACACTACAATGTTAGTGAATAGCGTTTTACAAAATCCAATACATACATGGCGAAAAAAACAAAACAATGCACAGGTTTTAACCCCATCCCTACATCTGCCGTGTCTATACGCCGCTGTCAGGCAGGGGTGCCCGCAAAGCACAGTAACATTACAGATGTAGCTGTCTTTATCTTGAATTTTAACACATTAAATACATAGTGGAAAGATCCTTTATCTTGACTTTTTCAATGGCTTTTCAATGGCTTTTGTTGTGTGATATCACGCTGCAGCAAGTTAATAGAGTCAAGATAAAGATGGCTACATCCGTACGTCGCGGTGATAGTGCAGGCTCAGGAGCTGAACCGCACCATCACCGCCGGGTGTCAGCTGTATTTTACAGCTGACACCCTGATGTAATGGCCGAGACCGTAGCTAGCCTCCGATCCGGCTAACCCCTCAGATGCTGCGTTCAATAGAGATTGCAGCATCTGAGGGGTTTTTAGCCACCGGCACCCAAGCAATGTGATTGCTGGGTTGCCGGTGGCTGCAATGGCAACCAAAGGCCTAATACTGGCCTCCGGGTCTGCCAGCAATGGAAGACTCCTATTCCCCACTCGGCCTAAAAAGGATTCCGGTACCAACGGCAAGATGGCGGCGGCTCAGCTAGTGGCTCAGAAGCTGAGCCGGCATCATCAGCAGTGGGTGTCTGCTATATATTACAGCGGACACCTCGCTGTAATGGCAGGAACCTGAGCTAGCTCTGATCCCTGCCATTAGATGCAGCGATCAAAAGTGATGACCGCCTCTTAGAGGTTTGTAGCAAATCGGTAGCCCTGCCATGAAATGCTACTATGGCAACAGGAGGCCTAACAATGGCCTCCTGTCTGCCATTACCGAAGCAGAGCCTGATTGGTTTGCTGTCAGTGAACAACTGCCAGTTCTAATACATTGCACTGCATAGGTAGTGCAATTTATTAGAACATCAATCAAACAGGTGGACCTTCAAGTCACCTAGTGGGACTAAAAAAAGTGTGGGACTAAAAAAAGTGTAAAAAAAAAAAATAAGCGTAAAAAAAGTAAAAATAAAAGTTTCAAGTAATAAAATAAAACATAATAGGCCCTTTTTCCTTTATCAAGTAATTTATTATTGAAAGAAAATAATAAACCATAAATATTTGATGTCGCCACGTCCATAACGACCTGAACTATAAGAAATTTATGTTATTTGTCCAGCACAGTGAACGTTGTAAAAATAAAAATACTAAAAAAAATAGTGCCAGAACTGCTGTTTTCTTGGTCACTTTGTCTTCCAAATTCAAAGTGATCAAAAAGTTGCATGTATCCAAAAATGGTACCTATAAAAACTATAGCTCGTCTCGCAAAAACAAGCCATCATGCAGCTCCGTCGACAAAACTATTAAAAAGTTATGACTCTTATAACATGGCAACAGAAAAAATACATTCTTGTTACAAAAGTAATTTTATTGTGCAAAAATTGCTATAAATTAGGTATCGCCAGAACGGTACTGACCCGCAGATTAAAGCAAACATGTCATTTATGACGCGTTGTGAATGCTATATAAAAAAAGGCTAAAGAAACTATATCAGAATTGCTGTTTTTTTATTACCTTGCCTCCCAAAAAAAGGATAAAAAGTTATCAAAAAGTCACATATACCCCAAAATGGTACCAAAATCACATACAGCTCGTCCCGCAAAAAACAGCCCTCATACCACTACATCTATGATAAAATAAGTTAAGGCTCCAATAAGTCAGGAAAGAAAAATATGCGGTTGTGCAGACCCGAGGGGAACATTTCTTCTGTTTCAAGAGACGATTTATCAAGGCCCTAAAATTTGGGAACCAGGAAAGGGAGGGCACAAACATATCTGCTGGAAGCGAGGGCGCCCGTATTATACCAGGACATCACTTCCCAGCAAATTTCCCCAAACTGCAAAGGTGCGGAGTGTGGACCAAAAGGGAGATAATAAACGACACCATTTATCAGTGCGACACTGGCCTGTGCAGAAAGAATTGCTTCACAGAGTAACAAATATTTATAGATTATTTTACCCCATTATTATACCACCTGACTATGCCCCTGATGTACTCTGCCCTGGTCACATATGCCCCAGATTATAAACTAAAATACCAGTAAAACTCCAAACAAAACTACCAATTAAAATCCACGCTCCAAAAGCTAAATGGCGGTCCGTCCCTTCTGAACCCTACAACGTGCCCAAACAGTAGTTTACTTCCACATATATGGCATCGCCAAACCAGGGAGAACCCTTTTAACAATTTTTGGGGTGTGTGTCTATAGTTGCACAAGCTGGGTACAACATATTTGCCACTGAAATTGCTATTTTTACTTTGCACCATCCGCAGCGCAATCATTTATGGAAAAGACCTGTAGGATTAAATTACTCATTAATAAATGCCTTGAGGGGTGTAGTTTCCAAAATGGGATCACTTCTCAGGTTTTTTTTTTATTATTTCCCATCAGAGCTAATGCAATTGTGAACCAATACGTTGTAAATCACCAAATTAGGCCTCAATTTTGCATGGTACTCTTTCACTCTTGAGCCCTGTCGAATGTCCAGGCAAAAGATTAGTGCCCCATGTAGGGTGATTCTAAATCTGGGAAACACAGCATAATAATTAGAGAGTTGTCCTTTATGGTGGCATATGCTGGGCACCACATATTGGCATATCTATGAAAAAATTCAAATTTTCACTCTGCAACATCTAGTGCACACTAATTTCTGCAAAACACCTGTGGGGTTAACATGCTCACTACACCCCTAGATGAATACCTTGAGGAGTGTAGTTTCCAAAATGGGGTGACTTCTGGTGGGGTTTTCACTGTTTTGGTCCCACAGGGGCTTTGCAAATGCGACATAGCGCCCAGAAACCAAACCAGCAAAATCTGCACTCCAAAAAGCGAAATGGCACTCCTTCCCTTCTGAGTCCTACTGTGTGCCCACACAGCAGTTTATGACCATATATGGGGTATTACCGTACTCGGGAGAAATTGTTTTACAATTGTTAGGGTGCTTTTCCTCCTTTTATTTGTTGACAAGATGAAAAATTTTGAGCTAAATCTACGTCTTATTGGAAAACCTTTTTTTTTATTTTCACTGCCCAATTCTAATAAAATCTATGAAACACCTGTGGGGTCAAAATGCTCATTACACCCCTAGATAAATTCCTCAAGGTGTGTAGTTTTCCAAATGGAGTCACTTTTGGGGAGTTTCCACTGCTTTGGTCTCGAAGGGGCTTTGCAAACGCGACATGGTGCCAAGAAACCAATCCAGCAAAATCTGAGCACCAAAAGCCAAATAGCGTGCCTTCCCTTCTAAGATCAACCGTGTGCCCAAACAGCAGTTTATGACAACATATGAGGTATTTCCGTACTCTGGAGAATTTGCTTTACAAATGTTGGTGTTCTTTTTTTCCTTTATTTGTTGAGAAAATTAAGAATTTTGAGCTAAAACTGCTTTTTATTTTCACTGCCCAATTCTAATAAAATCGATTAAATACCTGTGGGGTCAAAATACTCACTACACCCCTAGATAAATTTCTGAAGGGGTGTAGTTTCCCAAATAGAGTCACTTTTGGGTAATTTCCACTGTACTGGTACCTCAGGGGCTTTGCAAAGGTGCAGAGAAACCAATCCAGTAAAATCTGTGCTCCAAAAGACAAATGGAACTCCTTCCCTTCTAAGCCTTGCCGTGTGCAAAAAACAGCAGTTTATGGCCCCATATGAGGTATTACGAACTCTGGAGAAGTTGCTATACAAATGCTGGGGGACCTTTTCTTCTTTATTCCTTATGGAAATTGTTTTTTGTTTGCTAAAACACTTCTTATTGGAAAAATTAAAAAAAAAAATATTTTCACATCCAAATTCTAATAAAATCTATGGAACAAAAGTCGGGTCGAAAATGCTTACTACATCCCTAAATGAATTCCATGTGGGGTGTAGTTTCCAAAATGGGGCATTTTTTGAGGAGTTTCCTTTGTTTTGGAATCACAAGACCTCTTCTAACCTGACATGGTGCCTGAAATATAATCTAATAAAAAGAAGGCCCCAAAATCCACTAGGTGCTCTTTTGCTTCTGAGGCCTGTGTTTCAGTCTATTAGCACACTAGGACAACATCTGGGATATTTCTAAAAACGGCAAAATCTGGGCAAGAAATATTAAGTTGCGTTTCTCTGGTAAAACCTTCTATGTTACAGAAAAACTGGATTCAAATTGAATTTCTGCAAAAAAAAATATTACACTTGTAAATTTCACCTCCACTTTGCTTCAATTCCTGTGAAACGTCTAAGGGGTTAAGAAACCTTCTAAATGCTGTTTTAAATACTATGAGGGGATGCAGTTTTTAAAATGGGGTGATTTATGGGGGTGTCCTAAAATATACGCCCCTCAAAGCTAGTTCAGAACTGAACTAGACCCAAAAAAAAGGCTTTTAACACTAACCCTCTATTATTACCCAGGGGTATGGGGAAGAGGCAGGTGTGATTCAGTAACCAACCATCTGTAGTGATGGATGGGTACTGGGGCTTGCAGGCTAGTATTAGTAGGCAGGGAAAGGCCAAAAACCGTGGTAATGCCAGCCTGCTGCTGCTATGTTTTATCTGGCTGGTTATGAGAAACTGGGGGGGCCCCACGTAATTTTTTCAAAAAATTAATAGTAATTGAAATAAACTATGTGGGGCGCCTCCATTTTTTATAACCAGCCAGATACAACATAGCAGCAGCAGGCTAACATTACCAGGGTGGGAAGGACGATGGTCTCTGGCCTTTCCTAGCTTAGTAATACCAGCCTGTGGCCGCCCCAGTGCCTGACCGTCACTACAGATTGTCGTGTACTGGATTGTACCCGGCACTTCCTGGTACCCCTGGTGGTGGTGGGTACCGGGATAATAATGGAGGGTTAGTGTTAGCCTCTTCACCGGCTCACACTAAGCTCCGCCATTGTAATGGATGCTGTCAATCAGCCATTACTAAGGCAGTATTAGCAAAGTGTAAAAAAATACAGAGACATAGAAAAAAATATTCTATTAAAATAAAAAAACCCTCACACAACCTGCATTAACTATTTTATTGAGAAAAACAAAACAGCCGTCATCAAAGTAGTCCTTGAATCCAGAGTAGTTCAACAACTCAACTTGTAGAAAACAAAAACACACCAAAAGAAATTAGTAACACATAAAAAAGCAAAACTATTATACCTTTCCTTGGTCCAGAGCCGGAGCCGCAATATCAGCGAGCTGGTCCCTATATTTAAGTCTATCCTGTGTGATAAAGTCACTGTATCTAATCCTGTCCATAGCTAAAGGGGTCATAGTGCTATAGATATGCTGTCTCCGATACAGATATATATGTTCAGATTGAAAGATTGAGGAAAGATTGAAAGATTGAGGAAAGATTGAAAGAATTAAACCTATTTAGCCTTGAAAAAAGACGACTAAGGGGGGACATGATTAACTTATATAAATATATTAATGGCACATACAAAAAATATGGTGAAATCCTGTTCCTTGTAAAACCCCCTCAAAAAACAAGGGGGCACTCCCTCCGTCTGGAGAAAAAAAGGTTCAAGCTGCAGAGGCGACAAGCCTTCTTTACAGTGAGAACTGTGAATCTATGGAATAGCCTACCGCAGGAGCTGGTCACAGCAGGGACAGTAGATGGCTTTAAAAAAGGGTTAGATAATTTCCTAGAACAAAAAAATATTAGCTCCTATGTGTAGAAATTTTTCCCTTCCCTTTTCCCTTCCCTTGGTTGAACTTGATGGACATGTGTCTTTTTTCAGCCGTACTAACTATGTAACTATGTAACTATGTAATATATATATATATATATATATATATATATATATAAAAGTACACTACCGTTCAAAAGTTTAGGGTCACTTAGAGATTTTCTTATTTTTGAAAGAAAAGCACCGTTTTTTTTCTCTTTTTTTCAGTGAAGATAACATTAAATTAATCAGAAATACAATCTATACATTGTTAATCTGCTAACGTCTGTTTTTTAATGCAATATCTACATAGGTGTATAGAGGCCCATTTCCAGCAACCATCACTCCAGTGTTCTAATGGTACATTGTGTTTGCTAACTGTGTTAGAAGGCTAATGGATGATTAGAAAACACTTGAAAACCCTTGTGCAATTATGTTAGCACCGCTGTAAACAGTTTTGCTGTTTAGAGGAGCTATAAAATTGACCTTCCTTTAAGCTACTTGAGAATCTGGAGCATTACATTTGTGGGTTCTTCTGCTAATATCATGTCTGTGGAATTTGCTATGTCTCTAGCTGTGCTCTGTACTGTTGATGCAGGGATTATCGTCCGATTTGGTTTTAGGCCATCCCTGGTTGCAGTTGCATAATCCCACATTTGACTGGAATACTGGGGATCTTACCAAATGGGGTAATGAATGCATGACGTCATGTTTTTCTGTTAATTCTATTTCTCTCCCTGAGGAGGTGAACACTCTACCTGAGTTTGTTCAGGACTTCGCTGATGTTTTCTCTAAAAAGGCCTCCGAAGTGTTACCACCTCATAGAGAATACGATTGCGCAATTGATTTGGTACCAGGAGCTAAGCTCCCTAAGGGTAGGATATTTAATCTCTCTTGTCCCGAACGTGAAGCCATGAGAGAGTATATACAGGAATGCCTGGCCAAGGGTTACATTCGCCCTCTCCGGTAGGTGCTGGCTTCTTCTTCGTAGGGAAGAAGGATGGTGGTCTTAGGCCATGCATTGACTACCGAAACTTGAATAAGGTCACTGTAAGGAACCAGTATCCCCTTCCTTTTATTCCTGATCTCTTCAATCAGGTTCAGGGGGCCCAATGGTTCTCTAAGTTTGATCTACGAGGGGCTTATAACCTTATCCGCATCAAAGAGGGGGATAAGTGGAAGACTGCGTTTAACACGCCCGAAGGTCATTTCGAATACCTCGTCATGCCCTTTGGGTTGTGTAATGCTCCCGCGGTCTTCCAGAATTTCATAAATGAGGTTTTAAGAGACTACCTGGGGGTATTTCTTGTAGTGTACCTTGATGACATACTTGTGTTTTCCAAGGACTGGTCCTCCCACATTGAGCATGTCAGGAAGGTGCTCCAGGCCCTTCGGGAAAACAAACTGTTTACTAAGACTGAAAAATGTGTGTTTGGGGTGCAGGAGATACCGTTTTTGGGTCAAATCCTCACTCCTCATGAATTCCGCAAGGTCCAGGCTGTGGCGGAATGGGTCCAACCTGCCTCCCTGAAGGTGTTACAGTGCTTCCTGGGGTTCGCTAATTATTACAGGAGATTTATTGCTAACTTCTCGGTCATCGCCAAGCCTCTTACGGATCTCACTCAAAAGGTGCTGATCTCCTCCACTGGCCTACTGAGGCTGTCCAGGCTTTTGAGGTCCTTAAGAAGTGCTTTATCTCGGCCCCAGTGCTGGTTCAGCCCAACCAAATGGAGCCATTTATCGTGGAAGTTGACGCGTCCGAGGTGGGAGTGGGGGCTGTCTTGTCCCAGGGTACCAGGTCCCTCACCCATCTCCGCCCCTGTGCCTACTTCTCCAGGAAGTTTTCGCCCACTGAGAGTAACTATGATATTGGCAACCACGAACTCTTAGCCATTAAATGGGCATTTGAAGAGTGGCGCTACTTCCTGGAGGCGGCTAGGCACCAGGTAACGGTCCTTACCGACTACAAGAATCTGGTTTTCCTAGAATCTGCCCGGAGGCTAAACCCGAGACAAGCTCGATGGGCGTTATTTTTTACCAGATTCAACTTTTTGGTCACCTATAGGGCTGGGTCTAAAAATATTAAGACTGATGCACTGTCGCGTAGCTTCATGGCCAGCCCTCCTTCGGAGGAAGATCCCGATTGTGTTTTGCCTCCAGGTATAATCATTTCCTCTATTGATTCTGATTTAGTCTCTGAAATTGCGGCTGATCAAGGTTCAGCTCCCGGGAACCTTCATGAGAACAAGCTGTTTGTTCCCCTGCAATTCCGGCTAAGGGTACTTAGGGAAAATCATGACTCTGCACTATCTGGCCATCCAGGCATCCTGGGTACCAAGCACCTCATTGCCAGAAACTATTGGTGGCCTGGGTTGCTAAAGACGTTAAGGCCTACGTCGCCACTTGTGAAGTTTGTGCTAGGTCCAAGACTCCCAGGTCCCGACCAGCGGGCTTACTACGTTCTTTGCCCGTTCCCCAGAGACCTTGGACCCATATCTCCATGGATTTCATCACCGATTTGCCTCCATCTCAAGGCAAGTCGGTGGTGTGGGTTGTAGTAGACCGCTTCAGTAAGATGTGCCACTTTGTGCCCCTCAAGAAATTACCCAATGCTAAGACGTTAGCTACCTTGTTTGTCAAACACATCCTGCGTCTCCATGGGGTCCCTGTCAATATTGTTTCTGACAGAGAGGTACAATTTGTTTCATTGTTTTGGAGAGCCTTCTGTAAAAAGTTGGAGATTGATCTGTCCTTCTCATCTGCCTTCCATCCTGAAACTAATGGCCAAACTGAGAGGACTAATCAGTCTCTAGAACAATATTTAAGGTGTTTTATCTCTGACTGTCAATATGATTGGGTCTCATTCATTCCCCTCGCCGAATTTTCCCTTAATAACCGGGTCAGTAACTCTTCAGGGGTCTCCCCCTTTTTCTGTAATTTTGGGTTTAATCCACGGTTCTCCTCCGTTTCGCCTGGTAGTTCCAACAATCCCGATGTAGATGTCGTTCATCGGGAACTGTGCACAGTCTGGGCCCAGGTTCAGAAGAACCTAGAGGCGTCCCAGAGCATACAAAAGACTCAGGCAGATAGAAGACGTTCTGCTAACCCCTTGTTTGTGGTCGGGGATCTGGTGTGGCTATTGTCAAAAAAATTGCGCCTTAAAGTTCCGTCCAAGAAGTTTGCTCCCCAGTTTATAGGGTCATACAAGGTAATTGAAGTCCTTAACCCTGTCTCCTTCCGACTGGAGTTGCCCCCGTTTTTTCGAGTACACAACGTGTTTCATGCCTCCCTCCTGAAACGCTGCTCCCCGTCCTTGGCTCCCTCGAGGAAACCTCCGGTCCCTGTTCTCACCCCTGAGGGGATAGAATTCGAGGTGGCCAAGATTGTGGACAGCAGGTTGGTCCAAGGCTCCCTCCAGTACCTGGTCCATTGGAGGGGATACGGGCCTGAGGAGAGGACTTGGGTACCCGCCCGGGATGTTCAAGCTGGGGTATTGCTCAGGAGGTTCCACCTTCGTTTCCCCAATAAACCAGGTCCACCTAGAAAGGGTCTGGTGGCCCCTCATAAAAGGGGGGATACTGTAAAGGATCTGCCAGACACAACTTCTGTGTCGACGCCCATAGGTAATCAGTCTGCACCTGCTTCTACGTCTGTGAGACTGACTCCATCTTCCACCACCCAGGATGGCAGGCTTAGGAGTGTGAGAGCCTATCACAGCCTGGCCAGACGGAGCTAGCTCCCGCCCTCTGTCTATTTATACCTGCCTTTCCTGTTCCTCCTTTGCTTGTGATTCTTCAATGCTGGTTTCCTGGCCCTGCTGCAGCTTCTTGAACTACTGATCCTCTGCTTGTGTTTGACCTTGGCTTTACTTACCACTCTTCTGCTCTGCGTTTTTGTACATCGCTCATCTCCTGGTTTGACTCGGCTCGTTCACTTTGCTTGTTGCTCACGGTGTCCCCGTGGGCAACTTCCCCATTTCCCTGTCTTCTTTGTACCCTTGTCTGTTTGTCTGTCGTGCACCTATTGAGTGTAGGGACCGTCGCCCAGTTGTACCCCGTCGCCTAGGGCGGGTCGTTGCAAGTAGGCAGGGACTGAGTGGCGGGTAGATTAGGGCTCACTTGTGTGTCTCCCTACCCCGACATTACAGCTGGGCTGACTCTGGACTTGATATAACAGAGTGGACCAACACTGTTTATCAGTGGTCCAAAGACCTGTTTTCAGATGAAAGTAATTTTTTCATTTCATTGGGAAATCAAGGTCCCAGAGTCTGGAGGAAAAGTGGAGAGGCGTCAATCCAAGTTGCTTGCAGTCCAGTGTGAAGTTTTCACAGTCAGTGATGGTTTGGGGAGCCATGTCATCTGCTGGTGTTGGTCCACTGTGTTATATCAAGTCCAGAGTCAGTGCAGCCGTCTACCAGGAAATTTTAGATAACTTCATGCTTCCCTCTGCTGACAAACTTTATGGAAATTCAGATTTCATTTTCCAGCAGGACTTGCCACCTGCCCACACTGCCAAAAGTCCCAATACCTGGTTAAACCCGTTAGTGACCGCCAATACGCCTTTTAACGGCGGCCACTAACGGGCTTTATTCTGATGCATATGCCTTTTTACGGCACTGCATCAGGATAAAGTAAACAGAACAGGGAGCTGTCAAATCTCCCTGCTCTCAGCTGCTAGAGGCAGCTGAGGGCTGGGGGCGTCCCTGCTCTGCCGGGTGAGATCGATATTAGTATCGATCTCACCCGTTTAACCCTTCAGATGCAGTGCGCAATAGCGTGCACCGCATCTGAGTGGTTTTGGAGAGAGGGAGGGAGCTCCCTCTCTCTCCCACCGACACCCGGCGATACGATCGCCGAGTGTCTGTGTCTCAAATGGCAGCCTGAGGCATGACCTAGCTGATGTCTGTCCGTTTTAAACGGACAGGCAGTAATACACATATTAAAGTCCCCTAGTAGGACTAGTAAAAAAGTAAAAAAAAGTTTAATAAAGTTAATTTTAAAAAAAATGTGAAAAAAAATGAAAAACCCATCTTTTCCCCTTACAAAGTGCTTTACTATTAAAAAAACAAAATAAAGTAAAAAAGTTACACATATTTGGTATTGCCGCGTCCGTAACGACCCCGACTATAAATGTATTACATTATTTAACCCGCACGGTGAACGCCGTAAAAAATGTAATAAAAAACTATTGAAAAATTGCTGTTTTCTGTGAATCCTGACTTAAAAGAAATGTGATAAAAAGTGATCAAAAAGTCGCATCTACTCAAAAATGGTACCAATAAAAACTACAAGTCTTCCCGCAAAAAAAAACCCTCATACAACCGCATCGGCGAAAAAATAAAAACGTTACGGCTCTTCAAATATGGAGACACAAAAACAAATAATTTTGAAAAAAAAGCGTTTTTACTGTGTAAAAGTAGTAAAACATACAAAAACTATACAAATTTGGTATCGGTGCAATCTTAACAACCCGCTGAATAAAGTTGTTGTGTTATTTATATCACACGGTAAACGCCGTTGATTTAAGACGCGAAAAAGAGTGGCGAAATTTCAGGTCTTTTTCTATTCCACCCCAAAAAAAGTTAATAAAAGTTAATCAATAAATAATATGTCCCCCAAAATGGTGCTATTAAAAAGTACAACTTGTCACGCAAAAAACAAGACCTTATACATCTATGTCGACGCAAAAATAAAAAGGTTATAGCTCTTGGAATGCGACGATGGAAAAACTTAAAAAATGGCTTGGTCATTAAGTTCTAAAATAGGCTGGTCATTAAGGGGTTAATAACCACAGCATCATTGTGCTTGATTTGGCCAGCAAACTCTCCTGACCTAAACCCCATAAAGAATCTATGGGGTATTGTCAAGAGGAAGAAGAAAGACACCAGACCCAACAATGCAGACGAGCTGAGGGCCGCTATCAAAGCAACCTGGGCTTCCATAACACCTCAGCAGTGCCACAGGCTGATCGCCTCCATGCTACGCCGCATTGATGCAGTAATTCATGCAAAAAGAGCCCCAACCAAGTATTGAGGGCATATACTGTACATACTTTTCAGTAGGGCAACTTTTCGGCATTAAAAATATGTTTTTAAATTGGGTTTATATAATATTCTAATTTTATGAGACACTAAATTTTGGGTTTTCATTAACTGTTAGCTATAATCGTCAACATTAAAAGTAAATAATGCTGGAAATAGATCCCTCTGTGTGTAATGAATCTATACAATAAATGAGTTTCACATTTTGAATTGAATTACTGAAATAAAGTAACTTTTTGATAATATTATAATTCATTGAAAATGACTAGTATGTATATATAATATGCAGATGCGTATCTGATACATCTCTATTTTAACAAGGTATAGAGATATAAACCCATTTTGAGAGATTTCTGAATGCAGCTTACTAACTCACCAATTTACCAATTGTATAAATGCTAAGTATATTGAACATTCACAGCAGACCATGAACAGAAATAGATGCCAGCTATAGTTTGCTCTCACGGTTTAGAAATACATCCTGCCTGTGAAACATGTGCCCTGAAATGGAAAATACCTCGGAATAGATCCACAATTAGAAAGGCATGCTGTTCCCTAGGTAGAGTAATTCACACTGGATACTAATGTTCTCCGGTGATTGCTATAAGTGTTTTATTTATGAACTGCACTATGCTTAATATGATCTTTAAAATTTGTCTGCATTTGCTTTGTGCTTCTAGAAAGTTACTCTAAATACTTAAAGCAAAAAAAAAAGTCTTATCTGACAGTATATTTTATCGTTTTCATTCCCACTGGAAGTAAAGTATTACAATATTAGATATACCAACTAGAGAAAAATATACCGAGCAGTGTGCACTAAGCATAGTGCTATATAAAAATAGTATTTTCTGAAGAAACTGCTATAGATCTGGACTGGCTCAATGGTTAGCACTGTTTTAATCTGACCAAAGACAACATTTGCATGAACTTAATATGTTTGCCCCGTGTTTGCCCGGGTTTCGACTCACTCTCCAAAAACAAACTAATATTTCCAAGTATGTGTGTGTAACCCCTTAGTGACCACTAATACGCCTTTTTACGTCGGTCACTAATGGGCTTTAGGCTAGGCTGACGCCTTTTCACGTCAGCCTAGTCTAAGTCCTGCACGGGTCTCCCGTGCAGGCTGGAGCCGGGGCTCTGCTGTCTGATGACAGCTGAGCTCCTGCTCCAACGCCCGCGATCGAAGTTTACTTCGATCGCGGCCGTTTAACCCGTTAAATGCCGCCGTCAATAGCGACCGCGGCATTTAACTTTGTTTACAGAGGGTCTCCGATGGGGTGTCATGGCAGCCGGGGGCCTGATAAAAGCCCCCAGGTCTGCCCTGGACAAATGCCTGTTAGGACGCGCCGGAGGCACGTCCTAACAGATTGCCTGTCAGATTTACACTGACAGGCAATAATGCTCTGGTATATGAAGTATACCAGAGCATTATAGCAGCGATCGGAAGATCGCACAGTAAAGTCCCCTAGTGGGACTAATAAAATAAGTCATCAAAGTGAAATAAAGATTATTAATAAAAAGTACGGTAAAAAAATAAATAAAACCATTTTTTTCCATAAAAAGTGGTTTTATTTAGTAAAAGTGTAAAAAAAAAAAAAGTACACATATGTGGTATCGCCGCGACCGTAATGACTCCATTAATAAAGTTAATATGTAATTTAAACCGCAAAGTGAACACCGTAAATAAAAAAAAAAAAAAACCATGGCGAAATTGCAATTTTTTTCCATTGCCCCCCCAAAAAGTCATAATAAAAATGAATCAATAAGTCCCATGCACCCCAAAACAGTACCATTCAAAACTACGTCTTGTCCCGCAGAAAACAAGCCCAAAAAATCACTACATTGATGGAAAAATAAAAAAATTACAGCTGTTGGAAAGCGACGATGCAAAAACAAATAATTTTAGTTCAAAAGTGTTTTTATTGTGCAAATGTCGTAAAACATAAAAAAACCTCTACATATGTGGTATCGCCGTAATCCTACCGACCCATAGAATAAAGGTAACATGTTATTTACGTCGCACAGTGAACGGCGTCAATTTAAAAACGCATAGAACAATGGCGGAATTTCAGTTTTTTTTATAATCCCCCCCCAAAAAGGTTAATAAAAGTTAATATAAAAATTATATGTACCCAAAAATGGTGCTATTAAAAAGCACAACTAATCCCGCAAAAAACAAGTCCTCATACAGCTATGTGGACGAAAAAATAAAAAGGTTATAGCACTTTGAATGCGACTATAGAAAAACGAATAAAATAGATTCATTCCTCTTTTTCTGATTACTTCATTCTTGTCACATGCAAATGTAATATTTACATTTATTTTTAGGGGGTCTAAATTTAGAAAGAGAAATAAAACACAAAAAAAAGACAGTAGAGTACTATTGGTTTGTAGGTAATTTTAGAATAATTGTTAGGCACATACATAAATAATAATTGGCTAATAAAAGTACTAATAGAAATTATCATGGGGCCTGCAGAGGATAGTAAAAAACCCACTTTGTCACCAAAGTATTTGACGTGGGGCTAAACTGGGAAACAGAGTCCAAAGGAACCCCAGGTATTTACCCATTAACCACTATACAGGGACCTAAACTTCGCTGCTTGGAAACCCAGGTTACTACCCCTATAGTAGTCTCCATTAGCAATGCCTGATGTAAAAAGACGTAGTGCAAAATCAGCAGAGTTCCAGATCAGGGATAGCATACGTCAATGCAGGAGACAGACAGGCACTCACAGTTAGGGCAGATGACAGATGTTTGCTACGGGTCACAAGCAAGAGGTCATTGCAAGCAGGAGGCAAGGAAAGTCAAAAGGTACAGGCAGAGGTCAATCACAGGAAATAAGTATAACTCAGGTAATCATTAGACCAGCTAGGATGAGCCTAAATGCTGAGGCAAAGTGTAAAGAAAAGGGAGGTGCCTTTATACCCAGGGAAAGCTGGGTACCAGATTTGGCATGCGCTGGCCTTTTAAGACAAGAGAAAGTGCACACACCGCTCTTACTAGCAGTAGGAGAGACCTGACAGAGGGAGGTAAGCGGCGCAGATCAGGTGCCAGGCGACACCGTGAGGAGGTAAGTATAGGGTGGTGACCAATAAAGAAATACTCCTGCTTACAGCATAAATAAACTTCAAATAGACCATACCAGTAAGATGAAGTTAAGGGAAATTTAACCTAAAACTATGAAAATAAGAAACTGCCTATCATGTGAAAAGTTAAGACATTTTGCAATGTTTGTAATTTGGTTAAAATTAAACATAATGAAATCACTGCATAGTGTGAGCTGCTTTATAAACTTTAAACTCCTGCTCGTTCTCTAGGAAGGCCTCTGCTGTTTATAGGTTTAACATGCTGTATATATGCAATATGTTATATTAATGCATATTATAAGTGCATTTGACATTATGGGATGTATTTTCCAGTGTTGGGGATTTAGGAGGGAGCCGAGGATATATCTGTGACAGGGCCGGCCTTAGGGGTGTGCAAGCTGTGCGAGTGCACAGGGCGCTGCACCCTCCCAGAATGTAGGGGGTGCCACTGGGCCCTGTCCTCTGCTCTTTATTGCACACGGAGTAAATAGGAGCCGAGGAGCAAGAGAAAAGGAGGAGGCTCCGCCCACAGCCCGTCCTGCACGAAACATGTGATCCTGTCAGCAAGGAGAGATGGTGAGTCTCTGTGTGTCTATGTGTATATGTCACGGACACGGGGTATGTGGACCCACTAGGCCGCTCCGCCGTAGCGGGGAGGCAGCTGACCAGGTCACAGTCTATGCGAAAGTCAATGGCAGACAGTAACGCTTGGGTACCTGAAATAGTCCGGACGGTGGCTGTGGCTTCAGTATGGATGGAGGCTGGTGCAGCAGGTGGCGCCAGACGTGGCGGGCAGTATCCGATGGAGCAGAAGACACTGGACGTGGCAGAAGGCACTGAATGTGGCAGAAGACACTGGACGTGGTAGAAGACACTGGACGTGGCAAACGACACTACTCCAACACAGGTAGGCACAGGAACTAGAACAATACGGAATACAGGAACGGGTAACAGGGCACGGGCAACAGCTGGAATGGGAAACACTAAGGGACCATTTGCGAGACAGACTGGGATAGACTAATAACGCTCAGGCAAGGATCAGAAGGCCTGGGGCCTTCTTATAGACCAGGAAATTAGGGCAGTAGATGATGATGACTGCTAATTTGTGCGTGCGCTGGCCTTTTAAGGCCGTGCGCGAGCGAGCGCGCGCACTCTACGGGACCCAGCAGGACGGAGCGGAAGTGAGCGCTGGCGTCTCCTAGGAAGGAGGCAGGGACCAGCGCTCACGGATCCATGGCTGCAGGCGTCGGGAGGTGAGTGAACTCGACGGCCCACGGCCATGGACGTTACAGTATCCCCCCTCTTACGCCCCCTCTTCTTGGGACCAGAGCGGGAGAGGAACTTTTTAATGAGAGCAGGAGCACTGAGGTTCTCTTCTGGCTCCCAGGACCTCTCCTCAGGACCAAACCCTCTCTAGTCCACCAAATAGAAAGTCCTTCCTCCTACCCTCTTGCAGTCCAGGATCTCCTTTACCTCGAATACATCAGAAGGGCCGCTGGGAGCAACTGTGGAACTAGAAGTCTTGCTGTAGCGGTTCAGGACCACTGGTTTCAGGAGGGACACATGGAAGGAGTTAGGGATTCTGAGGGTAGGAGGCAGCCGCAGTTTATAGGAGACAGGGTTGATTAGTAGCAGAATCTCGAAAGGACCAAGGAACCTGGGAGCGAACTTGTATGAGGGTACCTTCAAGCGAATGTTCCGAGAGGACAGCCAGACTTTAGTCCCCGGAACATACTGAGGCGGCTCTCTTCTCTTAGTATCTGCCTTTCGCTTCATGCGATCTACTGCCAGCAAAATAGAGGACCGGGTCTGTTGCCAGATTTGCAGGAAGTCCCCATATGCAGAGTCAGCAGCGGGTACCTGAGATGAAGTCGACACAGGAAGAGGGACTCTGGGATGTTGACTGTACATGATGTGGAACGGAGTGGAGGTGGTGGACTTACTTGTGTGGTTGTTATATGAAAACTCGGCCCATGGAAGAAGCTGTACCCAGTTATCGTGCTGTGAAGAGATGAAGTGGCGGAGATAATTTTCCATGATCTGGTTGATCCTCTCCACTTGCCCATTGGATTGGGGGTAATAGGCAGAGGAAAAATCCAAACTCACATACAGGAGTTTACAGAGGGCTCTCCAGAACTTAGAGGTGAACTGGACCCCCCGGTCGGATGTGAAGAGGCAAGCAATGCAAGCGAAAGATGTGTTGAATGAAGAACCTCGCCAGTCGGAGAGCAGAAGGTAGGCCGGTCAGCGGGATAAAATGTGCCATCTTAGAGAACCGGTCCACCACCACCCAGATGGTGTTGCATCCTGCTGAGGGAGGAAGGTCTGTGACAAAGTCCATTGTGATGTGCTGCCAGGGGGCACTGGGTACAGGCAGAGGTTGAAGCAGGCCGGCAGGCCTGGAGTGAGTCACTTTGTTGGAGGCACACACCGTGCAAGCAGAGACAAAGTCCAGAACATCTTTAGGTAGCGTGGACCACCAGAAGTGACGAGCAATCAGGTCTTGGGTTTTACGGACACCAGTGTGCCCAGCTAGTTTAGAACTGTGTCCCCAGCGGAGAATTCTTCTCCTGTCTGCCAACCAAACAAACGTCCTCCCAGAGGGGATGTCTCTAATCTTCAGAGCATTAGCGGTGACAACGCAGGATGGGTCTATGATAGTCTGAAGGGACTCCACCGTGTCTTCCGTTTCAAATGATCTGGACAGGGCATCGGCCCTCACATTCTTGTCAGCGGGACGGTAGTGGCGCAGAAATTGAAAACGGGTGAAGAACAGCAACCACCTGGCTTGACGAGGATTCAGTCTTTGAGCGGACTGAAGGTAGGTGAGGTTCTTGTGGTCGGTGAAGATCAGGATGTTGTGAGCTGCGCCTTCTAGAAGATGTCTCCACTCCTCCAGGGCCAATTTGATAGCCAGTAGCTCCCAAACTCCAATGGAGTAATTGCGCTCAGCAGAAGAAAACAGTCTTGAGTAGTAGCCACATACTACTGCCTTTCCTTTGGAGCTCCTCTGGAACAGAAGTGCACCTGCACCAACAGAGGAAGCGTCCACTTCTAGTGAGAACTGCCGAGATACGTCAGGGTGATGGAGGATTGAAGCTGAAGTGAAGGCTTTCTTGAGGCTAATGAATGCGGACTCTGCCTCTGGAGTCCACACCTTGGCATTCACACCCTTCTTGGTAAGGGTAGAGATGGGAGCCGTCAGAGAAGAGAAGTTAGGAATAAACTGCCGGTAGAAATTGGCGAATCCCTGGAACCGTTGTATGGCCCTTAGGCCTTGTGGACGTGGCCATTCCAGGACGGACTTTAGTTTCTCAGGGTCCATCTTTAGGCCTTGATCCGATATGACGTAGCCCAGGAAGGGCAAAGACCTCTTTTCAAAGGTGCACTTCTCCAATTTGGCATATAAGCGATTCTCTCTTAGTCGCAGAAGAACTTGCCGAACATGCCTCCGATGGGTCATCAGATCTGGGGAGAAAATTAAAATATCATCGAGATAAACAACAACACACATATAGAGGAGATCTCGGAAGATATCATTAACGAACTCCTGAAATACTGCGGGAGCGTTACACGGTCCGAAGGGCATCACTAGGTATTCGTTATGCCCATCGCGGGTGTTAAATGCCGTCTTCCATTCATCACCCCGGCGAATCCGGATTAGATTATAGGCCCCCCGCAGATCTAGCTTAGAAACATTTTTGGCTCCTCGTATGCGATCGAAGAGCTCGGAAATAAGTGGCAACGGGTATTTATTCTTTACCGTGATCTGATTGAGACCACGGTAGTCAATGCAGGGTCGAAGAGATCCATCTCTCTTTTTAACGAAGAAGAAGCCTGCCCCGGCCGGGGAGGAAGATTTTCGAATAAAACCCCTTTCCAAGTTCTCCTTGATATAGACTGACATCGATAAAGTCTCTGGCAAGGAGAGAGGATATACTCGTCCACAGGGAAGAGAAGCATTGGGAACCAGTTCAATGGGACAGTCATAATTCCGATGTGGAGGCAACGTCTCAGCCTCTCGTTTGCAAAAGACATCCGCAAAACTGGCATATTGAGATGGTAGGCCGGAAAGTGACTGAAGCAGAGGGGGCACAACAGGACAGACTTGTGACAGGCAATGGCTATGGCATCTGGAACCCCATTGAAGAACCTCTCCAGAATTCCAGTCAAGTGTCGGGGCGTGTAGACGGAACCATGGCAGACCCAGCAGGATAGGATTGATAGCCTTGGGTAGTACCAGGAAGGTGATCTGTTCTGAGTGAAGAGCTCCGACCCATAGTGTCAACAGCTCTGTGATGAGCATGATCAGATCAGGCAATGGTAGACCATTCACAGAGGCAACTGCCAGGGGTCTCTCCAGACGGACTGTGGGTAGTCGAAACCGATCCACTAGATCCTGCTGGATAAAATTAGCAGCAGCTCCAGAGTCAAGATAGGCAGAGGAAGAATGTGATGTCTCTCCGGTGACAATGGCCAAAGGAATCGATAATCTGGAAGAGGTTTTAACGTTTGGAGACGATCCACCTAGAGTTGCCTCTCCAATCAACCCTAGGTACTGGAGTTTCCCGGTTTCTGTGGGCATTGGTGCACAAAATGACCCTTGAGGCCACAATACATACAAAGTCCAGAGGAGCGTCTGCGCTGCTTCTCCTGTTCAGATAACCGGACTCTGTCTACCTGCATGGGTTCTTCAGGTAGCGCACTAGGAGTGGACAATAGTGGTCTCTGGACTGATGATGCTGGTCTGTGGACCTGGCTCTCCTGACGAACCTCTTGAGAGCGCTCCCGGATTCTCCTATCAACCCGGGTGGCTAACAGGATGAGGGCATCCAAGGTAGAAGGAAGGTCGCGGGCTGCCAGTTCGTCCTTGATGTGAGAGGACAGTCCCTGCCAGAAGGTCGCTACCAGTGCCTCATTGTTCCATACCAGCTCGGCTGCTAGGGTACGGAAGGAGTAGCATACTCCCCTACTGTGGAGCCTTCTTGCTTGAGGGTCAACAGAGTGGCTGCGGCAGAGGATGTTCAACCCGGCTCCTCGAACACGGCACGAAAGGACTCCAGGAACAAGGCTAGGTCCGCGGATACAGGTCCTTGTTGCTCCAAGATTGCGTTCGCCCATGCGAGGGCCTTGCCGGCGAGGAGGGAGATAATGAACGCCACTTTGGCCTCCTCGGAGGGGAAGAGATGAGGCCGTAGCCTAAAATGCACTGTGCATTGATTGAGAAATCCTCTACATGCTCTGGGGTCACCGTCGTAGTGAGGAGGAAGGGGCAGAGGAACTGTGGATCCGGAATATACAGGAGGAGCATCGGGCAGTGGCACAGCAACAGCTTCAGGAGGAAGAACCGGAGGTTGAACAGCGAGTAGATCTAGACGGACCAGGATAGAATTCACCGCCTCAAGGAGTTGATCTTGACGTGTGCGTAGGTCATGCATCTCTGTCTGAATCTTCTGTACTGCGGTCTTGGGCTGGCCAGCGGGCTCCATGGCCTGAGCGTACTGTCACGGACACGAGGTATGTGGACCCACTAGGCCGCTCCGCCGTAGCGGGGAGGCAGCTGACCAGGTCACAGTCTATGCGAAAGTCAATGGCAGACAGTAACGCTTGGGTACCTTAAATAGTCTGGACGGTGGCTGTAGCTTCAGTACAGATGGAGGCTGGTGCGGCAGGTGGCGCCAGACGTGGCGGGCAGTATCCGATGGAGCAGAAGACACTGGACGTGGCAGACGACACTAGACGTGGCAGAAGGCACTGGACGTGGCAGAAGACACTGGACGTGGCAGAAGACACTGGACGTGGCAAACAACACTACTCCAACGCAGGTAGGCACAGGAACTAGAACAATACGGAATACAGGAACGGGTAACAGGGCAACAGCTGGAACGGGAAACACTAAGGGACCATTTGCGAGACAGACTGGGATAGACTAACAACGCTCAGCCAAGGAACAGAAGGCCTGGGGGACACAGCAGGACGGAGCGGAAGTGAGCGCTGGCGTCTCCTAGGAAGGAGGCAGGGACCAGCGCTCACGGATCCATGGCTGCGGGCGTCGGGAGGTGAGTGAACCCGACGGCCCGCGGCCATGGACGTTACAGTATATAAGTGTGTTTTTATGTGTATATATTACAGTATGTGTGTGTGTGTGTGTGTGTGTATGTGTGTGTGTGTGTGTGTGTGTTTAGGTCTCTTTGTAAGCGTGTGTTCAATATTAAAGAAGAACAGATAAAATGAAGATATCTGTGCTGCCCACAGACAAGCTCCACCATATGCCCGGTGGCATCGCTAGTAGCCGTAATGGCTGCTACAGCAGTAGCGACGCTGCTACAGCAGTAGCGACGCTACTACGGGGACCACGCTACCAAGTCTCTAACATTTATGGGCCGGGCAGAATGGGCGATTTCATGTACGGTGGCGTCGCTATCACCGGAGGGGGCTCTGGTTCTAGTGACAGCCACC
Source organism: Rhinoderma darwinii (assembly GCF_050947455.1). Taxonomy (NCBI): domain Eukaryota; kingdom Metazoa; phylum Chordata; class Amphibia; order Anura; family Rhinodermatidae; genus Rhinoderma; species Rhinoderma darwinii. The sequence goes on along the minus strand of NC_134690.1, from coordinate 132,743,849 downwards.
CCCTCTTGCAGTAATTGTACCTGTGTCTATAGCATGCAGGTACAAATACATGCAGTAGCGCTGAATGGCCGGGCACGTTCCGTGCCCGACCATTCGGCACTTTACAATGACACTGATTTGTGGGGCTTCATCGCGCTGCTTCCATCGTAGAAAGATGCTGATTGACGGGGGTCATTCTGCACTGCCAATCAGCGCCCTTCAACGATGCGCTGCTTTCGTCGTTCAGCTCCAGCAGACCTGCTTAGAAGAGAGCAGATCTTCATTGCCACCGGACGGCACGGGAACGGGATCTGGGTGTGTATGTAAAGTTGTTTTGTTTTCTACTAAAACTGTGAGTGCCATTATCTACAGTGGGGGCTCTATCTACAGGGGGTCTATATGTGGGGATGTGGAGCACTATATACAGGGGGAGCTATATGTAGGGCGCTATCTAAAGGGGGCTATATATAGGGCACTGTCTACAGGGGTGGGCTATATGTGAGGCACTATATACCGAGGGGATATTTGTGGATTACTCTCTATAGGGAAAGCTATATGTAGGGCAGCATGTAGGGCAGTGGTTAGCACTATTGCCTTGCAGCTCTGGAGCCCATATGTGGGCACTATCTACAGAGAGCTGTATGTGGGGCACTATCTACAGGGGCTTATATGTAGGGCACTATCTACAGAGGCTTTATGGGGGTCAATATCTACAGGGGGCACGGTGTGTGTTTGTGTGTGTGTGTGTGTGTGTGTGTGTGGGGGGGGGGACACAGAATACGGTACTATTATAATCACGGAAACAGTGTATGGCGCTAATATAGTGCAGTGTATGGCGCTTTTATATTTAGAGGGGTTGAGAATTTTATCTTTATTTATAGGTGCAGAAATGTTTTAAAATGAGAAGCTAAAGACATCTGAGCGGAAAACTGTAGAAATAGGTCATGGCCGGGAGAAATCCATCATAGAGGTCTGGACCGGAGGGAGAAAAAAAGAGAAAAAGAACTAGAATCTGAGATGTCACCAGTGAGTCACTTAATGTAAATGTTTATTCTGCCTCTAATCAGTACTGTAGTCACTGTATGATCTGCAGCGAGATGATGAGTGGTATGATTTTTTTTGTGAAACAGCATCTCCCAGCATATCCTTACCATTGTTCAAGCCATGCTGGGAGCTGTCGTTTTACACCGTACACACCTATATTACAGCGGTTGCACTAAATTGAGCTGTATTTGTTCTGGTGTTGTATATATGTACTAAGATTAGTTCTGGGGCTGTATATGTGTACTGAGCTTTGTTCTGGTGCTGTATATATGTACTGATCTTGGTTCTGATGCTGTATTTATGTACTGAGCTTTGTTCTGGTTCTGTATATATGCTGTATATATGTATGAGCTTGGTCCTGGTACTGTATATATATATGTATTGAGCTTGGTTCTGGGGCTATAGTTATGTATTGAGCTTAGTTCTGGTGCTGTATATATGTACTGAGCTTTGTTCTGGGGTTGTATATATGTACTAAGTTTTGTTCTGGTGCTGTATTTATGTACCGATCTTGGTTCTGGGGCTGTATTTATGTACTGATCTTGGTTCTGGTATTGTATATATGTACTGACCTCAGTTCTGCTATTGTATATATGTACTGATCTTGGTTCTATTGATGTATTTATGTACTAAGGTTGATTCTGGTGCTGTGTATATGTACTGATCTTGGTTCTGGTACTGTATATATTTCAGAGCTTGTTTCTGGAGCTGTAATTATTTAGGATATATTTATAATAACAAAATTGCTGGGAAGGTGGAATTGTTTTCAATTAATTGTATATTTAATGGGAACCTGTCTCGTAGTTTTAACCCCTTGAACTGCCACCAAGCAATAATACATGACCTGCCAATATTTCCAAATAAATGTTTTTTTCAGATTCAGTAAAATCTTTAAAAACAACTTTTAAAACGGTGCACACTATATGCTAATTGCTCATTAAAGATTCATGGGGCGGTGCTGCTATCCAGAAGAGTCACACAGTCCTGCCTCCAAACCCACCTTTCCATGTTTGATTGACATCCCCCTGGCTGATACAACTTTCTCGGATGCGCCATTGCCTTGTACTACTTGGGGGGCTGTGTGCCACTATATACAAGGGGGGGGCTGTGTGGCACTATACACAAGGGAAGCTCTGTGGCACTATACACATGGGGGAGCTGTGTGGCACTATATACAAGGGGCAGTGTGGCATCACTAAGGGGGCACTGTGTTGCACTATCGACTAGGGGGGGCTGTATGGCACTATTTACAAGGGGGAGGGCTGTGGATCTATCTACAGGGGGCTGTGTGTGGCACAATCTACAGGGATCTGTGTCAGGCACTATCTACTAAGGGGGCTGTGTGTCACTATCTACTAAGGGGGAGCTGTGTGGCACTATATACAAGGGAGGGGAGCTGTGTGGCGCTATATACAGGGGGAGCTGTATGGCTCTATATACAGGGGCTTTATGGCAATATTTACAGGGGGCCTGTATGGCACTATCTACAAGGGGGAAGTGGGGGCGCTATCTACAAGTGGGGTATGACACTGTCTACAGGCGGGGCTGTTAAGCACTGTCCACAGGGGGGCTGTATGGCACAATCTACAGGGGGCACTATCTATACGGACAGCTGCGTGTGTCACCTGGGGGCCCAAGTCAGGAGTTTACTATGGGGCCCAGTCTTTCCTAGTTACGCCTCTGCTCTACTACCCCCTAAATACTGATCTGCCTTTTATATACTCTGCTGCCCCCTATAAACTATGTTGCCCTCTATATATTATGCTGCTTCCTATATACTCTGTTGGCCCTTATATACTTTGCTGCCCCTTATATACTCTGCTGCCCCTATATACTATGCTGCCATTATACACTATGCTGCGCCCTACATTCTCTGCTGGCCCTTATATACTCTGACACTACTTATATATGCTGCTGCCCCTATATGCCCTGCTGCCCCTTATATACTCTGCTGCCCCGTATATATGCTGCTGCCCCCTATATACACTGCTGCCCCTATATACACTGCTGCCCCTTATATACTCTGCTGTCTCTTATATGCTCTGCTGCCCCCTATATACTCTGCTGGCCCTTCTATACCCTGCTGCCCCTTAGATACTATGCTGCCCCTATATACTATGCTGCCCCTATACACTATACTGCTCCCTACATACTCTGCTGGCTTTTAGATACTCTGCCGCTGCCTATATATGCTGCTGCCCCCTATATACCCTACTGCACCTTATATACTCTGCTGCCCCTATATACACTGCTGCCCTTATATTCTCTGTTGCCCCCTATATAAACTGCTGTCCCCTATATACACAGCTATATTAGACAAGGGGGCGTCAACAACAGCGATTCTCCTGAGGTGAAGCTACCTCACATCCTCTGACATGTCCTATCAGCATAAAGCTGCTTCATACAGTGTGAGAGACTGAGGCTGGAGGGAAGGTGGATCACTTCAAATAGCCATATCTCCACCTGTGGACCACCTAGAACTGGTGGCATATGAAAGATGAGATTCTAATCTTTTAATCTTTCATATGCCACCAGGAATTAAAGTTCTTGCTGTGAAATAACCAGAGGTATCACCAGTTGAAAACACAGTCGGGAATGGAAGCGGTATACTATATCTTAGAATAATAGTAGAGAGCTACTATAGATGTGGTAAGATGTTCTACTGGTATTAACTCAAATATAAGAGGCAGTTGCATTGTTTTTTTTTTTACACCTGGTAGGATTGTATATTGCATAACTGGGTATTTTATATCTTGTTAGAGGAAATAGGGAATTAGACTCCCCCTACCATGTTGGTGTGGTTGTTTTCACATTAAACCCTTTTGGCTAGCTGTGCTTTTTCTTTAGAATGATGATGCTATTAACAACTTGCCAGTTGTGTTAAGATAGACCACTACATAAATTCTTTAAAAATGTTGTCCCACCATTAAATATCATAGTCATTGTAGAGCAGCCAATAAAGATATTTATTTTTTCCCTCTTATCAGGGAAGGAGCAGAGCCCCTGTAGTAGCAGTGTAGCTGAGAAGATTTCTCGTGCAAGGGAAGTAAAAAAAAGGATGATGTAATTAATAAACTCAATTGCCATTCACAAGTCGTATACAATCATGCCCATTACAAATTAGTTAGCAGTAGCAGGCCAATAACTATTTGTGTTTTACTTATACATTTTAACCCCCTCCTTCTGATGATTATTGTTTTCTTTCTTTCTCTTTTGTTAACCCCTTCCCGACATTTGTCGTAAGTATACGACATGGAGAGCCAGGGCTTCCCGCAAAATGTCGTATACTTACGCCAAATGCTTGGCACTGGCTCAGAAGCTGAGTCGGTGCCATCATCCCCGTATGTCTGCTGTATCTGACAGCTGACATCCTGCTGTAACGGCAGGGACCAAAGGTAGCTTCGATCCCTGTCATTAACCCCTTAAATGCAGCCGTCACAAGTGATAGCTACATTTAAGGTGTTTGCAGCTCATCGACACCCCAGCAATTAAATCGCCGGAGTGTCGGTGCCTGCAATGGCAACCGGAGGCCTAATACCGGCCTTCCGGTATACCTAGCATGGAAAACTTCCAGCAACCGGCCGGAGGCAAGGCCTAAAAGGCTTCCGTAGTCGCCGGCAAGATGGCGCCGGCTCAGGAGATAAGCCAGTGTCATCAGCGGTGGATATCATCTGTATATTACAGCTGACATCCACTTGTAATGGCAGGAACCAGAGCTAGCTCCAATCCCTGCCATTAACCACTCAGATGCAGCGATTTGATGCGATGACTGCATCTTTGTGGTTGCTAGCAGATTGCCAGCTGTGCCCTACAATCACACGACTGCCAACTGCTATTATGACACCAGGAGACCTAACAATGGCATTCTGTTTGCCATTACGGAAGCCGATTAGGCTCCGCTCGGAGGCGAAGCCTAATCGGCTTGCTGTCAGTGAATGACTGACAGACCTAATACATTGCACTACGTAGGTAATGTATTAGAAAAAAAATCTGACAGTTGGACCTTCAAGTCAAGTAGTGTAAAAAAAAAGTGAAAAAAAAAAAAGTGAAAAAAGTTGTAAAAAATATAATAAAAGCTTTAAAGAGCCTCTGTCACCACATTATAAGTGCCCTATAGTGTACATGATGTGAGCGGCGCTGTAATGTAGATTACAGCAGTGTTTTTTATTTAGAAAAACAACAATTTTTGACGGAGTTATGACCTATATTAGCTTTATGCTAATGAGTTTCTTAATGGACAACTGGGCGTGTTTTACTTTTTGACCAAGTGGGCATTGTGGAGAGAAGTGTATGACGCTGACCAATCAGCGTCATACACTTCGCCCCATTCATTTACATAGCACATATTGATATAGCTATATCGCTATGTTCAGCCACATAAACACACTATAGCGTTACTGCAGTGTCCTGACAATGAATATACATAACCTCCAGCCAGGACGTGATGTTTATTCAGAATCCTGACCACTTCTGTAGCGTCTGTGTGGGACTACAGCACAGCACAGCGAGATCTCGCTATAAAAAACAGTTTACAGCAAAATCTTGCGAGACTACGCCTACTATGCTGTAAATCACAGAGAAGTGGTCAGGATTCTGAATACATATCCCGTCCTGGCTTGAGGTAATGTCTATTCATTGTCAGGACACTTGATTAACATTAATGTGTGTGTATGTGGCTGCACATTGTGTTCTAGTAATAACACGATGCTGCTGTGTAAATGAATGGAGAGAAGTGTATGACGCTGATTGGTCAGCGTCTTACACTTCTCTCCACAATGCCCACTTGGTCAAAAAGTAAAATACGCCCAGTTGGTCATTAAGAAACTTGTTAGCATAAAGCTAATATAGGTCATAACTCCGTCAAAAATGATAGTTTTTCTAAATAAAAAACACTGCTGTAATCTACATTACAGCACCAATCACATCATGTACAATATAGGCCACTTATAATGTGGTGACAGAGCCTCTTTAAGTAATAAAATAAAACACAATACAACCATACATATTTGGTATCGCCGTGACCGAAACGGCGTAAACGACAAAAATATTATGTTATTTATTCCACGCAGTCAGTGGCGTAAAAAAAACGTAATAAATGATGCCTGAATTTCTGTTTTTTGTCACATTGCCCTACAAAAATTAAAATAAAAAGTGATCAAAAAGTCGCATGTATCCAAAAATGGTACCTATAAAAACTATAGCTCGTCTCGCAAAAAAACAAGCCCTCATACAGCTCCGTCGACGAAAAAGAAAAAAATTTATGGTTCTCACAACATGGCATCCGAAAAAATACATGCTTTTTACAAAAGTAATTTTATTGTGCAAAAAGTTGTAAAACATAAAAAAGTGCCATAAATTAGGTATCGCCAGAATCGTACTGACCCGCAGAATAAAGTTAACATGTAATTTATAATGCATGATGAACGCTGTATAAAAAAAAAAACTGTGGCAGAATTGCAGTTTTTTGGTCACCTTGCCTCTCAAAAAATAGGATAACAAGTGATCAAAAAGTCGCATGCACCCCAAAATGGTACCAATAATAACTACAGCTCGTCCCACAAAAAAACAGCCCTCATACCACTACGTCTATGAAAAAATAAAATTAGTTAAGGCTTACATAAGTCTGCAGCTGTGCAGATCAGAGGGGAACATTTCGTCTGTTTCAAGATGCGATTTATCGGGGCCCTAAAATCAAGGAACCAGGAAGGGGGGCCCAAACATATCTGCTAGAAGCGAGGGTGCCCTTATTATACCAGGACAACACTTCCTAGCAAAATTCCCCAAATTGCAAAGGTGCGGAGTGTGGACCAAGAATGGGAAAAATAAAGACACCGTTTATGAATGCGACACCGGCCTGTGCAGAAAGGATTGCTTCACAGTGTAACACACATCTATGGATTATTTTATTGTTTACACCATTATTATACCATTATTATACCACCTGACTATGCCCCTGATGTACTCTGCCACACGAGTAATACTCAAACAAAACTACTTCCCATCAAAATCTACGCTTCAAAAGCCAAATGGTGCTCCCACCCATCTGAGCCCTACAGCGTGCACGAACAGCAGTTTACTTCCAACAATATTGCAGCGCCATACCCGGGAGAACCCTTTAAACAATTTTTCGGTTGTGTGTCTACAGTGGCATAAGCTGGGCATGACGGGAACAATTTTAATTTTTACTCTGCACCATACGCAGCGCATATATTTATGGAAAAGACCTGTGGGGTGAAAATGCTCACTACACCCCTTAATAAATGCCTTGAGGTGTGTAGTTTCTAAAAACGGGGTTTCTTTTATTATTTCCCATCTGAGCCTCTGCAATTGTGAACCAAATCTGTGTAAATCGCCAAATTAGGCCTCAATTTCAGATGGTATTCTCTCACTCCTGAGCCCTGTCAAATGTCGAAGCAAAAGATTAGGGCCCCATGTGGGGTGATTCTAAAACCGGGAAACACAGCATAATAATTAGAGAGCTGTCTTGTTATGGTGGCACAAGCTGGGCACCACATATTGGCATATCTATTGAAAAATCAAATTTTTACTCAATGTCGAGTGCACACTAATTTATGCAAAACACCTGCAGGGTTAACATTCTCACTACAACCCTAGGTGAATACCTTGAGGGGTGTAATTTCCAAAATACGGGTCACTTTTGGGGGTTTTCCACTGTTTTGGTCCCACTGGGGTTTTGCAAATGCTACATATCGACCAGAAACCAATCCATCAACATCTGTACTCCGAAACCAAATGGCACTCCTTCCCTTCTGAGCCCTGCCGTGTGCCCAAAAATGAGTTTATAACCACATATGGGGTATTGCCATACTCGAGAGAAATTGCTTAACAAATGTTGGAGTTTTTTTTCTGCTTTATTTTTTGAGAAAAGGAAAAATGTTGCGCTAAAGCTACATCTTATTGAAAAAAAAATTAAATTTTTATTTTCACTGCCCAATTCAAGTAAAATCTATGAAACAGCTGTGGGGTCAAAATGCTCACTACACCCCTAGATTAATTCCTCAAGGGGTGTAGTATCACAAATGGAGTTCCCTTTTGGTAGTTTTCACTGTACTGGTACCTTAGGGGCTTTGCAAAAGCGACATGATGTCAAGAAACCAATACAAGAAAATCTGTGCTCCAAAAGCCAAATGCCACTCCATCCCTTCTGTTCCTTGCCATGTGCCCAAACAGCAGTTTGTGACCACATATTCGGTATTTCCGTACTCCAGAGAAGTTGCTTCACAAATGTTGGGGTTCTTTTTTTCCTTTATTTGTTGAGAAAATGAAAATTTTGAAGAATAAGGATTTTTTTTATTTTCACTGCCCAATTCTAATAAATTCTATGAAACACTTGTGGGGTCAAACTGATCACTACATCCATAGATTAATTCTTCAAGGGGTGTAGTTACCTAAATGGAGTCACTTTTGGGCCTTTTTATTGTTTTGTCCCCTCAGGGGCTCTGTAAATGTGACCTTGCCTCCACAAACTATTCCTGCTAAATTTGAGCTCCAAAAGCCAAATGGCGCTCTTTCCCTTCTAAGCCCTGACGTGTGTCCAAACAGCCGTTTATGACCACACACGTGGTACTGTTTTACTCGGAAGAAATTGATTTACAAATTTTGCAGTGCTTTTTGTCCTTTAATCCTCGTGGAAATGAGAAAAAATTAGCTAAACCTACATTTTCTTTGAAAGAATGTAGCTTTTCATTTTCACTGCCTATTTCCAATAATTTATGCAAAAAAACTGGTGGGTCAAAATGCTAACTATACCCTAGATAATTTCCTCAAGGGGTGTAGTTTCCAAAATGTCACCATTTGTTGGGAGTTTCCACTGTTTTGGTCCCTTAGGGGCTCTGCAAATGCGACATAGCCTCCAAAAACCATTCCTGCTAAATTTGAGCTCCAAAAGCCAAATGGTGCTCTTTCCCTTCTAAGCCCTGCCGTTTGTCCAATCAGCCGTTTATTACCACATATGGGGTACTGTTTTACTCGGGAGAAATTGCTTTACAAATTTTGTGATGCTTTTTCTCCTTTAGTCCTTGTGGAAATGAGAAAAAAATCGCTAAACCTACATTTTCTTTGAAAGAATGTAGATTTCCATTTTCCCAAATTTCCACTGTTTTGGCACCGTAAGAGCCCTTCAAACCCGACATGGTGCCTAAAATATATTCTAATAAAAAGGAGGCCCAAAATCCACTAGGTGCTCCGTTGCTTCTGAGGCCTGTGCTTCAGCCCAGTAGCGTGCTAGGGCCACATGTGGAATATTTCCTAAAACTGCAGAGCCTGGGCAATAAATATTGAGTTGTGTTTTCCTGGTAAAACTTTGTGTTACAAAAGAATTGATTAAACATTTATTTCTACAACAACAAAAAATTAAATTTGTAAATTTGACCTCTACTTTGGTTTAATTCCTGTGAAACGTCTAAAGGGTTAAGGCCCCATGCACACAAACGTGCTTTTGCGGCCGCAATTCCCCCAAAAATCCATGGGAGAATTGCGGCCCCAATCATTTCTATGGGGCCATGCACACGACCGTAGTTTTTACCGTCCATGCATGGCCCAGGAGCCCGCACCGCAGAAAGAAGGACATGCCTTATTATGGCCATCTTCTGCGGTACGGCTCATTGAAAATAATGGCCGCAGTGATGTGCATGGCCCGCGATTTGCGGGCTGCTAGCGGCTGACAGTCCGCAGCCGGCCGAACCGAAAATCATGCGGCCTAAGAAACTTTCTAAATGCTGTTTTGAATACTTAGAGGGGTAAAGTTTTTAAAATGGGGTGACTTTTTGGAGGTTTCTAATATATAAGGCCCTAAAAGCCACTTCACAACTGAACTGCCCTCTGTAAAAATAGCCTTTTGAAATTTTCTTGAAAATATGAGAAATTGCTGCTAAAGTTCTAAGCCTTGTAACGTCCTAGAAAAATAAAAGGATGTTCAAAAAACGATGTCAATCCAATGTAATTAGCGAATATTTTATGTGGTATAACTGCCTGTCTTACAAGCAGATACATTTAAATTGAGAAAAATGTTGGTGTATTTCACATTTCAATACTGAATGTATCGAGCAAATTTTGTCAGTAACATAAAGTACAATGTGTCATGAGAAAATAATCTCAGAATCGCTTGGATAGGTTAAAGCATTCCGAAGTTATTACCACATAAAGTGAAAAATGTCAGAGTTGAAAACTGAGGCTCTGTCAGGAAGGTCAAAAGTAGCCAAAGAGGGAAGGGGTTAAATAGTTGATGTTGTTGTTATTATTGTTATTTTAGCCCAATAGTGTCCGCCAATATGCCATTTCACTAATGGGCTTTATTCCAATGCATACACCTTTTCAAGGTGCTGCATCAGAATAAATAAACAGAGCAGGGAGCCGTTAAATCTCCCTGTTCTCAGCTATCGATCTCGCCAGTTTAACCCCTCAGATACGGCGATGAATTGCGAGTGCCGCATCTGAGCTCCCTCTCTCACTCCCTCGGCATCCTGCGATAAAATCGCAAGGTGCCGTTGGTTTCTATGGCAGCCAAGGGTCAAAATAAAGGCCCCGCAATTCTTCCACCAGTTGTGCCTGCTAGGTTATGTGAGAGGCATGGCCTAGCAGATGCCTGTCCGATTTACAAGGACAGGCAGTAATACACTGTAATAGAAAATTATTGAAGTCTATTATAAAAGCGATCGGAGAATCACATAGTGAAGTCCTCTGGTGGGACTAGTAAAAAAGTTTAAAAAAAAGTTTAATAAAGTTAATTAAAAAAAATATGTGAAAAACTCACTTTTTCCCCTTACAAAATGCTTTATTATTAAAAAAACAACAAAAAAGAGTTAAAAAGTTATACACATTTGGTATTACCACGTCCATAACGACACTAACTATAAAGTTATTACATTATTTAACCCGCATGGTGAATGCCGTAGAAAAATAAATAAAAAACAATGCAAAAATTGCTGTTTTCTGTGAATCCTGCCTTAAAAAAAATGTGATAAAAAGTGATCAAAAAGTTGCATCTGCTCCAAAGTGATACCAATAAAAACTAGAAGTCGTCCTGCAAAACAAAAGCCCTCATACAACTGCATGGGCAGAAAAATAAAAAAGTTATGGCTCTTCAAATATGGAGACACAAAAACAAATAATTTTGAAAAAAATAGTTTTTACTGTGTAAAAGTAGTAAAACATACAAAATCTATATAAATTTGGTATCATTGCAATCACAACAACCCGGTGAATAAAGTTTTTGTGTTATTTATACCACACGGTAAACAGCGTAGATTTAGGACACTAAAAAGTGTGGTAAAATTGCAGTCTTTTTTCTATCCAACCACAAAAAAGTTAATAAAAGTTAGTCAATAAATTATATGTACCCCAAAATGGTGCTATTATAAAAACTACAACTTGTCCTGCAAAAAACAAGACCTTATACAGCTATGTTGACGCAATAATAAAAAGTTATAGCTCTTTGAATGAGACGATAGAAAAACGTAAAAAATAGCTTGGTCATTAAGGCCTAAAATAGGTTGGTCATTAAGGGTTAAATTAGTATATGGTATATGACATGTAGTCACAGGAGTCTAGGACAAAAATGAAGGATTTTGTGAAATATACATACAAAAGACAGTTTTATGTCTAAAATGTTTATTATTTTTATACATAAGTGTGTGTAAGTCTTTAATTCAATAATCCTTTCATGGCGGTCACTAAAACGAGCCTTATTCCAGTGCATTAGTGTTTTTACGGCGCATCCGAATTAGCCCGGAACGGTCTCCTGCTCTAACCGGCTATTTAACCCCTTAGATGCCGTGGTCAATAGCGACCGTGGCATAAAAGTGCTTTACCAAGGAAGGGGGCTCCCTCTGTCACACATTTGTGGCCTGCAAATGGGATCACGGGCCACCGATGGGTTGCCATGGCAACCGGGGGCCTTTCAAAGGCCCCCAGTCCTGACATAGCTGTATGCCTATTAGGCCATGCCAGAGGCATGTTAGTTTTACACTGGCAGGTAGTAATGCCACACAGTAAAAAAATATATATTTGATAATGATATGGTTTTACGTTGTGAAACTGCAAAAAATAAATAAATATACATATATGGTATTGCGGCAATCATAATGACCTGAACAATAAAATTAACATGTTATTTAAATGACATGGTGAATGGCATCCAAAAAAAACAAAAAACTGTGACGGAATTACTTTTTTTCCTTCCCTTTCCCCTAAAAATGTAATAATTGTTAATCAATATGCTCCATGTATTCCAAGATAACATGAATAAAAAACGGAATCTCGTCCTGCAAAAAACAAGCCCACATATGGCTACATCAATGGGAGAAAAAAAGTTATGGATCTTGGAATGCGACGATGCAAAAACAAAATATTTCTTTTGAAAGTGTTTTTATTGTGCAAAAGTAGTAAAACATAAAAAAAAACAATACATTGAGTATCGCCGTAATTGTATGGACCCATAGAATAAAGGTAACATGTTATTTAGACCGCACAGCGAATGGCGTAAATTTAAAACGCAAAACATAATGGTGGAATTTCTGTGTTTTTTTCTATTCCCCCAAAATAAAGTTAAATCAATAATCTACATGTGCCTTACAATTGTGGCATTAAAAAATACAACTCAATCTCCCAAAAAACAAGCCAAATAGAAAAAATTGCTTGGTCGTTAAGAGCCGAAATAGGCCAGTCATTAAAGCGTTAAACTTATTTTCCCTTTGCTACATGATATTGTAGATGGCCTTCTTATTTGGTCTGAATAAATTGGCTCTATGAATAGCTAGACTTTTCTTTGGATAATAGAGACCATCAATCTGGAATTTTCTAATGAGTATCTGAACTGAAGTGGATGTCTCAAGAAGTTTAGGACTATTTGAAATTCCATAAACAAATAGGACATGTACAGATGTGACCAAAGACTGAAGTCATAATAAATTCAGCTATAGCTGTAGCAGAGCCGAAATGTTGTTGCTTTTATACAGTAAAATAATTCAGTAGCATTACATGCAGTTAAAAGCAATATACACCTTTGAAATTGTTTTAATTTTATTTATTTTTTTAAATAAAACAGGGAATTAGTGTGATTGGCACAACTTTGTACATTTTACATTTACATTTTATTCAAATTATTTTTACTTTTTGAGAATTAGCTGCTTTGTATCCTGTATGTATCTTGCGCTGAAACCTGTATCCATCAGATCAGCAGGACTGAAGGGTTCAATGACAGAGGGTCCTGCGTGTCCCTTAAAGGAACAGTGTTACCACAATTTTTTTTTTAATATGTTAAAGATGTTAGTGCTTTATTAAAAACGTTTGGATTAATTTGTGTGTTTGTGTGTTACTTTTTCTTATTTTTACACTTTTTCTTCCCTATGGGGGCTGCCATTTTTTTTTCCATTTCTGTATGTGTCGATTAACGACACATACAGACATGGAATACGGCAGCTCCAGTCCCATAGGGACTGCAAACGGGGCCCGTTCCATCCACTAACATGTACGCCGCTGTGTGGGAACGGCGCATGCGCCGCTCCCACACAGTTCAATTTGAAATGCGCGCCGCCCGGCACCATTTTCCTGTGGACCGGAAGTTGCGGCCGTACAGTAAGATTACTACTTCCGGTCGCGGCTTCCGGACTTGTGCACATGGAGCAGCGGCAGCAGACGGAGCGGATGGACCGGAGGGAGCGGCGGCGACTGGAGCAGGTAAGGGATTTCTATGTATGTTTGTGTTCAGTGTGTGTTTACTACTGTATGTAAACCTTCTACACTGTGTGTTAGCTCAAAAAATGGCGACACACAGTGTAGGAGGTTAGACCGTCAAACCCCTCGTTTCTCCCGGCACTAGCCAGGATAAAGGAGGGGGGGATGCTGAGAGCTCACTAGAGCGAGGGCTTTTTACCCAATTTTGCAGCATAAAGCAATGTGGTTGCTTTACCACATGCAATGCTGCAATTTTGGGAATGGCTCCATCTAGTGACCAGCAATGGGAAATATTATAAATTAGAATCCAATTGAATCCAATTTATAATATTTCCTGACTCGTGAAAAAAAAAAAAAAATTAGAACAATGTTTAATCACCTATACACTAATTGTTTAACTAAAAAAAAAAAAACATGTTTTTGCTGGCAACACATTCCCTTTAAATGCAGGATCGAGCTGTTATCGATCAAATATAAGTTCATAACTTAGATGTGATGAATAACAGGTGGATCCTGTTCAGAGACATGCAGGACCCACTTTCACTGAGATCATCAGTGACCAATTCAGATCTCAGCACGAGATAAAGCTGCTCTGTATATAGGACACAAAGCAGCTGTGTCTCAAAAAGTAAAAATAATTTTTATTAAAATGTAAATACAAAGCTGCACCAATCACACTAATACACTGTTTTATTTTTAAAAAAAACACCTTTTATGTAAAGGGCAAGGGTATTATAAGTTAAATTAAATATAAATTAATATTTTTTAATAACAAACTAGTTATGTTGATGTGTTGGAAGCAGGAAAAATAGGTTAGCATAAGGATCTGAGCGACTTAGACAAGGGCCAAATTGTGATGGCTAGACAACTGGGTCAGAGCATGTCCAAACGGCAGGTCCTCTGGGATTTCCTGGTATGCAGTGGTCAGAACCTACCAACAATGGTCCCAATAAAAGACAACCGGTGAACCGATGTCAGGATCATGGGCATGCAAGACTCATTGATGTGCGAAGACTCGCCAGTCTCATTAATGAATCTGGGGTGCAAATCCAATCCCACAGATGAGCCGATGTAGTACAAATAGTCAAAAAAGTTAAAGCTGGCTATGATAGAAAGGTGTTAGAATACATTGTGCATTACGGCTTGCTGCATTTGGGGCTGGACAGATCAATTAGAGTGCACATGCTGCACGTGAGCATCAGAACTAGACCATGGAGCAATAGAGGAAGATGGTCTGGAATGATTAGTAACGTTTCTTATAACATCATGTGGATGGACATGCAGTGGCGTAACTACCGCTATAGCAGCCGTAGCGGCTGCTACTGGGCCCGCGGCATGAGGGGGCCCGTGTCTCCCGCCGACATGGGCCCCCACCATGGCCGGAGGCTCCACTAGCTGCCGCTATGGCTACTACAGCGCGACGCCACTTAACACTACGGCAGAGCAGGGAGGTATCTCCCCGCTCTGCCATTAAAGGGGTTGTTCCTACATAAGACATGTATCCCCTATCCACAGGATAGGGGATACATGTGTGATCGCTGGCAGCGATAAGGAGAACAGGGGACCGAAAGTCCCCTGAAGTTCTCCATGAGAAACCTCGGACTTCCGGGGTCTGTGTTGGCAGCTCCGTAGAAATGAATGGAGTGCCGGTCGCGCTTGTGCGCATGCGTGACCAGCGCTACTTTAATTTTGATTGAGCTGTACAGACTCCGGAAGTCAGAGGTTAGTCATGGAGAACTTCGGGGGACTTTCGGTCCCCCGTTCTCCCTATCGCTGCCAGCGATCACACATGTATCCCCTATCCTGTGGATAGGGGATACATGTATTTTGTAGGACACAATATAGGTCAGATTTTTTTGGGGAGTTGGGGCTGCATGGCGTTACCTACAGGGGGGCTGTATAGCGTTACCTACAGGGGGGGCTGTATAGCGTTACCTACAGGGGGGCTGTATAGCATTACCTACAGGGGGGCTGTATAGAATTACCTACAGGGGGGGCTGTATAGCGTTACCTACAGGGGGGGATGTATAGCATTACCTACAGGGGGGCTGTATGGCACTATCTACAGGGGTGCTGTATGGCGTTATCTACAGTATGGCATTATCTACAGGAGGGCTGTATGGCGTTATCTACCGGGGGGCTGTATGGCGTTATCTACAGGGGGGCTGTATGGTGTTATCTTCAGGGGGGCTGTATGGCGTTATCTACAGGGGGGCTGTATGGCGTTATCTGCAGAGGGGTTTGTATGGCGTTATCTACAGAGGGGTCTGTATGGCGTTATCTACAGGGGCTGTATGTCGTTATCTACAGGGGGGGCTGTATGGCGTTATCTACAGGGGGGCTGTATGGCGTTATCTACAGGGGGCTGTATGGCGTTATCTACAGAGGGGTCTGATGGCGTTATCTACAGGGGGGCTGTATAGCGTTATCTACAGGGGGGGACTGTAAAAAAGGCACTACCTACAAGGGGAGGTTGTGTGACACCCAGGGGAGGGGGGGCCCAGTCAAAGGTTTGCTATGGTGCCCAGTCTCTCCTAGTTACGCCCCTGTGGACATGTGTATATGTCACTTGCCTGGGGAAGAGATGGAACCAGGATTTACTATGGGGAAAAAGCAAGTATAAGGCTCTGGGCAATGTTCTGCTGGGAAACCTTGGGTTCTGGCATTCACGTGGATGTTACTTTGACATTTACCACCTACCTAAACATTGTTGCAGACCAAGTATCCATCTTCATGGTAACGGTATTCTCTAATAGCAGTGGCCTCTTTCTGCAGGATAATGCACAATGTCACATTGCAAAAAATATTCAGGAAAGGTTCGAGGAATATGACAAAGAAATTAAGGTGTTGACTTGTCCTCCAAATTCTCCAAATCTCAATCCGAAATCTTAATCCAAGATTTCGGATTAAGATTTGGATAATTTGGAGGACAAGTCAACACCTTAATTTCTTCTTTATGTCCACCTTTGCCAACATTTTTTTTTGTCTCGTCCCTGTGGATCTAAAATACAAAATGCTGCAACTTTGCAAAAAGTTTTCATAAAAAAATCTCGTACCATTTTGTGTACGAACTATTTCTTGCCAGCTTACTAAATGTACAAACATACATACATACCCTAATGTATCATTCAGACAACAGTATTTTATTCAGAATTTTGCATCATTATTTGGAAGCCAAAACCAGGAGTGGAACCTAGACAGAGAAAATGTGTAATGGAAAGATTTATTCCTTCTCCATATTATGGACTCAATCCTGGTTTTGGCTTACAAATACGGGTACAAAATACTGACCAAAATACTGATGTGTGAAATAGTCCTTAAATTTAGTACATATCAATCATAAACTCTAAAAACTACTAATAAACCTCTCCAAATTTACTTTAGTCTCATATATCCCTTTTCCATCCTCAGGTTTCAGACAGCTACTTATTTCAGTGTATTTGATAATCTAGGTTCTTTATTATGCTGTTGTGTACAAAATGTATTCAATGTTTGCTATTTATGTTCTTAAAGACTATGGAAAACCTTTCAAAGCAATTTTTACAAGATTTGAGTTGGGTTTTATTAAAAAAATACATACAGCTTCTATGTATCCTGTATACATAGAATATGTATCTTGCGGTGAAAGCCAAATCTGTCAGATTCCCTTCAAATGTTTTCATAGTCTTTAAATAATGTAATGTCATTATTTTCTATATCTTGTATGTCTGTATGAGAATATTTTTTAAGGAAGCCAAAATATATATATACACTACCGTTCAAACGTTTGGGGTCACCCAGACAATTTTGTGTTTTCCATGAAAACTCACACTTATATTTATCAAATGAGTTGCAAAATGACTAGAAAATATAGTCAAGACATTCACAAGGTTAGAAATAATGATTTTTATTTCAAATAATAATTTTCTCCTTCAAACTTTGCTTTCGTCAAAGAATGCTCCATTTGCAGCAATTACAGCATTGCAGACCTTTGGCATTCTAGCTGTTAATTTGCTGAGGTAATCGGGAGATATTTCACCCCATGCTTCCAGAAGCCCCTCCCACAAGTTGGATTGGCTTGATAGACCCTTCTTGCGTACCATACGGTCAAGCTGCTCCCAAAACAGCTCTATGGGGTTGAGATCTGGTGACTGCGCTGGCCACTCCATTACAGATAGAATACCAGCTGCCTGCTTCTTCCCTAAATAGTTCTTGCATAATTTGTAGGTGTGCTTTGGGTCATTGTCCTGTTGTAGGATGAAATTGGCTCCAATCAAGCGCTGTCCACAGGGTATGGCATGGCGTTGCAAAATGGAGTGATAGCCTTCCTTATTCAAAATCCCTTTTAACTTGTACAAATCTCCCACTTTCCCAGCACCAAAGGAACCCCAGACCATCACATTAACTCCACCATGCTTGACAGATGGCGTCAGGCACTCTTCCAGCATCTTTTCAGTTGTTCTGCGTCTCACAAATGTTCTTCTGTGTGATCCGAACACCTCAAACTTCGATTCGTCTGTCCATAACACTTTTTTCCAATCTTCCTCTGTCCAATGTCTGTGTTCTTTTGCCCATATTAATCTTTTCCTTTTATTAGCCAGTCTCAGATATAGCTTTTTCTTTGCCACTCTGCCATGAAGGCCAGCATCCCGGAGTCGCCTCTTCACTGTAGACGTTGACAATGGTGTTTTGCGGGTACTATTTAATGAAGCTGCCAGTTGAGGACCTGTGAGGCATCTATTTCTCAAACTAGAGACTCTAATGTACTTGTCTTGTTGCTCAGTTGTGCAGCGGGGCCTCCCACTTCTCTTCCTACTCTGGTTAGAGCCTGTTTGTGCTGTCCTCTGAAGGGAGTAGTACACACCGTTGTAGGAAATCTTCAGTTTCTTGGCAATTTCTCGCATGGAATAGCTTTCATTTCTAATAACAAGAATAGACTGTCGAGTTTCACATAAAAGCTCTCTTTTTCTAGCCATTTGGAGAGTTTAATTGAACCCACAAATGTAATGCTCCAGATTCTCAACTAACTCAAAGGAAGGTCAGTTTTATAGCTCCTCTAAAAAGCAAAACTGTTTACAGCGGTGCTAACATAATTGCAAAAGGGTTTTCAAGTGTTTTCTAATCATCAATTAGCCTTCTAACACAGTTAGCAAACACAATGTACCATTAGAACACTGGAGTGATGGTTGCTAGAAATTGACCTCTATACACCTATGTAGATATTGCATTAAAAACCAGACGTTTGCAGCTAGAATAGTTATTTAGCACATTAACAATGTATAGAGTGTATTTTTTATTAATTTAATGTTATCTTCATTGAAAAAAACTGTGTTTTTCTTTCAAAAATAAGGAAATTTCTAAGTGAACCTCAACTTTTGAACGATAGTGTGTGTGTATATATATATATATATATATATATATATAAATGTAGAATGTGCCAATTAAACTACTACTGCATACTGTCACCTAGTCTGCTGTGTGGTGCGGATCTCCAAATATGTGTGGCATGAATTTGCCTAGTAGGGATGGCAATGCAGGCAGCATGGCAGCAGATGACATGTCCAGATCAGCCACAACTGTACAGAAGATTTTCAACTCCATCCTTATGTCTCATTAAAAGCATGTCACATGCATTCTGAAAACATTTTTTTGCATGTAATGAAAAGTTTATAAACCAGCCATGCTGGCATTAGCACAATGTGAGGTATTTCCTTGTTAAACTTAGAACAAGCCCATATAAAAGCTTATATTATTGTTTTCCAAACAGGGTTTCATACAACCCTAGTGGAGTTCAGCCTGCTCAAAGATTCTTGGCAGAAGGGCAGAAAAGCGGTTATCAAATCTTTACCACAACCACGGGCAGGCTGGAAATTATGGAATTCTTATTCAACCTCAACACGGAGTTTCATTGGAGGAGAAAAAAAAAAATATTCAGGGTTTCACCCATATTAAAAAGCTTGAAAGAACTGGCTTATATCCTCTATTTTATCACACAATAAACTTAGTTGACTTTTAACTAGACATGGTTTTTGTCCAATTATTTGACTAAAGACCCATCCACACAACAAAGGCAGTGAATTTTCTTCTCAAGGCAATGCTTAATACAGGATGCAATACAAAAATTGGTGCAACAAGGGATTCGTCCCATTACAGAATATGGTCGATATAATATGGATTTGTCCTATGCGGATTAGTAATAAAGTCTTTTTCTAGCCTTACAGTGAAGGAAATAAGTTTTTGGTCCCTTGCTGATTTTGTATGTTTGCCCACTGTCAAAGACATGAACAGTCTAGAATTTTTAGGCTAGGTTAATTTTACCAGTGAGAGATAGATTATATTTAAAAAAAAAACAGAAAATCACAAAAATTTTAACAGCACATTCCAACTAAATGATATAAAATGTGTATGCAGGTGCAGGAACACCTGTGACTGCAAATATACAGCAGAAAAAGAAATGGCGACAGCACACTGCGACACTAATGCCACCTAAACCACTAAATATAAATAAATATGCACTAAAGCTAAATCTACTTATAATAGGGAGGTTCTTAGTACACATTTTGATCAAAACGTGTTTGCCCACCTGCCACGACAAGGCGACCTCTGTAAGGTGGGAACCTACGCTGCACATACACCCAGAACTGGGACTAAGCCTACATATATACCTGGGGATGGTAGGATCCAGCATTGAACTGATTAAAATCACCCAGGGCAGAATGGGAGGAGTGCAAGAACAAAAATGGAGGCAGTCACTAACCCCACATATATGGATCACATAAACACAACAAAAATTTGAACAGCACATTACAACTAAATTATATAAAATGTGTATGCAGGTGCAGGAACACCTGTGACTGCAAATATACAGCAGAAAAAGAATGGCGACAGCACACTGCGACACTAATGCCACCTAAACCACTAAATATAAATAAATATGCACTAAAGATAAATCTACTTCTAATATATATTACCATTGTTCACATTGACATCGTCATCATAACTATACAATATACTATACTATAAGCATTCTCCATATAATTAAAGTTTCCTAGATAGTATTTTTATGGGTGTAGCTATAGATACAGTATTTGCTGGGGAACTACTATCCAGATGCAAACTGACAAGGTTTGTGCTGTGCCTTTTTACTCTTTAAACGGATGCTATTGTAAAAGTACTCAGATGAAATCAGCATGTATTGGCAGAAGCACAAATGGGACAAAAGTCAATGATTGTGGAGCTTCTAATCATTTCTAATGTCTTCACATGCATTGATTTCCCTGCTTTGTAGGGCTGACGTCTACCTTCACACATCCAATTGCAATTTCACACTTGTGCTCTTGCTGATTGGATCACATCATTATGGCTCACCCTGATTTTACAAATCATATAATTTCAAGAATATAAGGCATGTCCGCCAAATGATCAAACACACACCTATTTCTACTTTAACCAGTGGGAGATTTCAAAAACACCATAATATTTTCCATAAGCCATATAGAAGTCCTGGACAGCACCCACACACATATCTTAAGAGATCAGTCAAGGAATCAATGTAGGCCTTTTGTGCCCAGCTGAAATCACATCAGGTACATTTTACTGAAATCTGTTCTTATAACGCTTATCCTACCCCTTTAACAATTACTATACATTACCTTCTCATTAGCAGTCTGTATATCCTTGTTCTACTGTTTTTGTTATAATTATACAATTATATTTGCTCCCTATATAGGTAATGAACACATATAACATAAGAGAAAATAATATGATTTCCCTGTAATGTAACAGTTTACAGTTGGGCAGAACTGACACCATAATATTCTCTGGTGTTACTTATGACTGTCTGAATCACAAAAAATAGGAAACGTTAGAGATGAGCGAATCGATTTTACACTAATGAAATTCATTACGAATTTCACAAAAGTTTCGGATTTTTGCAAATCAGAAACTCTTGGGATTCGTCCCGTACGAATTGCTCAAAATGGCAGCTGGCATTTTTCAGATACGATAAAAAGACAGAGAAGAAGGATCACATGACCTCAGGGGAAAGCCCAGTGAGCTTCCTCATAATATCTTGTAGGTAGCCCTCCCCATCTAGCACAGCCAATCATGAGGGGTGTAGGTGTTAATCATTGATGACTCAGTGGATGACAGTCATATGAGTCATAGCCACTATAAACAGACCAACCAGGAAATGCTGGTGCTTTGTGGGGATACAGAGAGAGGACGTCAGACGGAGAGTGAGCGATAGTAAAACACACAATACAGATAGATAGTAGATTGTGAATGACCTATCTTTATCACAACATTCACAATTCTATTAATCCTGGTGTTGATAGCGTGCCGCTGCCTGCTAAAACATATGTCACAGACATGATGTCACTTATTGTTTTGCAGATACCTAATAGACCAACCAAAAATTGGCGTATTGTTCTGCATTTATACAGTGCTGTTATACTTCAGTCTGTGTCCAAGTGACATTTTTTTTTCAAATAAATAAAGTAAAAAGCCATTGCTTCTTCCCTTTCCAGGATGATCAGGCACACTGTCACTGGCATATGTAGTTGTGGCAGTGGAACTGGTGGATAATATAAATATAAATATTTCAAATAACACCAAACCTGTGGCCACTCCCCAAAAAAGTATACGTTTTAGACAGCTTGTTAAAAAGCCATTGATTCTTCTGAGACCACTATGTGTGTATAAACACCGGCAGGCATCTGCCACCAAAAAGGGATACTTTTTGGACCATTTTTTTTTCATTTAAAAAGCATACAAAAATCCAACACTGCAGTGTACAGGCTTTTTGTTACCGTCGGCTACCATCTGTTTTCCTATAGCCATATATGTTGCTGTCCCTTCGACATTACTAATGCTGCCTTGGCGTTAAAGAGCTTGAAAGGGGTTAAATATAGTCCTAAAAGACCTCAAATTATTATACACGACTTTTCAGGACAATCGGGGGAATCATTTATTCAGACCAAATCCAATCTGACGGCCAGTTTGCCTGAATCAGACCCGATACGAATTTCAGGAAATTTGCTCATCTCTAATATACATCATAGGTATATATCAGTGTAATAAAAAAAAGGATGTTAAAAAATTATGTAATTACAATTGTAGAGAACCGTGGTTTGGACAAAGATATTGTGGAAAATTCTATGTGGAGTTTACTGTGTGGTCACAGCTACTTAAAAGGGTATGTTAACCATTAAATACTATTTCACAATGTACAGTAGAGATATTCTATATTAAAAATTGGGTGCCTTGGAAATACAATGTATTGCTCAAAGTAATAAAGGCACCAGTTTTGTAGTTGTCAACAATAAAAATTCTTCGAAAGTCTCTTAGTAAGTCCCTGTACAGCCATGTCAGAAAAGTGAGTAGGGTTCTAGAGCCAGACTCTATGTGGCACATTTATCAAGATTTATCAAGATCCAACCTGACAATGTTTAAGCCTGTACCATATTACTCAAGAGGGCATGTACGAGGAATACGGTGTAATAAACTGGTACACAGCATGGACTATGCCCCAGTATTAGTAAATCCCACAGCTTCAAACACCGACTGAGAAGCATGTTGTCCTGGGATGGTATGTCAGGGGTCATATGAACGGTAAGGATTTAATGAGGTGAACCCTGGAGGCCAATGTCTACAGTCATAGTTGAAATTTGATATAGTCAATTGTCTTATGTAGACCCTTTTTAGCATTGACCCTTTTAGCATTGACATTATTTAATTTCTCTTACTAACAGCATTCTTCTAACCCCATGAAACTTTGCAGTCATTACATTTCTACTAGTCAATTTTAATTCATCATACCCCAAAAATACAAAGAATTAATAAAGAAATCATTGACTTTTATTAGGTAGTTATATTTTCAAAGTACAATGATTGATTGGTTCATTGCAATGCATTGATGCCACTGACTCATTTACCGGAATTTGGACTACTCGCAGGGCTTAATTACAGACATGCTTAATCATCTGGCTTTAGTAAATGACACAGGGGTCTCAGAACAAGACAACTTTTTTTGTCTAAGAAACATTGTGATACCAAAATAAATAGATTACTGCTTCAATAAGGGAATGTTTGGCATCTACAAATGCATTATCTGGAATCCCGGGCTATGTAGGAGGTTTTGCTATCAGAGACCTGAACTCTGAAGAGCAGAAAAAAAGGCCCAACCTGCTGTTCAGCTAATTGGTACCTGGCAAAAACACAAGGATTGGCCCCATATTTGATAGCAGTTGTGCAGTCTGATTCACTATTATTCTGCATTAAGAAAGGATCAATAAAAAAAAAAACAAAAAACAAAAACAACAGTTTAAGAGTAGCCAGAGACTGTAAAGGATCTGCCAGGCACAACTTCTGTGTATACGCCCATAGGTAATCAGTCTGCACCTGAGTCTATGTCTCTGAGACTGACTCCAGCTTCCACCACTCAGGATGGCAGGCTTAGGAGTGGGAGAGCCTATCGCAGCCTGGCCAGACGGAGCTAGCTCCCGCCCTCTGTCTATTTATACCTGCCTTTCCTGTTCCTCCTTTGCTTGTGATTCTTCTCGTGTGGTTTCCTGGCCCAGCTACAGCTTCTGACTATTTGATCCTGCTCCATACTGACCCTGGCTTTCTGACTACTCTCCTGCTCTGCGTTTGGTACCTCGTGCACTCCTGGTTTGACTCGGCCCGTTCACCACTCTTGTTGCTCACGGTGTTGCCGTGGGCAACTGCCCCATTTCTCTTTGCTTGTGTTACCTTGTCTGTTTGTCTCTTGCACTTACAGAGCGTAGGGACCGCCGCCCAGTTGTACCCCATCACCTAGGGCGGGTCGTTGCAAGTAGGCAGGGACAGAGTGGCGGGTAGATTAGGGCTCACTTGTCAGTTTCCCTACCCCCGTCATTACATAATCACAAGCCCATATACCTAGTCTACCCTGGTCCCTGACACTATGGACCCCCTTGTGACCCTGGCCCAGCAAATGCAGGGTCTCTCCCTACAGGTCCAGGCCCTGGCTCAGAGGGTCAACCAGCTTGACGCTACCATGGTAGTGTAAATATTCTGCCTGTATAAACGTTTAACCCCTTCAGGACTGAGCCTGTTTTGGCCTTCAGGACGAAGCCGATTTTTCAAATCTGACATGTGTCACTTTATGTGGTAATAACTCCGGAATGCTTTTACCTATCCAAGCGATTCTGAGATTGTTTTATCGTGACATATTGTACTTTATGTTAGTGAAAAAATTTGGTTGATAAATTCAATATTTATTTGTAAAAAACACCAAGATTTGGAGAAAATTTGCAAAAATTAGCATTTTTCTCAATTGAAATGTATCTGCTTGTAAAACAGATAGTAATACCACACAAAATAGTTACTAGTTAACATCACAAAATAGTTACTTGTTAACATCACCCATATGTCTACTTTATGCATCGTTTTTTGAACATTCTTTTATTTTTCTAGGACGTTACAAGACTTAGAACTTTAGCAGCGATTTCTCATATTTTCAAGAAAATTTCAAAAGGCGATTTTTACAAGGACCAATTCAGTTCTGAAGTGGCTTTGAGGGCCTTATATATTAGAAAGTCCCATAAATCACCCCATTTTGAAAACGGCACCCCTCAAAGTATTCAAAACAGCATTCAGAAAGTGTATTAACCCTTTAGGTGTTTCACAGGAATTAAAACAAATTAGAGGTGAAAGTTACAAATTTCATTTTTTTTTACAAAATTCATTTGTAATACATTTTTTTCTATACCACAGGAGGTTTTACCCGAGAAATTTAACTTATTATTTATTGCCCAGATTCTGCAGTTTTTAGAAATACCCCACATGTGGCCCTAGTGCGGTCATGGACTGAAACACCGGCCTCAGAAGCAAAGGAGCACCTAGTGGATTTTGGGGCCTCCTTTTTTTTAGCATATATTTTAGGTACCATGTCAGGTTTGAAGAGGTCTTGTGGGGCCAAAACAATAAAGACCCCCAAAAGTGACCTCATTTTGGAAACTACACCCCTCAGGGAATTTATCTAGGGGTATAATTAGCATTTTGAACCCACAGTTTTTTTGCAAAATTTATTTGAATTAGTTTGTGAAGTCGAAAATCTACTTTTTTTCTGAAAAAACGTAGAAATTTGTAATTTTTTCAAGGAATAAAAGAGAAAAAACACCCCAACATATGTAAAGCAATTTCTCCTGATTATAGCAATACCCCATATGTGGTAATAAACTGCTGTTTGGACCCACAGCAGAACTCAGAAGGGAAGGAGCACCATTTGGATTTTGAAATTCTGATTTTGCTGGTATAGTTTTCAGTGCCATGTCGCGTTTGAAATGCACTGGAGGGAACAAAATAGTGGAATCCCCCGGAAAGTGACCCCATTTTGGAAACTACACTCATAAAGGAATTTTTCTAGGGGTAAAGTTTGCATTTTGACCCCACGGTTGTTTTGCTGAATTCATTGGAATTATTCTGTAAAGGTAAAAATCAACTTTTTTTCTGAAAAAAGGTAGCCATTTTTAATTTTTACAAGGAATAAAGGCGAAAAAGCACCCCAACATTTGTAAAACCATTTCTCCCGATTACGTAAATACGCCATATGTGGTAATAAAGTGCTGTTTGGACCCACAGCGGGGCTTAGAAGGCAAGGAGCGCTATTTGGCTTTTGGAGCTCAAATTTAGCTGAAATGGTTTTTGGGTGCCATGTCGCATTTGCAAAGCCCCTGAGAGGCCAAAACAGTGGAACCCCCCAAAAGTGGAAATTACACCACTTAAAGAATCTATCTAGGGATATAGTGGGCATTTAGACCCCACAAGTCTTTTGCAGGATTTATTAGAATTGGGCCATGAAAATGAATATCAACATTTCTTCCACTAAAATTTTGAATTTTTTTCAATTTTACAAAGGATAAAGGGGGTAAAAGCTGCCCAACATTTGTAAAGCAATTTCTCCTGAGTACGGCTATACCCCACGTGTGGTTATAAATGGTTTTTCATTAAAAAGTAATTAACCCTTTCTGGACTGATCCATTTTTTTCTTTTCCTTTTTAGTTCTTTCCTCCCCGCGTTCCAAGAGCCACAACTTTTTTATTTTTCAGTCAATAGAGCGGTATGAGGGCTTATTTATTGAGGGACGAGCGGTCGTTTTTATTGGTACCATTTTTTGGTACATACAACTTTTTGAGCACTTTTTCTTACATTTTTATTTAGAGCCAAGGTGACCAAAAAAACTGAGATTTTGGCGTTTTAAATTCTTTATTTTTCACGTGAGACGCTCCATACATCACCCCCCACACTAAGACATGCTATGTTGTGGTGCGCGAAGGGGTTAATGTGCAGCGCATGGTGCGGAGTGAAAATTACAATTTTCCACTCATATGCCACTTTAGTGCACTATATGTTATGTCCAGTTTGTGCCACTGAAGACAAATACCTCATAAAATATTAACCGGGTTCTCCCGGGTATGGCGATGCCATATCTGTGGACGTAAACTGGTGTTTGGGCACGCTGCAGGGCTCAGAAGGGAGGGGCGCCATTTGGCTTTTGGGGCGCAGATGTAGCTTGGTAGTTGTTCTGTTTGGGGTTTTACTGGTGTTTCAGTTTGTAATGTGGGGGCATATGTAATCTGTGCGGGGTACATCAGGGTACATGTTATCTGTGCGGGGTACATCAGGGTACATGTTATCTGTGCGGAGTACATCAGGGTATATGTTATCTGTGCGGGGTACATCAGGGTATAATAAGAGGGTATAATAATGCAGTAAATAAATAATAATCCGCAGATATGTGGCCGGTGTCGCACTGGTAAATGGCGCCCAATCTTATCTGCTTTTGGAACACTCCGCACATTTTGCATCGCCATATTCTGAGAGCCAGAACGGTTTTATTTTTTCTCCACCAGAGCTGTGTGAGGGTTTATTCTTTGCGGGACAGTCTGCAGGTTTTCATTGGTACCATTTTGGGGTACCAGAAATTTTTTTGATCACGTTTTATTCCATTTTTTGGCAAGCAAGGTGACCAAAAACCATCAATTCTGACAATGTTTTTTATTCGTTTTTTTTATGGCATTCACCCTGGGCTATAAATGACCATTATACTTTATTCTGCGGGTCGATACGATTACAGCGATACCAGATGTATATAATTTTGTTATGTTTTGCAGCGTTTGTGCAATAAAATCACTTATTTATAAAATAAATAAATTTTTGTGTCACCCTATTCTGAGAGCCATAACGTTTTTATTTTACAGTCAAAAAAGCGCTGTAAGGGCTTGTTTTTTGCGGGACGGCATGTAGTTTGTATTGGTACCATTTTGGCGTACGTGCGACTTTTTGATCACTTTTTATTGTATATTTTGGGAGGGTTGGTAACCAAAAAATTGTGATTCGGGCACTGTTTTTTGTTTCTTTTTTTTGCGGTGTTCACCGTGCGGGAAAAATAATATTACAGTTTTATAGTTGGGGTCGTTACGAACGCGGCGATACCAAATATGTGTACTTTTTTTAACGTGTTAATTTTTTTCCTATAATAAAATACTTATAGGAAAAAAAGCATTCTTTGTTTATGTCACTTATAACTTTTATTTTTACACTTTTTAAAAACATTTTTATTATCTTTTTTTTACTTTTTTTACTTGTCCCACTAGGGGACACTAAGACTTGCAGCTCTGATCGCTGCTAGAACACATTATACTACACACGTAGTGTAATGTGTTCTAACTATCATTGTGACGTGACAGTCACACTGACAGGAAGCATCGGAGGACCGGCCGGAGGCTGATCCTCCGAGGCTTCCGTACATGGCAACCCAGAGGTCATTGTCTGGCCTCTGGTTGCCATGATAAGGATCGCCAGCCCCCGCAAATACATGTGGGGGGCTGCCGATCCGCTGTAAACCTCTTCGATGTGGTGATCGCAATCGACCACCGCATCGAAGGGGTTAATTGCCGATTTCAGTGGCGACAGGCCGCTGATCGGCAACGGGGAGAGCAGGGCTGACACCCTGCACAGTTAACCGCCGCTGCGGTGTAGCGCCGTGCGGCGGTTAACTGTTAAAGCGCGGACGTAACTGTACGCCCAGGTGCGCGAAGTTACTGCTCACCTGGACGTACAGTTACGTCCAGGTGCGGGAAGGGGTTAAAATAATTATTTATTGACAATTTATTATTAAAATTGGTAGGGCACAGAGTGCCAGAAGATCCAGGTACAGGCGTTAGCAACCAGATCAAGGACGCACAATGAAGTGTGTGTGATAAAGACAGTCAGCACGCACTCATTCATAAGTGCCTGAGATGTCTGATGTAGATTGTCACATAAACTAACTCAATGTGCTGGCAAATATTAGTTAAGTCTGATTGCCACAGATTAGCAGGGACACTTCCCAACGCGTTTCTGCACCACATAGGGGAGCGTCCTCGGGGGTACGAGTTGCCTGATTATTTTCGTAAGGTTCACAAAGTGCCTGTCAGCTGATATTCAGCTGTTCATTTAATGTAACGGCGCATACGAGACACTGATAGCGGTCTGGCGCGCGCCGGGGAAACTCAGAAGCTTTAACAGCCCAAGCCCCACCTACAAGACATTGCGTAATACCGGGCCGTCCAATGAGAGAGTAAAACGTCTAAACACGACGCCCACCCAGAGGGCGGCTCCATAGTAACCACGCAGCCAATGAGATAGATGCATAGAGCATCAATGGTAACAAGGGGGAGCTAAAGGCGGCCGAGCATACAGCGCCGATACCAACATAGGAATAGACGCCGTGTGTGTTGGTAGGAGATCCACTGAGCAAATAAGCAAAGTCAATATTGCACAATGCCGTATCGATGGCCCAGGGTATATAAGGCACAGCATATGTTAGAAGGAGTAAAAAATGATGAAAGCGGGAGGCAGTGCCACACTCAAACATTGGGGCCAATCACAGAGCAAACCAGGATATACATAGGTGTCAGAGGATGCAGTATGGGATAAACAGACTCAGTGGGCATGGAATATTACAGGAAAGGAAGGTAGGATATAGACTCATTAAGGCCCAGTGGCTTGATGTTTGCATCCTGAAGATCCACTGGGCCTCCTTCTGTAGAATACGTCTATCCCAGTCTCCTCCCCTAGCAGGCAGGTTGACATGTTCCATCCCTTGAAATTTGATAGCAGAGGAGTCTCCCCTGTGACAATCCCATACATGCCTAGAGACAGATGTATCAGCTCTATTCTTAATGTCACACATATGGTCCCGAATTCTGCGTCTAAACTCCCTTTTCGTTTTACCAACGTACTGCATCCCACATTGACACGTGATAAGGTACACCACCCCCTTGGTGAGACAGTTAATGAACGACCTGTTATGAAACATAGCTCCTGTGACAGTGCTCTTAAAGGTTTTACTTTTCAAAACAGAGGTACATGCTTTACATCTCCCACACTGGAACGACCCAGTGATATTAGTAGAGAGCAATGTCGTGGCACCAGTCACCTTCCGATGACTATGCACCAGTCGATCCTTAAGATTGCGGCCTCTACGGAAGGTAATTTGAGGCCGTGGTAGTGCCCCTCACCTCACCTCTTGAACCCCACCTCAAGTTGCCTGACCGGTTCTCAGGGGACCGGAGGACTTTTCTCTCCTTTCGGGAGAGTTGTAGGCTCTACTTTCGCTTAAAGCCTCACTCCTCAGGTTCTGAGAGCCAGCGGGTGGGTATTATTATGTCCCGGCTCCAGGAAGGGCCCCAAGAGTGGGCCTTCTCCTTGGCTCCTGACTCCCCTGAACTTTCCTCCGTTGATCGTTTCTTTTCTGCTCTCGGACTCATTTATGACGAGACTGACAGAACTGCCTTTGCTGAGAGTCAGCTGGTGACCTTACGTCAGGGTAAGCGACCTGTTGAGGAGTATTGTTCTGACTTTAGGAAGTGGTGCGTAGCTTCTCGGTGGAATGACCCTGCCTTAAGGTGCCAGTTTAGGTTGGGTCTGTCGAACGCCCTGAAAGACCTGCTAGTTAGCTATCCCTCTTCTGACTCCCTTGACCAGGTTATGGCTTTAGCGGTACGACTTGACCGACGTCTCAGGGAACGACAACTTGAAAGTTTTTGTGTTTTCCCCTCTGACTCCCCCATGATGCCTCCCGAGTTCCCTTTGCTTCGCTCTTCCACGGAAGACTCGGTGGTACCTATGCAACTCGGGGCCTCCGTGTCCCCCCGACAACGTAGAGAGTTCCGCAGGAAGAATAGTCTCTGCTTCTACTGTGGGGATGACAAGCATCAAGTGAACAACTGTCCTAGGAGTAAGAATAAGCAGCCGTAAAACTTCCGCGCCTAAGTGATCATCGGGGAGGTCACTTGGGCGCACAGGTATTTCCCGTAAATATGAAACGTAATAAAATCTTGCTTCCCTTTCAGGTCTCTTTTGGGGGTAGGTCTGCTACTGGCAGTGCCTTCGTAGATTCAGGGTCTTCTACTAACATCATGTCTGTGGAATTTGCCATGTCTCTAGCTATGCCTTTAATTGATTTGCCTAAACCTGTCCCGGTAGTGGGTATCGACTCCACTCCTCTTGCTAATGGTTATTTTACACAGCATACCCCTGTTTTTGAACTCCTTGTTGGCTCCATGCATTTGGAGCAGTGCTCTGTACTGTTGATGCAGGGATTATCGTCCGATTTGGTTTTAGGCCTTCCCTGGTTGCAGTTGCATAATCCCACATTTGACTGGAATACTGGGGAGCTTACTAAATGGGGTAATGAATGCTTGACGTCATGTTTTTCTGTTAATTCTATTTCTCCCCCTGAGGAGGTGAACACGCTACCTGAGTTTGTTCAGGACTTTGATGATGTTTTCTCTAAGGAGGCCTCCGAAGTGTTACCTCCTCATAGAGAATACGATTGCGCTATCGAATTGGTACCAGGAGCTAAGCTCCCTAAGGGTAGGATATTTAATCTTTCTTGTCCCGAACGTGAAGCCATGAGAGAGTATATCCAGGGATGCCTGGCCAAGGGTTACATTCGCCCCTCTACTTCTCCGGTAGGTGCTGGCTTCTTCTTCGTAGGGAAGAAGGATGGTGGTCTTAGGCCATGCATTGACTACCGAAACTTGAATAAGGTCACTGTAAGGAACCAGTATCCCCTTCCTTTGATTCCTGATCTCTTTAATCAGGTTCAGGGGGCCCAATGGTTCTCTAAGTTTGATCTACGGGGGGCGTATAACCTTATCCGCATCAAAGAGGGGGATGAGTGGAGGACTGCGTTTAACACGCCCGAAGGTCATTTCGAATACCTCGTCATGCCCTTTGGGTTGTGTAATGCTCCTGCGGTCTTCCAGAATTTCATAAATGAAATTTTGAGAGATTACCTGGGGGTATTTCTTGTAGTGTACCTTGATGACATACTTGTGTTTTCCAAGGACTGGTCCTCCCACATTGAGCATGTCAGGAAGGTGCTCCAGGTCCTTCGGGAAAACAAACTGTTTGCGAAAACCGAAAAATGTGTGTTTGGGGTACAGGAGATACCATTTTTGGGTTAAATCCTCACTCCTCATGAATTCCGCATGGACCCCGCCAAGGTCCAGGCTGTGGCGGAATGGGTCCAACCTGCCTCCCTGAAGGCGTTACAGTGTTTCTTGGTGTTCGCGAATTATTACAGGAGATTTATTGCTAACTTCTCGGTCATCGCTAAGCCTCTTACGGACCTCACTCGCAAAGGTGCTGATCTCCTCCACTTGCCCCCTGAGGCTGTCCAGGCTTTTGAGGTCCTTAAGAAGTACTTTATCTCGGCCCCAGTGCTGGTTCAGCCCAACCAACTGGAGCCATTTATCGTGGAAGTTGACGCATCCGAGGTGGGAGTGGGGGCTGTCTTGTCCCAGGATACCAGGTCCCTCACCCATCTCCGTCCCTGTGCCTACTTCTCCAGGAAGTTTTCGCCCACTGAGAGTAACTATGATATTGGCAACCGCGAACTCTTAGCCATTAAATGGGCATTTGAAGAGTGGCGCCACTTCCTGGAGGGGGCTAGGCACCAGGTAACGGTCCTTACCGACCACAAGAATCTGGTTTTCCTAGAATCCGCCCGGAGGCTAAACCCGAGACAAGCTCGATGGGCGCTATTTTTTACCAGATTCAACTTTTTGTTTACCTATAGGGCTGGGTCTAAAAATATTAAGGCCGATGCACTGTCGCGTAGCTTCATGGCCAGCCCTCCTTCGGAGGAAGATCCTGCTTGTATTTTGCCTCCTGGTATAATCATTTCTTCTATTGATTCTGATTTAGTCTCTGAAATTGCGGCTGATCAAGGTTCAGCTCCCGGGAACCTTCCTGAGGACAAGCTGTTTGTTCCCCTGCAATACCGGCTAAGGGTACTTAGGGAAAATCATGACTCCGTACTATCTGGTCATCCAGGCGTCCTGGGTACCAAACACCTCATTGTCAAAAACTATTGGTGGCCTGGGTTGCCTAAAGACGTTAAGGCCTACGTCGCCGCTTGTGAGGTTTGTGCTAGGTCCAAGACTCCCATGTCCTGACCAGCGGGCTTACTACGTTCTTTGCCCATTCCCCAGAGACCTTGGACCCATATCTCCATGGATTTTATCACCGATTTGCCTCCATCTCAAGGCAAGTCGGTGGTGTGGGTGGTAGTAGACCGCTTCAGTAAGATGTGCCACTTTGTGCCCCTCAAGAAACTACCCAACGCCAAGACGTTAGCTACCTTGTTTGTCAAACACATCCTGCGTCTCCATGGGGTCCCTGTCAATATTGTTTCGGACAGAGGGGTACAATTTGTTTCATTGTTTTGGAGAGCCTTCTGTAAAAAGTTGGAGATTGATCTGTCCTTCTCCTCTGCCTTCCATCCTGAAACTAATGGTCAAACTGAGAGGACTAATCAATCTCTAGAACAATATTTAAGGTGTTTTATCTCTGACTGTCAATATGATTGGGTCTCATTCATTCCCCTCGCCGAATTTTCCCTTAATAACCGGGTCAGTAACTCGTCAGGGGTCTCCCCCTTTTTCTGTAATTTTGGGTTTAATCCACGGTTCTCCTCCGTCTCACCTGGTAGTTCCAACAATCCCGAGGTGGAGGTCGTTCATCGGGAACTGTGCACAGTCTGGGCCCAGGTTCAGAAGAACCTAGAGGCGTCCCAGAGCGTACAAAAAACGCAGGCTGATAGAAGACGTTCTGCTAACCCCTTGCTTATGGTCGAGGATCTGGTGTGGTTATCGTCTAGGAACTTGCGCCTTAAGGTCCCGTCCAAGAAGTTTTCTCCCCGGTTTATTGGGCCGTATAAGGTCATTGAAGTCCTCAATCCTGTCTCCTTCCGACTGGAGTTGCCCCCATCTTTTCGAATACACGACGTGTTTCATGCCTCCCTCCTTAAACGCTGCTCCCCGTCCTTGGCTCCCTCGAGGAAACCTCCTGTTCCCGTTCTCACCCCTGAGGGGGTGGAATTCGAGGTGGCCAAGATTGTGGACAGCAAGATGGTCCAAGGCTCCCTCCAGTACCTGGTCCATTGGAGAGGATACGGGCCTGAGGAGAGGACTTGGGTACCCGCCCGGGATGTTCACGCTGGGGTATTGGTCAGGAGGTTCCACCTTCGTTTCTCCAATAAACCAGGTCCACTTAGAAAGGGTCCGGTGGCCCCTCATAAAAGGGGGGGTACTGTAAAGGATCTGCCAGGCACAACTTCTGTGTATACGCCCATAGGTAATCCGTCTGCACCTGAGTCTATGTCTCTGAGACTGACTCCAGCTTCCACCACTCAGGATGGCAGGCTTAGGAGTGGGAGAGCCTATCGCAGCCTGGCCAGACGGAGCTAGCTCCCGCCCTCTGTCTATTTATACCTGCCTTTCCTGTTCCTCCTTTGCTTGTGATTCTTCTCGTGTGGTTTCCTGGCCCAGCTACAGCTTCTGACTATTTGATCCTGCTCCATACTGACCCTGGCTTTCTGACTACTCTCCTGCTCTGCGTTTGGTACCTCGTGCACTCCTGGTTTGACTCGGCCCGTTCACCACTCTTGTTGCTCGCGGTGTTGCCGTGGGCAACTGCCCCATTTCCCTTTGCTTGTGTTCCCTTGTCTGTTTGTCTCTTGCACTTACTGAGTGTAGGGACCGCCGCCCAGTTGTACCCCGTCGCCTAGGGCGGGTCGTTGCAAGTAGGCAGGGACAGAGTGGCGGGTAGATTAGGGCTCACTTGTCAGTTTCCCTACCCCTGTCATTACAGAGACAGAATAGAAGTCATGAGAGCCATATCTTAGAATAATCTTATAATAGAGCCATATCTTAGATTAGAGACCATATTATATCCTTATGGAGCTTGAGACCAGGGGCGAATGAAGGGTATGTGTGGGGTCGCCTCCAGACCCAAATTTTACAATTTCATCTGGCAGGGGCCAATAGCCACATAGGATTATCTGAGTTGTACACAGTAAACTGCTGCAAATGTTTTAGGATAGTCCTAAAAAAGACTGTTCTCACCTCCCCGGTGGTCTTGTAGCAATGCCTCCCTGATTGTTCTTTCTACAGCTGCCCTTCTGTGATGACGTTTCACAGTCTGCATCAGTAATATCCGACAAAACGTCATTCCAGGATACTGGCTGCACAGAGATCAGTCAGGGGACCAGGGACCTGTTGCTATGAGAGAGTCATGGGAGGTTAGTTTAGTCTTTCTTTCTGTCGGCTATACTCTGCAGAAGAATATCCACCTGACAATCCACAGCAAAATAGGCATGATTAGGTGCGAATTTTTGGGCAGATTTTCTTGGTTGTGAACTTTTAAGCTGCAAATCCGACCCTCGTGCATCGACTTTAAGAAATCTACAGTAAAATAAAAATATGATGTCAATCTGATTGGATGATATATTAGCCACAGTTTTGGTGCTTTTGTACAGTATGATTTGCTTGGCACATATGATGCGAGGTAAATAAAAACTGCATTAAAAAACAAACGTGCTATTAAAGACAATGTCATGGTTTTTCGTTGCATCTAAAATTTACAACATTTTTTATAGTGACACGGATACAATAGAGTCCCCTTGTCAGGGTCTCCTTGGGCAAGAGGAATAGCAGGGCTCTGGCCACAGGGGGTTTTCCAGGCAGGGTTTCTGGAAATCCCCCTGCGTACACCACTGTTAGCAACCGATCCGTTTTTAACGGCCGCCACACGTATGGCTTTCTGGAAATTTGCCATTAAAGAGTGATCCATTGAGTTTAATGGGGGCTGTCGGGCCGTGAATATGGCCAAAAATAGAATATGTGTCTATACCCATAGAACTTAATTGTTCTGATAACCGCTGTGTGACCGCTGTTAAAAAAACGTCCGCTACTCATTGTCGTGTGCATAGAGCCATAGTTTTATTGTGGCTATTAGGATTTGTGCATTATGAAAATGTGGCCCTTAAACCAGAAAAGGTTGTGCACCCCTACACTACACATACTGCATATTCACTGAATACACTAAACCCCTTCCAGTCAGGGAATAGTGTTGCCTGAGGCAAGGTGCTCTTCTCCCATAATGGAAAGTGCGGTGCTGCATTAGTGTATGCCAAGTAGGCTATGCCAGAGGCATACACTGGCAAACAATATTGCTTTGGAATACTATACCGTAGCCATGTGCACGGCCGCGATTTTCGGTGTCACCCACAAGCTGTCTGCAAATCGCGGGCCATGCACATGGCCGCGTACATTATTTCCTATGAGCCTGGACCGCAGAACACGGCCATAATAAGGCTCCTGGGCCATGCACGGATCGTGGAAACCTCGGTCGTGTGCATGGCCCCATAGGAATGAAAGGGGCCTCAATTCTCCCGTGGATTTTCGGAGGAATTGCGGCCGCAAAACCACGTTCGTGTGCATGGGGCCTTATTGTTTATTTATGTTTGACTACTTTTGCACAATAAAAACACTTTTTATTTTTTAAAGAATTGTTTTTGTACCACTGCATTTTAAGACACATAACATTTTTATTTTTATGCTGACAGCTGTATAAGGGCTTTGTTTTTCTTTTTCAGAACGAGTTGTATTTTTTTTTAATGCCACTATTTTGGGGTAATTTAATTTAAAAAATAATGGGGGGCTAGAAAAATAGCAATTCTGCCATTGTTTTTTGGGTTTTGTTTGCACAGTGTTAACTGTATGGTATACATGTTTTTGTGTTGCCACAATCAAACACCCTTACAATTTTTATTTTTCATCAATGGCGAGGTCAATTGGTACTATTTTGAGTACATTAGACTTTTTGATCAATATTTTTTTATTTTTTTTGGGAGGCAGGATGTAGAAAAACAAGCAATTCTGCCATTGTTTTTATTTTAAATGTATTCTTCTACGGCGTTCATAGTGCAATTTACATAATAAGACCATTTTATAGTACAGGTCATTGCAAATGAGACAATACCATTTTTTTTGTATTTTTGGGGGATTCTTTTCCCATAATAAAACATTTTTTCATTGCGTTTGTTTTTTTTTACACTAGTTATGAGTCCCACTAGTGGAATTGAATATGTGATCAAACTTATGTAGTGCAGTACATTATGCCTTCCTGTCAGTATTTGAGCCTAAGATATGTTGTTTTTTCGTCAATTATTTATTTATTTATTTTTTTAAACGACATGGGGTCCCCCTCATTTTTCAGAACCAGCCAGATACAATGAAGCAGCAGCAGCCTAGCAATACCAGGGTGGGAAGGGCCACAGTTTTTGGCCACAGTGGGGTCCCTTTTTACTGGCTAATACTAAGCCCCGCCTTAGTAATGGACGCTGTCAAATACACAACTGCCATTACTAAGGCGCTAATAAAGTATTAAAAATACACAGTAAGTAAATATTTTTTATTGAAATAAAAACTCCCCCACACAACCGTCTTTCACCATTTTATTTATTTAAAAGAAAAAAAAAACGTAGATCATCGCAGTAGTCAAACAAATCTACAATGTAGTCCAATAGTTCCAGCGGAATCTGTAAAACAAAAAAAAAGTTAATAATATGAAAAATATAAAAACTTATACTTACCTACAGGGAATTCTGTCTTCCCCCTCCGCCGCAAAAAAGGTCAATGAACTGGGATGGATACTAGAGATGCAGTAGAAACATTAATAGTTATTAATAATTCTGGCACATCATGGTGCTCCCCCACACATGTAGCCGCTCGAAAAAAACGCACCACCACACACACACACATACCCCGCGACGATAGGGGTGCAGCTCCCCTGCCAAAAACAAGCAAAGAACACACACACATTTACCTGCAGTGCGGCCGGTCTCCAAAATGGCGCTGGCTTTCCCCCAATAGACCAGCTTCTATGCTGGTCGCTCTGAACTGTGCATGTGCAGTACAGTGCTAGACGGCAGAAGCAGAGGACATGCGAACGGGAGCCGTTCGTATGTCTTATGGCCTGTAGCTGCCATATTCCATTAGGTTCCAGAGAACAGCTGCGACTAGAACTATTTATTTTTCTACTGACAAGCCTGAAACATGGATTATTGTTCTCATCGCATTCAACAATGAAAGAAGTAAATCCTATAACCCAAAATATCCCCTTAATCCCTTGGCAACATGTCATGTAACTGTACGTGACAGCTGCTAAGGGGAAGAATGGGACGCACTCACGGGCTGAGCATGCTCCACACTGAGCGGGTTTCAGCTGTTTGTTGCACTGCAAGATCACTTAGATTCCGCTCGTTTAATAGCGACCGTGGCATCTAAGCCATTAAAATAAGGGGGCAGCGCCCTATGACTACCCATTGTCCTGACGCAATGAGGTCATGGGGTGCTGGTGGTTGTTATGGCTGCCTGAGGGGCTAATGAAGGCCCCCAGGTCTACTATCTTTGTACTCCTATGAAGCCCTGCCTTCCAAGGAGCCCTGCCTCCATAGAAGACTGTCAAAATCATGATATGCTGCAATACATTAGTATTGCTGTGTATCTGTGTATAGTGCAAGCGATCCAACGATGTACAAAAAAAAATATATTAAAAGTTCTAAAAATCCCCTTTTTCCCATTATTTCACTAAAGTAATCTTAAAAAAAAAAAGGAACATAACTTCTACCACCGCGTCCGTAAAAGTCCAAACTATTACAATATAATGTTCTTTAACCAGCTCGGCGAATGTCTTAAAATTTTTTTAAAATTGATGTTTTTGGATCACATTAGGTCCCCCAAAAAATAGAGTAAAAAGTTATCAAAAAGTCGCATGTACCCAAAAATGGTACCAATAAAACCAGAGCCCGTCTTAAAAAAAATAAGCCATCTCACCGCTAAATCGACAGAAAAAAAAAGAAGTTATGGCTCTCAGAATGTGGTGACACAAAATTAATTTTTTTATCAAATAATTT
The DNA here is from genome assembly GCF_050947455.1 of Rhinoderma darwinii. Lineage (NCBI taxonomy): Eukaryota > Metazoa > Chordata > Amphibia > Anura > Rhinodermatidae > Rhinoderma > Rhinoderma darwinii. The sequence goes on along the minus strand of NC_134690.1, from coordinate 132,704,857 downwards.
TTTCTTTATAAAAGTGGTAAAACATACAAAAAACAATATATATTTGGTATCTCCGTAATCCTTTCAACGTGTAGAACAATATTAACATGTCACTTTTACCAAACACTATACATTGTAAATATAAAACCCAAAAAACAAAGGTGGAATCGCTGTTTTTTGCCCATTTTGCCCCACAAATAATTTATTTTCAGTTTTCAGTACATTATGTGGCACATTAAATAATGTGTAAAACTACAACTCATCCCCCAAAAACAAGCCCTCCTACGGCTATGTCAATGGAAAAATAAAAAGTTATGGCCTTTGGAAGGCGGGGAGGAAAAAACAAGGGGTTAATGGCTAATTTTTTGTGTTGCTCTGAATTTTCATGGAATAAAGAATTAGGCTTAACGTAAACATTTTTTATAGTTATTGTATGTATGTTGTCTTTATGTCATTATAATGATGTTATCATTATGCTGAATATGGTGACATTTTTTTTCCACGAATATAACCTGGACCCATTCTACTTAAGCCTAATGAATATTATACCAAAGCACTGACATTTAGCAAAGTGCTGGAAGAAGATCTCCTGTAGTATTGCCAACATTTAGTCTATTTTTGATATTGCTGACTTTATAGTTGGTAGTGTTGACAGATAAATACTGGTGTTTTACTTTACTGGAGATTAAACACTAATGTGCTTTAAAGTTTCACATGTCTGCAGAAGTAGATTAGTAAAACGGCATTACTTTTCTACGGAATTTCAATAAGGATTTCCCAGCATCATCATACTGCATGTGATACCCTTCACTTTCCATTAGTTTGTGAAACCATACGATTTTCAGAATAAAGCATGTTGGTCCTTAATGTGCCAGTCATAAATCTACTGTAACAGCTGAAAAATGAATTTGACAGTTCCTTTAAATGTTAACATCATTAGACTGGCCACTTTGGTGTCACAATAAACAGAATTGTTTAGCCAATATAAAGGACAAAGCTTGTTTACATTCAATTCAGAAAAGGGCTTATCACTTTGTTCGGATTTTTATGGTACAATTCTATACTTGTGATCATCACTATTCCTTAGAGGTCAAGATAAGTCACAGAGCTAGATTGGAAATTACTGTAACAAGCTTGTTTAAATATTGCAGACATGTTCACAATCTGGAATATGTAACCAGTAAGACCTGGAAAATCAACTAATCCCACAGAAATGTATCAATATATGAACACCATATTGTTGTTTTGCCCTTTTTTTCCTGAATAAATTCTGACCAATGAATCTAAAATCTGGTATAAAAATGAAACAGTTGACAATGTCATAACATTTTTTTATATATATAACTGTTCTATTCATCACAATTTGCATTCGCTGACCCACACTGTTTCCATAACTCCCATTCCCTTCTATGGGAGTTACAGAAACAGCGTAGCTCAGAGAGCTCAGCTATTTTTGGAACTCCTGACCTCCTAATCAGTAATTTTCTGCGAGACAGAGGTAGCCGATCAAGGTAGAACAGGGTTTAGGGGGCCCCGTTCTAGAGATAGGTGCAGGTCTCAGAGGTAGGACCCACATCTTTTGGACATATATGGCATATCCCTTATTTATTCCATAAATTTCCGAGATGGTAAAACCCATTTAATGAGGACCTGTCACGACCTATAACATATAAAACAAGCTGGCTAGTCTATGACTGAGATTGACACTGAGTGCTGCGGGCCGCCCAATTGACAGTCAATTTTCACAGGCCATCAAAACTAATGGGGCCGATTGAAGGCGGCTATTAGGGGAAAAAATAACAGTGTTGCACTCAGCGTTGCATCTGCTGGTAAGCTATCCAGCTTGTTTTATATGTTAGAGGATATGGCAGGTCCTCTTTAATGAGATTGGCATGTTATTTCAGAGCCTGTAGAATTTCTTTACAAAAAGTAAGAAGGAAATATAATTCTTCTTCACTTCTGATAAAGCCAAAGCTTCATCAATAAATGAGTGGTAGAAACATGAAAATAGAAGTTTACTTACCTAAAGACAATCTCCCAGAGGCATCTTTCTACACATGACAGCAGGAATCACTCTCTCTACCTTTCCAATCTTGATTCTCTTCTTCTTCTTCAATTTGTTTTCTCTCCACAAAAGTGCAGTATATCTGCTCTTTTTATATGCAATGTTAAGTATTTCTTAAAAATCTATACTAAAAATGAAATGCTAAAAAAATGCTAACTTAATTATGGCTCTCCACAATTAGGCCGAATTTACACGAGCGTGTGCATTTTGCGCGTGCAAAAAACAACGCGTTTTGCGCGTGCAAAAGGTACTTAAGGGCGGGTTCACACATGGCGGAATTGCACTTAAATTCCGCTGCGGACACTCCGCAGCGTTAATCCGCAGCGGAGCCGTTTCTACATTGACTTTCACTTTAATTTAGCAGTGTTCGTTTACACGATGCGTACAATTCCGCTGCGGAGCATAGGCTGCGGAGCGGAATTTGGTGTCCGCAGCATGCTCTGTCTGTTGCGGAGCAGTGGCGGACTCATGGCGGAATTTCTCCATTGACTTCAATGGAGATTCAAAGTTCCGCAATGAAGTCCGCAGCTGTCATGCACATGTCATGTGTGCTGCGGATGCGTCTTGCTTTTTTTACTTGACATTTCTTCATTCTGGCTGGACCTATGTATTTCTAGGTCTACAGCCAGACTGAGGAAGTCAATGGGGCTCCCGTAATGACGGGAGCGTTGCTAGGAGACGTCAGTAAATAGTCACTGTCCAGGGTGCTGAAAGAGTTAAGCGATCGGCAGTAACTGTTTCTGCACCCGGGACAGTGACTACCGATCCCAATATACATGTATCTGTAAAAAAAAATGAAGTTCTTACTTACCGAGAACTCCCTGTTTCTGTCTCCAGTCCGGCCTCCCAGGATGACGTTTCAGTGTAAGTGACGGCTGCAGCCAATCACAGGCCAAGCACAGGCTGCAGCGGTCACATGGACTGGCGCGTCATCCAGGGAGGTCGGGCTGGATGCCGAAGGAGGGACGCGTCATAAAGACAACGGGCGGTAAGTATGAATTTCTTTTACTTTCACTAGGGAAAGTGCTGTCCCTTCTCTCTATCCTGCACTGATAGGGAGAAGGGAAGCACTTTTCCCGCAGTCCGCAGCAGCTAGTCCGCATCAATTTTCTGCACATTTTGTGCAGATCCGCAGCCGTAATCCGCAACCCGGATTAGGTGCGGCATTGATGCGGACAGTTGCGGAGGAATTCCGCCATGTGTGGTCATGCCCTAACTGCTCCGTGTGTCAGACGGGTATGATGCGTGGCAGCGTGATTTTCGCGCAGCCGCCATCATTATGACACTCTGTTTGTATGTTTGTAAACAGAAAAGCACGTGGTGCTTTTCTGTTTTCATTCATACTTTTTACTGCTGTTGCGCGAATCACGCGCGTCACACGGAAGTGCTTCCGTGTGCTGCGCGTGATTTTCACGCACCTATTGACTTCATTGGGTGCGTGATGCGCGAACAACGCACAAATATCGGACATGTCGTGAGTTTTACGCAGCGGACACACGCTGCGTGAAACTCACGGACAGTCTGCACGGCCCCATAGACTAACATAGGTCCGTGCAAGGCGCGTGAAAATCACGCGCCTTGCATGGACGTATTACACGTTCGTCTAAATAAGCCCTCATGGTGTATGTCTGGACAAAATCATCCAACAAATACACATAGAGGCATAGCCCAGATGTCCACAACTCTATGTGTTACAATTGAATACTTTGCCCGTTCACTCACATAGTCAAAAGTTTTTCAATATAGTAAAAAAAAAATATATATATATGCAGATGCATAACACCAATGGTTATCCTAAAATGACAGTTTTTGGCACATGTTGAGTCAATAGGAGTCTATAGACACATTTAACTTATATACCAGGTGCATTTCCCGGTGTATAAGATGAATGTGAACTGAAAATACAGTGTGAACATAGCCTAAATGTACATGGTCTGTTTGTACTCAAAATTTTCCGGGACCAGCAGCATTGAGAGGTCAATAAACAACAAGCTAGAAGCGAACTAAAGTAACTGATCAGACAGTTAGCTCATGCGGACGCTAATTTCTATTTTAAAATGTGCAAACCTGTATAGTTTTATGTGCAGAAAAGAGTGGACAATTCATACTGTAATGTAAAAACCAAACAAACAAAGGAAAATGTAGGAGAATGAGGCAGGCAGAAAAGCCCAGCTTTTACAATAAAGTCACTGGAGTACAGATTGTACAACTGATGCAAAATGTATCCGTCATCCAGTCCTTGTCATACACAAAAGCAAACCTAACTTTCTCGATTACAAAAGAAAAAAATGTGATGACTACAATAATTTAGAGCAATGTATCTACAAAGTATACCTATCAATATATATTTTTTCAGTAGTACATGTAAAGGTATAAAACTTTTTGAGATATATAGTGAAAGTGGCATCTTCCTCACCTCTCACATCATGCCGTTCTCTTGTTCCTGCCCACAGGCTATCGGTAAATGTTCAGAAACCTCCTCAGTCACCAACAAATCCATCTAGTATAATGGAAAACAAAGTAGTGCACTTTGGGGAATTTCATAATAATAAAAATCGAATAATACATTAATGGGGTGTTGCGTTCTCTTGATTAACCTGTGACGTAATGGAACTCTATTGCATACCACCCAATTTAGCAATTGCATCTATTACCCACCATCTAGATAAATACAGTACATACAAAAATAAGCGGAAATTATTTATTTTTATGTCAGTTGATTTTTTATTAAAAAACAACTATTTCAGTTTTGATGGGAATTATTATTTGCTAAATAAGGGAGTCCTGATGGGGTCTAAATTCTCTAAATTCCCATGTCCCTGGCCAATATGTTTGTGGCTAGTGTGAGAAGGGGTTATTTTTTTCCCCCCAAGTAAACCATTTTTTGAACATATTGTGTGGTATGGTCACTACACAGATGAGCTCCTGTTGGTCTGGGGGTGTGATGTAACAGCCATACCACCTTTTTTGTATTATATAAACTGTAATGCTTTGAATCTCAAAATCACAGGCATGTCTGCCTTGCTAAATACCAGTTTCCTGGATCTTGATCTTTTGGAGGGACAAGATTCTTAACAAAGTACACACGAAAATATACCGCAAGCCACTAGCAGGTAATACCATTCTTAGTTGTAGTAGTTGCAACCCACTCCATACCATTAAAGTTCCACCAGTTGGCGAGTAAAAATCCAGCAGAGCTTGCTCAAATTATAAATAATTTCAGGATGATTGTCGGAACCATGAGAGGCTTCAAACCACGGATGCTAGATAGAGTCACAAACATAGAGAAAGGGAAAACTCTGAAATCTTCTGTTGCAGATAATGGGGGCTATTGCAATATTTGTCCTACTTTTCTGCCATTGTATAGCCATAACTTTAATGATATTTGCCATGTCCTTTTGTATAAAGATTACCAGTTAAATTATATTTACATTATTTCATTTTAGTTTTTTCCTCCCTGCAATCCAGAAGCCATAACTTTTTTATTTCTTCAGCGACATAGCCATATGAGGGCCTGTTATTTGTGGGACAAGTTGTAGTTTTTCAGGTCACCATTTATTGTACCATATAATGTACTGGGAAACTGAAAAAAAAAATATTTGTGGGGTCAAAAAAAATCTTTGTGGGGCTTTTACAGCGTTTATTGTATGATAAAAACTACATGTTCACTTTATTCTCTGGGCTGATACAATTATGGTGATACCAAAGTTCTATGTTTTTTTAATGTTTTTTTACTTTTATAAATAAAAAAATATTTGTTAAAAAATAAAATTGTTTTGTGTCGCTATAGTCTGAGAGTCATAACTTTTTATTTTTCAGTCGATTAAGCGGTATGGGGGCTTATTTTTTTTTGCTGGGCGAGCTGTAGTTTTTATTGATACTATTTTGGTGTACATGCGACTTTTTGATCACTTTTTCATTTATTTCTTTGAGAAGCTATGGTGACCAGCAACTTGGACATTTATATATATATATATATATATATATATATATATATAACTTTTTTTTATTTATTTTTTACAGCATTCACTGTAAAAATATGTTATATTGTTATAGTTTGGACTTTCACAGATGCGGCAATACCAGTTATGTTAACTACTAATGTATTAGTTTGGGGACAATGAGCTGTCAGCGCGTGAGCCCGCTCCATACATTTCCCCCTCACGCACTATCACATACCGGGCACGTCATTATTCGTGAAAAGATGGTTGAAAATATAAAAAGGGTAGAACACTTGGGAACATGCTTTCCTCCAGTTTCTTTCAGAAAAGTTCCAAGGCCAACATCTGGTTATCACTGTGTGGAATTTTCAGGTGTGGAGGCGTCAGATGTAATATGTGCCAATAACAAGAACCTTTGAGTCCTCCTGTGGGAGTTTGAGTTCTAAAATTAACTCGTTCATAAATTGCAATTCCAATCATGTAATTTATTCCAGTTTCTGCACCAAATGTAATCTAGATTGGGATGCACTATTAGAAAGCAGAAGGTTTGAATTCCGAAACACATTTCAGACATTAATAAGAAATTTACCAGTGCCAGGTGCCGCTAAGCATTTCATAGAATTACATCATTTTGATCTAGATTGCTTTTGTTTTTCACGTTTGGAAAGGGTTAAGAAACTGAACAGAGGTGGAGATTGGAAGGGTCATGTTCTAAACAGGTAGGCTTATTGGATTTTATGTCTGGGAAATGTTTTCCTAGGGGCCTCAACTTAGGCTATATACAAATAATATGATATACATGGTGTGGGATGATTGTGCGAGCATCCTCTTCATCGATGTGCCAGTTATCATCACTTGTCACAAACTGAGAGGGACAGAATCCTTGAATTGAGAGACGTTGGTTTATCACTCCAGCAGATTGCTACACGCCTAGGCCGAGATGTCAACGTTGCATGACCCGGAGTTTGGGAGAACAACAACGAACGGGAATGACAGCAAAAGGTGCACGAAGGCGAACCTCTGCACGGACGGATCGTCTGATTGGAATAATGACACGTAGTGATTGATTCTAAACTGTCACATTCCAAGCCTAGGACGGCACTTGTCTCCCATCAAGGACATCTTGGACATCATTGTTCAGCAATTGCAAAGGAAGTTGCCAGCAGTCAATCTTGATGATTTGCGTGCCCGAGTGCATTCAGCATGGCATAACATTCCTCAGACAACTATTAGTAACCTCTTTGATAGCATGCCAAGGCGTGTAAGTGCGTGTATTTCTGCGCGTGGCAGTCATACTCAATACTGAATAAATTAAGATGTTTGGAATATTTTGTTTTCTTTTATTTATCATTTGTGATTTCCAGAAAAACTTTTACTTCTTGGTGTTGCATTTTTTAATGTTGAAGAGCGTATGTGCATTTCCCTTTATATCTGAATTTGATTTCTTAGCTATGCTTGCTGCATGGTGCATTGTCACTTTACATTTTTGACTTTTTTGATTGGTCAATTTTACTATTAAATGTTCAGGTGTGCAATGTTTTATCATGCTATGATTAAGGCCTCATTTACACGAGCGTAATATACGCGCGTGCGACGCGCGTGCTTTTCACGCGTGTCGTACGCACCTATATTACTCTGAGGGGCAGTGCAGACAGTGCGTGAATTTTGCGCAGCGCGAGTGCGTTGCGTAAAACTCACGACATGTTCTATAATCGTGCGTTTTTCGCGCATCACGCACCCATTGAAGTCAATGGGTGCGTGAAAACCACGCATGCCGCACGAAAGCACTTCCGTGCGAACTGCGTGATTCGTGCAAGAGCTGTCAAACTGAATGTAAACAAAAAAGCACCACGTGCTTTTCTGTTTACAAACATCCAAACGGAGTGTCAGAATTTAGAGATGAGCGAACCGAATTTCACCGGGTTCGGCCGAACTCGTTTTGAACGAACTCGGCAAAAAAATTTCCGGTACGCGACGTCAGGAGACAGTCACTGTCCATGGTGCTGAAAGAGTTGAACTGTTTCAGCACCCTGGACAGTGACTTCCAATTATAATATACATGAACGTGTAAAAAAAAAAAGAAGTTCTGACTTACCGATAACTCCCGGCTTCTTCCTCCAGTCTGACCTTCCGGGATGACAATTCAGTCCAAGTGACAGCTGCAGCCAATCACAGGCCAAGCACAGGCTGCAGCCAATCACAGGCCAAGCACAGGCTGCAGCCAATCACAGGCTGCAGCAGTCACATGGACTGCCGCATCATCCAGGGAGGTGGGGCCGGATGTCAAGAGAGGGACGCGTCACCAAGGCAACGGCCGGGAGACCGGACTGGAGGAAGCAGGAAGTTCTTGGTAAGTATGAACGTCTTTTTTTTATTCACAGGTTGCTGTATATTGTGATCGGAATTCACTGTCGAGGGTGCTGAAAGAGTTACTGCCGATCAGTTAACTCTTTCAGCACCCTGGACAGTGACTGACATCGACTAGCCTCATCTCTATGATGGTGGCTGCGCGAAAATCACGCAGCCGCGCATCATACACTGATGACACACGGAGCTGTCAAGTGCCTTTTGCGCACGCAAAACGCTGCATTTTTTTGCGTGCGCAAAACGCACACGCTCGTGTAAATGAGGCCTAAGAACCACAGAGTTTGAAATGTGTAAGCGTGTGTGGGACTGGTTTACTCGACACGTTTATTTACAACACGATCTTTTAAGGAATATTTGAACAAAAAAAAGAAAATCCTTTTATTACCAGAGTGCTGGATAATACTACATTGTTTTCCACTATTATTGCCTTGGGGCTAACAATGATTCCATGCACCCACCAGAAACTTGGTTCTCATTGCCTGTGACTGCCATCTGGACCCAGTGAGCTTTCTTCTATTTTTAAAAAAAAAATCTAATATAATGCAGTAAGTATTAGACAGAGAGGAAAGGAGCACGGCCACTCAGTCAGCATCGAGATATAACATGTACGTTTACAGAAACCAGCAAAGGGTGGGGGAAAAGACAGCTGTCTTAGAAGGAATTGTGATCTGGTTTTTTTAAAAGAAAGGTACCCTTAAAAGCACCTGTAAAAGCACAATAATATATTTTATTCCAACACTATGATATTTATTTATTTTACACAGCTATGCAAATATCATTCATTTTACAAAGTATATGTATATATATATATATATATATATATATACATATATATATATATATATATATATATATATATATATATATGTATATAGCATAGAGGAAATTCAGTAGTATGTAATTGTCTATAATATATGACATACTAATATATGTTGACTTATACACTATATGAACAAAAGTATTGGGACACACCTTTTAATCATTGAATTCAGGTGTTTCATTCAGTTCCTTTGCCACAGGTATATAAAATCCAGCACCTCGCCATGCAGTCGCCTGTATAAATATTTGTGAAAGAATGGGTCGTTCTAAAAAGCTCACTGAATTAAAGACTACTGTAATAGGATGCCACCGTCAGGAAATATCTTCCCTCCTAGAAATTCCACAATCAACTGTGACTGGTATTATTGTAAAGTGGAAGCGTTTAGGAACCACAGCAACTCAGCCATGAAGTGGCAGACCACGTGAAGTTACAGAGCGGGGTCTCGAGTGCTGAGGCGCATGGTGCATACAAGTCGCTAACGCTCTGCTGACTCAATAACTACAGGGTTCCAAACCTCCTCTGGCATTAACATCAGCACAAAAACTGTGCATCGGGAGCTTCATGGCCAAGTAGCTGCATGCAAGTCTTAGGGGGGATTCACATGAGCGTGATTTGGCAGCGTGTAGGCCGCGTGGTTTTCGCGCGGCACGCAATGCCCTACAGAAGTCTATGGGGCAGTACACACAGTCCGTGTATTTTGCGCAGCGTTTGTTCGCTGCACAAAATACGCGACAGGTTCAATAACTCTGCGTATTTCACGCATCACGCACCCATTGAAGTCAATGGGTGCGTGAAAACCAGGCAGGTCGCACGGAAGCTCTTCCGTGCGAACCGACTGAAACAGCGCACGAGCTGTCAAAAGGATGAATGGAAACAGAAAAGCACCACGTGCTTTTCTGTTTCCAAGCATCCAAACGGAGTGTCTTTGCGAGGAGCGAACCCCGACAACCGAAGCTAACTTCACCGGCAAAAAAATTTCCAGTCCGCGACGTCGGGAGACATTCACTGTGCATGGTGCTGAAAGAGTTAAACTGTTTCAGCACCATGGACAGTGACTTGCGATCCCAAAATACATGAACCTGTAAAAAAAACCGAAGTTCTAACTTACCGATTACTCCTGTCTCCTTCCTGCAGTCCGACCTCCCGGGATGACACTTCAGTTCAAGTGACAGCTCCAGCCAATCACAGGCCAAGCACAGGCTGCAGCCAATCACAGGCTGCAGTGGTCACTTGGACTGCCGCGTCATCCAGGGAGGTGGCGCCCGATGTCAAGAGAGGCACCATGCACGCGTCACCAAGGCAACGGCCGGGAAGTTCTCGGTAAGTAGGAACTTTATCTTTTTTTTTTACAGGTTTTTCGCTGTTGTGTTCGGCATTCACTGTCGAGGGTGCCGAAAGATTTAGCTCTTTCAGCACCTTGGACAGTGACGGGCGTCGACAAGCCTGATCTCTATGATGCCGGCTGCGCGAAAATCACACAGCCGCGCATCAGACACGCATGACACACGCAGCTGTCAAATGGTTTTTGCGCTCGCAAAATGCTGCGTTGTTTGCGCGCGCAAAAACGCAACGTTAGTGTGAATCTGCCCTTACAGCACAATGCCAAGCATCAGATGGAGTGTATAAAGCACGTCGCCAGTGAACTCTGGAGTAGTGAAAATTCGTTCCGTGGACTGACGAATCATACTTCTCTATCTGGCAGTCTGATGAAAGAGTCTGGGTTTGTCAACTATCAGGAGAACGTTACCTGCCTGACTGCATTGTGCCAACTGTAAGGGGTATTCACACTGCATTTTTTTTGGCTCTGATTTTGACACGGAAACTGCATTGAAATCAGTGCCAAGAAACACCCCAATTTGCCCCCCATTGATTTTAATAGGAGGCAAAGGCTTTTTTTTTTTTCAGAGTCAGCTTTTGGAAGCTCCAGGGAAAAAAAGTGCCATGCTCTTTCTTTGAAAAGTTTCTGCCACTGACCTCCCATTGAAATCAAGTGGAGGCAGAAAAAAACCTGCTAATTTAGACTGTTTTTTGCTGCAGCTTTTGACCGCGGTTTTTGCATTAGATTCATGCAAGTACAACAAAAAAGTGTCAAGAAACGCTGCAAAAAAAAGCTTAAAAAAGCTTTAAAAAACACTGCCATTTCAAAATCTGCCCCAAAATTCCTAAATAAATTTTAAACCAGATTTTTTCTGCCAGACAAAAAAACACTATGTGAACTTTCCCTAAAGTTTAGTAGAGGAGGGATAATGCTATGGGGTAGATTTTCAGGGGTTGGTCTAGGCCTCTTAGTTCCAGTGAAGGGAAATCTTAATGCTTCAGTATACCAAGACATATTGGACAACTGTATGATTCCAACTTTGTGGGAACAGTTCGGGGAAGGCCCTTTTCTATTCCAGCGTGACTGTGCCCCAGTGCACAAAGCGAGGTCCATAAAGGCATGGTTGGGTGAGTTTGGTGTGGAATAACTTGACTGGTCCACAAAGAGCCCTGACCTCAACTACATTGACCACCTTTGGGATGAACTAGAACGGAGATTGCGGACCAGGCCCTCTCGTCCAACATCAGTGTCTGACGTTCCAAATGCTCTTCTGGATGAATGGGCAAAAATTCCCACAGACACACCCCAAAATCTTGCAGAAAGTCTTCCCAGAAGAGTGGAAGCTGTTTTAGCTGCAAAGGGGGAGCAACTAATTAATGCCTATGGATTTAGAATGAAATGTCATAAAAGCTCCTGTAGGTGAAATATGTAGGGGTTCCGATACTTTTATCTATATAGTGTGTTTTAATTTAAATAAACTATCACTTGGTGTTATTTTATTTTCCGTACCTCACATATACCTTTGTATAATAACAATTCTATAATGTTGTTATTACTTAATGTAATGCATGCATGTTTGGAAAAAAATTATTCTGTGTGATACAAGACATCTAAGAAAGAAATACACTGAAATATATCTCTGAGCTCAGTCAGCTATTCTGATTTACAGTGCTCTAATAAATGTTGGATTTCCAAAGCTGACAGCCACTAATAAAAGCCGCTACACTATCCATAGGGCTTTCCACCTAAATTTCCATAAACCCTGAATAGCAATTCATGCAACTTTACCTTTTATAAAAACTGTTTCTATGAGAAACACCATCATAAAGTTAAAGGAATAAAGAAGCCACAGCAATGCTATAGTTAGAGCATATTGGAGTTTGGGGGAAAAAACAACATTTCCCAGAAAATGTTTAGCTCTCTGCTGTAGTGTGTGAAAGAAATTATTACAAATGTTATCAATACATGACATTGGTCTGTCATGGCAAAAAAAAAAACAAAGGACAGAAAGTAAACAAAAGGGGAAGTATGAACACGGTCTAACATGTCTTATTTGTTTGAGCCTGAAGCATGTTGATACTTTGTATATTGTATACTTCCACATGTCAGTTTTGTGGCAAGCCAGGGTAGGCTGGCCAGGAGTAGTATGCAATCCAAATAAGAAAAAACCTGACTGAGCACACACTGTCTTATTATGAAAAATATCAGCACTTGCTATTGCTGGTGATTTTTTTTTTACTTTAATCGGCTACTAGTGTAAATACCAGCCGGGCAAAACCCTGGTGGCAAACCCTATCTCTGCCCCTTGTGGAGCTGAGTTCACGGAAAACGGTCAATTAGAGATGGATCCTGCAGGGGTAAAAACTGTGAAACATATCAGATACAAGTCATTTCTTGCAGAGATCCGGCTGGCAGGGAGTCTTAAGGGCAATGTTACATACAGGTGACACCAAAACAGTGCTGTTTACAGATGGGTGCCTCGCGTTTGGGTATAATCCTGGGTCATGTTTCAAGGTTCTATAAAGGGTTGTACATTGACTTATTAAGGAAGTCATCTATAGGTGGCAATAGAGAGACAGTTTCCTTCCTTCTGGAGGAGAACTATTTGACATACTTTTTTTTTCCCAGGGAGCATTGCCCTTAAGACTACTTATTAGCTGTATCTCCGCTGCATCAAAGGCATCTAATTCAGGCAACCAGAACCCTACTCTGCACTGATAAGGAGCAACAACTCTGAAACAGTGCTGTCTACAAATAGTGTCTTCCTTCTGGAGGAGAGCTACTTTATATTCAAGTCATATAATGGTCCAAAGCGGTGTTAGGCTAGGTTCACATGCTGTAATTTGGACCTTGAAATAAACAAAGCGTAATACATGTCAAAAACACACACTTATTTTAAGTTGAATTTCAATGAATACATGTATATTAAAGTGTATTGCAGGCATTTTAAGGGCACGTTCAGACGTGGCAGAATTGCTGTGGAATTCTGCTGCGGACAGTCCGCAGTGGAATTCTCCAGAAGACGTTTTTTACATTTGTTTCTACACATTTTTAGGAAAGTTAGTTCAGACGTTGCGGAAAACTCCGCTGCGGACCATAGGCTGCGGTGCAGAATTTTCGCTCCGCAGCATGCACTGTCAGAATTTTACTGCGAATTTCAGCCATTGCAATGCAAAAACTGAAATCTGTGGCAAGTCCGCTGTGATATCTGCAACGTCTGAATTACCTGTCAGATATGCAAATGTTGGTGCAGATTCGTTGTGTAATTACCCCAAATCTGCACCAACATTTGCAGCGGAAAAACTCTGCCACGTCTTAACGTGCCCTAAGAGTTTTTATGTGTCTTTTCCTTCCATTGAATTCAATGGAATACACAATGCATAAAACGCAGCAAGAATTGACATGGTGCCTTTTTTTAGACGGCGAGTAATTTAGTTATACACGTGTACAAAAAATGCGCTATATGCACTAAGAATGCATATGCCAATTAAAGTCAATAGGAAGCTTAATCCAAGAGTTTTTTTTATGCCTATTTTGGCACATAAAATTCCTCTATACATACACGTCAGCTAAATCTTAATAGTCACCTGGAACAATAGTGATGCTTTAAAGACTGAATTGACACTGAAAATACTATACACAATTTACTTTACTCTGCTAAAAAAAAACAGGGACATTTCTAGCACAATGTAGAACTGTTTTTATCATTATCTTGAAATTAAATAATGTTAGTTCGTAAAGATTATTAAAATGCAATTATTGACCCTGAAAATTGTTAATTCTTGACAAAATTTATAGTTGCATTGTAAAACAGTTTTTTAGTATAACACTGTTCACACGGCTTATTTACGCCCATTTTTCGGGCCATGAACAGCTGAACAACGGCCGAGAAATCAGAAGCAGAATGCCTCCAAACATCTGCCCATTGATTTCAATGGGAAAAACAGCGTTCTGTTCCGACGGGCCGTTTCTTAAGCGGCCGTTTTGAAAAATGGCCGGGTAAAAAACGGTAGTGAAAAAGAAGTGCATGTTTTCCCAGCTCTGTATTTTCAGACGTTTTTGTTTTGTGTTGCACATACCCATAGGGTCATCTGACACAATTATAACGGGAGGCAGTGAATGAAAATACTTGAACTAGGGATCAGTACACACTAGTGTTAGATAACGTTTCTCAGGTTTCCATTGACCATGACAGGTGCAATAGAGTAGTCTGCTGCACTAATCTTTCATGTAAGAAAAAAGAAACCTGTGGACACATTCGAAAATAATGGGAAATGTTAGGGCCAAATATATATACAAAGTAACAGAAGAGATATCTAAATCAAATCAATATTTGGGATGACCACCCTCTGCCTACAAAACAGCATCAATTCTTCTAGGTACACTTGCACAAAGTCATGGAATTGTAGGATTATAGTCAGGTGTGTGATTAACCAATTACAATAAACAGGTGATAATGATCATCATTTTCATATGTAGGTTTAAACACTGTCATTAACTGTAACAGAAACATCTGTGTAGGAGGCTTAAAACTGAGGTGAGGAAAAGCCAAACTCTATGTCACAGGTCCACAATGGCAAGACTGTTAACAGCAATTTGACACAAGGTAGTTATACTGCATCAGCAAGGTCTCGCCCAGGCAAGGATTTCAAAGTAGACTGGGGTTTCAAGATGTGCTGTTCAAGCTCTTTTGAGTTGAATGTTGAAGACCATAGACGCAACTCAATGGTCGGCCATGGAAACTTAGTGCAGCAGATCAAAGACACATCATTCTTACCACCCTTTGAAAAAAGGAAGATGTCAAGCAGTGCCATATGCTCAGAACTGGCAGAAACCAGTAAGACCCAGATACACCCATCTACTGTTCGGAGAAGTCTGGCCAGAAGGAGAATTGCAGCCAAAAAGCCATACCTTTGATGTGGTAACATGGCCAGGCGACTCAACTATACATGAATAAATAGCAACTTGGGTGCAGAAAAATGTCAGCAGGTGCTCTGGACGGATGAGGCAAAATTTTACATGTTTGACTGTAACAGAAGGCAGTTTGTTCGCTAAAGGGCTGGAGAGCGGTATAATAATGAGTGTTAGCAGGCGACAGTGAAGCATGGCGGAGGTTCCCTGCAAGTTTGGGGCTGCATT
Source organism: Rhinoderma darwinii (assembly GCF_050947455.1). NCBI lineage: Eukaryota > Metazoa > Chordata > Amphibia > Anura > Rhinodermatidae > Rhinoderma > Rhinoderma darwinii. The sequence goes on along the minus strand of NC_134690.1, from coordinate 132,689,228 downwards.
TCAGCAAATGGATTTGGGGATTTGGTCAGGGTTAATGGTGTCCTAAATGCTGAGAAATACAGGCAGATACTTGTCCATCATGCAATACAATCAGGGGGCCGTCTGATTGGCTCCAAATTAATTCTGCAGCAGGACAACAACCCCAAACATACAGCCAATGTCATTAAGAACTATCTTCAGCAAAAAGAAGAACAAGAATCCCTGAAAGTGATGATATGGTCCCCACAGATCCCTGATCTTGACATCATCGAGTCTGTCTGGGATTACATGAAGATACAGAAGGATTTGAGGAAGCCTACATCTGCAGAAGATCTGTGATTAGTTCTCCAAGATGTTTGGAACAATCTCCCTGCCGAGTTCCTCCAAAACCTATGTGCAAGTGTACCTAGAATAATTGATGTGTTGCTTTGAAGGCAAAGGGTGGTCACACCAAATATTGATTTGATCTCGATTTATCTTCTGTTCATTCACTTGTATTTTGTTAATAGATTAAAAAAAACTATTAACATGTCTATTTTTTAAAGCAATCTTACTTTGAGGCATTCTTCCACAACTGACGGATACTTTTGCACAGTACTGTATATATAAATATATACATATACATACAGATGTAGCCATCTTTAAGTTGACTCTGATAACTTGCTGCAACGTAATATCACACAACAAAAGCCATTGAAAAGTCATTGAAAAAAGTTAAGATAAGAGATCTAGCCACTATTTATTTATTGTGTTAAAAGGTAAAGATGGCTACATCTGTATGTATGTATATATATATATATATATATATATATATATATATATATATATATATATGAAGAGCAGCACTCCAGTATGAGAAAATGGTGGTTTATTCAGTCAAAAACACAGCTTTCTATATTTGATACTTCGTCCGAGGATCAGGACGTCTTGCTGGGCAGCCGTAAAATAATTTTAGTGAGTGCTGCTGCTTTCTACCTCTCTATATACATATGTATATATATATATATATATATATATATATATATACAGCATTTTTTATTTTCAGGATGGCGACATGGTTTGCCACGATGTTTTACACATTACAGGCTCAATAACCCCCCTCCCCCGGCGCCTTAGTCTACATGTGTAGAGCAGGGTAAAGCATGACACCTTCGGTTTAAAACTGAGTACAAATCTTTTGTGGCAATTTTTTTTTATAGAGTACAGTGTAATGTCCATGGCCGCGGGCCTTCTGGCTTACTCACCTCCTGACCGCCGCAGCCATGGGTCTGCAAGCGCTGGCCCCTGTCTCCGCCTCGGGAGATGCCAGCGCTCACTCCCGCTCACCTCGCTCTGGTCCCCGCTCTTAAAGGGGCACCGCGCGCACCGGACTTTTAAGGTAAAGTTAACCATGAGTATTCTGGACTATAAGAAGGGCCCAGCCCCTTTCTTCCATGCCTAAGCGTTGTTTGTCGTATCCTAGTTTGTCTATGCAAATGGTTTCCTAGTGTTTTCCAGTTCCCAGTGTTCCTTGTACATGTATCCTGTATCCCGTGCTATCCTGGTTAAGTGCCGTGCTGTGCTGCAGTCGTGCTGTGCTGTATTCCATGCCTGTCCTGCTACTCCATGCCTGATGTTTACCCACTGCCTAGTCCCAGCCGAGCCTGCCTTGCTACTGTCCGAGCTGCCACAGGTACACTATACGAACTATAGACTGTGCCCTGCGCCCTGTTGCGCAGCTGCCATACCGCCAAGGCGGTACAGCCCAGTGGGTCCATGAACACAACGTGATATACAGTAGCTGTGAATGTGCACATTTCAGAAATGTATCATATCTCTTAATGTATAAGGAGATTCTAATTTACAGATACAATTACGGTAACATATTTATGTTAAGAGTATATATTAATGTTCATGATATTAGATATAAGTGAAACATATTTTTGAGGTTAGGTACATGGTCAGGATTAAGGGCTTGAGTATTTTGGTATACACTATAGCACTGAAAAAATCATAAGGTTTTTTTAGATTTACTATTTTATAGGACTATGTTATGGAAGTTTTTAGTTCAGCCTTTGCATATGCCATAATATACTTCACTAAAATATTTGGATGCATATAAAATTAGGTATTTTTTTAATGCGTTTTATTAAAAGCTTCAAACCAAGATTACCAAAATTGCAGCTTTCACGGTTTTTTGCTCTTTCCAGACAAGAGTACATATACAATGCATTCAGCAAGTTTTCAGCCCCTCAAATTTTCCACATTTTATGAAAGTTTCATTTTAAAATGGATGTCTTTTTTTTCTCATCAGTCTACATACACCCCATAATTACAAAGCAAAATCAGTTTTTCTTCTAGATTTTGTAAATGTATTTAAAATGAAAAAAAAAAATGAAATATCCGATTTATTAAAGTATTAATACTCTTTTTCTGAGGCTCAAAGTTGAGTTGAGATGCATCCTGTTTCCATTGATCACCCAGAAGATGTTTCCACTTCTTGACTGGAGTCATCCTGTGGTAATTTAATTTTGTTGAACATGATTTGGAAAGGCGCTCACATGTCTATATAAGAGGACACAGTTAACAGTACATGTTAGAGCGAAAAAGACAAGATTTTGTTGTGACACCAATTTGGGGAAAAGTACAAAAAAATTCTGTCAGCATTAAATGTCCTGAAGAACACAGTGGCCTCAATACTATTTACATGCAAGAGGCTCGGAACCACTCCGACTCCTACTAGAGTTGGTTGCTCAGTCACACTGAGCAAACGGGCGAGGTGGTTGACTATGCTTTTTAATGCAGATCATAAAAGGTATATAGAGGTTTACTGCCTAAGCATACACTATGCCACAAAGACACCAATATAACTCTATGGGCCTTTTAAATGTATGCATTGGCAGTATTTTTTGATGTACAGTATATGCCTTAAAGGCTATGTACAACTCTAAAATCCTTTTTTTTATTTTTTAAATAAAAATGTGTATCAGTGTGCTGGTGCAACTTTCTAAATACTTATTAAAAAATATTTAATTATTTTTACTTTTTGAGATACAGCTGCTTTGTATTCTGTATACAGAAAAGCTGTATCGTGCGCTGAAATGTGTATCCGTCAGGTCAGCGGCACTGACGGGTTCAGTGACAGCGGTCCTGCGTGTGTCTGACACGCAGGATCCACCTGTTATAGATGACATCTAAGTTATGAACTTAGATGTTATCGGTAACATCTCGATCCTGTGTGTGAGAGAATGCAGGACCCGCTGACACTGAACTCTTCAGTGCTGCTGACCTGACAAATACAGGTTTCAGAGCAAGCTACAGCTGCTCTGCATACAGGATTGCAAAGCAGCTGTATCTCAAAAAGTTAAAATAATTTTGAATAAAAAGTATTTAAATAGCTGCACCAAACACACTGATACACATTTTTATGAAAAAATAAAGAAAAAAACAAATTTCAAAGGTGTACATAGCCTTCAAGGTTCCCATACACAAGAAATGAACATCTGCCAAACCCGTCAATTTTGTTGGTACTGGCAGAACATCCATTGTGTTTGCGGGTGTTCTGACTCAACGGCAGATGTTGGAGGTAAGAAGGATCTGGCATGTTGGATTTCAATATGCCCTATCCATTGTTCTCATGGGAGAAAATCTGCCGCCAAAGATGTCTGGCAGCGGCTTATTCCCTTTGCCCCATTGAGTACACACGTACGCCTGGCTAAGCCGAGAGTGCATGTGTATAGGAGGCCATCTTTATCCTGACCCCTGATAACTTGCTGCAGTGTGATATCACACAACAAAAGCCATTGAAAAGCCATTAAAAACCCAAGATAAAAGATCTTTCCACTGTGTATTTAATGCATTAAAAGTCAAGGCAAACACGGCTACATCTGTATAGCTGTTGGCTGAACATAGATCCCAAATGCGGTATAAACAGAGCCCATTGGCTGCTTTTTTTACTCCTATAATTTTATTTGGAAAATGTCTAAAATATTTTATTTGGAAAATGAAAATAAAATAATTAAAATAGTTTATTAAAAAAAAAGTCAGCTTCGGAATATTCACAACTTTTCTTAACTGTTTTAAAAAAGATATATAAAATCTGATACCTACTATTGTTATTAACTGCACTAATTTTATAATATGAGCATGAACATTTTATATTGAAGGATTCAAATAAAATAATAAACCCTTCAGTAGATTAAACATTTCAATCCAACAGTTTTAATTCTGTATATTAAAAAGTGGTGAGTTAATGCTACTGTATAATATCATCAACACAACTGCAATTTTGCCATGTAAGCTTCTACTATTACCTTATTAAATATTAACAGATCGACGTCGGACTCAACTTGGCTGCAAATTTTATTGCATCCTGGATTTGTTTATTAAACTAGACAATTATGAACACTTGGAAAGATAAAACAACTTATTAAGAGGCTACTTTTTAGATTTAAAGTTTAAAGAAAAATAGCAAAAAATAAAAATAAAGGGAAAAGAAAAGAAAAACAAATTAAATATTAACGACGCTGGACGAGTATGAGTGCCAGCACATTGCCGTATCAGGACAATCAGTACCGATCTAATGGTGGAGACCAGAGAAACATTTGTTCTCTGTTGTTAACCCTTTGCTTTGAATGCAGTGATCAAAGCTGATCACAGCATTTAAAAGGGAAATAGTTGGGGGAGAACCCCCTATTATTTGCGTCGCAGGAAATTCCTTTCCCAAGGGACTATTCAAGTATGGGCAGAAAGCATGGCAGAAAGCCCAGGTTCCATTCAAGTACTATTAGTGCACAAACTAATGTACTGACATATAGATACACTATATAGACAGAAGGATTGGGACACACCTCTTAATCATGTATGTCAGGTTTTATTCAGTTCCATTATCACAGGTGTATAAAATCCAGCACCTAGTCATGTGGCCTTTACAAACATTTCTTAAAAAATTGGTTATTCTAAAGAGCTCACTGCATTTGAGTGGGGTATTGTAATTGGATGCCACTGTTGCAGCAAGTCAGTTGTGAACTATCTTCCCTCCAGGATATTCTATGATCAACTTTGAGTGCAAAGTGGAAGCTTAGGAACCACAGCGACTCAGCCACAAAGTGGTAGACCACATAAAATTACAGAGCGGGGTCGCTGAGTGCTTAGTATATAACAGTCACCAACGCTCTGCTGACTCAATAACTGCAGAGTTCCAAACCTCCTCTGGCATGAACATCAGCACAAAAGCTGTGCACCGAGAGCTTCACGGCATGGGTTTCCATGGCCGAGAAGCTGCATGCAAGTCTTACATCACCCAGCACAATGTCAAGTGTCGGATGTACACCACCAATGGACTCTGGGCCCGTGGAAATGTGTTCTGTAAAGTGACAAATCACCCTTCTCTATCTGGCAGTCTGATGTATGAGTATGGGTTTGGAGAATGCCAGGAGAACGTTACCTACTTGACTGTATTGTGCCATCTGTAAGGTTTGGTGAAGGAGGGATCTTTCTATGGGGTAGCTTTTCAGGGGTTGGCCTAAGCCTCTTAGTTCCAATGAAGGGAAATCTTAATGCTTCAGCATACCAAGACAGTTTGGACGATTGCATGCTTCCAGCTTGGTGGGAACAGTTTGAGGAAGGCCCTTTTCTGTCCCAGCATGACTGTTCCCCAGTGCACAACGCGAGGTCCATAAAGGCATGGCTGGGTGAGTTTGGTGCGGCAGAACTTGACTGGCCCACATAGAGTCCTGACCTCAACCCCATCGAACATCTTTGGGCTGAACTAAAATGAAGATTGCGAGGCAAGCCCTATTGACCAACATCAATGTCTGACCTCACAAAAAATTTTACCAAATTAAAAAATTATCTAAATTAAATGCTAATCTATATGCACCAATGACACCTACATAAAGAACAACTTGTCCCGCAAAAAAACAAGGCCTCATGCAGCTGCATCGAACAAAAAATAAAAAAGTTTCCTGGACTGCCACAATAGAAAAACCATTGTCATGTTTTTTCACACGTGGTTTTCAATAATGCATTTTTCTCCATTTAAGTTAATATGGAAAAACTGATCATAAAGTAAGAATTAATAAAACTGCTAATTAATTGTAAGTATCATATATCTAGCTATTTATCAAGTGCCTTATTGGCGTGCTTAGGGCCCACCAGAGGAAGCGATCCTGGAGGCCTGCCATCAATCTAAACAGAACATGTGCATGTCCACTTTTAATTACATGTTATTTTTTTCAACATTGAATTTTTATTAATGTTTTCAGACAATACAAAAGTAAAGAATAAGGCAATATATCTTGATTTAGGCCAACACTACAAAAATGATTGCATAACATACATACGTAAGCAGAGTAAAATCACAAACCATACAATTCGCCTCACGTTGTACATAATGAGATATAAAGCTAAGGAAATTGCAGTATAAGTCAATGAGTAAAACAAAGAAAAAACAAACAAAGATCAAACAGTGTCCATCCAGAACATATCATATTTTAGAACTGTTTCGAACCTGCAGAAGAGAGAATGTGGCTTGATCCCAACAAGTGTACCTTTTTACAAATTATTATAACGTCAAAGATATAGGACCACTACCCTCACATTACTACAGCAAGGCCACTATTCCTGTGAAAATAAACCTATCTAGGTACGTCTAAAGGGATAGTACTATGAATCCAGCAACCACAATATAGGAGAATCTGAGCAAATTAATGTGAGTATTGATCAGACGAAGGGAGATGTTAATGATACAGGGTTAGAACCCGGGGATAAGGAGGCCAAGTATGCATGCCAAAGCAATAGAATTTTAGGCAACAGGTGTATCCGCAACGCATACATACGTTCCATCATAAAGGAAATATTCACCAGGTTGATAAGTTCAGAAGTGGAAATAATGTCACTACGCTTCCAGGACTTAGCAATCAACAGACGGGCCGCTATAATAATATGACTAGATACTGTCCGGGATATTAATGGAATTCCTGACATTTGAAGAAGGCATAAGGCCATGGCCGGATTCGGTGTAATAATACATGAGGAAATTTGGGATATCATATTGAATACCTTTACCCAAAAGGAATGAACCTCAGGTCATTGCCAACACATATGAAAATACGAGCCCTTACATCCGCATCCCCTCCAGCACACCTCCGAGAATGTAGAGTCAGATTTCGCAATTTGTGAAGGAGTCATGTACCAACGCAGTAGTAATTTTTTGGACGACTCCCAATGTTTCACCCCTTTAGAAACTTTCCTAGTCCATGTGAAAGCTGAACACCAATTCTTCAGAGAGAAGGAGGAACATAATTCTCCCTCCCATTTATCACAATAAGGAGGCTTGCTGGAGAAAAGGCGAGCGCACAGGTCATCATAAAACACAGAAATACCCTTCTTCTGAGTAGCAGGTCCAAAATAAAAATTGTGAGCTACAGAAGGGAATAAGGGCGCATTAACATTCAGAGAGGTAAAGAGATGCCTAATACATAGATATTTATAGAAGTCCCTATTTGGAATAGAGTACTCCGTTACCAATTCAGAGAATGCTAGCAAAGTATTACCATTAAACAGCGTATGTACATGAGAGGTTCCAGAAGATATCCAGTTATCCAGAGACACCCCTTGGTAATTCAGAAATCAGAAACTTCAAAGGTAAATTTTTTTATGGGCATGAGAGCTGTTAGGGGGAGATTTGTGGAGTAATGCTTCCAAACCTTAAGCGAAGCAGTAATAGTTTGGGATAGTGATACAGAAGGTTTAGTGCTGGCCGTGGGATTTACACTTAAGAATGATAGGAGAGGTTGGTCCGCTATGGCCTGTTCTATATGGGACAATTGTTTTGAGGGCAAAGGAGTGCACCAAAACTTTAGTTGATCAAGAGTAGCCGCCCGGTAGTATCTCTGAACATCTGGTACCCCCATTCCACCCTGCCGCCAGTGTCTGAACATTGTGTGCATCCTGATTCTAGGTTTTTTGTGTGCCCAAATGAAATTGTTCAACAGCCTCTGGAGATCTCTCAAATACGAGTTAGGGAGAGGGATTATCACCGTACGAAAATGGTACAGAATTATCGGTAAAATCATCATTTTAATGACCGCAATTCTACCCGCCCAGGATATACTTGCATGGGAGTATGAGGCCAACAATTGGGGAATGTTTTGTAAGAGTGGGCTAAAGTTATGTTTAAAAAGGATGTTAGTGGACGTGGTAAGAGAAATACCTAGATACAAAATCTTAAGGGGATTCCATTGGAAGGGGAAGGAGCTCTGCATGGAGGCTTAGATATGCAAGGGAAGTCCCACATTCAGCAAGTGGAATTTATTGCAGTTCACCTTATAATAAGACACATCCCCGAATTTGTCTTAAGTCTTTTGGGCTTCTATCAGGGAGGATAGTGGATCTGTTAAGGAAAGAATCACGTCATAAGCGTATAGTCCAATTTTGTGGAGGGCATGGCCAACTTGGATACCTTGTATAGAAGGGTTATGTCGGATTGCCGCAGCTAGTGGTTCCATTACCATAGCAAATATCAGGGGAGAGAGTGGACCCCCCTGCCGAGTACCATTAGTAATAGGGAATGGAGTGGAAAGGAAGCCAGAGGCTAAGACTCGTGTAGATGGGGTAGAATATAGCGCTAGAATCGCGGATTTAATCCATCCCGTAAACCCAAATTTTGTAATAATCGCATCCAGGTACCCCCAATGAACTCTGTCGAATGCCTTCTTCGCATCCAGAGCGAGGAGCACGGAAGGCACTCGACGAGTTCTAGCCCAATGAATCAGATTAACGTACCGCCTTGTACCGTCAGGCGCCTGCCTGCAATAAATCCCACTTGATCTTCATGTATAAGAGTAGGGAGTAAATTAACTAATCTATTGGATAACACTTTGGCATAAAGTTTAATGTCCACATTCAGGAGTGAGCTGGGATGGAAATTGGCCGGGGAATCAGGGGATTTACCGGGTTTCGGGAGTGTGACTATCGTAGCAGATAACATCTTCTTCGGGAAGGAACCTGTTATTGCCGCTTTATTAAACACATCCACTAAATTTGAGGACAACACACTTGAAATTTTTTTATAATAATAATTTGTAAACCCATCTGGTCCTGGGGCTTTACTCTTCGGTAAGCTTTTAATGGCTCGGGAAATCTCCAATTCAGTGAAAGGTACTTTTAGAGCCGAACTATCCTCCGCCAAGAGGGAAGGGAGATCCAGGCCGCCCAAGAAGTTGTCAATTTCCAGAGGGGATGGTTGATGAATCGAATGATCCTTCTTAAGGTTGTATAAGCTATAGTAATAGTTCCTAAATTGTTCACTAATATCTTGGGGGTGAGTAATACGAGTGCCTTGATGATACAATAAAAACGCAGTTCTCTGTTTAGCATTACGTTTTTTAATCATTTTAGCTAATAGGGCTCCCGGTCTATCTATGGATATAAAACCCCAATTGCATAGATTTGGACATAGTCATATAACGAGACATGAGCACACTTTGGAGTTGGTCTCTTAGATCTTTGATACGGAGGGAAATAGCTGGAGTCACCTGCTTTTTATTGAGAGATTCTAAGTTGTGTAATTGGGAAAGAATATTGGCAGAAGTTTTCTCTCTATGCTTCTTTAGTCTTGAGGCGGCCTGAATCCCCATTCCCCTCATGTACGCCTTATGCGCGTTCCATAAACAGAAACAATTTTCGGAGGAAGGAGAATTTACCTCAAAATATAAGTTAAGATGGGTATCCATAAGGTCTTTAGTGATGGAAGAAAAGGAGGGGAGGGAGATGTATCCGAAACTACCAAAGAAATTGGGACATGATCAGACCACCATATAGTTCCAATCGAAGATGTAGACATATATCGCAGGCTGAGTTTACTCAAAAGAAACATGTCAATTCTAGAGTAAACTTTATGTGGTGCAGAAAATATGTGAAGTCACGTTCATTACCATGTTGGCAGCGCCAAATATCATATAATTCCTCCCCATGTACTGTGTGATGCAATTGGGAACAGGGTCTAAGAGCATTCGAGGAGTCAGTTGTAGGATACATTACCTCATTCAAGTTTCCACCGATAATAAGTAATCCCTTCTCAACTTTCCTAACTTTACGGAGTATTTTATGAAAGGCCCGGAGTTGGTGAGAATTCGGGAGATAAAAATTAACCAAAGTATACGTTATGTGATTAATATCACATATGAGGATCAAGAATCTACCTTGGGGATCTGAAATCACCTCATGTTCTTTAAAGACCACTGAATCTTTAATTGCAATAAGAACCCCTTTATATTTACTGGAGCTAAAGGCCTGATATATATGCGCAAATTTGGAGTGTGTACATTTGGGGGGATTATGCAGTGAAAAGCGTGTCTCTTGTGCAAAAAAACCTTGCGTCTCAGAGCTAATGCCTCTTTCCACATCATTTGTTGCTTGAATGGGCTGTTAAGCCCTTTAACATTCAAGGAGGATAGTGTAAAAGGGATGAGAGATTACCTGGAGGTGCATTAGTAAGTGCTTGATGCCACTGTAACATCCGCTTGCTGCGAGTGAACACTTTAGGACATCTGGATGGACAAAACCTGACAACCTTAGACATAATAACTAAAAACAATAAAACAAAAGTGAAAAATACACCAAAGAACCTCCATGGGGGAGAGAAAAAGGCACTAGAGGAAGCTTGTAGCACATAATTATGGTCAAACAGTCACCTCCTGGATTCAGTCAGCTGGACGACCCTGGTCCATTTCCCATTCGGGGAGGAATGTGACGTGGAGATGCACTTGAAGGAATGGCCGCCTTGTTAGAAATTGGGTTATTCCATTGGCGCAGCAGAGATGCTCCGTCAGAAGGAGAAGACATCACATGAGTGGTTCCATTCTTGGTTACAATCAGTTTGACCGGGAAGCCCCATTTATACTTGAGGTTATTCTCCCAGAGAGTGGATGTAAGTGGGTGAAATAGCTTGAGTAGCATCAACGTAGAAGCAGATAAATCCGGGAAGATCGAAATGTGGGCATAAGTGTCTGGAAGTTTCCCCATCCTTCTTGACTCCTGAAGGATACGATCTTTAGCTTGGTAGAAATTTACTCTTGTTAAAACATCTCTTGGAGAGTCGATAGGAGCTGGGTGAGATTTAGGAATCCTGTGCGTTCTATCTAGAGTCAGATCCAGAGGGGAGAATATAGGTACCATGGATTTAAACATGACCTGAAGATAGTTCTGCAATTCAGAGGGGGAGACTTCTTCCGGAACACCTCTGATCTTAAGGTTGTTCCTTCTGTATCTATCCTTCTGATCCATTATTTTGTTCTTCAACCACACCACTTCCTCTTTAAGAGCAGAGTGAGCATCTATAAGTGTGTTATGGACCGCAGCATAATCACTCATTTTGCGTTCAATATGGTCAGTGCGAGATCCCAGCTCATCCACAGATATTTGAATCTGTGTCACCACTTTGTGCAGTTTCTCCGATATGGAGCTATGTAACAACTGTATTAACCCCTTCATTATTGCAGTAGTAAGGGGAGCATCATCCGGGATATCAGCCATCTCAGGTACAGCAGTGGCTGTAAGGCTGCCCACGTGGGCTGTGGAGATGGGAGGTGCTTTCTTGTGCACCGGTCCCATGCTGCTAGGTGATGAGGACACTGAGCGATTCGCTCCCCTTTTTCCAGGAGTGCATACCTCCTCTAGCCTTCCCTGTGGAGATGTGTCCCTGTCCACAGACTGACCTGAGCTGTCCGATGAGGAGGTGCAGGGACGCGCGCCATCCATCTCAGGAAGCGGTCCGGCGCCATCTTGGGAGCAGTCCGTCGCTGGAAAATAGTCAGGGAGCTTTTTCAGCTCTGACTTCGTTGCCCTTCGTTTTGTCATGGTGCTCACCCGATGCCAGAGAGGTTGAGGATGGAACTCAAGGTAAGATGAATCGCTACGAGGTGAACTGTCGCTGTGAGCTGCTGGTTTGCTACAGGTTATGCAGGAGAGCTTGTATCACACCGCCATCAAAGTCAGCGGCAAGCTCCACCCCCTAATTTCATGTTATTTTATGCTGTTATCATTGCATATAATTCACATAGATAATACGATTAACCCCTTACAGACCAATCCATTTCTTTTTTTTTCATTTTTGTTTTTTACTCCCCGCGTTCTATGGGCCTTAACTTTTTTATTTTTCTGTTAATGGAGTGGTGTGAAGGCATTTTTTTTGCGGGAAGACTTGTAGTTTCTATTGGCACAATTTAAAGTACCATATAATCTACTGAGAAACTGAAAACAAATTCTATGTGGGTTGGAATTGGAAAAAACTGTGTTTCCTCCATTTTCTTTTGGGTTTCGTTTTTACGTCTTTCACCATGCGGTAAAAATGACAAACTTACTTTATTCTGCTCGTCAATATGATTACGCTGATAACAGATTTTTTTTAACCCTTTAATGACCAGCCTATTTTAAACCATAATGACCAAGTTATTTTTTACGTTTTTCCATCGTCGCATTCCAAGAGCTATAACTTTTTTATTTTTGCGTCCATATAGCTGAATAAGGACTTGTTTTTTTGCAGGACAATTTGTGTTTTTTAATAGCATCATTTTGGGGTACATATAATTTATTGATTATCTTTTATTAACTTTTTTGGGGGGTTATAGAAAAAAAACACTATTTTGCCACACTATTTTGCGTCCTAAATTTACGCCGTTTACAGTGTTGTATAAATAACACAATAACTTTATTTAGTAAGTGGTTTCAATTGCAACGATATCAAGCTTACATAGATTTTGTATGTTTTACTACTTTTTCACAGTAAAATCTAATTTTTTTTAAAATTACTTGTTTTTGTGTCCCCATATTTGAAGCCATAACTTTTTTATTTTTCTTCCGATGCAGCTGTATGAGGGCATTTTGTTTTTTGCGGGACGACTTGTAGTTTTTATTGGTACCATTTTGGAGTAAATGCAACTTTTTGATCACTTTTTATAAAAAAAATTTAAGGCAGGATTCACAGAAAACAGACATTTTTGCATTGCTTTTTATTTTATTTTCTACGGCGTTCGCCCAGTTTGTTAAATAATGTAATAACTTAATAGTTGGGGTTGTTACGGACGCGGCGATACCAAATATGTGTAACTTCTTTTACTTTGGTTTTGTTTTTTAGTAATAAAGCATTTTTGAGTTTTTTATTTTATTTTCACTATGTTATTTATTAACTTTATTAAACTTTTTTCTTTTACTTTTTTACCAGTCCCACTAGGGCACTTCACTATGCAATTGTTCGATCGCTATTATAATACACTGCAATACTTCTGTATTGCAGTGTATTACTGCCTGTCCGCGTAAAACGGACGCGCATCTGCTAGGCCATGCCTCTGGCATAGAAGACACTGACACCCTGAGATCACACGCAGGGTGCCGGTGGGGTGAGAGAGGGAGCTCCCTCCCTCTCTCCAAAACCACTCAGATGCGGCGCTCGCTTTTGAGCGCCGCATCTGAACGGTTAAACGAGCAGTGATATTTAATGGCTCCCTGCTCTATTTATTTATTCTGATGCAGCGCTGTAAAAAGGCTACTGCATCGGCATTAAGCCCGTAAAAATACTATGGGGCGGTCACTAACGGGTTAATGTTTCACTCCTTTTAAAAATAAAAAACTATTTGTTAGAAAAAAAAATTTTTTTTTTTCATATTCTGAAAGCCATAACTGTTTTTTTTTTACGTCGATTAAGCGGTGTAAGGGCTTATTTTTGCGGCACAAGCTGTGGTTTTTATTGGTACCATTTTTTAGTATGGTACCATTTTTTCAATCACTAACAGAGCCTCTTTAACTGAGGCAGAGCTAAGGCAGTTGTGGGGGCACCGATGAGCTGTCGGAGGGTGCCGCCCCCTCTCTATAATGCCTCAGATGATGTGGTTACGATTGACTGGAGCATTTGAGGGCTTAAATGGCCAGGAACAGCGCAATCGCTGTTCCTGGCCATTAGTGCTGGGTGTCAGCTGTAAAACACAGCTGACACACGCAGTCTATGGAGTGCGTTCCGCGCATGATCGCGCTCCATACTTCTCCCCCTGCACATTAACGTGCACTTACGTCAAGGTCCGTTAAGGGGTTCACACTAATCCATTTTTTGGGCAATAAAACCAATAACAAATGTCTCCCTGCGAGCAAGTTATTGGCTCCAAATCATCTTTAACCCCTTCCCGCCATTTCACGTACAGTTACGTGATGGGAGATGGCCTTTTCCCGCATCTCCACGTAACTGTACGTGATGGAGATGAAGCTGGCTCAGGAGCTGAGCCAGCAACATCACCGCCGGGTGACAGCTGTATGTTACAGCTGGCACCCTGAGGTATCGGACAGGACCGGAGCTTGACTCCGATCCGACCGATTAACCCCTCACATGCTGCGTTCAATAGAGATCGCAGCATGTGAGGAGTTTATAGCCACCGGCGCCCCAGCAACGTGATCGCTGGGTTGCCGGTGGCTGCAAATGCGATCAGAGGGTTAATACTTACCTCCCAATCAGCCTGTAACGGAATCCTCCTATGTCCCGTCGTCGGCGGGGCCCAGGAGGCTTCCGGTACCATCGGCAAGATGGCGCCGGCTCAGCTTCCGGCTCAGAAGCTGAGCCGGCGTCATCAGCAGTGGGTGTCCGCTGTATGTTACAGCGGACACCCCGATTTATTGCCAGGAACCGGAGCTAGCTCCGATTCCTGGCATTAACCCCTTCAATGCAGCGATTCAATGCAATCGCTGCATCAAAGTGGTTTGTATGCAATCGGCAGCCCTGCAATGCGAGGGCAAGGCTGGCGACTGCTACTATGGCAACAGGATGCCTAACAATGGCTTCCTATCTGCCATTACGTTAGCCGATTAGGCCCCGCCCGGAGGCGGAGCCTGATCGGCTTGCTGTCAGTGAACAACTGACAGTTCTAATACATTGCACTACATAGGTAGTGCAATGTATTAGAACATCAAAAAAACAGTTGGACCTTCAAGTCCCCTAGTGGGACTAAAGAAAAGTGTCAAAAAAAGTGTCAAAAAAAGTAAAAATAAAAGTTGTAAAAAATACAATAAAAGTTTCAAATAATAACACAAAACACAATCACCCTTTTTCCCTTATCAAGTCATTTATTATTGAAAAAAATAATAAAGCCATACATATTTGGTATCGCTGCGACCGTAATGACCTTAACTATAAAAATATTATGTTATTTATTCCGCACAGTGAACGCCGTAAAAAAAAAACTAAAAAATACTGACATAATTGCTATTTTTTGGTCACTTTGTCTTCCAAAAATTAAAATAAAAAGTGATCAAAAAGTCGCATGTACCTAAAAATGGTACCTATAAAAACTATAACTCGTCTCGCTAAAAACAAGCCCTCTTACAGCTCCGTCGACGAAAAATGTAAAACTGTTATGGCTCTCACAACAATCCATTCTCTTTACAAAAGTAATTTTATTGTGCAAAAAGTTGTAAAACATAAAAAGTGCTATAAATGAGGTATTACCAGAATCGGACTGACCTGCAGAATAAAGGTAACATGTCATTTATAACGCATGGTGAACGCTGTATAAAAATAACTAAAAAAATATGCCAGAATTGTTGTTTTTTGGTCACCTTGCCTCCCCAAAAAAAAACGATAACAAGTGATCAAAAAGTCGCATGTGCCCCAAAATGGTACCAATAAAAACTACAGCCCGTCCCACAACAAACCAGCCGTCATACCACTACGTCTATGAAAAAATAAAATTAGTCAAGGCACCAATAAGGGAGGAAATAAAAATATGCAGTTGTGCCGGCCCGAGGGGAACGTTTCTTCTGTTTCAAGTGGCGAATTATCAAGGCCCCTAAAATTAGGGAACCAGGAAGGGGAGGGCCCAAACATATCTGCTGGAAGCGAGGGTGCCCGTATTATACCAGGACAACACTTTCCTGCAAAATCCCCCAAACTGAGTGTGGACCAAAAGGGGAATAAGTAAAGACCATTTATCAGTGCGACACCGGGCTGTGCAGAAAGGATTGTGTCACAGCGTAACACACATCTATGGATTATTTTATTGTTTTTTTTTTACCCCACTATACCACCTGACTATGCCCCTTATATACTCCGCCCGGCTTACATGTACCCCACATTATAAACGGAAACACCAGTAAGACTCAAAACAAAACTACTTCAAGCAAAATCTACGCTCCAAAAGCCAAATGGCGCTACCTCCCTTCTGAACCCTACAGTGTGCCCAAACAGCAGTTTACTTCCACATATATGGCATCGCCATACCCGGGAGAACCCTTTTAACAAATTTTGGGGTGTGTGTCTCCAGTGGCACAAGCTGGGCGCCACATATTGGCATATCTATTGAAAAACCATTTTCACTCTGCAACATCGAGTGCAAACCAATTTCTGCCAATCACCTGTGGGGTTAATATGCTCACTACACCCCTAGGTGAATACCTTGAGGGGTATAGTTTCCAAAATGCGGTCACTTCTGGGGGGTTTCCACTGTTTTGGTGCCACAGGGACTTTGCAAATGCGACATAGCGACCAGAAACCAATCCAGCAAAATCTGTACTCCAAAAGCCAAATGGTGCTCCTTCCCTTCTGAGCCCTACTCTGTGCCTAAACAGCAGTTTATTACCACGTATGTGGTATTGCCGTACACAGGAGAAGTTGCTTTACAAGTGTTGGGGTGCTTTTTTTCATTTATTTGTTGAGAATATGAAACATTTTCAGCTAAAACTACGTCTTATTGAAGAAAAAGGATTTTTTTTATTTTCACTGCCCAATTCTAATAAAATCTATGAAACACCTGTGGGGTCAAAATTCTCACTACACCCCTAGATTAATTCCTCAAGGGGTGTAGTTTCGTGAATCGAGTGACTTTTGGGGAGTTTCCACTGTACTGGTACCTTAGGAGCTTTGCAAAAGTGACATGGTGTCAAGAAACCAATCCAGCAAAATCCGTGCTCCAAAAGCCAAACGGCACTCCTTCTCTTCTGATCCTTGCCGTGTGCCCAAACAGCAGTTTATGACCTCTAAGGGGGTATTGCCGTACTCCAGAGAAGTTGCTTTACAAATGTTGGGGTTCTTTTATTCCTTTATTTGTTGAGAAAATGAAAAATGTTGAGCTAAAGCTACGTCTTATTGGAAAAAAAGGATTTTTTTTATCTTCACTGCCCAATTCTAATAAAATCTATGAAACCCCTGTGGGTTCAAAATGCTCACTACACCCCTAGATGGATTCTTCAAGGGGTGTAGTCTCCTAAATGGAGTCACTTTTTTGGTGTTTTCTTTGTTTTGGTCCCTTAGGGGCTTTACAAATGCGACGTGGTCTCTGCAAACCATTCCTGCTAAATTTGAGCTCCAAAAGCCAAATGGCGCTCTTTCCCTTCTAAGCTCCGCCGTGTGTCCAAACAGCCGTTTATGACCACATGCAGGGTATTGTTTTACTCGGGAGAAATTGCTTTACAAAAGTAGTGATGCATTTTCTCCTTTTAGTCCTTGTGGAAATTAGAAAAAATAAGCTAAACCTACATTTTCTTTGAAAGAATGTAGATTTTCATTTTCACGGCCTACTTCCAATAATTTCTGCAAAAAACCTGCGGGATCAAAATGCTCACTATACCCCTAGATAATTTCCTCAAGGGGTATAGTTTCCAAAATGGGGTCACTTTTGGGGGATTTCCACTGTTTTGGTGCCGCAAGAGCCTTTCAAACCCGACATGGAGCCTAAAATATTTTCTATTAAAAAGGAGGCCCCAAAATCCTCTAGGTGTTCCTTTGCTTCTGAGGCCTGTGCTGCAGTCAATAAGTGCACTAGGGCCACATGTGGGGTATTTCTAAAAACGGCAGAATCTGGGCAATAGATATTGAGCTGCATTTCTCTGGTAAAACTTTCTGTGTTACAAAAAAAATAGATGAAAAATGAATTTCTGCAAAAAAAAAAAGAAATTTGAAAATTTCACATCTACTTTGCCTTAATTCCTGTGAAACATCTGAAGGGTTAAGAAACTTTCTAAATGCTGTTTTGAATACTTTGAGGGGTGAAGTTTTTCAAATGGGGTGAGTTATCGAGGGTTTCTAATATATAACGCCCTAAAATCCACTTCACAACTGAACTGGCCCCTGTAAATATAGCCTTTTGAAATTTTCTTGAAAATGTGAGAAATTGCTGCTAAAGTTCTAAGCCTTGTGATGTCATAGAAAAATAAAAGGATGTTCAAAAAACGATGCCAATCTAAAGTAGACATATGGGAAATGTTAATTAGCAACAATTTTGTGTGGTATTACTATCTGTCTTACAAGCAGATACATATAAATTTAGAAAAATGCTAATTTTTGCAATTTTTCACTACATTTTGGTGTTTTTCACAATTAAATACTTAATGTATCAAGCAAATTTTGCCAGTAACATAAAGTCCAATGTGTCACGAGAAAACTATCTCAGAATCGCTTGGATAGGTAAAAGCATTCCGAAGTTATTACCACATAAAGTGAAACATGTCAGATTTGAAAAAATTGGCTGTGTCCTGAAGGCCAAAACAGGCTGTGTCTTGAAGGGGTTAAATAGATTTGTCATATGATGTACATCTATATTGTATCTCTGTCTTTTTATTCTTCCTTTCTTTTTCATTACCTTACATTTTTTTGTTAGAAGCACATTTTAATAAAATTATTTCCACCATTAGACCTCCAACAGGTAAATTATTTAATTCTACCATCCCCACTTTCACACCTAACATATTACACTTCTCATGTTGCCACTATGTTACAACAAAAACTTACAATTCAATAACAACTTATTTTGCTAAAAGTTATTAAGTGTATGTTCACACTGAGTTTTTTGTGGGCAGAAAATTCTGTCTCAAAATTCCTCCAGAAAATTTGAGGCATATTTTGACCTGCCTGTACTCTCTTTGCCTCGTTTTTTTGCGGTGTCTTTCAAGGCGTTTTACGGCCGCGGCGCAACTAAAATCGATTCCCTGTCCCCCATTGATGTCAGTGGGAGGTCAGTGATAGAAACGCCTGAAGAAAGAGCATGTCGCTTTTTTTTTCCCGCAATCAGTTTTTTCCACTAGCGGGAAAAAAAATGCTTCCGCCTCCCATTGAAGTCATTGGGTGGCGATTTTGGAAGTTTTTTGCTGAGGTCTCCGCATCAAAAACCGCGCCCAAAAACTGTGTGAACTAGGCCTTCAGCTGTTTGTCTTCCTTGCAGATGTAACTTGATACATTGTTACTTCCTGTATTATTCAATTTTTGTTACTTTGTAACTCCACCAGAAAAAAACACCCAGATTTTACCCTCATAAACACTGCAGGCTATAGGGTACACTTAGCTTCCCCACATGGTGATGTTCAGCGTTATCTTGTTGTCTCACTGCATGCACTCACAACCCTCCGTGGGTTCAAACTTCTTCTCTCTCCAGCCGTGGGCTGCAGTTTTCAGTAGTCTGCAGCATTTTCCTCCTAGGTTGGGAATAGCTTGCCTTCACTGCGCTTGCTGCATATATTGCTGTCGGCGTCTCTCAACATGCGGAGCTGCCACAATCCCAGGACCTCTCTACTTACAACAGGTATCCATTTCATCTCCCCTGTCTGCGCTCATATATGGCTGGACACAGCGGCCGGGTTAGAACAACCAAGTTTTTTAAACCATGGAGCGTTGTTGCATGCTGCTGCTGCTGCTGCTGCTACTGGGTTCAGTTGACATATGTAGTGAAAAAAATCCACAGTGAAAGCAGAGCATGCTGCGGATTTTCAAATAGAAGTAGCAGATTTTTCACATCATATTTTCGCCTTTGCAATGCAGAGGCAAATCTGCAGCTAAATATGCAACAAGATCTGCATGTTTCACTGAGTAGTTAGACAAAAGAGTCTCACAGGACACAAGAGTATAAGGGCATGACCACACATGGCGGAATTCCTCCGCAACTGTCCGCATCAATGCCGCACCTAATCCGGGTTGCGGATTACGGCTGCGGATCTGCACAAAATGTGCAGAAAATTGATGCGGACTAGCTGCTGCGGACTGCGGGAAAAGTGCTTCCCTTCTCCCTATCAGTGCAGGATAGAGAGAAGGGACAGCACTTTCCCTAGTGAAAGTAAAAGAAATTCATACTTACCGCCCGTTGTCTTGATGACGCGTCCCTCCTTCGGCATCCAGCCCGACCTCCCTGGATGACGCGCCAGTCCATGTGACCGCTGCAGCCTGTGCTTGGCCTGTGATTGGCTGCAGCCGTCACTTACACTGAAACGTCATCCTGGGAGGCCGGACTGGAGACAGAAACAGGGAGTTCTCGGTAAGTACGAACTTCTTTTTTTTTTACAGACACATGTATATTGGGATCGGTAGTCACTGTCCCGGGTGCAGAAACAGTTACTGCCGATCGCTTAACTCTTTCAGCACCCTGGACAGTGACTATTTACTGACGTCTCCTAGCAACGCTCCCGTCATTACGGGAGCCCCATTGACTTCCTCAGTCTGGCTGTAGACCTAGAAATACATAGGTCCAGCCAGAATGAAGAAATGTCAAGTTAAAAAAGCAAGACGCATCCGCAGCACACATAACATGTGCATGACAGCTGCGGACTTCATTGCGGAACTTAGAATCTCCATTGAAGTCAATGGAGAAATTCCGCCATGAGTCCGCAACCAGTCCGCCACTGCTCCGCAACAGACAGAGCATGCTGCGGACACCACATTCCGCTCCGCAGCCTATGCTCCGCAGCGGAATGTTACGCATCGTCTAAACGAACACTGCTAAATTAAAGTGAAAGTCAATGGAGAAACGGCTCCGCTGCGGATTAACGCTGCGGAGTGTCCGCAGCGGAATTTAAGTGAAAATCCGCCATGTGTGAACCCGCCCTAAGGGTGGGATGCAAAAAATCTCAACGACCCGCAATATTTCAGAGATACGAACTCCAAACAATAATATATAAACTTGAGAAAAAGAGTCCAAAGATATCCAGTATTAAGAAAATACAAAATCTTTATTGAACAAACACATGAGAATCTAAGGGCATGACCACACATGGCGGAATTCCTCCGCAACTGTCCGCATCAATGCCGCACCTAATCCGGGTTGCGGATTACGGCTGCGGATCTGCACAAAATGTGCAGAAAATTGATGCGGACTGGCCGCTGCGGACTGCGGGAAAAGTGCTTCCCTTCTCCCTATCAGTGCAGGATAGAGAGAAGGGACAGCACTTTCCCTAGTGATAGTAAAAGAAATTCATACTTACCGCCCGTTGTCTTTATGACGCGTCCCTCCTTCGGCATCCAGCCCGACCTCCCTGGATGACGCGCCAGTCCATGTGACCGCTGCAGCCTGTGCTTGGCCTGTGATTGGCTGCAGCCGTCACTTACACTGAAACGTCATCCTGGGAGGCCGGACTGGAGACAGAAACAGGGAGTTCTCGGTAAGTACGAACTTCATTTTTTTTTACAGATACATGTATATTGGGATCGGTAGTCACTGTCCCGGGTGCAGAAACAGTTACTGCCGATCGCTTAACTCTTTCAGCACCCTGGACAGTGACTATTTACTGACGTCTCCTAGCAACGCTCCCGTCATTACGGGAGCCCCATTGACTTCCTCAGTCTGGCTGTAGACCTAGAAATACATAGGTCCAGCCAGAATGAAGAAATGTCAAGTTAAAAAAGCAAGACGTATCCGCAGCACACATAACATGTGCATGACAGCTGCGGACTTCATTGCGGAACTTAGAATCTCCATTGAAGTCAATGGAGAAATTCCGCCATGAGTCCGCCACTGCTCCGCAACAGACAGAGCATGCTGCGGACACCAAATTCCGCTCCGCAGCCTATGCTCCGCAGCGGAATTGTACGCATCGTGTAAACGAACACTGCTAAATTAAAGTGAAAGTCAATGTAGAAACGGCTCCGCTGCGGATTAACGCTGCGGAGTGTCCGCAGCGGAATTTAAGTGAAATTCCGCTATGTGTGAACCCGCCCTTAAACACGTTATTTACTGGATCAAAAATGCATATACATTAAGTAAGAATTGAGTACAGGCAATATATGGCATAAATAAGAGTTAAGTACAAGCAATATATGGCATGAAAAATCACTAATTTGTTGTATCACATCTTAAGGATATACTCATATAGGTCGGCATATGTCAGGACAGAAAAAGGAGAAGAAAAAGTGAAGGGTTGAGAGTAACGATTATCATCTAGTGAACACAAACAGTGCACTAGCTATGTGTAGGACCTGACAAAGCCGTTGTCATATGCTTAGCCATATTCAGTAGTGTAGTAATATGACCCAGTGGATAAAGTGGATACAGATTCTGACGTAGATCCGTTGCGGATTAGCCGCAAACTTTACAGCAAATCGACAGTGGATATTTTCTTCCGAGTCTGAAGATACTCTTAGGGTATGTGCACACACACTAATTACGTCCGTAATTGACGGACGTATTTCGGCCGCAAGTCCCGGACCGAACACAGTGCAAGGAGCCGGGCTCCTAGCATCATACTTATGTACGACGCTAGGAATCCCTGCCTTGCTACAGGACAACTGTCCCGTAGTATAATCATGTTTACAGTACGGGACAGTTGTCCTGCAGCGAGGCAGGGACTTCTAGCATCGTACATAAGTATGATGCTAGGAGCCTGGCTCCCTGCACTGTGTTCCGTCCGGTACTTGCGGCCGAAATACGTCCGTCAATTACGGACGTAATTAGTGTGTGTGCACATACCCTTACTGCAAAACTGTTGTCCATAGCAACAAATCATAGTGCAGCTTTCACTTTTGCAGAACAGTTTAAGAAATGATCGCTGAGCTCTGGTTGGTTGCTATGGGCAGGGCCCGTTTTTCAGCTGGAAAGTTTTGATAAATAATGCCCAATCTAGGAGATTTATTAAAACTAGTGCAAAGGAAAAGAAGAGCAGTTGTCCATAGCAACCAATAAGATGCTAAGTCAATTTATGGAGAGACCTTTTTAAGTATGAATGAAGACATTTTGCTTGCTTTGGGAAACTCATCCACCTTACTACTGAACCAAGTTTGATAAATCTCTCTCAATATCTGTATAATAAATGGCACATTCACAATAATGACTCCTTTAAAGATTTTCAGAACTGAATTAGAGAATTTAAGTAATATTTGCCTCCATCCAAAATTATTTATTTATTAATTGCAGCTCAATGAAGGCAATCTGTAGACATGATGTAATAGATGTGATAACATTTGCTCGTAGGTAGTCGAACTTGTCCTAGACCATCTTTCATAATTTGAACATTTCCATCCCCTAGGAGTATCATTACCACAAAGAAGTACTATTTTTTTCCAGCATAACAACAGACACATTGACGAAATCCCGACTGAACCAATTAAAGTCAATAGGTTCCATTGGGCGCTGTTTGTGTCCCTTGTGCAACAGATCTGTCCCTGATGTTATTTTCATTGTTCTGCTCCTATGTCGGATCAGAACAGCGGAAATAGAGATACAGATGTGAACAGAGACATAGTTACATGAATTGACAGATTAATATTACGAAAAGCCAGTAATTGTAAGTGATTCTATTGTACTTCATTCACCGCACTTTCATCATGCTCTACGTATTATTAGCTGTCACATTCAAATTTCCTCCTAAGTTTCATTTATACATTTTACACATCAAATAGCATGAACTTGCAAGAACTTTATAATATGTGCTGTTTCATCAGTTGCATGATCAAAAATGCTGTCACAAGTAATGTAAGCCAGGAAATTCCTGAGTGGTATTTATTTAATTTATACAGTATATACTATATCTACAGCTTGGAATACCTATAAAGCACCATGGGACCTATACAACTCCATGCTCTGGGCTATAATCACAACTGCTCTTCCATATTGGAATCTTTTTTCATGATCAATTTATTCTTGTCTATAAATCTAACGTCACCATTCCTCCTGCCTGAAATATTTGCTACCTTCCTTATTTGTATAGAATTATAAGAAGATTATTAGAAGGTAACATAATGTCTAAATGCGCAAAGGAGGTTTTGGGAGAAAAAGTAGAAAGTTACAAATAGAAACATAGGATGACAATTACGTTTAACTGATATCGATCACATCTAAGTTATGAACTTAGATGTGATTGTTAAAAGCTCGTTCTGGCATGTCAGAGACACGCAGGACCCGTTGTCACTGAACCCGTCAGTGCCGCTGACCTGACGGATTCAGGTCTCACAGATTAATACAGCTACTCTGTATACAGTATACAAAGCAGCTGTATGTTAGAAAAGTTTTATTTTAAATTTATTCTTACTTCATGTAATAGATATTAAATGTGCATGCAGGTTTCTCAGAAAAGACTTTAGTTGACAAAGAGTTAAATGACAGTCTCTCTTTAAGTGTGTAAGGCGGTTGGACTTCTTAATAAAGATTGCAATCTCCAGAGGAAGTCCAACTGACCCAATCTCATTCTGAAGTGTAACATTTCATGTGACAGGAAAGCCACAAACGGTTTTTCAGTTGGTCTGTACTGCAATGTGCATTGATATGTGTATATAAACCTGTGCTTATGTAATGACGGCAGACAACTGTTGATTTTGACTTGTCTCCTCATCGATGAGAATAAAACTCTTATTGAGATGAAAACTTGAATCATTATTGATAAGTATGGAAAATTCTTCTAACATCTTGGTCCTTCGAGGCCGGAAACCAATATTTCCAGACCCTCGTCCAACCGAGGACTGTACACCATGCATGGGGTGAGTCATCAAAATACTCACTTAATTCAAAGACCTCCGCTTAAATTACCGTTAAAAAGAGGCCAGTCAGACGGAGGGACGAGGTGTGGAATGACGGTTTTTAAAAGAACATAGTAAGGAGAATTGAGGATTCGAGTTTTCATCTGAATAACGGTAATATAATTTTGTATATATGTGTTTTTATTATTTTTCATATTTAGATGTTATAAGGTTATGTGATAAAAAAAAAACAAAAAAAAAAAGAAAACGTAAAAAACCTAAGTTGGAACTTAGGTACTAAGACTGGGTCTTAGTTATATTAAGCACAGGTCTTAATATAAAAACCTGGGAATAGTGGTTCTCGAGGTTAGTAGTCCATAGCCTATGTGAGAAGGCTACAGGTAATAAATAACTCCGTGCAGCACGTAAAAGATAAAGTACTTGGAGATTTGGAGGATCTCCTATAGAATAAGTATTATGATTGTTTCTTATAGAGTATTATGATTGTTTCTTATAGAGTATTAGAATTATTTGTTATAGAGTAATAGGATTATTTGTTTTATAAAGTTTAAGATTGTGACTAAAAGTATTGAATAATTGAGATAAACTAAATCCAAAGTTAAAGAAAGATAAAGACTTTCAAACTGTGGTGTAAAGACACATCCAGGACATCTGCTAATGGTTTCACCAGCCTCTTATTGTCTCTGGACGCCCCTGGCACCAGAAGTTTTAAGGTAATCAAGTATTTCTTTGGTGCAGTTGAAAGAAATGGTTGTTATAGATGAAACATATATGAGACTTCTTGACTGTGAAGAATGAATGTATGAGGGTTAAATAAATAAAACCCTGTGTGTATAAGGGAGTCCGATTAGGAATGGTCCTTTGTAAAATTGTTACAAGGACAAATCAGTAGGAAAAATACTGTTAAAACACCCAGGAACATTAAGTATATGACTGATCAGCATAATACTTGTAAATATTGTTGTGTTTTGTGTGTGTACTGTGAAACTTTGGTCAAAATACCTTGTGGTCAAGATATATGAGATATACAGAAATATAGAATATGATAGTAGGTTTTGTTATTCATATCGAATTTGTCTGTTTGTTAATCGTTAATCATGTGTCTTGTCTAAATGTGGTAAAAGTGAGAGTTGAGACAGTCTTTCACATTTCCTCGTCGTGGTCACCTTGGGTGAGCGACATTACTTTCTTGGGACTGTGCTTTGGTAAGAGGCTCTAGGTGTCTAGAGTGCAGCGAGTACTACAGTCCAGGGAGAATAACGTTTTGGTAAGCGGCCTTATTTATAAGGTGCAGCGAACACTGTTATTAAATATTCCCAACTGACCATCAAAATTCTACAAGACTCTTTGAATGAGATCAAATTAGAGTCAGATCATAGAACCAAGAACAAATAGAATAAAGGGATAAATTAATATTAGTAAGTCAAATTGTCACGTAGCAAAAAGATGGATTAACATCTATTGAAAATATAAGAAAAGGACAAAGGCACACCAGATTGTTTTAGAATGTTTTATTCTGATTGTATGTTTGGATTAATCAGGCTATTTCTACTGGAGGTTCGAAAATAGTCAAAATAATTGATAAAGGATACAAAGTTAATCAAATCTTTTCATATTAAAAGTGCTCGTAAGACTCCTATTCTAGAAAAAAAGAAAATAAACTATTTAGGTGTCCATTAAATAGAGAGATAGACGTATACTAAAATTGCTAAATTAGATTTCCTTTCAAAGGGACACTGCTTGTAACATGTGTAACATATCAGGAACAGTCTCATGATGTGTTTGTTTGTGTTAAAAAGTATTAAAATATTCCTTTAGAAGGGGATGTTAAGTATATGCACAAATTAGATGTGGTGAATGTAAAATGATGATGATGATGATAATGGTGTGGCAAATTTGGATTTAAAAGGACTTTGAGGATAATTGAATGTTATAATTTAGTGAAGGAAAAAGAGAAGTGTGGTTTTGATTGTATAAGACGACGGTTGGAGAATCTCATAAAGGGGAACAAGGTAGAAGGTTGACAGAATGTTAAAGAAGGTTGTTTATATAGTTCAAGATGAAAAACTTTCATAGAACAAAATGCTGGCTGGTTGAAAGACCATGAAATGATTGGAAAAGCAGAACTATAGAAGAGTGTGTCAATAAATGTTGATATGTATAGCATGTGCATAAAATAATAGCATTCAATAATAGTGACTGTAGTAGTGATAAAGAGTAATACAGATAGGTACATTGCAATGTGTAAGGTGGATGATAACAAGAAGTATGATGTAGACGTGTATACAGGGTGTGTGTCCGTGTATACAGGGTGTTTGTTGCAGACTAGTCTGATGAGGAAATGAAATTGTGTACTGTTTGATGTGAGATGTTTTTCTCAATCCAGATTAAGAACTGAATTAATTGAATTTCAAATTATTATTATTATATGTAAAATTAGTGTGTAAAAAGTCCTAGAACATTGAACTATAGTACAAGATTGTGTAAATAGACTGACTTTTTAAGTAATTAATTAAAGTTAGCTGTATAAAATCAAGTTTTAAAGTTATAAATACAGTTTCCTTAATGTACGAATTTGCAAATGACAAAGACTTGTTTGATATGGAACATGAGTCTGATTGTCACAGTTTAATGTAACTTGACGCCCAAGGGTTACCAGGTGTCACTGATGTACCTTTGACTAACTATGATGTTCAGTATTTTGTAGACGGATCCAGATACTGGAATGAGCAGACAGGACATTTCACCACCGGGTATGCAGTAGTCCAGGAAGGTAAGACAGTGCTGCAAAAGTCACTGCCCTCCAGCAGCTCTGCCCAGGAGGCAGAACTCATGGCACTCGCAGAAGCATGTAAGTTGGGCACAGGTAAAAGGGTGAATGTCTATATAGACTCGAGGTACACCTTTGGAGTCTCACACGATTATGACACAATATGGCGAGCAAGAGGCTTTCTGACTGCAGCAGGCAAACCAATACAACACTGGTTTGCACCTGGATTTCAGAACGCAGCTGCTCAACATGTAGAGGATTGCCTGACATGCGTCAGACACAACCCCGGTAAAATGATAAAAACACCCAGTAAGCGCACGCCTTGCCTTGATTACCTCTTCCAGCGACTGCAGGTGGACTACATACAGCTACCCGAGGTGGGTGTATATGAATATGTCCTCGTATGTACTGACGTGTTTTCAAATTGGCCTGAGGCATGGCCAGTAACCAAAAACATAGCTAAAAACACTGCTAGAAAAATATTCAGTGCAATAGTATGCCAATATGGGGTCCTGAAGTAATTGAGAGTGATAGAGGAACCCACTAAACAGGAGAAGTATTAGGGCATATACTAGTCTCGGCATCACACAGGCATTCCATACACAATATTACCCAAGATGGCAAACACCTCGATGAAGGAAGAAAGTCAGTGATACTCCAAGCACCGAAACCTCTGACAAAAAGACAAATTATGTCCTTTTTGGGTATGACTAACTTCTGCAGGAGTTGGTTATGCTGATATTACAGGACCATTGATGTCTTTGATTTATGAAGAGGCCTTTTTTTTTAGATAAAACAGGTTCTTGTAGGATCTTCAGTGCTTGGACAAACTGATTATTAAAAAAAAAAGAAAAAAGAAAAAGCCTTTATTCAAACTTTAGATTGTAAAAATGGATACATGACTTTGGGGCTAACACACGAGTATGGAGGAAAGGATAGACCTCTAGCTTACTACTCATCAAAACTCGACCCAGTAGCTAGAGCCTTACCTCCCAGTGTTCAATCAGTTGTAGCCGCCGTAGAAGCTATAAGAGCTTCCGCCACATTAGTGTTATTTATGATAGAAAACTGTACCACTTTAAATTTTTCGACCTTGATGTCTACTGCGGAGGATGGTGCACCACATGATTGCCTATCCTCCATAGCAGAAAGAGTGTTACCAAGATTAGATCTTAAAGACATTCCACTACTAGATAGTGATCTCATACTGTTTGTATATGGATTTTGTAAGAACAAATACATCCTACCCAGCAACAGATATGAAGCTATATTGAGCCATGGGACAAGCCATGTCTCAACAGGGGGGATGGTAGAAATCATATCTAAAGTGTTCACGGCATATGGCTTTACTAACTACTCTAAATTTTTGTTTAACTTATTTAACATGCGCCAAACATAATCTACAGGGGAATGTAAGACCAAAGAGAGGACAGTTCCCAAATCCACAATATCCATTCTAACACATTTGTATGGATTTCATTGAAGTTGTTTTTGCTTCCTAAGATATTAGGTATATGTATAAGGGTGTTGATTTGAAAAAATTTGGTTTGAGACACTTGTCAGATAAAACGTATGGTATATGTGAATATTTCTGTGAGTAGAAGATGTTACAGATAATCAGCTCAGATCAAGGTACAAATCTTGCTGAAAAGTTTAACACCAAATGTGACATATAATGTACCCAGTAACTACATATTTCTACGTGCCCTGTCCAGAGGGACAGAGAAGTTTCTCTCATATAAAGGTGTTTGTTTGATTTGATGTACAGGACTTGTCAATGAACTGATGTGACCCAAACATGAGGGTGATAGCATGAGATTGGTGATAGTATTCTTTTCTTAGTTGAGACCCTATTGTTTATATTGTCTGAGGTTTATAATTATAATGTATGTAAATATGTCACGGTATTGTGAATAACAACTTGAGGTTATTTTATGTGGAGTTATGAGGTGAAGGTCACTGGTTGTTGTCACTCATATGTAAGAAGCACATGGCAGCAATGAGAGCCCAGAGGTCATGTGACCTGGGTGTCTTTAGGTTTGAGAAAGATGCTGCCCATAACCTGTTATATCTGCAGGGGTAAAAGTCCCATTAGGACAGTAAGTGACAGTGCGAAAATTATGACCAATATGTACCGTGGAGGAGAAGTTTGGATTATTGACAATGTTAGTAGGTTTAGCAGTAAAGAATGCTCATAATGTAGAGAAAGTGGCCGACAGATTAGACACTGCTCCCTTGGCATTTGCCAAGTAGTTGGCTCAACCTGTTGCCACTGTATAGACCTTTTTGGCCTTATGCAGAATAGAGCAAGCTAAGAAAATAAAGTCCGTAAGGGGGATAAGCCCTATTTTAAGTACCTGTCTTGGGTACAAAATGTCCTAAAATAAACAAAAGGTGGGAAAAATGAAAGTGATTAAAATAATGTTTAGATTAATTTATTTTGTGCAGCAGTCATCTTGTCTGGAGACCCCATCTTGTTCTTATGTAGTGAATAGCAAAGACATTGTTCCTTTAAGACAAGTATATTAATGCTGATTTCGCATGTTATTAAAATTAGTTATTTTTGACATTAGTTCTTATGCAAAACTCAAAGGGAAGAATTATTGTTTAGTGATTATTGATGTATTCACCAAATGTGTAGACTATTTGTAATACCACAGTTACATCCATTCTCTAGGATGGATGAAGAGTTTGATTTTACACTTGCTGAATTTATGGCAAAAATGCTAACCAACAAGGAAGTTTCTATCTCTAATTGTATTCCAGGTGTACCTGTACCTGAACCTGAACCTGTGAAGTCAGGAAATTGGATATTATTTTCATTAAAAAAGATCATATCAGGTTCTGGTTACCACACCTATGGCCGTACAGATAGCTGAACGTACCTCTTGGATACACTTATCACACTGTAAGGTAGTTAGGAAATTGCCACTATCCTCCAAGGCTATAAAAGACTGATTACAAAGGGTGGTCATTTGTTAGAAGTGACTGGTCTCAAACTTCAGCGAAAAAAACATCCAGAGCCTGGGAGGAGACAGGGCAAAATGTTATATGTTATTCTCGGTATCCTATGGGGGTCCAAGGTGTGTCAACCAAAGGTATGGGATCCCTGGGACACAGGGTCAGAGTATGATTTCCTAAAGACTTAGCTTAAAGAGTTAAATATTTTAATTTCACTGAAGGTAAGACTGCAATGTATGAAATAGATTTCCGCGCTGTGTTATAGATCAATGCAAGGATAGAAACATAGCTTACAAACTAGCGCATATTCAGATAAATACATTTATACTATCTATGTAAATACCCTAATAAAAAGGATAAGGGACTATATGATATAGGAATTGATGTTTCAGGTACTGACCTATAGGGCATTTCTTGCGACTGAAAGTTTTTTAGTTCCAAAGATAGACCTACCCTCTAAAGTTTATCTGGCCAACTTCACTTATGAAGATAAATTGACATTAGAAACAGGTTACAGTGATAAACATGAATGGTTAGTCTGGATAGGATACACTGCAATCCAAAATAATAGAACTAACTGTATCGCTTGTGCAAAAGCCAGACCACATCTGGCTACTATATCTTTCAGGCTATCAGATAAG
Source organism: Rhinoderma darwinii (assembly GCF_050947455.1). Taxonomy (NCBI): domain Eukaryota; kingdom Metazoa; phylum Chordata; class Amphibia; order Anura; family Rhinodermatidae; genus Rhinoderma; species Rhinoderma darwinii. The sequence goes on along the minus strand of NC_134690.1, from coordinate 132,658,192 downwards.
GAGAACCCACAATGTCTGCAATGCATGTTATCTTTATATAATGCATCATATAATCCAGGTGATAAATTATGTAAGACATTCTCTTTATTGTACCCACCTGTGGGGAGAGATGAATTCCCTCCCTTAGTAGTTGCCTACCCAGACAACTACACCTGCTTTCTGAGGAATGGGCAAGGTAAGAAAGTAGGGAACCTCGCTGAAGAGTTTTGTGACCGATAATGGTAATTACTCCTCTAATTAGTTTACCAACCAGACAAGGGCAAGGACTGATCTCTGGTGGCTATGGGGAGGCTACTGGCCAAGTGGCAGGGAAGCTGTGCTCTGGTTCAGCTTCTGATGCCATTTCCACTTGTTTTTAGCACCTGAGTTTCAGAGAAGGAGTAAACGCCCTGGAGACTATCTGAATCGCTATAAGTGGTCTATCCATGGAAGTTCCTTTGACCATAGAATATACATAGATGAAAATAGGAGTACCCCGAGGGGGGCCAAATGAGTTTAAGGCCCAAAAGCAGATTGCATCAGGCTTCGAGTCTGTACTTTTCTGGTGGTCTACGATAAATAAGAATGTCAACTGGATTAATTATATTTATTACAATCAACAGAAATTAGTTAATTTTACCAGAGATGCAATAAAGGGCATTGCAGATCAGTTGGGACCTACATCTTTAATGACATGGCAAAATAGAATGGCCCTGGATGTGTTAATAGCAGGAAAAGGGGGTGTCTGCAAACATCTGTCTGTTTGTATCTTCTGTTGAACTTTTATTACCAATAATACAGCTCCTGATGACAGTATTACCAAGGCATTGGAAGGACTCAATTCCCTGTCCGAAGAGCTTGCAGGAAAACTCCAGAATAAATGACATCTTCACCTCATGGATTGAGGGATAGTTTGGAAAATGGACTGGCCTGGTAACATCTGTACTCATGGCCATTGCCGTTGTTGCCAGTATATTGACTGTTTGTGGATGCGATACTCTGCATAAGAGGATTGATCCAAAGATTAATTGAGACCTGAGTGACAAAGACAATGTGCCTAGAGATTCAAAAGAAGAGAACCTGTCCTGGATAATCTTACAGAACATGTCTACATAAATTTATAAGAGGAGGGAATGTTAGAAAAGTTTTATTTTATATTTATTCTTACTTCATGTAATAGATATTAAATGTGCATGCAGGTTTCTCAGAAAATACTTTAGTTGACAAAGAGTTAAATGACAGTCTCTCTTTAAGTGTGTAAGGCGGTTGGACTTCTTAATAAAGATTGCAATCTCCAGAGGAAGTCCAACTGACCCAATCTCATTCTGAAGTGTAACATTTCGGGTATGTTCACACGGCCTATTTACGGACGTAAATCGGGCGTTTTTGCCCCGAATTACGCCCGAAAATAGCGCCTCAATAGCGCTGACAAACATCTGCCCATTGAAAGCAATGGGCAGACGTTTGTCTGTTCACACGAGGCGTATATTTACGCGCCGCTGTCAAATGACGGCGCGCAAATAGACGCCCGCGTCAAAGAAGTGACCTGTCACTTCTTTGGCCGTAATTGGAGCCGCTATTCATTGACTCCAATGAATAGCAGCGCTAATTACGGCCGTAATTGACGCGGCGTTCAAGCGCCTGCACATGCCGGTACGGCTGAAATTACGGGGATGTTTTCAGGCTGAAACATCCCCGTAATTTCAGCCGTTACGGACCCCCGCCGTGTGAACATACCCTTCATGTGACAGGAAAGCCACAAACGGTTTTTCAGTTGGTCTGTACTGCAATGCGCATTGATATGTGTATATAAACCTGTGCTTATGTAATGGCGGCAGACAACTGCTGATTTTGACTTGTCTCCTCATCGATGAGAATAAAACTCTTATTGAGATGAAAACTTGAATCATTATTGATAAGTATGGAAAATTCTTCTAACACTGTATCTCAAAAAGTAAAAATTATTTTTAATAAAAAAGTGTTTAGAAAGTTGCACAGGGTGAACAAAGTGTTAATTCAAAGAGGAAAATTATTGTAAAAGTGTGATATATGACTCCCTGCAGTTACAATTGCGTAGGTAAACTGAATAACGTGAAAAGACAGTGCAGTTGCAGTTAGATGTAAAGGCATGGTGGAGTATAATCGAAGAGTAAACCTATAGGCTATTGTTTGAATAAAAAACTGGGATATAACACTGTGTAAACTGCAGTTGAAAGCACAAAAATGGTACAATACTAAATATAAATACTTGGTGGACTGAACAAAGAACAGTAACACACAGGTTTATTATACACATGGGCACAAAGCGTCATTATAAAAATAACATAAGGACTGTATAAAAGGCGGTTGGGAGAAGCTTGGAAGCAAGAAACTTTCTCAGGGTTTAATTACCCAATTGTCTTTAGTAGCAATGGACTGCCGGAAGAACAGAGATGGATCACACTCAGACAGTAATAAACCTTGGGCATAATATGTCCTGTGGACTTTAAGTGGAAACACTTGAGTAACAGAGGTAATAGTACTGCGCTTTTACTTCTTGGGAAATTGAATGATAAGAGTACACTGTGAGAAGTGAACTTATTAAATAAGGATCGGATGATGACAAGAGGTACAGCACAATATAAAAAATAGAATAATGGAGGGCATGCTACAAAACCAGGAGAAGATACAGGCAGTATGGGGCCTAAACCTAATAAACTTTCTACTTCTCCAGGAGCCAAAAACCAAGATTGCAAATCGCTGGATATGAATCCACCAGAGAGGTGGTGTACAAAAAGCAGCTCTGATATAGTCATTGGTAAGGCAATAAATAGTGAGCCGGCAACCATAATGCCAAAAAAACAAATGGAAGATAAGCTGTCCAAAATTTTAGAGGCGGTAATCACGAGCAGTAAGTGGATTGCTCAACTGGTGGCGGAAGTGAGGAGTATCATTTATACGCACGGATATTCAAAAACTTCAGGAAAGGCAGGATGTAATTGAAGACAAAGTTGGTAGGAGGGAATCTCTGTGGATGAATTAAAAAAATAAATGAAAGATTTAAAAACAGCAAATAAACAAGTCACAGAGAACCCGACAGACCTGGAAAACCGTTCCAGACGCTATAACATCAAATGCATTGGGTTTAGAGAAAAATCAGAAGGCAGGGACACGATTGCATTTATGGAAAATTGGTTCAAAAAATCATTTGGAGCAGAGTCCTTTAGTGTATCAAACTTTATTGATCGTACGCATAGGATTCCGACCCAAGTACCCACGCCAGGGAGCCTGACATCCTATTTTGGTAAAAATGGATACTTTAAGGGATAATGAAGCAATAATGAGGAAGAACAGAAGTAAGGAAGATCTAAGTTGGGATGGACATACCAAAAAACTGTTTCCTGATTTTGCGCCCTAAACAGAGAAAGAAGGAACTAGCTTCAGAGAGTGCAAGAAAAGACCCAGGGAAAAATATATGCAGTACTCATTATTATTTCCTGCTAAATTACGAGTCATATTCAAGGAATTTTTTTTTTTCAAAATCCAAAAGAAGCAACAGAGTGGATAGATAAAAACTCGGACACATGCTGAACCTGGGACTTTTGGGATATTTGTAAAAATAATAGGTTTCAGGATCAGTGAAGATAGTTACATAATGGCTGGGAAAAATGTTTGAAATTGTTGCATCTAATTTATTATTTACTTATGGAAATAGTAGGGTGTGGGAGGATGTTATGCTAGTTAAGGGGTTCTGTAATACATCTGCATTCGAGGGGTCAAATGGGGATTGAGGAGGGATAGGGGGTCGGGGAGAAGACGGCACCGGTAGGAAATAGAGATCACCCGATTTACTTGAATAAATGATAAAAAATTGTATCTTGGAATGTGAGGGGCATCAGAGAGCATATTAAAAGATTAGCTGTCTTTAACGTGTTGAACACCTACAATCCGGATATTATATGTATGCAAGAAACCCATTTGTTGGTAGAAGATGTTCATTGGCTACATAAAAGATGGGTGGACAGGATGTTCAATTATTGCTACTCCACATTCTCTAGAGGTGTATGTATGTTGATAAAATACAAATGTAAATTCTGCTGCCATGAGTACAGGTTAGACAAGGAGGGAAGATATGTGATGGTTCATTGTAGTGTGGAAAACTTAGAAAGCGTTCTAATGACTGAATACATACCCCTACCTTTTAAGTCAGCGATAATAGCGTTAATATGGGAGATAATAGATAAGATTTTTTAATGATGTAATGGACAAAGGGAGAAATACGTTTAATAGTAAAACATTAGGCAAGGAAAAAGGATAAAAAAATATAAGTAAGTGGTGTATGGAGCTTGGACTGATCGACATTTGGAGGGAAAAAGATCTGGGTAAAAATAAATGTTCATGTTACTCCAAATCACATAGTACCTTGTCAAGAATAAACATGGCACTAGTAAATGATCAGATGGTGGGAGAAGTAAAGAAAGTTAAATATGGATCAAGGGGACTATCTGATCATGTTCCATTAATTGTGATACTATGAGATAAGTTAGTGAGACAACAAACTGGTTGGAAAATTAATACATTCTAGTTGAAGGCAATTAAAAAACCACGAGATACTTGAAGTTTGGATGGAAGACTTCATTAGGATAAATACCCACTCAACCAATAAAATGGTTGTGTGGGATGCAATTAAGGCATATATGTCACATTGGGTATGTGGACCCACTGGGCCGTATCGCCTTGACGGCATGGCAGCTTGCCAACAAAACACAGGTCACAGTCTATAGTTCGTATAGGTGTACCTGTGGTAGCTCAGACAGTAGCAAGACAGGCTTGGCTGAGACTAGGCAGCAGGCAGGCACCAGGTGTGGTGTAGCAGGACAGGAGTGGTACTCAGCACAGCATGACTCCAACTCAATACGGCACTTGGACCAGGATAGCACGGGATACAGGTTACAGGTAGCAGGAACGTGAAAAACTGGGAACTGGAAAACACTTAGGAGAAAATTTGCAAAGACAGACTAGGGTAATGACAACAAAGCTCAGGCAATGCAGAAAGGGGCAGATGTCTTCTTATAGTCCAGGGTGCTCAAGGGCTAATTTGGTACTATGGGACCCGGCCGAGAGAAGCGGAAGTGAGCGCTGGCTTCTCCTGAGGAGGAGATGGGGGCCAGCGCTCACAGATTCATGGCTGCGGCCGTCAGGAGGTGAGTGAGCCTGACGGCCCGCGGCCATGGGAATGATAAATATGTAAGGGGCTTGTTACATAAAGAGGTCATCCATCTTAAATCCGAGCATAGATCTGAAGTGCAAGCTCTAAAAATTAAAGTAAAAGAAAAGGAAGTGAAATATATTAAGGAACCGGAATTAAATATTAAACATGAATTGAGTAAGGCACAGGAGGAACTGAAGACAATAATAACAACACAAAAAGCTCTTAGTTTATTCCTAATGGTAAAGGAAATGGTTCATTGAAGGAGAGAGGCCTGGGAAGCAATTGGCACAACTATTCAAGAGTAAAAAAAAAATACTATCATATATTGGTACTATCAAAATATATCAGGTAAGTTTATCAGTTACAAAGTAGAGATATACAAATCAGAACAAGATTCTTCTAGTGAGCAATTAGCCCTATATTTGGAGGGAGTCAAATTGAAAGTACTGGATGTGGGTAAAAAAGAACATTAGAAGAATCTTTAACTATAGAAGAGATTGAGAGGGCAATTGGAATATTATCTAAGAACAATGCCCCAGGACCCGATGGGTTACCAGTGGTAGTATACCAGAAATATTTATCCATTCTAAAACACAAATTGTTAGCCACTTATAATGAGGCATATACACCGCATTCCAAATTATTCTGCAAATGTTATTTTTCTCTGATTTTCCTAAATAGTCGATGCAAATGACAGTCAGTATAATATTCAACCCATCAACCGTTGGAGTATAATGCAAATTTTATTGAACAAATCTCCTAATGATAACAGATTTTTTTTTAGAAGTAAAAAACTCAAAATGCACTGTTTCAAATTATTATGCCCATAGCAGCCAATGACACAGAGGTATTCTTTTCAGCATGAGATGGTGCATTGTCATGCATGAAGATAATTTTGCTACGGAAGGCACGGTTCTTCTTTTTGTACCACGGAAGAAAGTGGTCAGTCATAAACTCGAAGTACTTTGCAGAGGTCATTTCCACACCGTCAGGGACCCTAAAGGGGCCTACCAGGTCTCTCCCCATGATTCCAGCCCAAAACATGACTCTGCCACCTCCTTGCTGACGTCGCAGCCTTGTTGAGACATGGTGGCCATTCACCAACCATCCACTGCTCCAGCCATCTGGGCCATCCAGGGTTGCACGGCACTCATCACTAAACACGGTTTGAAAATTAGGCTTCATGTATTTCTGAGCCCACTGCAACCCTTACTGCTTGTGAGCATTGTTTAGGGATTGGCCGAATAATAGCTTTATGCACACTAGCAAACCTCTGTAGGATCCTACACCTTGAGGTTCGCGGGACTCCAGAGGCACCAGCGGCTTCAAATACCTGTTTGCTGCTTTGCAATGGCATTTTAGCAGCTGCTCTCCTAATCCTATTAATTTGTCTGGCAGAAACCTTCCTCATTATGCCTTTAACCCATCTGTGCTCTGAATCAGCCATAAATCTTTTCACTATTTCACGCTTTTCGGCAGCAGGGAGATCCTTTTTCTTTCCAATATTGCTCGAAACCTGTGGCCTGCTTAATAATGTGGAATGTCCTTCTTAAGTAGTTTTCCTTTGATTGGGCACACCTGGCAAACTAATTATCACAGGTGTCTGAGATTGATTACAATGATCCAAAGAGCCCTAAGACACAATACCATCCATGAGTTTAATTGAAAAACTAATAATTAAATGTTTATGACACTTAAATCCAATGTGCATAATAATTTGGAACACGGCGTAAAAAGGGAGCATTGCCAGAAACAATGTATGAAGCAGAGATTATTTTAATTAGTAAGCCTCGTAAAGATGTTTTTGACCCAGATTCATATAGATCCATCTTCCTGCTTAATGCCGATGCAAAAATATTCATGAAGGCAGGGGCGTAGCTAGGGGGGCAGACGGCGCATGTACCCCGGGCGCAACTTAGAGGGGGCGCCAGCGCCACCCCCTCCTGCACTATAATTGTACCTGCATCTATAGGACACAGGTACAATTAGAAGCAATGAATGGCCGGGTATGTTCTGTGCCCGGCCATTCAGCACCTTTCTACAAGTGAAGCGGTGCGATACTTTGCGCGCTTGCGTCATTGAAAGGCGCTGTATGACAGGGAAAGTCATTCTGCCCTGCCATCAGCGTCTTTCATAGACGGTTTGTTCAACCCCAGGAGACCTGCGCAGAAGAGAGCAGGTATCCATTGCTGCCGGACGGGATTAGGATGAGTTTAAATAGTTTGTTATGTTATTGTAATAAAAAAATGTGTGGCTTTATCTACGGGGGTGGCTTTATCTACAGGGAGGGCTTTATCTATGGGGGGCTTTATCTATGGGGGGTTTATCTGCGGGGGGCTTTATCTACAGGGTGGCTTTATCTACAGGGGGCTTTATCTACTGGGGGCTTTATCTATGGGGGGCTCTGTCTACAGGGCGGCTATATACTGGGATGGGCTATCTATGGTTCACTATATACAGGGGTGGGCTATATCTGCAGGGGGGCTATATACAGGGGTGGGCTGTCTGTGGAGCCCTATATACAGGGGTGGGCTATCTATGGAGCACTATACAGGGGTGTGCTATATCTACAGGGGGGCTATCTACAGGGGTGGGCTATCTGTGGAACACTATATACAGGGGTGGGCTATCTGTGGAGCACTATATACAGGAGTGGGTTATATCTACAGGGGGCTATATACAGGGGTGGGCTATCTGTGTAGCACTATAGGGGATGCTATTTGTGGGACACTATATACAGGAGTGGGCTATATGGGGGCACTATCTACAGGGGGCTCTATGGCAGGCACTATCTACAGGGGCACAGTGTCTGTGTGTGTGGGGGGGGGCACAGTGTATGTTGTATGATATGCTATTATATTTAGGGGCGTAGTGTGTGGTATAATGAGAACTTTATATTTGTTTATAGGTGTAGAAATGTTGGAAAAGTGAGAAGCTGAAGACATCTGAGCGGCAAACTGCTGAAATGGGCTGTGACCGGGAGAAGTCATCATAGAGGTCTGGACCGGATGAAGAAAAAGAACTAGAATCTGTCACCGGTGAGTCACTTAATGTAAATGTTTATTCTGCCTCTAATCAGTAATGTAGTCACTGTATGATCTGCAGCGAGATGATGGGTGGTATGATTATGATATGATTTATTTTTTGTGAAACAGCATCTCCCAGCATATCCTTACCATTGTTCGGGCCATGCTGGGAGCTGGAAACAAATTAGTGCAAACCTATATGGCACTAAATTGAGCTGTATTTGTGCTGGTGTTGTATTTATGTACTGAGCTTGGTTCTGGTGTTGTGTATAGAACTATATTGCTTGTAAACTGTACAAATGTTTTTATTCTCGAGTTACATAAAAAAAATGTGGAAAAGATATGACACGTCATTGATTGGTAGAGAAAACAAACATGGCGAGGGGGAAGGAGATTTCGGGAAAGAGGTTGAGGGGGGGGCGCCAAACTGAATCTTTGCCCCGGGTGATGGAGAACCTAGCTACGCCTCTGATGAAGGCGTTGGCAGGGAGATTGAAAACAGTTATACAAGATAATAGAAGCAGATCAATGTGGATTTATTACACATAAAACAACACCTGATAATATTTGGAGACTATGGGCAAATATGGGTGCGGGGTCAGATGTCAGTACAGAGGGAGCTATTCTGTCCCTCCATGCAACCAACGAATTTGATAAAGTAGAATGGGAGACCATGAGGGAAATGGGATTTGGCCCCAATTTTGTGGGTTGGTTAAGTCTAATATACTGTAAGCCACAGGCCTCGGTTTGCATCAGGGGACAGAAATTATGCTCATTTAGTCTAAGCAAAGGTACAAGATAAGGATGACCAATATCACCTATGCTATTTGCATTGTTCATTGAAGCACTCGCAAACAAAATAAGAGACAATTGTAAGGTGGTAGGTTACAAATATGGGATGGTAGAGGAAAAAATATCACTCTATGCTGATGATGTATTGGTATTCTTAGGGAGCCCGATAGAGTTATTGAGAGGAAATCTTGATATACTAAATGAAATTGGTAGTTTCTCTGGAGTTATTATTAATTAGATGAATTCCATGATGCTTCCTGTGAGAGTTGGAGGATAAAGAAATAGCTGTAATAACTCCTACACTTAAAATACTAAAAAGACAGAAAGCTTTAAATATGTAGGGATAGTGATCTCTTCAAATGCTATAGAGTATGTTTCTAATAATATAGCCCCCTTGATCCATAGCTGGCACCATAAAATAAAGGTATGGTCGAAATTGGGACTGTCAATAGCTGCAAAAATCGTGCTGATAAAAACGGTGTGGCTCCCTCAGGCTTTATACCTAATACTAAATAAATAACGCAACCAAAAATGTCACTAAAAAAACATTACAAAGAATTCTGTTACTTTTTACAAAGCGCTGGTGTTTCTACATGCATTTTTCCTTGCCGTTTAAAATGTTGGTAAAAAAAAAATGTGTGTGTGAAGGAGGCCTAAGGCTAGGGTTACACAACAATGTAGGCAGGGTGACACATCGATCTGTGCCTTGGCCAAAGTTGACGTGTAGCTCTAGCCTTTATTTAAAGGGTACCTGATAAGAGATGTTAACAGGTTCCATTTAAAGAGAACCTGTCACTAGCTCATATAAGTTTAACTGGTTAACTGACCTAAATAGCTCTGTCTCCCTGATTCCAGTGCTGTTTTTTTTTTTCCCTCAGAGATATGGCCCCCTGTTGTGGTGGCTCCCTTTATGCTGTAGTTGGCCATCAGGGTGGATCTAGCTTCTCTGTCTCTGATGCTGACTAATCAGCACAAGGCAGCTTGAGGGTAGTTCACACTCTGTTGGCTAACTGCAGAAAAGTAGCAAAGAGTGAACCAACACAAAAGTGTACCATATCTCTAGAACGAGGGGGTCCAGGAAAAAAAGAAAAAGAGCAATGTAATCAAGACAACTCCATTCATGTCAGTAAGCTAGTTCAACTTATATGACCTAGTGACAGGGTCTCCTTAAGAATACTTAATCGAAATGGAAATGTGCACATACAATATAATAATACATATAATCAGACACAAAAAGATCAATAAGTGGGTTTATGCTATATTTGAGAGAGGTTGCCCTTTGCACTCATTTTATTGTCTAAAATTCTTAAGCCTCCGTTGCAAATTCTGTCAGATTGGATAGGAAATATAGCACAAAAAATGGGACCCACTGACACCATTGTAATGTGTATGATATCAGGAAATTATGGGGAATCTAGCAACCATACCTATCTATGGGAAAGATAAAAGCAGCAGATGAAAAGCTGAAATATCATTCCCCAAGTGCTTATAGGAGTATATGGTAAACATGCATGCATTAAGACCACCAAGCTGTATGTTGTCTTTAACATGCCTGCCTATCTAAAATTACTTCTTAAACTGCATCTTTAAAAAAACAAAAAATGTAGCTGATATACTTCTTAGAAAAATATTTTAAAAATCCACATTATACCTGTGGATGATCGTGTGCTAACAAGGCAATGTTTTACCGGTGCAAAGATTTCAGCAGCATTTCTTCAAAGTCTTAAACCTTATTCTCCCTCTGTCACTTTGCCCTCCTCAATTTCCATCTGCTCTTTTCTAATGTATTGCAAAGTAACTTTCAAATCTAAACTCCAGCTGGCTGAGTCTTCTAATAGCATTTATCCATAGCTATTGTCGCTTTCAAGTTTTGCTTTTTATTAAAACTCCAACATTAAACACTTATTATATCTGCTCCAAGTTAAAAAGAAAAGCTTCAGGGGGTAAGTGATATTCAGAGACATGACCAGCTGGTAATTCCATCTTTTATGGGGACTGCTTAATAAACATGACAACAAGTGCTCACAAATGCAAATGAGCATGTATTATACCAGACATATGACCTTCCCTGACAAAGGTCTTATTAGGGATAAACATGGAAATCTTCCTAAATCTGTCCACACAACCGTCTTCTGTCCCATTTATTGCCCTATTTATTTTATTTATAATCCATTGCAGTATTTTCACCAGAAAAAGCCATTAAGTCAAGAAGTATGGGTTAAATAGTATGCATATATATATATATATATATATATATATATATATATATATATATATATATATATATATATATATATATACATATATATATATATATATATATATATATATATATATATATATATATATGTATATATGTCACGCAGGGTCTGTGGACCCACTGGGCCTTACCGCCTTGACGGTATGGCAGCTGGCCAACAGGGCGCAGGTCAATGTCTATAGTTCGTATAGGGTACCTGTAATGACGGGGAAGGGAGACAGACAGGTGAGCCCTAATCTACCCGCCACTCAGTCCCTGCCTATTAGCAACGGCCCGTCCTAGGCGACGGCATACAACTGGGCAACGGTCCCTACGCTCAATAAGTGCACAACAGACAAACAGACAAGGGTACACAGAAGTTAAGGGAAATGGGACAGTTGCCCACGGCAACACCGTGAGCAACAAGAGAAGTGAACGAGCCGAGTCAAACCAGGAGTGTACGAGGTACCAAACGCAGAGCAGGAGAGTAGTGAACGAGCCGAGTCAAACCAGGAGTGTACGAGGTACCAAACGCAGAGCAGGAGAGTAGTCAGTAAGCCAGGGTCAATATGAAACAGGGACAAATAGTTCAAGCAGCAGCAGCAGCAGAGCCAGGAAACAGGAGAATCACAGGCAAAGGAGGAGCAGGAAGTGAAGGTATAAATAGACAGAGGGCGGGAGCTAGCTCCGTCTGGCCAGGCTGTGATAGGCTCTCCCACTCCTCAGCCTCCCAGCCTGATTGGTAGAAGGAAGGGTCACTAGATCAGACTTAGGAGTAGGTGCAGACTGACTAACCACGGGCGTCGACACAGAAGCTGTGTCTGGCAGATCCTTTACAGTACCTGTAGCAAAGCAGGCTCGGCTGAAGCTAGAGCTAGGCAGCAGGCAGACGTCAGGCGTGGTGAAGCAGGGCAGGCATGGTATACAGCACGGCAAGACTTTGGTTAGCACAGTACTCGACCAGGATAGTACGGAATGCAGGGTACAGGAACAGGAACACACTAGGAGGCCATCACATAGACAAACTTAGGAAACAACAACAACACTCAGGCATCAAAGAGGGGGCTGGACCTCTCTTATAGTCCAGGGTACTGACGGCCTGATGTTCATCAAAGTCCGGTGAACGCGCTGCCCCTTTAAGAGCGGGCACGAGCGTGCGCGCGCTCCTTACGGGATCCGGCTGAGGGGAGCAGAAGCGAGCACTGGCGTCTCCTGAGGAAGAGGCTGGGGCTAGCGCTTGCCGAATCGTGGCTGCGGCTGTCGGGAGATTGAAGCTGACAGCCCGCAGCCACGGACATGACAGTATCCCCCCTCTTACGCCCCCTCTTCTTGGGACCAGAGCGAGAGAGAAACTTTTTCAGAAGAGTAGGAGCATTGAGGTTCTCTTCAGGACCAAACCCCCTCCAATCCACCAAATAAAAAGTCTTTCCTCTCATTTTCTTGGTGTCCAAGATCTCCTTAACCTCAAAAGTGTCTGAAGGGCTGCTGGAGGCAACCGCAGGGCTAGGAGTTTTGGTATAGCGGTTCAGAATCACCGGCTTCAGGAGGGAGACATGGAAGGAGTTGGGGATCTTGAGGGTAGGAGGCAGCCGAAGCTTGTAGACGACAGGGTTGATCTGCTGTAGGATCTCGAAGGGTCAGAGGAACCTGGGAGCAAATTTGCATGACGGCACCCTTAGTCGGATATTCCTAGAAGACAGCCAGACCTTCGTGCCAGTGACATCAGGCACTTCTGAATCGGAATCCCCGACCCTGTGGTCGGTGTTTCCGCTCCAGGAGAAGTCCCTGACTTCACTCTGTCCATATATGGACACAGTGACGTCAAGCACTTCTGAAGCAGAATCCCAGGCCACAGCGTTGCAGAAGCTGTGTCCGGGGATTGGGGAGCAAACAAATACTCTCCACCTCCTCACATGCACTTCGCACTGTGAGGAGGAGAAGGCGAAAGAGCGAGCGACGGAAGACACGGCCATCACTCGGGAAACATTCCAGTGATGGCCGTGTATTACCCGGCCCCATAGACTTCTATGGGAGGCGGGCTTCCAGGAGAATGGACGAAAATAGGGCATGTCCCATTTTTTGACGGCCGGGTTTCCCGGGCCGCCAAAAAAATCGGTCGTGTGAATAGCCCCATTGGTGGTCTATTGCTCCTACTGCGGCCATGTGACGGCCGTTTTATGAACGGCTGTCACACGGCCGCGAAACCCTGTCGTGTGAATAAGGTCTAAGGTCTTATACACATGACAGGGTCCGAGTGTCGGCCGATAAAATCGACCGTTTTGGGACGTTTTTCCCGGTCGGTTTGCATCAGTTTTGCATCCGTTCCGATTACGTTCTGGGCCGTGTTGTGGAAAAATCAGAAGCAGAACGCCTCCAAATATCTGCCCATTGATTTCAATGGGAAAAACGGTGTTCTGTTCCGAGGGGCCGTTTTTTTACGCGGCCGTTTTGAAAAATGGCCACGTAAAATAACGGCCGTGAAAAAGAAGTGCAGGTCACTTCTTGTGACTTTGGGACGTTCCAAAACGCGAGTAGTTACAAAAACGTCTGAAAATCAGGAGCTGTTTTCAGGCGAAAACAGCTCCGTAATTTCAGACGTATTTTGCTACTGTGTGTGCGTTTTTCGGGCCGTAAGCAGCAGTTTGTAATTGTCTGTTGGATGTATTGTTTCCTGGTAATGACATAAAATCTATTGTTTGATTATAGAATATCATTGGTGTGCAAACTCTTAGGGTATGTTCACACGCAGTGACCAAAAACGTCTGAAAATACGGTGCTGTTTTCAGGCGAAAACAGTTCCTGATTTTAAGACGTTTTTGTAGCAACTCGCGTTTTTCACTGCGTATTTTACTGCTGTTATTGGAGCTGTTTTTCAATGGAGTCAATGAAAAACGACTCCAAAAACCTCACAAGATGTGACATGCACTTCTTTTTCGCGGGTGTCTTTTTACACGCCGTATTTTGACAGCGACGCGTAAAATTACACCTCGTAAGAACAGAACACCGTAAAACCCATTGCAAGCAATGTGCAGATGTTTGTAGGCGTATTAAGGGCATTTTTTCAGGCGTAATTCGAGGCGTAAAATTCCCCAATTACGTCTGAAAACACTGCATGTGAACATACCCTTATTCTGATTTGTCAATTTTTGCTTGGTACTATTGTCTATAAGACTCCAGTGTTGTACCCCTACAGCCTTAGTATTTTTTTTTTCATGGTGCCCCCCTTTTTTTATGTCTACAGTTCCTATACAGACATATGTGTTTCCATTATTCCCTTTTATTTGTTCCCTGCTCACGGTCGTAGGTATAGGAAGTACAGACATAGCAGTTACACATACAGGACCCCATGAAACCAATCTTATACATGACACTGAGTAGATCTGGGCCAAGTTACAGATTTTGCTCTGGGGTCCAATAGTTTCAAGGTACACCTCTACCCTTGCTTCTAACCTACATTTGATATGGTAGGTATTTGTAGTCTATTACCATGAAGACTAATAGATCTGCATAATTGTAGACACAGAATGGATGGATATTTTTAATCCTAACTATTTACAAAGTTGTTTTTTTTTAATTTTAGATTCATTGCTAAAAATGGGATCATAAATTTTAAGAATATGTTCACACCGAGTTTGTTTGCAGGCAGAAAATTCTGCCTCAAAATTCCGTTTGGAATTTTGAGGCAGATTTTGATCTGTCTGCACGCCATTTGCCACGTTTTTTGAGACGTTTTTCGTGGCGTCTTTCTCTCGCGCTCATTGAGCGCCACGGGCCAAGAGGCTGCAAAATACGCTTTCTCTGCCTCCCATTAATGTCAATGGGAGGTCAGAGACGTAAACGCCCAAAGATAGGGCATGTTGCTTCTTTTTCCCGCGAGACGGTTTTTCCGCTCGCGGGAAATACGCCTCAGCCTCCCATTGAAATCAATGGAAGGGCATTTCGGACGTTTTTTGGCACGTTTTCAGACGCGATTTCCGCGTCAAAAAAAGTGTGAACTGACCCTTAGACTTCCCTGACAACCTATCAGTAGGCACAGTTTATTTTATGATCGCTCTATCTGCTACTTCATCGACTGGACGCTAACTAACACCCTGCAACACTGCTCACTTATTATCGTATTGTTGCAACTTGTAAAGGGAATGAGTTAGATAAACAGTATACATTAGGAAATACAATTTTTTAAAATATATATATTTAGGTTGAAGGTTTTTCCGGGGATTAAAATAAATAATAAAAATTTATAAATTCTATAATAATAAATTTGTCAATACATT
Organism: Rhinoderma darwinii; assembly: GCF_050947455.1. Taxonomy (NCBI): domain Eukaryota; kingdom Metazoa; phylum Chordata; class Amphibia; order Anura; family Rhinodermatidae; genus Rhinoderma; species Rhinoderma darwinii. The sequence continues at coordinate 132,642,691 of NC_134690.1, read as the reverse complement.
TGCCTGCCACATTAGTTTACACACTGGCATTCTAATGCAGAGACATGATAACCATAGTGATATCCAGAGGCGTAGCTAGGTTCTTCTGCACCCGGGGCAAAGATTCAGATTCACTACTACATTATCTGTACTCAGAGAGATATGACTGTGTTATCTGTGGTGTTACATAGGACTGCAGGTAACATCTACTACATTATCTGTACTGTGTAGCAGAGCTGAGATAGTAATTTAGCACACAGTACAGATAATGTAGTAGATGTTACCTGCAGTCCTATGTAACACCACAGATAACACAGTCATGTCTCTGAGTACAGATAATGGAGTAGATGACTGTGTTATCTGTGGTGTTACATAGGACTGCAGGTAACATCTACTACATTATTTGTACTGTGTAGCAGAGCTGAGATAGTAATTTAGCACACAGTACAGATAATGTAGTAGATGTTACCTGCAGTCCTATGTAACACCACAGATAACACAGTCATGTCTCTGAGTACAGATAATGTAGTAGATGTCACCTGCAGTCCTATGTAACATCACAGATAACACAGTGATAACTTTCTGAGTACAGATAATGTAGTAGTGTTGCCTGCAGTCCTATGTAACACCACAGATAACACAGTGATAACTCTCTGAGTACTGATAATGTAGTAGATGGCAGAGACAAACACATGCAGAGACAAACATATGCAGAGACACACACATGCAGAGACACACACATGCAGAGACACACACGCAGAGACACACAAACACACGCAGAGAGACACTCACCATGTCTTCTTGCTGACAGGTCAGGACGGGCTGTGTGTCCGCGGAGCTTCCTCTCTGCTTCTCGGCAGAGCACAGAGCACAGGTAGATGCAGGGAGGCTGCAGCACGGGAGTGGACCTGTCCCCTGACCTGAGTCATCTGACCTCATGTCACTGACGTGAGGTCAGGTGACTGGACTGGTCCACTCCCTGGCTGTCACAGACCCCAGTCAGAACGCCGTAATGTCCTGGCTGTTCCTAAGCTGCTGCAGGTGTCCCACATACGGGGCGCCTGTCAGCAGCGATCAGCTGCTCTTCGGCGCCCCCTTCCCTATCCTCCGGGTTGCGCCCGGGGCAAATGCCCCGCCTGCCCCCCCCCCCCTAGCTACGCCCATGGTGATATCACTACAGTGGGCTGTGACTGGGAGGCCCGCACATATATTGTGTTGCCCTTTTGGATGAAATGTCTTCACACATGTAAACAGAAATGCAGCGGGTGTTCCCAAATAACGGCAGCCATTGTATAGTGTGGAACACTAAAATAAGTACATTGTGAACTACATTATTTTAACGTCTTGGGAAAGTTTATTTGATAATATATTGTTTTATCATATTAGGCAGAGTTAAAAGATTTTTTTCTATTCTAAAAAAATGTAAGCCTATGATTAACTAATCAGCCACATGTGCAACTAAGATATTATTTAAAAGGGGTATTCCCCACTTAGACGTTTATGGCTTATTCACAGGTTATGCCATAAATGTCGGATCGATACGTCTCCTAGCTCGGGGACCCGCACCTATATCGAGAACCCCCGTAATTGCCCCGTGTGGCGTCCGCTGGCCACATATTCCAGATGGGGACTAGCGGAAAGAGTGTGGGAGTTACGGAAACAGTCGAGCAGCCCCTGCTCAGCTGTTTCCATAACTGCCATTGAACATTGAATTGAATCTGTCCCCTAGTCCCTGCCTGGAATCATCGGCCAACGGCCACCGCACAAAACAAAATAGAGATGGGTGACCCCTATTCTTGGTATGGATGTGTATCCCAGAGGTGGGACCCGCATCTATCAGGCATTTAGGCATATCCGTAAATATATAAGATGTGAATAACTCTTTAAGTATATTTTGATTGTAAGAATGAAGCCAGCATGCTTCTGTGTTTTTGGATATAGACAGAGTATATACAAGTTATATCACCAACAGTTCATTGTAGTCTATTTCCAATTTTCCCGGAGTCATTATTGAAAAATGCTTTGAAGAGCAACTGTATGAAGATTATGTGTTTCATAGGAAAATAAAAAAATCTTTGTGTCATCATAATCACAGGTGAGTATTTTCTAGATAATATAGTAAAATAAAAACCTATACTTAGACGAAATTTTTTTTGAAGAAAGGCGCATTTTATCAGTTTAAACATTACAGGAGAGTTATCGGCTGCATTACATAAGCACATCTCCCTTTCAAAAGCCTTTATCTTGTCTACATGAATTACTCATTATAACGGCAACAATCTTACAATCATTTTCTCCATTTCCTTTTTTTCTTATTTTTTTTTTTTAGTTTCCTTCTGAAACTTTTTAGCATCTTTGAAAAATAATCCTCCATTGTTAGAGCTGATTCAGCTCCCTTACCCCTATAAATCTTTTATTCAGAGATGTTTTGAAATAAGGTGTTTTTCTTTGTCGGCTTAACTACTTCATTAATGCAGAATCAAGTCTCTCTTTTCCATTCTATTAGATGATTTGGGAAAGATCCATTATTACTCTTTACTGTAAGTTTGTTTAACTGAGGCTCTTGTTGTGTCAGGCAGATGAGCGGTGCATGATTAATCTGCGTATTAGGAATATCTCGCTTAAATTACCATAGACTAAAACTTTATTAACTGTCCTGGAACGGGGAAAAATAGCAAACACAATAAATATAGTACTTAAAGTGTTCTCTTTTACTTCCAGACATCCCCAATTTTGTCTTTTGTTGCGATTTATTTTTGTTAAAAGCTTACCCTACTTTTACTTAATCTTTAAACTAATCTCATTCAGTCGTGTGCTAAACTGTCCAAGCCCTTTCATCATCACTGATATTTGAGACATTTTAGAAAAATAACAATTGACCCATATTTTGGGTATTTATAGACATTTCTAATTTCACCATTGAAATAAACATTCTAATAAAGCAGATAAGAGGATTTGTCAATCTCTTCGGTGGTAGGTATTAAATATAAACATGCATGTTATAATACATTTTAATTAGTAGAGATTTCTCGGTAACAAACATCAGTAATGTAATATTGTATTCACATAATATTACATTTAGAAGTTGATAATTGTTGAAGGCAAAAGTGTAATATTGAGAAAAGTGCTACCGGCATGCAAGACTCACACCAATTTATTATTTTTTTTTTATCAGATGCTATATTATATTAATAAAAAATAGATGTGAGCAAACCGGTCATTAAGTACATATACTACAATAATTGATGTTTTAATCTGAACCTGGTGATTTAAAGGCTATGTAAACCTTTTAGAGGGATTTTTTTTTTATGAAAAAGCCAATTAGTGAGATTGGTGCAACTTTATAATTTGTTTTTACTAAAAAAATATTTTTACTTTTTGAGATGCCGCTGCTTTGCATACTGTATACAGAGCAGCTGTAACGCTCGCTAGATCCGCGGGACTGATGGGTTCAGTGAAAACGGGTGACGCAGAATCCACTTGTTATACCTCACATCTAAATTCCTAACTTTGTTTACGCGTCCGTTTCTAAAAACGGCGCGTAAAATAATGCCCCCTAAAAAGAAGTTCATGTCACTTCTTGAGACTTTTTGGAGCCATTTTTCATTGTCTCAACAGAAAAACAGCTCCAAAAACGTCAGTAAAAAACTCAGCAAAAAACGTTTGATGCTTTACTGGCCAATATAAATACTCAAAAGTAACCTTTAAGGGTCGCAATTCTCCAAAACACTCATATCTATCTGTCTAATGTTATTTACCCTCCTCGATACTGATCCGGGTCCTTTTTGGCTCCAGGCGGAGCACTGGGTTCTGATGCCATTCAGCGTCATGACGTTGTGTGCAGAACACATAACGTTGCGACGCTGAAAGGTGTCAGTACTCAACTCAGGAGTGGGAAGGGTAAATATAAGGAGATATTACTGTACTAACAGGGTCCCATGTAGTTCACTACATAGGCCCCAGTTACTGCAGTAACTGTGGACAGACATGGGCCCCCCTGGCTTCAAGGTTCGGTCACAATTGTGACCCTTATAACTACGCCACTCGCAGTGAGTGGTCCAGTACATAAGGGAGTTGAGAAAGAAGTAGTATGTGTCACATAGGGTACGTGGACCCACTGGGCTGTACCGCCTTGACGGTATGGCAGCTGGCCAACAGGACTCAAGACAAAGTCTATAGTTCAATAGGTGTACCTGTGGTAACTTTCAGACAGCAGCTGGACAGGCTCAGACGGAACTTTGGCAGCAGGCAGGCATCAGGCTTGGTGTAGCGGAGCAGGCGTAGACTCAGTGCAGCATGATTCCAATACTATATGGCACTTGGACCAGGATAACACGGGATACAGGCTACAGGAAGCAGGAATGGGAACACTGCGAACTGGAAGACACTTAAAGAGGCTCTGTCACCAGATTTTGCAACCCCTATCTGCTATTGCAGCAGATAGGCGCTGCAATGTAGATTACAGTAACGTTTTTATTTTTAAAAAACGAGCATTTTTGGCCAAGTTATGACCATTTTTGTAGTTATGCAAATGAGGCTTGCAAAAGTCCAAGTGGGTGTGTTTAAAAGTAAAAGTCCAAGTGGGCGTGTATTATGTGCGTACATGTCGATGTAGCTACTTACCTGCAAACGCTGATGCTGCTGCAGAATCAACTGTAGCCTCTGGTGCCGATGTGTCCTCGCTCGTCTGACACGATGCAGGACCAGTGAGTGACGTCACAGCGTGATCTGGCAGAAGCTGGGCGTTCTGAAGAGAAGTGGATGATACTTCTCATCAGAACGCCTAGCTAGTAAAAGTATTAAAAACGCCCCGATGTACGCACATAATACACGCCCACTTGGACTTTTACTTTTAAACACACCCACTTGGACTTTTGCAAGCCTCATTTGCATAATTACAAAAATGGTCATAACTTGGCCAAAAATGCTCGTTTTAAAAAAATAAAAACGTTACTGTAATCTACATTGCAGCGCCTATCTGCTGCATTAGCAGATAGGGGTTGCAAAATCTGGTGACAGAGCCTCTTTAAGGGACCATTTGCATAGATGTTTCAATTGGTTTAATCACCCTTTTTTGACCCCCTCTTTTTACTCCGTGTATAGAGCTACCTAGTTTATTCCAGATACAATTACGCATCCTCTGGGTAATGGCAAGCTTTTTATCCAGGAAATTAAATCCAGATGATTTGGCTTCTGAGGCAGCATTTGTTTTCTCAATAGAAAACATACCTCTGCACCAATTTGACGTACATACGGCATTGAGAGATCTCCAGAAAACATATAAACAGTACGTTAGATACTGTTGGGAAATAACTAGTCTGGAGACATACATCCAGCAGAAAGTCATATATAGAGGTGTGCGTATAAACCTAATTCCCAATTCCTACCAGGGTGATACTGACTTTATCAAAGGCTGGGAACAAATACTTACTGACAGCTCCTTACATTTATTGAATTACTTGTTGGAATTTGAAAAGAGAGACTTTATTAAAATTGGCTCACAATTACAAAAGGAAATTCACGATATTCAAACATTTAGCTCAGCACCTGAATACATCAATTGCGAAATAAAATTGCAAAAAAATATAGAATATCTACAAAGAGAGATTAAGGAGAGGAAACATAGGAAATATATCAGAGACCGAAGAGACTTCGATACAGGACAAGTATATACCTATTGTAGTCGGGCTTCCTCCACCCCATTTCCTGGTCGCGATAATAGATCTGTAGATATTTAGGAATCGGACGTATCGTGTACCGAGGAGTCCAGATTACCTTCCGACGACAGCAGACTGGGAGCCAAGCGAAACATTAAAAATAGAAAATACAATCCGTCCAAAAGGACACCTACTGGCCCCAGAAAAACATCCCCATCGTGCTCGTCCTACAATGGACAGTGTAATACTACTTCTATACCTGGTACCTCAGCAGCCTCTTTGGTTCCCCCTACACTAACATCTGGAATACCAAATACCCCATCCTTTATGGGTACAAACTTAGAGGGATCTGGGAGAAATACCATGACCACAGGAAATACGGGTCCCGTAGCTATGGCACCTGCAAATACCTTCTCCTCTATTCCTTTTTTAGGACTACACAGTGTACCGTTGAGTAAGATCAAATAACACCTATCGGGAATTATTCCTCAGACGAAATGCAGATAGTCAATATGTCATGTGTCCATCTGAACTCACAAAAAGAGATGGAAAGGTCTATCTTACACCCCTACTCCCGCCTTTGATGAGTTTACCTGGACAAAATACATTAATCTATTTGCAAGGAAACTGGCTCTGCATAAATATTTTAAGACCAAGACTGGTGATACTATCCCTCTAAGTCACACTGAACTCAACACCCTTCGTGCTTTGGAAGATTTAGCCAATGAGAATGAGTATACAGTAGCTATGGCCACAGGTCCCTTTTCCTCTCTACGCCTAGGTTACAATTAACGCCACCATTTACGCACATATCGACATCTTCGTAAAAATGGTCAGTGCTGAGCTGAGTAAATTAAAAACATCTAAATTTAAATCCTCAAGTAATCTAAGTAAACTAGAAAGAACTGCTCTGGATGAACTTTAAAAAATGATGATATTATATTCAAGCCATCTGACAAGGGGGGCAACATTGTCATTATAAATCAAGTGGACTATGTCACCATGGTCCACAGGCTCTTGGATGATACATCTACTTATATCATCTTAGATAAAAATCACACTGATTGCTATTTACTGGAGTTACGCTCCTTACTTAATGATGCCAAATCCAATGGCCTAAATTCTCTAGAAGAATTGAAGTTAATGTTCAACCCCAATCCGACTTTAGCAACATTCCATGCTTTGCCCAAAATTCATAAAGATGTTTCACCGGTACACGGTAGACCAATTGTCTCGGGGAATGACAATTTAACACAGGGGATTAGCATCGCTGTGGATGAGATTTTATCACCCTTCATCACTGCCTTGCCTTCCTTCCTATGGGATACCAAGGAGACCCTCACCAGGATCCAGGAGATTAATGTTTCTTCGAACACTTTAATAGCCAGCATTAAAACCCCTACCCCAACCCACCAGTGCCGTCAGGGACAATTCTCTGCGATATGGACTCATAATAATGCATCCATATCACAGTATATATGTTTTATCAAATCCACACAAATTATTACCTGTTACTTGTTTCTGCTTACTAGCACCGCTTCTATCTGCTCTTACAGTATGCCTATAATAAAAATGTCTATACACAGGTGCTTTGTGGCCATTTCCAGATCTCACATACTGGCTGATGGCGTGCTAGAAAAACATATATTAGACTGGATTAGCACATTGCATATTTGTTGCAGATTTTGTTGCAGATTTTTGAGCCAAAGCCAGAAGTGAATCCATTATATTTCCCATTCCTTTGGATACCACTTCTTTATTTGTTTTCACAGAGTCAAACAAATGTGACAGCTTTGGTAGGCCAGATAATAGCCAGTGGTTATATAAGAACAATGTAAAGTCACAGAAAAAACCGACTGATCAAAAAAACGACACAAAAAGGGCACATTCAGACATGGTGGAATTGCTGTTGAATTCCGCTGCGGACAGTCCACGGTGGAATTCTACAGCAGCCGTTTTTTACATTTGTTTCTATACATTTTTAGGAAACTTAGTTCAGACGTTGCGGAAAATAACCGTGCGGAAATTAGGCTGCAGTGCAGATTTTTCCCTCCGCAGCATGCACATTATTTTGCGGAGAAACTGTGGAATTTCACAGCGGATTTCAGCGTTTGCAATGCAAAAACTGAAATCTGTGACAAGTCCGCTGTGATATCTGCAACGTCTGAATTACCTGTCAAATATGCAAATATGCAAATGCATAATTGCCCCGAATCTGCACCAACATTTGCAGCGTAAAAATTATGTCACGTCTGAACATGGCCTTAAACGTAATTTTTACTCATTATTGATAAAAAAGTTGACCTTTTTAAAAGAGGATGGGTCAAAAAATGCTATAGGGAAAACAAACTGACCTTGTTAAACCCTACCAGGTCACCTTGCCTAAACAGAGCAACGCCCCTACTGAAGGGACGACTGGGTAACTTGGTAGGGTTTTAAACGGTCAGTTTGTTTTCTCTATAGCATTTTTTGACCCACCCTCTTATTTAAAGGACTACTTTTTTATCAATAATAATTAAAAGTTAAGTTTTATTGTGTAGTTTTTTTGATCAGTAATTGTTTTCTGTGACTTTACACGTCTGTATTTGGAAAATTTCTGCATGTGAAAATCCGCAGAATGCATTGATTTTCATGCTATTTTTTTCTGTTACATGTGGATGAGGTTTTGTACTGTATTGTACTGTCAATTGTCAGAATTTTCATCGCATATCCGCTGCCTTGTTTGAACATACCATTAAGCCTGGTCCATACGGTTCAGAATTGCTGTCGATAAGAATCCGCAAATTCACACTGAATCATGTGGATTTGGTGAGGATTTGGTGCGGCTTGGTGATGATTTGGTTCACTTGCGGATTTTGCTCCAGATATTCAAGTAATCAACAGCTAAAACCACAACACTAGGATTTGATTGCGGATTTTAACTTCCACAACAAAATGTGTGCTCATTTCGTGACAGAAAATTGAGATGCTGTGGATTTAAAAATTTGCACCGCAAATCAATTTTTTCAGCATGTGGGTAAGATTTGTTATCATTTCATCCACTTGCATGCTACTGTATTCCTCTGCAGATTTTCCATACACAAATCTGGACAGAAAATCAACAGTATTTCCATCCTGTGTGGACTCAGAACTCCCTGCTTCTTCCTCCAGTCCGGTCTCCTGAGATAATGTTTCATCCCATGTAACCGCTGCAGCCAATCACAGGCTGCAGTGGTCACATAGGCTGCAGCATTATCCAGGTGGACCGGACGCCAACAAAGCGAAGCATCACCATGACAATAGCCGCGGTAAGTATAGAAGTTTTTTTTTCTACAGCTGCTTTCCACTGCAGAAATTCCGGCTGAAAAACTGCACCACTATATGGTGCGGTTTTTCGGACGGAATGTACTGCCGGTTCCAGGTCGGATACCCAGCTTAGTTTTACACAGCGTATCCGACCCGTGGGAACCTGGCCTAAGGCTTCATGGACTCAGAAGCCTTAGGCCAGACTTCATGACTGAGAGTCAAATATATGGAGGCTGTATGGAGACATGCTCCATGTGCCGCTGTAGAATACTTCATACACAGCCTAATTATGGAGATATGCACCCCTAGAAACAATGCTTCTAAAAGAGAATAGCTCTCTAATATGGCAACAAATGGAGAATGCCACATTTATTTTCTATTGGATTTATACAAAATCTGACAGAATAAACTCTGTACCGCTCCATCTGAAATCGGATGAATACAGAGGTAATATAGTGTCCCATAGAAGTCCGTGTGTGTGCCATATTACAGCTCCATACAATTTGGAGGTTGTATAAAGCCGTAATTTGCCCGTGTGCATTATTCCTTCTTACCATTTGTAGCATTGTGCATGAAACCAGTGGGGACTTATTCAGTGTAACCTAGAAACCTTGTGCCAGTCTGAAACCTGACTTGGCTGCAAGGAACTTGATACGTCTCTCTGATTTAATCTCTGTGTGGTGCTGAGTCTGTTTGATACACTGCCCCACAGGTAAAAATACGTAAAAATAAACCGCTACTCAGTTTGTAATTTATGTGCTGATTGTTTAACAGCATTCCTCGGTTAAATAAGTATGGTTGTTAAAAGTCATATCTTGCTAAATATATTGTTCTCCTGCCAAAGGGAAGAAAAAAAGCAAAAACTTACTTTAGCTAAGTAATTATATGTGTTTAGTGTAGACAAAGAAATTATCACAGCATGAAAAAGTAATTATTTACTCATTGAAACAACGAGGCACAGCAGGTAGGTAGCTTTTATTTAAGGCAACACTACGAAAAAGGCACAGCAAGATAATGTTGTTTTGGAATAAACAAAATGTGGAATATACAATTTTTGTGTAAGTATTCTTATCCCAGTTTTTGGAATTTCAATTACTTGCAGTAATGTCAGGGACAAGGAAATCTACTGAGAGCAGAGCATAAACTGTGCAAAGCATCAATTGTGCTTAAAGAGGCTCTGTCACCACAATATAAGTGCCCTATCTCCTGCATAATCTGATTGGCGCTGTAATGCAGATAACAACAGTGGTGTTTATTTTGAAAAACGATCAATTTTGAGCAAGTTATGAGCAATTTTAGATTTATGCTAATTAGTTTCTTAATAGACAGCTGGGCGTTGTAAAGAGAAGTGTATGACACTGACCAATCAGTGACCAATCAGCGTCAGATACTTCTCATTGTTCCAGCCCATTGTTACAGTGTGATTGTGCAGTGAAAGAAGCTGGGCTGGAACAATGAGAAGTATGTGACGCTGACCAATCAGTCACCAATTAGTAACCAATCAGAGTCATACACTTCTCATTGTGCCAGCCCAGCATGATTGTGCAGTGACAGAAGCTGGGCTGGAACAATGAGAAGTGTATGACGCTGATTGGTCACTGATTGGTCAGCATCATACACCCCCATAGAAGTCTATAAGCGCTTCTGCAACTGTGGACGGCTGTGAATGTGCATTCGTAGCCATCTGTAATTGCGGAACCGTTGCAATGCGACACCAGAAGATTTCCCCAAGGTGCTGGCCAAAGCCAGATGTGAGAGTACCACAAAGCAGAAGTGAAGATGTCTCTCACAAAACTGCAAGTGGAGACCCTAATTCTCAATGTCCAGGACCACTCAATCATATGGGATAAAATAATTGAGGATTATAAGGAGAGTTTGTTAAAAGAGCACACGTGTAGGGAAGTAGTTATGGCTATAAAAGAAGATGAGAGGAAAATCGCCTCAGAAAAGCAGTGGAGAAAGTTTTGTAAGTTGGTACCCCCCCCCTCTTGCCAAAAGGGTTTGTTTGTTTGTTTGTCCTCCTCCTATAATATGTTTTGGTTGTGTGCAAATATATTTTTTTCCTCAGTCAACTATACCAATTCACAGTGGAATACCTGGCATAACCAATTCCGCAGGGAATTAATGTCTAAGGGCCGGAGCGGAGATGGGGCATCCAAAAAAAGACCCCATATGTTTACGGAGCAACTCGGTTTCCTGAAAGACCTAATGGAGATTGGGCCATAAGTAAATATATGTTTGTAATTTATTAAAAATGCTTTATCCTGTGGAACATAGCATACATCCATTTATAACACAATTGCATGTTGCTAGGAGTGTAGGAGATGTTGCATTTGGTGACATGGGAATATTTGTTCCACAAATACCTGTTGGACATAGCATACCTTCATTTATCACACAATTGCTTGTTGCTAGGTGTGTCACTAGTTATGTAGCTAGAGGTTTTCTTTTTTCTCTGAAAGCTAATAGAATATATATGTTTTTTAAGAAATGTAATGTTTTGTATAGCACGCGACAGTCTTCCAGATAGAGAGTCTGATGACACCACCATAGACACTGCACAGCCAGACCATCGCAGCCTGTGACGCAGCCTATTCAGGTGGAGGAGAAGGGCAAGATGACCATGCAAATCACCCACAATGGCCAGATCTAGAGTGTGCAAAAGAAGACAGGATGACACAAGGGCACAGATCGATGCCCAAGTGCTGGCCCATCTTACACGCAGAAATGAGGAAACTGTCGAAGACAGGTTTGCCAAACACCTCGCCATGCATCTGAGACAGGTTCCCCGTGGCAGCCTGATCAGGTGTGAGACAGCAATTCCTGGGGTCGTGGAGGTGTTTGCCACCAATCCTGTTCTGCCAAAGAGTTCCATCAGAGCAGGCTGTATGGCCAAACACCTTCCCACCTACCAAAAGCGAGGCAACCACAGTACAGGGGATACTATGAGCAGTCCCAGCCCCTGTACTCACAGGATAGGGCCATGGATCAGCCACTTAGCCAGCCATTCTCCAGTCCCAGTACCCATACCCACACTCCAGTCAAGGGCAGGAGGGATATGCACATGCACGTTTTGGTGGTTCTATATCACAAGACTTATTGGAAGTGTGACTTTTTTCATTTATTCTTGTTATATAAAAGTTTTCAGGATTTTTCTAAAGTTCATACAAGTTTCATCGTCTTTACTTTTTCAGATGTGTGTATGTGTTGTGGATGTGGAATGTAGGGTTATGTGTTTCGGATGTGGGATGTATGGGTATGTGTTGTGAATGTGGGTTGTATGGGTATGTGTGGTGGAGGTGGGATGTATGGGTATGTGTTGTGGATGTGGAATGTAGGGTTCTGTGTGGCGGATGTGGGATGTATGGGTATGTGTGGTGAATGTGTGATGTATGGGTATGTGTGGTGGATGTGGGATGTATGGGTATGTGTGGTGAATGTGTGATCTATGGGTATGTGTGGTGGATGTGGGATGTATGGGTATGTGTGGTGGAGGTGGAATGTATGGGTATGTGTTGTGCATGTGCAATGTAGGGTTCTGTGTGGCGGATGTGGGATGTATGGGTATGTGTGGTGAATGTGGGATGTATGGGTATGTGTGGTGGATGTGAAGTGTATGGCTATGTGTGGTGAATGTGGGATGTATGGGTATGTGTGGCGGATGTGGGATGTATGGGTGTGTGTGGCGGATATGGGATGTATGGGTATGTGTGGTGAATGTGGGATGTATGGGTATGTGTGGTGAATGTGGGATGTATGGGTATGTGTGGCGGATGTGGGATGTATGGGTATGTGTGGTGAATGTGGGATGTATGGGTATGTGTGGCGAATGTGGGATGTATGGGTATGTGTGGTGGATGTGGGATGTATGGGTATGTGTGGTGGATGTGGGATGTATGGGTATGTGTGGTGGATGTGGGATGTATGGGTATGTGTGGTGAATGTGGGATGTATGGGTATGTGTGGTGAATGTGGGATGTATGGGTATGTGTGGTGAATGTGGGATGTATGGGTATGTGTGGTGAATGTGGGATGTATAGGTATGTGTGGTGGATGTGGGATGTATGGGTATGTGTTGTGGATGTGGAATGTAGAGTTATGTGTGTTGAATATGGGATGTATGTGTACATGAATGAGAACACACTACATGGAACAAAAGTATTTATACTATTTTACTTCACTAAACATCTAATGAAATGCACATATACTGTACAATGAAGTATTGGTTTGTATTTCTGCACACAATCCCTTTAATAAAATATATAAGTAAAAAAAGATAAAAAAGTTATTTCTGCAGAAATATTTAAAGAGGCTCTGTCACCACATTATAAGTGGCCTATTTTGTACATGTGATCGGCACTGTAATGTAGATTACAGCAGTGTTTTTTATTTAGAAAAAACAATCTTTTTTTACGGAGTTATGACCTATATTAGCTTTATGCTAATGAGTTTCTCAATGGACAACTGGGCGTGTTTTACTATATGACCAAGTGGGCGTTGTACAGAGGAGTGTATGACGCTGACCAATCAGTGACCAATCAGCGTCATACACTTCTCTTCATTCATTTACACTGCAAATAGCGATATAGCTATATCGCTATGTGCAGTCACATAAACATACTAAAACGCTACTCATGTGTCATGACAATGAATATACATTACCTCCAGCTGGGACGTGATGTGTATTCAGAATCCTGACACTTCTGTAGCGTCTCTGTGAGTTACAGCATAGCAGGCGTAGTCTCGCGAGATTACGCTGTAAACTGTCATTCACAGCAAGATCTCGCTGTGCTGTGCTGTAACTCACAGAGACGCTACAGAAGTGGTCAGGAGAATGAATACACATCACGTCCTGGCTGGAGGTAATGTATATTCATTGTCATGACACATGAGTAGCGTTATAGTATGTTTATGTGACTGCACATAGCGATATAGCTATATCGCTATCTGTAGTGTAAAAGAATGGAAAGAAGTGTATGACACTGATTGGTCACCGATTGGTCAGCGTCATAGACTCCTCTGTACAACGCCCACTTGGCCAAAAAGTATAACACGCGCAGTTGACCATTGAGAAACTCATTAGCATAAAGCTAATATAGGTCATAACTCCATCAAAAATGATATTTTTTCTAAATAAAAACCACTGCTGTAATCTACATTACAGCGCCGATCACATCATGTACAATATAGGGCACTTATAATGTGGTGACAGAGCTTCTTTAAGTTCGCAACCCACGTCACTAACTAATAAGTAAAGCCACAAAAAACTCAACAGTCCAGAAAAGAACCACATGAATGACAACTCTCCAAACAAAATGTATTGCAGCAGAAACTGTAAAACTTGTCTGGGTGCTGCCCTAGGTCAGAATAGAGGGTGTGTAAATGCTCCTTTCTGTGTGAAACCAGCCTTAGGCCCTGTTCACATAGAGTTTTTTTGCAGGCAGAAAAATCTGCCTCAAAATTCCTTCGGATTTTGTGCTGCCTGTAAATTCTTGGCACGATTTTCGCTGCATTTCTTGTGGCGTTTTTTTGTCCGTGGCCATTGACGGCCGCGGGCAAATAATGCAGTAGAAAACGCTTTCGTTGCCTTCCATTGAAATCAATGGGAGACGGATTCGGACGCTTTTTGCTGGTGATTTTGACGCCGTTTCCGCATTAAAATCATCGTAAAAAAACTCTGTGTGAACTGGGCCTTAGGCTTCACACACTCACATGTTTTGAACGAGCCATAATAGGGCACCCATAGGGCTCAGTTCACACGTTGTGTAAACACTGCGGATTTTCCGCAACGGAATTAGTTTCAGAAAATCCCCAGCAAATACAGTAGCAGCAAAGTGGATGAGATAAAACAAATCCCATCCACATGCTGCATAAATACTGAGTGGAAAAAACGCTCAGAAATTGACCTGCGGTGCGGAATTTTATTCCGCAGCATGTCAATTGTATTTACGTAAACACTGCTTATTTGCTGTAGGTTTTCCCCATTGAATTCAATGGGAGGTAAAACCTGCAACAAATAGCAGTTGTTGCGTTTTTTGATGTGGGTTTGCAGCGATTCCACCGCAAAAAAAGCAACGCAGAAAAAAAAAAATCTTATTCTTACACAGGAGTTTGTGTTTCTTCCTCCAGGCCGGCCTCCTGGGATGACTTTTCATCCCATGTGACTGCTGCAGCCAATCACAGGCTGTAGCGGCGGTCACATGGGATGAAACGTGATTCCAAGAGGCTGGCCTAGATGACGTCAGGGGGCCGACCTCCTGGGATGACGCTTCATCCAATGTGACCGCCGCTGTAGCCAATCACAGGCTGCAACAGTCTCCTGGGATGATACGTCACCCCTGGAGGCCAGCCTGTTAGCTGACAGCCTATTAAGCGCTGCAGTTTTCCGCAGCGGACATTTTGTGCAAAACACTGCACCACAGTTTGGGGCTGTGTTTCCCTGTGGCGCACAGGGCAGATATGCTGCGTGCTTTTACGCAGCGTATCCACCCTGTGTGAACTCAGCCATAGGTCCTTTACTGTATCTCCAAATGCCTCCATTTTCATATGGCAGCATATGGAGCTTATTCTGTCTAAATCCGTATAAATGCGAAAGAAAATAAATCATGGCATGCTCCATCTGGTTCTGTATGTAAGGAGAATTTCTCCCCTAAAAGCATTTGCTTCTTGAGGAGAATAGCTCTATCTATATGATTCTCAATGGAGCATCGTATGGTGGGAATCAAAGTGACGCCATACATTCTATACAGTTAGGCCCCATGCACACGACCGTGTTCGGTCCGTGATATACGGTCCGCATGTCGGCTGCATGTCCCGGACCGAACACAGTGCAGGGAGTCGGGCTCCTAGCATCACACTTATCTATGACGATAGGGGTCACTGCCTGTCCGCGGAACTACTGTCCCGTACTGTAATCATGTTTTAGTGTGTGACAGTAGTTACGTGGATAGGCAGTGACACCTAGCGTCCTAGATAAGTATGATGCTAGGAGCCCGGCTCCCTGTACTTTGTACGGTCCGGGACAAGCGGCCGACATGCGGACCGTATATCACGGACCGAACACGGTCGTGTGCATGAGGCCTTAGAGCATGGGATTGTTTTTACATTGCATCTCTTGCAGTTTTTGCATGCTACCAAAACTGAACGTTAAGGCCGGGATCAGACGCACAGTTTTGATGCAGTTTTTGGTGCCGTTTTTGGCTGTTTTTTAGTCAAAGCCAGAAGTGGATCCTCTGGGAAGGAAAAGTACAAAAGAAATACTGAAGCTTCTCATTTCTTTTGTGTCCACTCCTGTGTTTGGCTCTAAAAACTGAGCCGAAAACTGCATCAAAACTGCACTGGCCTAAGGATGTATTCACAGGTGCAGGTTTTAGGCTGGGTTCCCACGTAGCGTAAATGCTGCAGAATTTCCGCAACTAAATTCTGCAGCATTTACAGTAGCAGCAAAGTGGATGAGATTTAGAAAAAAGCTGCATAAACGTTAATAAATTGACCTGAGTTATTGAATTTAATTCCGCAGCATGTCAATTTATGCTGCGTTTTTGTTGATTTTTCGTTGCTGGTTTTCCCCATTGAATTCAATGGGGATGCAAAATCCGCAGCAGAAAGCCCAGTGTTGCGACTTTTGCAGCGTATTAGCATAGATTACGCTGCAAAAATCGCAACTGTGGAAAAAATAAATAAATCATACTCACCCAGAACGCCCTCCTACTTCCTGCAGTCCGGCCTCCTCTGATGACTTTGCATCCCATGTGACCATTCACAGGCTGCAGCAGTGGTGACATGGAATGATACGTCATCCCAAGAGGCCGGCTTGGATGACGTCAGAGGCCAGCCTCATGGGATGAAATTACATCCCATGTGACCGCCACTGCAGCCAATCACAGATTGCAGTGGTCACATGGGCTGCAGCGTCATCCAGGGAGGCCGGACTGGACTGCGATGAAGGGACACGTCACTATAACAATGACCTACCTAAGTATGAGCGTTTTCTACTGCTGCTTTCTGCAGGGGAAATTCTGTCCGGTTTCCAGACAGAATGTACTGCGGGTTCCAGGTTGGACACGGTGCGTGGTTTTTACGCAGCGTATGCGTCTCGTGGGAACCCGGCCTAATGCTGAGTTCAAACGGGGCAGATACACTGTGTAATAGCATGAAGCGCATCCACCCTGTGGTGCAGTTTTTCGCCCAGAATGTCCGCTTTGAAAAACTGCAGCGATTAGCCGGCTTGCTAGCAGGCCAGCCTCCTGGGATGACTTCTTATTGGCTGCAGCGGCGGTCTCATGGGATGAAATGTCATCCCAGGCGGATGAATCACAGACACCTGGGTAAGTTTAATTTTTCTTTGTTTTCTGAGTTGCATTTTTTGTGAGCTGTGAACCCGCCGCAAAAAAATGAAACAACTGCAATTTGATGTGGGATTTACATTGAATTCAATGGGGAAATCTCGCAACAAATAAGAAGCGTTTACGTAAAGGCAAGTGACATGTTGCGGAATAAAATTCTGCACCGCAGGTCAATTTCTGAGAGGAATTTCTGCTCAGTATTTACGTAGCGTGTGGATGAGATTTGTTTTATCTCATCCACTTTGCTGCTTCTGTATTTGCTGTGGATTTTCCGCAACAATTTCCGTTGTGGAAAATCCACATTGTTTATGCAATGTGTGAACTGGCCCTTTTCACAGATTTTGTTCAGGTTTTTTAATGCAGTTTTTAAAGCCCAGACCAGGAGTAAATTCAAATTAGTGGAGAAATACAGTAATATCTGTCGATTTCACTTTCTCCCTCTTTATTACATATGCACACCAGGTTTTGGTTTAACACTTTGTATAAAACCTGATCAAAACCTATATGTACACCCTAAAAACCTGGCATTTCTGTTAATTACAAGTACTTCAGTGACATCAACTACCACCTGAACATCTAGACATTTCTAATTACAATATCCTGGAGATACTTGTATAACCTATTCATTTCAATTCTGGCCAAGAGCAATTGAATTATTAGCAATATGTTTTTATTGTGTTTGTACCTTTTAGAATAGTTTTTATAGATAAACAATTTTAAGATAATGAGGGTAAGGACACACGGTGCGTAGTTGACGCGGTTTTGTTGTGTTCGAAAACCGATAAACTCTTTGGCCACTTTTGACCTTCCTGACAGAGCCTCATTTTTCAAATCTGACATGTTTCACTTTATGTGATAATAACTACGGAAGGCTTTTACCTATCCAAGCGATTCTGGGACTGTTTTTTCGTGACACATTGGACTTTATGTTACTGGCAAAATTTGCTTGATACGTTCAGTATTTAATTGTGAAAAACACCAAAATATAGCGAAAAATTACAATACATTTTTCTCAATTTAAACGTATCTGCTTGTAACTCAGATATACCACACAAAATTCTTGCTAATTAACAGCCCCCACATGTCTACTTTAGATTGGCATAGTTTTTTTTAACATCCTTTTATTTTTCTAGGACGTTACAAGGCTTTGAACCTTAGCAGCAATTTCTCACATTTTCAAGAAAATATCAAAAGGCTATTTTTACAGGGACCAGTTCAGTTGTGAAGTGGCTTTGAGGGCCTTATATATTAGAAACCCCCAATAAGTCACCCTATTTTAAAACTTCACCCCACAAAGTATTCAAAACAGCATTTAGAAAGTTGCTTAACCCTTTAGACGTTTCATAGGAATTAAAGCAAAGTAGAGGTGAAATTTACAAATTTCATATTTTTTTGCAGAAATACATTTTTAATCTATTTTTTTGTAACACAGAAAGTTTTACCAGAGAAATGCAACTCAATATTTATTGCGCAGGTTCTGCAGTTTTAGGAAATAAATAACCAATTGTACCTGAAAAGGGCTGATAGAGAAAATCCCTAAATGTAGTGATAAAGTGTATTATGTCATAGTATGAGGACAAACCTACAAACCAGATATATCACTAAGGCCTGATTTAGGGCATGCCCCCACGTGGCGGATTTCCTCCGCAACTGTCCGCATCAATGCCGCACAGAATCTGCGTTGCAGATTCTGTGGCGGATCTGCCCAAAATGTGCAGTAAATTGATGCGGACTAGCTGCTGCGTACTGCGGTAAAAGTGCTTCCCTTCTCTCTATCAGTGCAGGATAGAGAGAAGGGACAGCACTTTCCCTAGTGAAAGTAAACAAATTTCATACTTACCGGCCGTTGTCTTGGTGACGCGTCCCTCTTTCGGCATCCAGCCCGACCTCCCTGGATGACGCGGCAGTCCATGTGACCGCTGCAGCCTGTGATTGGCTGCAGCCGTCACTAAGACTGAAACGTCATCCTGGGAAGCCGGAATGGAGACAGAAGCAGGGAGTTCTCGGTAAGTATGAACGTCTATTTTTTTGACAGGTTGCTGTATATTGGGATCGGTAGTCACTGTCCAGGGTGCAGAGACAGTTACTGCCGATCGCTTAACTCTTTCAGCACCCTGGACAGTGACTATTTACTGACGTCTCCTAGCAACGCTCCCGTAATTCCGGGAGCCCCATTGACTTCCTCAGTCTGGCTGTAGACCTAAAAATACATAGGTCCAGCCAGAATGAAGAAATGTCATGTCAAAAAAGCAAGACGCATCCGCAGCACACATAACATGTGCATGACAGCTGCGGACTTCATTGCGGAATTTAGAATCTCCATTGAAGTCAATGGAGAAATTCCGCCATGAGTCCGCAACCAGTCCGCCACTGGTCCGCAACAGACAGAGCATGCTGTGGACACCAAATTCCGCTCCGCAGCCTATGCTCCGCAGCGGAATTTTACGCCTCGTCTAAACGAACACTTCTAAATAGAAGTGGAAGTCAATGGAGACACGGCTCCGCTGCGGATTAACGCTGCGGAGTGTCCGCAGCGGAATTCAAGTGAAATTCCGCCACGTGTGAACCCAGCCTTACACGAGCGTGTGCGTTTTGTGCGCGTAAAACACGCTGCGTATTGCACGCGTTGCCATTGCGTTTTGCATCTGTATACACAGCGTTGTTGCGTTTTTAACGCGCGCACGACCAGCGCTTAAAACGCGCATAAAAAACGCAGAGGTAGTTAATGTGAGGCCAGCCTACAAATAGGCCTGCTGGCCCAACCCCTGCTTGCTGTGAAAACAGGTTTTGCGCCTTAATTGCAGCCTAAGCGGAAGCCCCAGTGTGTGTTTCACCAGTTGACACGTTTTTGGAGTTGCAAGGCACAGTTATGCCTTCTCAGTCGCTGGCACGTGTGCTTCTTGCGTGGATGAGTTTGCGTCGTTTTGGGGAACGCCGACCCATGCTGCAGCACCATGTGTGGAAGAAGTCGCATTTGGGTTCATCCACTTGTGGCCCAACGAACCTCCAAAGGGCATTTTCATACTCTGTATGAGGACTTACGTCGGCACCCCAAAAAATTTAGAGCGTTCTGCCGCATGTCTGTGGCCACATTTGATCTTCTGCTTGCGCAGATTCGCCCTGGCATCACCTACCAGAATACCAACATGAGACGCTGTATTTCCCCTGAGGTACGCCTGCTTGTGACCTTGAGGTATGTGTGCACTTGCAATTACTTCTTCAATGACGCTGTCTGTTTTACAAGTCCCCCCTAACATGTGTTGTTGATTGCTTTTGTTTTCTCTTGCCTTTAACAGGTTCCCGACCGCTGGCCGTAAATATACGGCCAGCGGTCAGGGTCTCTAAAGTCCGGCGTATAGTATATATACGGCCGCACTTCAGAGACTGTGCACGCGCGATCGCGTGCACACAGCTCTGTGCCCTGGCTGTTGCTAACAGCCATGGGCACTGGGCAGAATGTCAGGGGTCAATCTTTTGGCCCCTGAACATGTGATCGCTGTGACAACCAATCACAGCGATCACATGCATTTCTGCATAGAAAACAGTGTGCACGCGATCGCGTGCACACAGCCCTGTGCCCTCGCTGTTACCAACAGCTCTGGGCACTGGGCAGAGTATGAGGGACCAATCTGATGGTCCCTGAACATGTGGTCGCTGTGACAACCAATCACAGCGATCACATGCATTCCTGCTTATAAAACAGTGTGCACGCGATCGCGTGCACACAGCCCTGTGCCCACGCTGTTACCAACAGCTCTGGGCACTGGGCAGAGTATCAGGGACCAATCTGATGGTCCCTGATCATGTGGTCGCTGTGAAAACCTATCACAGCGACCACATTTGTTTTATTTTGACTTTTCTGGCAGTAAATCTCCTGCCTCTTTTCTTCTCCTCAAACATTGTTTCAGTTTGAGGAGAAGAAGAGACTCGGGAGAATTGCTGCCAGAAGATTACAGTTACAGTTACAAAAAAATACAGTTACACTCTAAAACATTCTCTGTATAGATAGATTTCTATCTATCTATACAATCTATCTATCCATCTATCTTTTTTTCTATCTATCTACCTTTCTTTCTTTTATTCTATTAGAATAGGCAGGTAGGGAGTATATAATTATATATATATCCACATATATATAATATATATAGCAATAGCGGTTTATTTTTTTGTTAGCGGTAGTGTAGATATATATAGCAGTTAGTTTGTGTGTTTTATAAAAAAAATAAAAAAATAAAAAATTTGTTTAGTTAGTGTTAGTGTTAGTTACGTTATGGCGAGGAAGTTGTTTAGCGCCGAGGAGGCATACGCCATGCTGTAGTCTGAGTCGGAGACCGCATCAGAGATGGCGTCCGAGATGGAACCTGTTTTGGGCAGTGACGATGACAGCGTCACTTCAGGTTCATCTTCAGGGGACGTTGTCCCTGATGCAGTCGAAACTGCAGAACATGAAAGCGCAGGGCCAAGTAGCGCTGTAGCACGGGACAGCCTGGTCCCTCCAGTCCAGGCTCTTGTATGGGCACCTGCCCCATCTTTTGGGCCTAGAATCCACGGATTTACGGCCACTCCTGGCATAACCGTGGACAATACAAATTTTGTCCAAATGGATTACTTCCATTTATTTATAACGGACGACATCCTAAATCAGATTGTCCACGAAACAAATTTATATGCCACGCAATATATAAGGCAGAAACCTTCATCCACCCATGCCAGAGATTGGACGCCCACCAATTTGCAGGAATTAAAAAATTTTTTGGGGCTCACCCTAAATATGGGTATTGTCAAAAAGCCCTCCATTAGGTCTTACTGGTCAACAAGACCCGCCCAAGCCACCCCAGTATATTCTGCAGTAATGCCCAGGTCTCGTTATGAGACAATAATGAGGTTCCTCCACTTCAATGACAACGCACAGGCCCCCCCAAGTACCGATGCAAACCGGGATCGGTTGTTCAAAATAAGACCGCTAATAAATTCCCTGAATAATTTATTTCTGCAACTCTACACCCCTGAGCAGAATGTAAGTGTGGACGAATCCCTCCTCAACTTTCATGGCAGACTTAGCTTTCGCCAATATCTACCTTCCAAAAGGGCAAGATAAGGCGTTAAGCTCTACAAATTGTGTGAAAGCGGGTCAGGATATACCACCGCCTTCAGGATTTATGAAGGGCGGGACCGCACAATAAATGTTCCTGGATGCCCCCCTGATCTTTCCACCAGCAGTAAGATCGTGTGGGAGATAATGCAGCCTCTGCTTCACAAGGGGTACCACCTGTACTGTGATAATTTTTATTCCAGTGTGCCCCTGTTTAGGCATTTGCATGCTGCAAGGACTGGGGCATGTGGTACCATGCGCAAAAACCGAATTGGTTTTCCACAGCAATTAGTGGGGAAGCGCATGGTAAAGGGGGACTCCTGTGCTTATGCATCTGAAGAATTGCTGGCGGTCAAGTTCAGGGATTGCAAAGATGTGTATGTGCTAAGCACGATTCATACCGCAGGAACAGTGGCAGTGAGGGAAAGAGGGGCAACATCGGACAAGCACAAACCAGTGAGCGTGTCCGAATATAACAAGTACATGGGGGGGGTGGATTTAAGCGACCAGGTTTTACAGCCCTATTTAGTAAAACGCAAAACTAAAACCTGGTACAAAAAGGTGGCCATTTATTTGTTACAGGTGGCCATCCACAACTCATTTGTGCTCTATAAAAAAAACAGAGGCAGAGACACATACCTGGATTTCCAGGAAAAAATTATTGAAGGCCTCATTTTTGATGTTCAGGACACCCGAGAATGCCCCCAGTCTGAGGATGTCACGCGACTGACTGAAAGACACTTCATCAGTCGGATTCCCCCAACACCAACCAGAAGCAACACCCAGAAAAAGTGCCGCGTCTGCAGAAAAGACGGGCACCGCAAAGATTCCCGATATTTCTGTCCCTCATGTCCCTCACAACCAGGCCTGTGCATTGAGCCATGTTTTAAAAAATACCACACTGTTCTGAATTATTAGATTTTAGTTAATTTGTTGAAAATATATTTGCCCTACATTACGTTTTTATTTTTGCCCTGATTTTACTCCAAGGGTGAGGGAGGGAATGGGTGGGGGGTGGATGTCATGTTTGATGTTTTCTAAAGTTCATCTGCTGGAGAGCTCCATTTGCATTAACCTGCAATTTCTTATTTTAGAAAACGCCAAAAAATAAATTCCCATTATACCCCTAGATGAATATTTTGAGATTTCTGCTTCAAGAGCAGATATTTTGGAAGTGTTAGGCCTCATTTACACGAGCGTATTATACGCGCGTGCGACGCGCGTGCTTTTCACGCGTGTCGTACGCACCTATAATAGTCTATGGGGCTGTTTAGACGATGCGTGAATTTTGCGCAGTGCGCGTGCGTTGCGTAAAACTCACGACATGTTCTAAAATCGTGCGTTTTTCGCGCATCACGCACCCATTGAAGTCAATGGGTGCGTGAAAACCACGCATGCCGCACGGAAGCACTTCCGTGCGAACTGCGTGATTCGCGCAAGAGCTGTCAAACTCCTGAATGTAAACAGAAAAGCACCACGTGCTTTTCTGTTTACAAACATCCAAACGGAGTGTCAAATTCGAGATGAGCGCACCGAACTTCACCGGGTTCGGCCAAACTCGTTTTGACCGAAACCGGTAAAAAATGTTCGGGTACGCGACGTCAGGAGATAGTCACTGTCAAGAGTGCTGAAAGCGTTAAACTGGTTCAGCACCATGGACAGTGACTTCCGCTCCGAAAATCCATGAACCTGTAAAAAAAAAAAGACGTTCTGACTTACCGATAACTCCGGTCCGACCTCCCGGGATGACAGTTAAGTCCAAGTGACAGCTGCAGCCAATCACAGGCCAAGCACAGGCTGCAGCCAATCACAGGCTGCAGCGGTCTCATGGACTGCGGCGTCATCCTGGGAGGTGGGGCCGGATGACGAGAGAGGGACGCGTCACCAAGGCAACGGCCGGGAGACCGGACTGGAGGAAGCAGGCAGTTCATGGTAAGTTTGAACATCTTTTTTTATTCACAGGTTGGTGTATATTGTGATCGGCATTCACTGTCGAGGGTGCTGAAAGAGTTACTGCCGATCAGTTAGCTCTTTCAGCACCTTGGACAGTGACGGACGTCGACTAGCCTCATCTCTATGATGGCGGCTGCGCGAAAATCACGCAGCCGCGCATCATACACGGATGACACACGGAGCTGCCAAGTGCCTTTTGCGCGCGCAAAACGCAGCGTTTTTTGCGCGCGCAAAACGCACACGCTCGTGTAAATGAGGCCTTATAGAAACTCTGTTGAGTTTTGTAAAACCAGCTTTGAAAAAAAGCGATTTGTGAAATAATCTTCTTCTATCCTCCGCCCTCCTACATCTCTATGTGATAAATAAGGCCACATATTTGGTATCCCCGTGCACGGGAGAAGTGGCCGAATGTGAACGGAGATTAATTTTGACCGTGGTCTATACCGTGTGTGAAAAATGCTGGTATAAACTGACGCATTTGCTAAAAAATTGCTAATTTTATTTTGATCCATCTTATTCAAGAAACTTTCAGAAGAAAACTGGACTGTCTAAAAATATGATAAACCCCTTGAAGGAAACCTTGTGGGGTCTACTTGTGTGAATGAAGTAATTTATGGGGTGTTTCTAATGTTTCAGCAGCATTAGGCCCCCCAGAAAACAGTATGCGGCTCTAAAATCAAATGCAAAATTCCTGGACCGAAAAGGCCAAAAAGCCTCCTTTTATGCCAAGCCCTGGCACATGCCCGCACAGCGAATAAGGCACACATATTTGGTATCCCCATGCACGGGAGAAGTGGAAGAATGTGAAAGGAGATGAATTTTGGCCGTGGTCTATACCGTGTGTGAAAAATACTAGCCTAAACTGACGCATTTGCTAAAAAAGTGCTGATTTTATTTTGTTCCATCTTATTCAAGAAACTTTCAGAAGAAAACTGGACTTGCTAAAAATATGATAAACCCCTTGAAGGAAACCTTGTGGGGTCTAATTGTGTGAATGAAGTCATTTATGGGGTGTTTCTAATGTTTCAGCAGCATTAGGCCCCCCAGAAAACAGTATACGGCTATAAAATCAAATGCAAAATTCCTGGACCGAAAAGGCCAAAAAGCCTCCTTTTATGCCAAGCCCTGGCACATGCCCGCACAGCGAATAAGGCACACATATTTGGTATCCCCATGCACGGGAGAAGTGGAAGAACGTGAAAGGAGATGAATTTTGGCCGTGGTCTATACCGTGTGTGAAAAATGCTAGCATAAACCGACGCAATTGTTAAATTCTTGCATTTTTTCCAATTTTGCCCACTTTAGAGAAAAAAAAAAAAATGATATATACTGACAAATGCCACTAAAACAAAGCCCTATCTGTCCTTTAAAAAGAGTGTAAAATTCAAAGATGAACTTTATTCACCTGCTGAGTTATAGTCATCTAAACAAGCGCATAGCAAAATTGTGAAATTTGCTCTGGTCATTTAGCTGTAAAACAGCCTAGTCCTTAACCGGTTAAGATTTCTAGCCACAGGCAATAGTTACCATTCGTTACATTTTGAGTTTCTTTTGGGAGTGACCACCATTTCCTTCATTGTCACATCCACCTGTGTCGTGCTGTGGCAGAGATTGAAGCCCACGGTCATGCCTCAGCCCACGACAGAACTTGTGGCTATGAATTTCGGAGGGATTTCTTCGAGCAACTCAATTTCCTAATTGTATTGGTGCCCTAGACGGCAAACACATTCTGGTGAAGAAGCCCCCACGGAGTGGTTCGCTATACTATAACTACAAACAGTTTTTTTCGATGGTATTGTTGGCCTTGGCGGACACAATTTATTGTTTCACTATTGTTGACATAGGCTTTGTATGGAAGCTCTGCAGATGCCCGCATATTCCGTTCATCAAGAATGGGTAAACGACTTTTGAATAATAATCGACTGGCTCCAGCGGACCCCCAATCCCATATGTCATCGTTGCGGATAAGGGGTTTGCCCTGACAAGGCAAGTCATGCGGCCTTTTGCAAGAAGGGGCTTGGATGAGCGTCGCCGCAGATGTGTGGAATGTGCCTTTGGCATTATGTCGAACAGGTGGCGGGTCTTTCTGCCGACAATGCAATTGTCCACGCAGAATGTGACATGTGTCATACAAGCGTGTGTAGTTCTGCATAACTTCTGCCGTATTCATGATGCTACCTTTGATGCAGAATATATAGTAACACATGCAGCCACCAGCGACACTGTCCCGGCTATTCCTCTCGGGAGATCTTTCATATCCGGACTTCGAGTGCGGGATAGATTGGCGGCATATTTTGAGAGCCCATCAGGAGCCGCACCATGGGGGCTTGATGTCATTTGAAGGGTTGGCTATTTTTTGGAGTTTTCAGTCCACAGGTCCCAAGTGGCCAGTGTTTGGTGTTTTTGGTTATGGGCGTGTAGGGTTAGGGACTTGGAATACATGAGGACCCTTGACGTGGGTCGCGAGCTTACATCTGTTGGGGTTTGATCGCCCATTTGCCATTCCTGAAAACGTTTTCATGAGAATGAATGATGGTCGGCCAAAAGTTTGGCGACTCAAATTGCGACTGTCCTTCGTGTGTCTAGAGTCACATGACAGCACACAAACATTCACATCTCTTGCAAACAATGGCAAACCCCTATAGATGAACTAATACCTCATAGAACGTGTGCACGAATTTGGGCCCAAGCCCAGCAGTGTGTGAGTGTACAGTAAAAATAAATTTGTGGCAAACATTGTGTGGAGGGGTGTGAAATAAAAACACCACGCAATTGCAACTGTAAATAACCTGTTTTTACTGTTTACACTTCACAGCAAACACGGGGTGCAAAGGAACACAACAAATAAAACAGAAATAACCACCAACATGGTGTAAAAACTAACGTGGGGAGACTTTTCAGCCCTTCTCTACAGAAGCGGCCATACTGCTGACTGCAAGGAGTGAGGGGAGGCCGACATGACAGGATAGGAGGGAACAGGTGAGGAAAGGGTTAAGGTTATGTGCAGGGAATGAAGGGGAGGGGATTGGAAGTGAGGAGGGAGGGGGAGTAGGTCTCGGGCTTCCCGCTGTTTTCCTCAGTGCGAGGGAGACAGTGAGAAGTGAGACATCACAGGAGTCCCGCCCACCCGCCCTTTTTATTTTACAGATTTTGGAAGGAGAAGTGTGGGTATTGAATGGTGGTTATTGCCTGGTGTAATTGGTGGTGTTTGCATTGTCACGGTGGCTGGCGGGGGGAGTCCTTGAGGTTGGTCAGTAAAACTGGTGGGGGGGTCGCATCAGGGGTATGCGTCCCCCAAAAATAGGTGGAAGGCTTCTTAGGGTGTTACCCCTTTGAAGTGTTTTATGGAAAAGCCATCTGCAAGAAGGTGCCTTCGAGCCGGTTTACGGCTGGAGGTAAAACAAGTGGTGGTGGCAGATGGCTACGTTTTTTATAAGTCGTGGTAACCTCAAGGGCTTCCCCTGGTCAATTATAAGGTGTTATTTATATTGACCCTGTTAAGGGTTTGGTATGTGTATTCTGGTAGAATTTCCAATGTTTGGGAATTCTAAGTTATTTAAAGTTTGGGTTATAAAATTTTCTAATTTTATAAAATTTATAATAAACGGCTGCTGTGGCCATTAAAATCCAACCTGGTGTCGTGTGTTATTATTCTAAAAGGGTAAGGAATAATTATGGATCACTCGACTCTACTTATCCAAGTCATGTCCCTTGCTCCGCACAGCACACAGGCACTTTCACAAGTGCTGGTAGTGGTGGCCCGGGGAGGTGTATGTGGGCATTTCAGCACCACTATGCTGGCCATGGAGCTGCGGAGGATGTTCCTCTCCAGCATAGTGGTGCTGATGATGGCCCTGGTAACTTGGGGCAGGGAAAGGGGGAGCCATGGGTCTGAAATAAGGGTGAGGTCGTGCGCTAGGGGTGAGTGGGTGGTTTTATGGGGCTGGCAAATTTGACGTTGTGCTACCCAGGGCAAATCCGCGCCACTGCTCGATCGCTGTGAAGCAGTGGTGCGGATTGTGGGGGGGTGTTGACGAATCAATTAGGGTTATGATGGCCGCGTGTAGGCGTGCCATCCTATCCTCGGGGACCCTCCGCAGCAGGGGAAAAATTCCCCGGATGAAAAAGTCCTGCCCGTCCTCGTCCGCCGCTCGCCGAAGGTACTCCAGTACCCGAGTATCCACCTGTGCCGCGGCGGCTGGCTGCTGAGTGTGTCGGCGTCTTGTTGTTGGTCGCGGGGGGGCGGTCCTCAGGCAGAGAGCCTACGGCAGGGCCCGACTCTACTGGGGCGGGCTCCTGGGGTGTTGGCTCCGGGCTAAGGGGTAGCACTTGACTGGCGGGAGGTTGCGGCCCTGACTCGGGCAGGTCTCTCTCCTCCTCGGTATCTTCCAAATTGTCGGTGGTTCTGTAATATGAAAACATCATGAGAACACAATAGTGATCATTGCCCAAAACAACACTATGGCGAACATGTCCTGTGCAAACAAACATTTTACAGATGCAAAACTCACATTTACTTACGAGCGCATCTCCATGATGTCCTTCAGAAACATAAGTTGCTTTGTGTAGATATAGGGGCGCTTTTTTGAAGCCCCATCCCTACTTCTGCCTCTGTCGCCCATTTCTCTGCGGAACTGGTCGCGACAGCTACGCCAACGGGTTTTGATATCCAGGACTGTTGGAGGAAAAACAAATACATGGTCACACATTGCGATAACGCACAAACAACTCGGCCCTAAAATACCTGAGGGGCCCTACCCAGCAAATGAAATGCTACACGGTGATGTGTCAGCAACACAAAACGTAAGTTGGGCATTTAGCTAAAGACACAGACAGGGACACACTACTTCACTAGGGATGACATTGCATCGTTTCTAAACACATGTACTCACCCATCCTACTGTGGTCGCGGGTCCTGCTGGTCTCTCATTCTGACCCAAACAGCGCCTGGGCTATCTGATCCCAGGCGTCCTCCTTGGCCGTGCGGTCGTGATACGACTCCGCGCGGGTGTCCCAGATTTCTGGCTTCTCCTGTACCAGGCTGATGAGCCTCTCAACATCCAGCCCACGCGGCATGCCTGCAATACTCTGGGTGTATTTTCCAGTCTGGCCCACTCGCATAGGAAACGCAAACACTTCCTGGTTTGTGCTCTTTTGGGCCAGCTTTATAAACTCTCTTTCATGGACATAACAAGTGATGCGTGAAAAACGCGCATGCAACGCAGGAGCTTCCGTGTGTCATGCGTGTTTTTCATGCACCCACTGACTTCAATGTTTGCGTGATGCGCGAAAAACGCGCGAATATAGGACATGTCGTGAGTTTTACGCAATGCACTCGCGCTGCGCAAAATTCACGCACTGTCTGCACTGCCCCATAGAGTGATATAGGCGCGTACGACACGCGTGAAAAGCATGCGCATCGCACGCGCGTATATTACGCTCGTGTAAATGATGCCTAAGAGAAATTCACTATGAGAAAAACCAAGCGTGACTTGGTGCATTGATCAAGGGCAAATGGAGAAACTTACAGACAGAAAACGATCAACTATAGCACAGACATATTGAGTGTAAAAATGCTAAATTTTATTATAGACAGATAAAACAATTAAAAAAAGATGAGTCACACAATGAAAAGTAGACGTCCACCTGTGCAAGATCAGATGACATGTGATCAAGGTATGAACCTGTATACGTCTAAGAATTCAGTCGTCTGTGTGAACAAAAGTCGACAAACACATACTGACTACATAAAATGTATACCACAGTTAGGGCATGTTCAGACGTGGCGGAATTCTGCAGACACTGCCCGCATCAATGCCGCACATAATCTGCGTTGCAGATTCCGTTGTGCCTTTGTATAAAATGTGAAGTAAAATCCTGCGGATTAGTCGTTGCGTATTCAGGTGAAGAGTACATCCTGCTCTCTTTTAAAACATTCCATCTCAGTCTGGCTATAGACCTCGTAACACATAGGTCCAGCCAGAATGATGAAATATCCTGTTCGCGAAAGAAATTCGCAACACAACACACATAACATCTGCGGATTTCATTACGTAATTTTGCAACTACATTGAAGTCAATGGAAAAATTACGCCTCAAAAACGCATCAAGTCCACAACAGCCAGTGTATGCTGCGGACACCAAATTCCGCACCACAGCCTATGGTCCACAGCGGAGTTGTCCGCAACGTCTGCACGAAAATAACTAAAAAGGTGTGGAAACCAATGGACAGACTGTCTGCTGTGGATTTCCAGTGCGGACTGTCCGCAGCGGAATTCCAGAGCAATTCCGCCACGTGTGAACGTGCCATAATGGGTGTATATGTCAGTAATATACTAAAGTGCTTAATTGCAGGTAGCAAGAACATATAAGTATGAATCACTGCAGTACACATAAATAAGGGTATGGGAGTATGGCCCACATAACAAAGAAGGGGGCCAGATAGATAGCAAGTCTACAGCATGAAATACAGACACCTGATACGAGTAGCGTACATACCTGAATTCATGGTCCCGCTGAGAGAGGACGCCAACACCCGACACGCGTCTCCCCCATGCGGTGATATGAATCTGGGTACGTACTATCATTCATGTTATCTGACTCTTTTGGCTGCTTATTGATTGAATTTAGGCTATATCTTGTGCATATGAGCCCTTTGCATTTCTTGTTACGTAACCTGCATTTACCTGTTACACTTTGACACAAACGTATTGTGTCTTCTCTAGAGGAAGCACACTGCCTTTGCACACTAGCACTTTATATACATATCGTTCTCTACAAGTATTTAGCCTACTACTTTTAACATCAGCATCCATTTAATTGGGTCTTTCTATATATGTTCATGTCCCATTAGTATCACATATATCCTGCATGGGCTGACGCCTTTTTACATTGTATGGCTCATTTTTAATTTGTTCTTGTTTCTGTCCATTAATAAAGATGTTTTTTCTATTACATATTATGCTTGAGTTGTACTTGACCATTTCTTCTATAGGTTGTTCTGTATGTGTTCGGTCAAAGTACCAAGTTACACTTGGTTTACTTGTATGATCTTCCAACGGTATATAGTCTCAGTTACACACATACCATTAGACTGCAATATATAAAAGAGATATATACACTGTTTCCATTGGGCTAGTGATCATACTGTTGCTGCATGTGTACAAATTGGTTATCTTAGTTTCTTAATAGACAACTGGGCGATTTTTTTTCTTTTTTACCAACTGAGCGTTGTAAAGAGGAGTGTATGACGCTGACCAATCAGTGACCAATCAGCGTCATACACTTCTCTCCATTCATTTTTAGCAGTACGCGAAACACAGCATGATCTCGCTGTGCTGCCACATACTCATCTCCAGGCAGGACACGATGTCTATTCATCACATCAAAGTTTCTGTGAATGACAGCACACGCTAATTCGCGAGATCTCGCGCCGATCACGTTATGTAGGAGATAGGGCTCTTATAATGTGGTGACAGAGCCTCTTTAAATATAAAACAGATACAGCCACATTTTGTTCAAATTCTCTTCAGTAAAACACATTCTGTGAAAAGCATAGAAATTGGACTACTAGTTTCTTTGATATTTTTCATTTCCTATTTTATAAAATATCTTTAAGCTTCATACAGGATCTTTAATGATCATCTCAACATTTCCTTTAACCAAACGTTATACCTGTCAAGTTCTGCAGTATAATTAACCTTGATTTTCTCTTATTCTATGTGGATTTGACTACAGTCATTCTAGATGACCATTGCCTTGGTAATACATGGGATGTATTTATAACAACCTTCTTCTTTTTCCCAGTAAGGCTTTGTTCTCATCTACGTTAGGGTCCTGTTCTGACGTTCCGTCTGATACTTATCCTCTTTTTTGCACCCTTTTCTGTGTTTTGCTCAAAAAACTGCATCACAACTGGATGTGTGAATAAAGCCTAAGCTCAAATGCACACGATGTGTATATGTTTTTCTGTGACAAATTAGCAGCGTAATTCAGTACAGGAAAAGTTAATGAGATTTAAAGCAAACTCCTCTACATGTTGCAGAATTTGTTTGCATGTAAATTGGCTTGTGTTGCGTATTTTAAATTCTGCAGCATGAAAGTTTATCTTGCGTTTCCGCCTCAGAATTATATCTGCCAAGTTTATTTTAAAAAAAGCAGCACCAAAATCCGCAGCATATCGCTGAGTTCACACGGGACGGATATGCTGCATAAAAGCCCGCTGCATATCCGTGTTCTGCACCGCAGGGAATTCCAGGCAAAAAACTTCACCACACTGTGGTGCCGTTTTTCGCCTGGAATGTCTGCTGCAGAAAACTGTAGGAACCAGACGTTTCATCACAGGAGACAGCTGCAGCCTATGATTGGCTGTAGCGGCGGTCACATGGGATGAAACGTCATCCTAGGAGGCCGGCCTCCTGACGTTACCCCGGCTGGCCTCCTGGGATGACGTTTCATCCCATGTGACCCGCCACTACAGCATGTGATTGGCTGCATTGGTCGAATGGGATGAAACGTCATCCCAGGAGGCCGCGGTGGAGGAAGGAACACAGACGTCTGGGTAAGTATCAGGCTTTTTTTTATTCTTAGTTGCGTTTGATCTTAGGCTTTATTCACACATCCAGTTTTGATGCAGTTTTTTTTTTTTTTTAGCAAAACACAGAAAAGGGTGCAAAAAAGGGGATAAGTATCAGTCTTTCCTGTATATGTTTCCTTCTTTTTTTATTCCTGGCTGTGACTAAGAAAAAAAAAAATGCTTTCTTATTTTTCTTTCATGCACTTTGCAAAAAAACAGTACACTGTCTGTTGTGAGTATTTATAAGGCTTGGATCACACACACAGTTTTGATGCCGTTTTTGAGGCAGTTTTTAGCTCTCTTTTTTGGGCCAAACACAGAAAAGGGTGTGAAAGAAAAGAGATGCATCAATCTTTTGTTTATACCTTGTCTTCCTTCTGGGTCCACTTCTGGCTTTGCCTGCAAAAACAAAGTTAAAAACTGCCACAAAATCTGCATTAAAACTGTGTGTGATCCTGGGCTAATAATATAATGCTACCATTGCTGCATGCTTGTAAGTGGGCAGGCTTGCTGCTTGCACCCAGCATGACCACTCAATAGACACCTTGATTATTTGTTCACACTCTGTAACAGAATGGCTTCCAGGTTAGGCACTGTTCGCATTACATATTTTGCCTACATTGACATATACATTAAGAAAAAGTTTCTCACGCACACTTTAATTATAGGCAGTGACGGACGCCTTACAGTGGCATGCGTTTAACGGATACGTTCCCCTTAGACTATAATGCTATCCGTTTAGCAGGCACGTCATGAAAGGCTAGTAAATAGCCCATGATGTGTCAGTTAGGGCTTATTCACTCTAACATATAATACGTTCGTGCTACACACGTGATTTTCACGCGCGTCGCACAGACCTATGTTACTAAATGGGGCCATTCAGACTGTCAGTGAATTTCACGCAGCGTATGTCCGCTGCGTGAAACTCATGACATGTCCTATATTTGGCCGTGTTTTGTGAAGTCAATGGGTGCGTGCAAATCGCGCTCGGCACACGGAAGCACTTCCGGGTGCCGCGCGTGATTCGCGCAACAGCAGTAAAAACCACATACTTTTCTGGTTGTAAACATAAAACTAGAGTGTCAACATGATGCCGGTTGCGCGAAAATCACGCAGCCATGCACCATATGCTGATGACACACGGACCTCTTGCGTGCGCAAAATGCTGCTTTTTTTTGCGCGTGCAAAACGCACACGCTCGTGTGAATCTGGCCTTAAATAGATGCCTGTGGATGCCAAAAATATATAACGCGGTAATGGAAAAGTGTGGTCTACAACACTATACCATTCTTAAAGAAAAAAGGTATGGTGACGTATAACAGCCTGAAGGGAGCTGAAAGTACACTCTTTTTGCTTACGTCAGGATAATGAAGCCCTATGGACACATTTAGGGTATGTTCACACAGGCTATTTTCAGCCATTTTTAGGGCCGTAATCTTCCCGAAAAATGGCTGAATAATCGGAAGAAGAACGCCTACAAACACCTGCACATTGATTTCAAAATACAGCTTTCTGTTCCGACGGGGCGTTTTTTTACACCTCATTTTCAAAAAACTGCGTGTAAAAAGATGCCCCGTAAAAATAAGTGAATGTCACTTCTTGAGCCTTTTTTGGAGCCGTCTTTCATTGACTTAATAGAAAAACAGCTCCAAAAATGGCTGTAAAAAACGCAGCGAAAAAGTCGAGTTTGAAAACAGCTCTGTATTTTCAGCCTTTTTTGTTAAGCATGTGAACATACCCTTTGGCTGGGTTCAAACGACCTATTTTCAGACGTAAACGAGGCGTATTATGCCTCTTTTTACGTCTGAAAATACGGCTACAATTCGTCGGCAAACATCTGCCCATTCATTTGAATGGGTTTGCCGACGTACTGTGCAGACGACCTGTCATTTACGCGTCGTCGTTTGACAGCTATCAAACGACGACGCGTAAAATGACTGCCTCGGCAAAGTAGTGCAGGACACTTCTTTGCAACGTAATTTGAGCCGTTCTTCATTGAAGTCAATGAAGAGCAGCTCAAGATTTACGAGCGTCAAAGACGCCTCGCATAATGCGAGGAGGAGCTTTTACGTCTGAAACGACGCAGCTGTTTTCTCCTGAAAACAGTCTGTCTTTTCAGACGTAAAAGTTAGCTAGCGTGTGAACATACCCACACTGTCAATCAGCCAGCGGCCATTACTAAGGCAGTAGTAATAAAGTTTTAAAAAATACAAGGACATGGAAGAAATATTTTATTGAAATAAAAACCCCCACACAATCCTCATTAACCCTTTTATTGAGAATAAAAAAACACCGCCATCGAAGTAGTCCTCGAATCCGAAGTAGTCCAACATCTGAACCTGTAAAAAAAACACAAACACAAAAAAAATTAGTAACGCATAAAAAAAGCAAAACAATTTTTATACTTACCTCCAGCGCAGGAGCCACGATGTCAGGGAGCTGGGCCCTATATCTAATCCTATCATGTGTGATACTGTCTGCTGGGCCCTCTGTCTAATCCTATCATGTGTGATACTGTGTGCTGAGCCACTGTATCTAATCCTATCCATAGCTATAGGGTCAGTGTGCTACAGTTATGCTGTCTCATATATATATTTATACATATACACACACACACACACACACACACACATATACACACAGCTATACATACACACACATTTTTTTTGAGGGGTGGACATATGTTAGTACATGGATACTTACTGCTGGGGCTCTGTGTATAAGGGGGGATTCACACGAGCGTGTATTCGGTCCGTGCGGGCCGCGTGGTTTTCACGCGGCACGCATGGACCAATACAAGTCTATGGGGCAGTACAGACAGTCCGTGCTTTTTGCGCAGCGTTTGTCTGCTGCGCAAAAAGCGCGACAGGTTCAATAACTCTGCGTATTTCGCGCATCACGCACCCATTGAAGTCAATGGGTGCGTGAAAATCACGCGCACCACACGGAAGCACTTCCGTGGGACGAGCGTGATTCGCGCAACAGCAGTGAAAAGGATGAATGAAAACCGAAAAGCACCACGTGCTTTTCTGTTTCCGAACATCCAAACGGAGTGTCTTTGCGATGAGCGAAGCCGGACAAGCGTACCGAACTTCACCGGGTTCGGCCAAACTCGTTTTGGCCGATCCCGGCAAAAAAATTATCGGTACGCGACGTCAGGAGATAGTCACTGTCCATGGTGCTGAAAGAGTTAAACTGTTTCAGCACCATGGACAGTGACTTGCGATCCCAAAATACATTAACCTGTAAAAAAAAAACGAAGTTCTAACTTACCGATTACTCCTGTCTCCTTCCTGCAGTCCGACCTCCCGGGATGACACTTCAGTTCAAGTGACAGCTCCAGCCAATCACAGGCCAAGCACAGGCTGCAGCCAATCACAGGCTGCAGCGGTCACTTGGACTGCTGCGTCATCCAGGGAGGTGGGGCCCGATGTCAAGAGAGGCGCGTCACCAAGGACGCGTCACCAAGGACGCGTCACCAAGGCAACGGCCGGGAAGTTCTCGGTAAGTAGGAACTTTATCTTTTTTTTTTACAGGTTTTTCGCTGTTGTGTTCGGCATTCACTGTCGAGGGTGCTGAAAGATTTAGCTCACGCAGCCGCGCATCAGACACGCATGACACACGCAGCTGTCAAATGGTTTTTGCGCTCGCAAAACGCTGCGTTGTTTGCGCGCGCAAAAACGCAACGTTCGTGTGAATCTCCCCTAAGTCTATCATGTGTGATACTGTCTGCTGTTCCATGTATCTAAGCCTATCATGTGTGATACTGTTTGCTGGGGCCATGTATCTAAGTCTATCATGTGTGATTCTGTCTGCTGGGGCCATGTATCTAAGCCTATCATGTATGATACTGTATGCTGAGACAATGTATCCAATTCTATCCAGCGGTGTAGCTATAGGAGCCTTAGGGTATGTTCACACGAGGGCGTCCGTAACGGCTGAAATTACGGGGATGTTTCAGCCTGAAAACATCCCCGTAATTTCAGTCGTAATGGCATGTGCAGGCGCTTGAACACCGCGTCAATTACGGACGTAATTGGCGCTGCTATTCATTGAAGTCAATGAATAACGGCTCCAATTACGGCCAAAGAAGTGACAGGTCACTTCTTTGACGCGGGCGTCTATTTACGCGCTGTCATTTGACAGCGGCGCGTAAATTACGCCTCGTGTGAACAGACAAACATCTGCCCATTGCTTTCAATGGGCAGATGTTTGTCAGCGCTATTGAGGCGCTATTTTCAGACGTAATTCGGGGGAATTTTTCGCGCAGTTTTTTCGGCCGTTTTTGGAGCTGTTTTCAATAGAGTCTATGAGAAAACGGCTCCAAAAACGTCCCAAGAAGTGTCCTGCACTTCTTTTGACGAGGCTGTAATTTTACGCGTCGTCTTTTGACAGCTGTCAAACGACGACGCGTAAATTACAGGTCGTCGGCACAGTACGTCGGCAAACCCATTCAAATGAATGGGCAGATGTTTGCCGACGTATTGTAGCCCTATTTTCAGGCGTAAATCGAGGCATAATACGCCTCGTTTACGCCTGAAAATAGGTCGTGTGAACCCAGCCTAAGTCTTAGGGTATGTTCACACGAGTTCGTCCGTTACGGCTGAAATTATGGGGATGTTTCAGCCTGAAAACATCCCCGTAATTTCAGCCGTAACGGCATGTGCAGGCGCTTGAACGCCGCGTCCATTACGGCCGTAATTGGCGCTGCTATTCATTGGAGTCAATGAATAACGGCTCCAATTACGGCCAAAGAAGTGACAGGTCACTTCTTTGACGCGGGCGTCTATTTACGCGCCGTCATTTGACAGCGGCGCGTAAATATACGCCTCGTGTGAACAGACAAACGTCTGCCCATTGCTTTCAATGGGCAGATGTTTGTCAGCGCTATTGAGGCGCTATTTTCGGGCGTAATTCGGGGCAAAAACGCCCGATTTACGTCCGTAAATAGGCCGTGTGAACATACCCTTATAGATATGCTATCTATGATATGTATGTATAAGTTTATTTTTTTTTTGGGGGGGGGGGGATATATGTCTCAGGGCTTGTACCCCATATCTTTTAAGACCCTAGGAGTGCCCCTGGGCCTAATTAATATTTGGGGGCACAAAGGAGACCTAAAAAATATATAGGGACACAAAGGGTACCTTACAAATATATAGGGACATAACTAATACATGGGGGCACGAAAGAGAACTACTATACTTTAGGTGCAAAAATGGGACATTACTACTGTGTGGTAGCACATAGGGAAGTATTACTGTATAGGGAGTATAAAGGTGGCACTAAAACTGAACCATAACTATTTTCTTAAAGGTCACATTTTTTGGGGGCTTGGTGCCCTGTAAGGGACAGTATAGGTGGTATTGGTAGTTCATGTTTACCTCTAAGGGTATGTTCACACGCAAACTCAAAAACTTCTGAAAATATGGAGCTGTTTTCAAACTAAAGCAGCTCCTGATTTTCAGACGTTTTTGAAGAAACTCGCGTTTTTCACTGCATATGTTACGGCCGTTTTTGGAGCTGTTTTTCAATGGAGTCAATGAAAAACGGCTCCAAAAATGTCCCAAGAAGTGTCCTGCACTTCTTTTTCGCGGGCGTCTTTTTACGTACCATATTTTGACAGCGACGTGTAAAATTAAGCCTTGTGGGAACAGAACACCGTAAATCCCATTGCAAGCAATGGGCAGATGTTTGGAGGCGTAATGGTGCCATTTTTCAGGTGTAATTCGAGGCGTAAGCGGCGCAAATTATGTCTGAAACCACTGCGTGTGAACATACCCTAATTCCTCCAGGTACTGAAATACTAAAGCCTACAGATACCAGGTCTCCTGGAAATCACAACCTCCATTTAACAGGTACATCAATATTCACACATCGCAGAAACGGCACTATCTGGATTCATTGGCCCATGACTTACATGTGAATTGTAAGTGATCCATGGTTACATCCTTCTGGCATTATGTTTCTGCCTTTATACTGCCACCGCTTGAGTTGCATCTCAAAGGGGCCCACTAAGGTTCTGTCGCCCATGGGCCCACATAAACCTGGAGCCAGCCCTGGACATGTTGACACAAAATGTGACCACTGCAGTCTATCACTGATTGTAGCAGTGATATGTCGACACCCCTGAAGTCACCGTTGTGGCCATTTATTTTTCAGTAGTAGTCACATGTCATGTTGACACATTATTATTGAACCAGGTAGAACAGATGCCGGCAGTGGCCAGGTAACCATCGGCACAGGAACAGTAGGGGTTTGATAAGGTGAGCATTAATTTTTCTATATATTTGACACCATTGCAATCTGTTTTAAAAAAAATTAATTTAGTTTGACAACCTGTGTAAATGTTTACACTCTTAAAGTAATGAGATGACTCTGCTCATGATGTCCTAGTCTATACAGCAATGCTGACAAGATAGCCACAGGAAAAAGGAAATATTAGCGTATTTTGACTACAATAGAGAACAGTGTGAAAACTGGAATATTTCAAGATTTTGTTATATGAGTAGTCACATAAAAATATTTAAAAAACCAATAAAAATAAAAAATGTTTAGAATGAAAGCCTGATTTAAAAAATATGCAATTTTCTAAAGATTCACTCCCTTTAAACACTATTCAAATGTAGCCAGACAAAATCAATGTCAACAAAATATAATTTCCATCCTGACCATGTTTTGCTCAGATATAGCTTTGATGCACTCAACTGGCTGCTGTGCAACTATGTCAGTTGAATACAGTTAGGCTGGGTTCACACGACCTATTTTCAGACGTAAACGAGGCGTATTATGCCTCGTTTTACGTCTGAAAATAGGGCTACAATACGTCGGCAAACATCTGCCCATTCATTTGAATGGGTTTGCCGACGTACTGTGCCGACAACCTGTCATTTACGCGTCGTCGTTTGACAGCTGTCAAACGACGATGCATAAAAATACAGCCTCGGCAAAAGAAGTGCAGGGCATTTCTTTGGACGTTTTTGGAGCCGTTTTCTCATAGACCCCAATGAAAACAGCTCCAAAAACGGACGTAAAAAACGCTGCAAAAACGCAGCGAAAAACGCAGCGAAAAACGCAGCGAAAAACGTGAGTTGATCAAAAAACGTCTGAAAATCAGGGGCTGTTTTCCCTTTAAAACAGCTCCGTATTTTCAGACGTTTTTGGTCACTACGTGTGCACATACCCTTAGGATGGGTTTATAGCTTCTAGAAGAAAACAAGAATGTTTTCATTCCTGACAGCAAGCAGAGATCTTGAAAACAGTGAGGATATTAATCACAACGTATGTAAGAAAGGTGTTTTATTTTTTTATTGCACAAGTTTGAGTTTACATAAAACCAGCAAACCTGTTCTTTTTTCACTTTTATCCATGTCAAATTATATAATCAGAATTGATTCTTGTGATGATAAATTCTGTATTATTTAATCAAAAGTAATAAAAAAAAACAGCCATTATAATGTGAGATTAGTCTCATACCGACAATGTCATTAAATTTGATATGTGTCAATTTCCTATGTATTATGGATATGTTAATTTTTATATTATAATTCTTATATTTTATATATATTTTATATAGTCTAAAATGCAGGCTCGGGTTATGAACTATTAATGGGTTTACCAAGAAAACATATAAAGGACATAAAGTTCCTATTTGTATCTTCTCCGGTGCTGTTTTTAAATCAAATGGACAGGAATTGTACAAGTATTCTCAAGGAACAGATGTTTTAAGCTATGGAAATGTTCTGTGAGTAAACTAACAGCAGAAAGCTCATGAACTCACTAGGAGGTAAAATAGCCTTGTGTTTTAGTTAAATCTCAAAGAAGAATAGTCAACAATCATGTTTATACATTCGGAGCACCTTACGAGTTTATCTACCATAACAAGTTTATCTACCATATTTAATGTTTAATTACATTATTTTAATTGTTTAGTTAATCGTGTCGAGCATTGTACTCCAGCCTGGAAGGATTATATGATAATTAGTATCATTCAACAATATAAATACCATCTATTTAGTTTTTGTTAAAGTATAAGACTAAATATATGTATATATGCTTGAGAAGAGACCCCATTGAGTAGGGCTGAAACGTTGCAAGGGGTGATTAAAGTGATCCTATCTATCACTGAATTTGGAGTGCTGTCTTGTCTTTTGGAATTGTTGCTGGCTATTTGGGACACTGGTCGTGTGTCTGAACAAGAACCTGTGCACCCGATACTAAAAAAAACGGTGCTGCTTCTACTTTGTTTTTTATATATATATATATATATATATATATATTTTATATATATATATATATATA